>NC_083576.1:53494137-54694137 GCF_027579695.1 Neoarius graeffei
AGGTATTTTAAGGTTATGTTTTTAATTTGTTATTTATTGTTCAAACTACCTCACGTAAGTGCTCTGTTTGCTAACGGAGTTGTTGGATGTTAAAATAAGGTGTTAATTGATAACACAGGGAGGCTAGCCGTCTGTTGTACCACTGTACAGGGGCAAAGAGTGGCATTTGTATCAATATATGCACCAACAAAATATGAAGCAAACTTTTTTCCAAACTTAGCAAAAGAGCTACTTTCTTTGACTGACCACTTATTAGTAATTGGGGCTGATATGAATACTTTTTTTGACAAACACATGGACAGGTCACATAGTTCAATATCAGTGGTCCAAGATGCTGCATCTAAAGCTTTAGGTCACTTTTCTAAAAGCCTGAATCTAATAGATATTTGGAGGATTAATAACCCTACTACCAAGGATTTTACATTTTACTCTGCTGCACACAAGATGTCCTCTAGAATAGACTATTTTCTGTCATCTGCAAAAATAGCCCATTGTATCAAGTCTATAAATATTCTTCCACGTTACCTATCTGACCATAATCCAATTATTTTATCATATGATCTTTTCCCCATACGTAACAAACCAACAAGATGGAGGTTCAACACCACACTCCTTCAAAATGAGGAATATATCTCTCAGTTAAAGCTAAAGCTGGAGGAATTCATTAATATAAATGTCAATAGTGTTTCCAACCCCATGTTTGTGTGGGCTGCAGTTAAGGGTTTTTTAAGGGATAATGCCATCAGTTTTTGTACTCATCTTAAAAAAATAAAAGGAAAACTAATTAAGGGATTGGAATTAGAGTGTCATAACCTTGAACAGGAGTTGAATTCTAACTACTCTGAACAAAAGGATATTAGTCTTAAACTTAAACAGTCAGAACTCAATGATCTGATTAAGCAGAGAGTTGAATATTTAATGCACATAACTAAGCACAAATATTATTCTGAGGGTAGTAAGCCAACCAGACTTCTTGCATTGACACTTAAAAAACAAGAGAAACAGATGACTATTTCTGCTGTTCGTGACCCTCATGCAGGAATAGTGACAACAATACCTGCCATAAATAATACTTTTAAGGACTTTTTCTCGAGCCTATATACCTCAGAATGTTCTCCTACTCCAAATCAATTTGACTCTTTCTTCCAAAATATTAAACTACCAGGCCTTTCTCCTGTTGATACTGAAAAACTAGAGGCTCCAATCACACTGGAGGAGCTCTTTCAAGCCGTAAAACTCACTAATAAGGGTCGCTCCCCAGGTATTGACGGGCTCCCAGCTGAGCTTTATTTGAATCTATGGGAAATGCTAGGTCCATTATGGCTTGATGCACTTAACTTTGCACTAGATGAAGGTAGCCTCCTTAAGGAGCTCAATACTGCACTTATATCTGTATTGCCAAAACCAGGCAAAGACCACTTAGAATGTGCTAATTACCGTCCCATATCATTAATTAATGCCGATATGAAAATATTTGCTAAGGCACTAGCTTTGCGTCTTGAGAAGGTGGTCTGTAAATTGATACACCTGGATCAGACCGGTTTTATGAAAGGACGCCTATCTTCTGATAATATAAGGCGACTCCTTCATATTATTGATGGCGCAGAAAGGAGTGGTGCACCTAATGGCCTCTTTTTCCTAGATGCACAAAATGCATTTGATCGTTTAGAGTGGAGATATTTGTGGAGGGTGCTAAAGGAATTCAAATTTGGCCCTAATTTTATTAGAATGGTTCAAATCCTGTACACTAACCCGTCAGCCAGAGTCTTTACAGGAGGAATGTCCTCTGAGCCTTTTGGGATATTCCGTGGGACAAGACAGGGGTGTCCACTCTCCCCCCTTCTTTTCAATCTCTCCATAGAACCCTTGGCCCAGTGCATACGTCAAAATAATATTCTAACTCCAATATCTTTAGGTTCCTCCAAACATTCTATATCTCTTTATGCTGATGATGCATTAATTTACATATCCAACATTCAGCCCTCACTACATGAGGTCATGCATATTTTAAGCAATTTTGGTAAACTTGCAGGATTCAAAATAAACTTAAAAAAGTCTGTTCTAATGCTCCTCAATGTAGATCAAAATGAGTTGACTCTCCCTGCAGACATTGTCGTAGCTAACCAGGTAACCTATTTAGGTGTTCAAGTAACATCCTCTGTATCCACTATCGTCAAAAATAATTATAATTGCATATTTAAGAAAATAGAAAATGATTTGAATAGATGGATGCCCCTCCCATCGTCGGTACCAGCCCGAATTTCAATTGTTAAAATGAATGTTCTTCCCAGAATAAATTTCATTAGCTCAATGCTACCTCTCTCTCCTCCTGTTGGTTATTGGAAAAAGTTAGACTCTTTGCTCAAGTCCTTTATATGGAATAAGAGACGTCCACGAATAAAATGGTCAGCGTTACAACTACCCAAATCACAAGGAGGTTGGGCTCTCCCTAATTTCAGGCTATATCAGTGGTCATTTACACTGCAACATTTAAAACACTGGCTGGATCCAGAGGCACAGACTTCCTGGATTGAAATTGAAAGGGATCTTGTGGCACCAATGAGACTGCAGGATTACTTATTTTCAGGCGCTTCAAGTAGACAATCCTCCTTAAGGCGTGGTCCAATTATATCCTATTTGTTGACTACATTCAGAGCAGTGGAAAAGTATATAGGTGTGACGGTGAAATGGCACAAAAATTCTCCACTATGGTTTAACCAGGGTTTACTATCAGGAAATAAACCATTTACGCCAGGGCCATGGGTGCATAAAGATATATATGTTTTGAATGATATAAATGGGGTTGACTCATTGTTGAGTTTCTGTGACTTAATAACACAATATGATGTTCCTAAGCATTCCCTCTTTCATTTTCTTAAGTTACGATCAGCTCTTAAATCACACAATATTCAGTGGGGTTCAAACCTAAAAATGCACCCTATAGTGGAAAAGATACAAAGAGCCCCAAGAAGAATAGTGTCATTTCTTTACTTATTTCTGTGTGCACATTCAAAACATTCTGACAGCCTTAATAAAGAATGGAAAAGAGACTTAGGAAACCCTCAGGAAGATCTGGATTGGGAAGCAATATGGGACAATGTCACAGGCTCATCAAAAAATCCCAATCACCAATTTATCCACTTGAATATTTGTTATCGCACCTATCTGACCCCACATAAGAGACATTTGATGGGCTTAGCCCCGCACTCTTATTGTACTTTTTGTCCATTTGATACTGTGGGGACTTTCATGCATTCTATGTGGAACTGTCCAGATGTTGTGTCTTTCTGGTCTAATGTTGTGGACATAATATCTACTCTGACAAACATTGATTTTCCCATGGATCCTGCCCTACACCTATTACTTGATGACTCAAGGTTTCCCATCACAGAGAAAACACGTAAACTATGGTTAGCAGGTATCACGGCTGCCAAGAAACTGGTGGTCCAGAGATGGCTCCCACCTCATGATCTCTCAATTAAACATTGGTTATATACTCTGCTAGACATTTTATACATGGAATTATCCTCTGCCAGAATTAACCATGCTAAGGAAGCTACTGTCAACAACTGGTTAAATGGTATAGAAATGGTGAAGGAGTTACTCTCCCAATAGATGCATTCATTTATCTTTATTATTTTTCTTCATTTCATTTTTTAATTCATAATTATTGTTATGAAATTTTTTTTTTCTCTCTATTTTACTGTAATACTCATTCTTTTAATACTGCAATTCGACTACTGCCTTATATGTAATTAAGCAAGGGCAATGTGTTGGTCAGGGATTGGGTGGGGGGTGGGGGGTGGGGTGGTTGATACGATGTTGTTGTATATGAGACTGTACATTCTTTTCAATACTCAATAAAAAATTCATTACAAAAAAAAAAATAAGGTGTTAAATAAAAAAAATGAGGAACATCCTGGATCCGTTTCTTTCCTCGTCTTTATTATTTTTTATGGATTATAAGAAGTATCGGATCGGGACTTGGTATCGGCAGATACTCAAAATCGAATGATCGGTATCGGATCGGAGGGCAAAAAAACCTGATCGGGACATCACCATTTGTGACCTCGCCAACTATTACACGCCTTGCTCTTGGAGTGATCTTTGTTGGTCGACCACTCCTGGGGAGGGTAACAATGGTCTTGAATTTCCTCCATTTGTACACAATCTGTCTGACTGTGGATTGGTGGAGTCCAAACTCTTTAGAGATGGTTTTGTAACCTTTTCCAGCCTGATGAGCATCAACAATGCCTTTTTCTGAGCTCCTCAGAAATCTCCTTTGTTCGTGCCATGATACACTTCCACAAACATGTGTTGTGAAGATCAGACTTTGATAGATCCCTGTTCTTTAAATAAAACAGGGTGCCCACTCACACCTGATTGTCATCCCATTGATTGAAAACACCTGACTCTAATTTCACCTTCAGATTAACTGCTAATCCTAGAGGTTCACATACTTTTGCCATTCACAGATATGTAATATTGGATCATTTTCCTCAATAAATAAATGAAAAAGTATAATATTTTTGTCTCATTTGTTTAACTGCGTTCTCTTTATCTACTTTTAGGACTTGTGTGAAAATCTGATGATGTTTTAGGTCATATTTATAAAAAAATATATATATAGAAAATTCTAAAGGATTCACAAACTTTCAAGCACCACTGTAGATAGATAGATAGATAGATAGATAGATAGATAGATAGATAGATAGAATAATGTCACTAAGCACTTACCCATAGTTGACTGTGATTCTCAGCCTCATTATCCACAAACACTGTATGGAAGGCTGTTAAATACAGGGTCCCAACTCGTGCCCTATGTGAAGAGCCCCTGTCCACTAACTGGACCTTTTCAACCTGAAATATGACAGGGCCCAAATTCAACAACAGTTACATAAGAAATCAATTATTTGGCAAAAGTCCTAAACAGATCTGGATATTAATATAACGTTAATCAGCATTAGCCTCACCACGGTCTGTTTATGTACCTACTAGCCCATGGACGCACTGAAACACATTTATTACATCAAGTTATTCAATATATCAACTAATTTTAATGACATCACATCCTGTAAACCCAAGCCCATGGGCAACGTGAACCATGCTGTTGTAAATAAAACAGTGCAGCTATTGTAAGAACGTGTTTACCTTGGGCAGTCTGATGTGCTCCATCTTTCACTCGTAAACACCACAAATCAACATTTATCACCAACTTCCGGTAGCAACTGAAAGCATCATGCTAATATTTTTTTTTCTGGTTTACTGTCTCATAACATTTTGAACGATTTAGATGGTTTACGTAAAATAATAAACTGAATCTGATGTGATGAAAGTCAATAAGGTGAATCACCGTTAGCGCTGTGGAAAAACCGCGCGGTCCTAAAGCCGACCGATTATGGCGCAGCAGTGTTTCTGAGAATGTGAAGTGTTTCAGTGCGCGTCTCCCATAACCCGGGCCGGAACAGTACTGTCACGTATTTTAATGTCTCATCTCATCTCATTATCTCTAGCCGCTTTATCCTGTTCTACAGAGTCGCAGGCAAGCTGGAGCCTATCCCAGCTGACTACGGGTGAAAGGCGGGGTACACCCTGGACAAGTCGCCAGGTCATCACAGGGCTGACACATAGACACAGACAACCATTCACACTCACATTCACACCTACGGTCAATTTAGAGTCACCAGTTAACCTAACCTGCATGTCTTTGGACTGTGGGGGAAACCGGAGCACCCGGAGGAAACCCACGCGGACACGGGGAGAACATGCAAACTTCACACAGAAAGGCCCTCGCCGGCCACGGGGCTCGAACCCAGGACCTTCTTGCTGTGAGGCGACAGCACTAACCACTGCACCACCGTGCCGCCCGTATTTTAATGTCGTGTCACGTATTTTCTTTTATACGGCGGCACGGTGGTGTAAGTGGTTAGCACGGTCGCCTCACAGCAAGAAGGTTCTGGGTTTGAGGCCAGCGGGGGCCTTCCTGTTACCCCTTTTCCACCAAATCAGTTCCAGGGCTGGTTCGGGGCCAGTGCTGGTGCTGGTCCACAATTCGTTCAACTTGCGAGCCAGCTGAGAACCAGTTTGCTTTTCCATAGCTCGTGGTGCTAAGGAGAGCCACGTCATTACGTCGCTGTATACGTCAGTTACGTCGCTGCGTTTGCATAAACCTTGGCGCGAATATCGAAGCAACAACAACACAGAAAAGAAGAAGCAGCAACAACAACAATAATGGATGACTTTGCATTTGTACAGCTGCTGCTTCTCGGCGCTTAAAAATGGCGACCTTTTGCCTTCTTGCGATTGTTGTCGGTCTTAACAACTCCGCCCCACCCCCCACCCCCGCTGACGTAAGCAGTTCTTTCCTCTGGCCCAGCAGAGAGTTGGTGCTAGCCTGGAACCGGTTTTTCTGGCCCCAGAGCCAGTTCTTTGTCAGTGGAAACAGAAAACCCGGTTCCAAACTAAGCACTGGCCCTGAACCAGCCCTGGAACTGCTTTGGTGGAAAAGGGGCATGTGTGGAGTTTGCATGTTCTCCCTGTGTCTGTGCAGGTTTCCCCCATAGTTCAAAGACATGCGGTTAGGTTCAAGTGCATATTCTGGACCAATTTTGTTTTTGTTTTTTTTTATATGAAAGTATGTCCCTTTACACACTCATCCAGAAGGGTGATTTTGCACAAGGCCATCTGTCTGCAGCGGAAAAAAATAAAATAACAAAACTCGTCTGGAAAAATCCCAAGGGAGTCTGGAGCCAGATTCATGACATCACCTGCAGAAGCGCCAGCAGGCTGCGCGAGCTTTGCACAGTTTCAGTGCACAGCCTGTGTAGACCAAACGCTCCCATTTCTCTCTCATTGTCCGGTCTTTTGGGAAACGATGAGTACAATCCCATCAAGATTGGTGTTGCTACACCCTCCTACGATACATCTGTTAACCATTTTAATAATTACGTGATAACGTTGAAGAAATTTGCAGAAAACCACCAGGTCGTTTTCTCATAAACAAACCAGCGCTGACGTAGGATTCAGAAGGAAGCGTCCCGCAGATGACGTCACGAAAACTAATGTTTCCCAGGAAATCCAAATACCAAGTTTTTTCAGAGGCGGACCAATTCGCCTCAAATGGCTTGTTTCTGGTATTGCGCAAGGTAAAAAAAAATTGCAGAGAATGCAGAATGTTACAGATATTTGACCAAAGTTTAATATAAAATAGGAGAATTACATTGATCTTGCTCCTGAATTTACCCATAATATGCCCTTTAATATGGGATGGCCTTGGGCTGAGGTGCGAGGCACCTAACCCCCGACTGCGCTCTGTGCTTTTTTCTTTCTTTATTTTTTTCGCGGTCTGGTTTCCATCAAATCGTGCACTCTGATTGGCTCGCGAGCGGTCCAGAATCCTACGATCCGGACCCCGGTTACGGACCTTTGGCGATTCGCTCGTTCACAACAACAACAAACATAGTAGCAATTTTTTGTCAACATTTATTTTCACATTTCTCAGTATAATAGAATTAATTTTACAGCATGGATAGCAATAACGACAGTGTTCACAGCGAAAGTGAAATAAAAGAAAACATTTCAGGAGAAAGCTGAAAACCTGTAACTGTTGCTAATGCCAAGCAAATCCAGCAGTTTATTGAGGAGCAAAGGGCAGAAAATAAAACAAAAAAGACGGCCTACGGCCTCAATGTCTTTGGGAAGTTCTGTCGAAACCCAAATGGAAAATTCCAAGCTGACATAGCTTGTCAAACAGGTTTTTGATGAGCTTGTAGCAGGTTTTTTCTAAATATGATTTCCCTTTCAGGCGCTCACATTTTCTGTTAGAATTTGGTAAAGAAAAAAATAAATATATTATTTACCAGCTTAAGGTCGGCCATCATGAAATACCGTGACCTCGGCCTTGAAAATACTGACCTCGGCCCAAAGGCCTCGGTCAGTATTTTCAAGACCTCGGTCACGATATTTTACGATGCAGACCTCCCAGCTGGTAAATAATACATATATATATAGTATATTTGCCTTCCGGGTTTTTATATGCTGTTTCATCCCATGTATAACAAGTGTTCCATCCCGCAATACCATTTTTGTGACATTTATTTACATAATGTATAATCTTACCTTAAAAAAAAGAAAAAAACATCCACTTTTAAAGCTGCTTCATAGTAACGAGTAACGAGGACCTTGATAGAAATGTAGTCGAGTGAAAAGTACAATATTTGCCTTTCAAATGTAGTGAAGTTAAAGTCATAAGTTTCCAAAAAAATAATACTTAAGTAAAGTACATATACTTAAAAAGTGTACTTAAGTACAGTACTCAAGTAAATGTACTTCGTTACTGTCCACCTCTGTGTGTATCTATCTATCTATCTATCTATCTATCTATCTATCTATCTATCTATCTATCTATCTATCTATCTATCTATCTATCTACACACACACACACACACACACACACACACACACACACACACACACACACTGATTCTGTGACTGTATTTGGCCAGTAAATCATCTACAGCTGGAAAAAAATAAATTAATTAAAAAAAAAAAAAAAAAAAAAATATATATATATATATATATATATATATATATATATATATATATATATATATCCATCCATCCATCCATTATCTGTAGCCGCTTATCCTGTACAGGGTCGCGGGCAAGCTGGAGCCTATCCCAGCTGACTACGGGCGAAAGGCGGGGTACACCCTGGACAAGTCGCCAGGTCATCGCAGGGCTGACACATAGACACAGACAACCATTCACACCTACGGTCAATTTAGAGTCACCAGTTAACCTAACCTGCATGTCTTTGGACTGTGGGGGAAACCGGAGCACCCGGAGGAAACCCACGCGGACACGGGGAGAACATGCAAACTCCACACAGAAGGGCCCTCGCCGGCCACGGGGCCCGAACCCGGACCTTCTTGCTGTGAGGCGACAGCGCTAACCACTACACCACCATGCCACCCCATATATATATATCTTTCAAAATTTTCAGGAGACACAGATTTCCAGAGTATGTGAATATGTGTGTATATGTGTGTATGTGAGTGCATGGGGCCCTGTAATGGATTGGCATCCCATTCAGGATATATTCCTGTCTTACCTCCAGAGTTCCTGATATAGGATTCACCTTGACGCTGACTAGGATAAAGAATGAACAGTTAAAGATAATCCAAAGCCAGGGTTGGGAAACAACACTCACCTACCACATATGTGTTCGGATTCAGGTCTGGTGATTGTCGAGGCCACTGAAGTCCACTGAACTCCTTATCAAGTTAATGGACCCAGTTTGAGACAATTTGTGTTTTTATGACATCGTGCAGTTCCATGCTGGAAGGAGCCATTATAATATGGGTCAACTGTGGCCATAAAGGGATACATGTAGATGCAGCAGTGCTCAGACAGGCTGGTGCATTCAAACAATGCTCAATGGGGCCAAGAAAAAATTCCCCATATCATTCCATCACCAGCATGAACTGTTGGCACAAGACAGGTTGGTTGATACCAAAGTCTGACCCTACCATATGTGTGTCACAGCAGAAATCAAGATGAAGCAGACTGGGTGACATTCTTCTAATATTTTTAATCAAATGTCCAGTTGTGGTGAGACTGTGCCTTGACATAGCCTCAGATTTCTGTTCTTAGCTGACAAGAGTGGAATCTGATGTGTTGTTCTGCTATTGAAGCCCAACTACCTTAAGGGTCAATTTGTTGTACATTCTGATATGCTTTTCTGCTGGCTATGGTTGTAAAGAGTGGTTATTTGGGTTACTGTGTGTCCTGCCAACTCAAATCAGTCTGGCTATTCAACTCTGAATTTTTACCTGCAGAACTCCAGCTTACTGGAGTGGTTTTTTTTCTTCACCATTCTATGTAAACAGTGTCCACCTCTTGACCAGGAGATTGTGAGTTCTACTCGTGGTCGGGTCATACCAAAGACCATCATAAAAATGGTACCTACTGCCATCTGGCAAGGCATGCTGCAATACAGATACGAGTAGGGAGTCAAACTCTCATGGTTACCAGAAGACCAGCCCTCCACTGTAACCCTAACTATATAATAGGCAAATAGCCGAGGGCTATAGCAACGGAGATTGGCACTGCACCCATGTGCCTCAAAGAGCTGGGTAGTACTGGGACAGGAGACTGCCTGGGAAGACCAGATCCTGATGTGGGAGGGACTTTAACTTGACTTTGATTCTGTGTAAACTCTGCACTGCTCAGTGTGCTATCACCTAATGGGCTGATTGGATGATAAAAATGTTATTGCAGCACTATAGGAAATAAATATTTTCAACTGAAACTTTGGCACATTTATCTATTTTATTATTTATAATATGATGTTTACTGTTGTCTGCCATCTGCACTGTAAACCCGAATAAGTTGAGTTTACTTAAAAAAAATTGAGGAAAGTGGTTGCCTTAAAAAAAATAAGTAATTATTAATGATTGAATTGAGTACCTTAAACTTACCAGAAGATTGTAAGTTTAAGGTACTCAATTCAATCATTAATAATTACTTATTTTTTTTAAGGCAACCACTTTCCTCAATTTTTTTAAGTAAACTCAACTTATTCGGGTTTACAGTGTGTATGGAATACACTATAGCCAACATTTGGAAATGTTATTAAAAAAATATTCTCAGAAAGGCCCAGACGAAGTGTTCCTTGAAGTAAAAATTCATAGAAATGTACAAATCTAACCTAAAATTGTTAACTTGATACTTACAGTGACATAGTTTTAGCAAGTTGCCAAACATATTACGTTAGGTCATTAGATGAATCATCAGTAAACAGAAGAACTGAAGGGCTGCATGTGTGTTTTCCTCATGTAAGTGATCAAGTTGACACATCATTCCACAATTATCAGTTTTTATAAATGTGAAGTATTGTAACATGTATGAACAGTGTAAGTGCTTTACTTACAGTTAAAAATGCCCCCCCATCATCCATTTCGATAAGCTATTTGATTGCTAAATTACTTGGCGCTTACGTTTCTAGATGGCATTTATGCATTTAGTCTGCTGTATTTTCATTGTGTGAATCATTTCCATGTCTGTGAATTGCCCCAGTGAACTTTATCATTGAAGTTACATGCACATTACAGCCTATTTGTATTGGCAATATACTACCTAATTATTATGATTATACACGTAAACCTTTTCTAGACTGCAGCGATTATAGTTCATGGTCGACCCATCTTTTTGAAAATCTGCTTGCACCATCTTTACTCTTGTCACTAATAATTGACCAGGACATTTCCTGGTGATGGCACAGTTAAGTGGTTTAAAGCGTCCCATTAATAACAAGCATTGGACGCCTTGTGCAGTCAGTGTAGTCCATTTGTTGGCACAAAGGATCAACGTACTTGATGGCTTTAGATTGATCAGTGCAGTGGTAGTTGTGTTAATGAATTAGCAACACTTCAGAAAGACCAATACAAAATATAATGCCCACTTTACTGTGCTCTACACCTAAAGGTTGGGTTGGCAAATATACACACCAGCTTTTGCAAGAGTGTGAGGCTTCTGTAGTACTGTGGAAGGTCAGTGTTACCACAAAACCTGATAGTTGGTCATGAATGGTTTAGTGTCTTAGCACTTAAAATTTGGAACACACTGCACTAAGACTTCTGGGTCTGCTCTTCTACCTCATCCTATTTTTTAAAAAAGATAGATTTTTAATGACTATGTTCTGTTAGGCTTTTATTGAAAATATTTGTGTATTCACTGAGCCATGGCCTGAGCACTGGTGGTGCGAGGCCTTATTGTGTTCCTAAGGATGATGATGATGATGATGATGATGATGACGATTATTATTATTATTATTATTATTATTATAGACTTAGTTATTTTTGAGATAGTTCCCATGGGCAGAAACTCATGAAATTTGGTACACACATCAGTCCTGGCCTCTGCTACTCAGGGGTAGAGGCTTGGCCCCAGGTGTGTCCAGAGGTGACTCCATAGCACCCCCACATGTCATCGAGACTTTTGCCTGATATATAGTTTCACCTATCCGTGTCAAATTTGGTAGGTGTATGGGGTGCCCCAAGATGAACAGAACTGTAATGTACATTGTATTATAGGGTGGCACAGTGGTGTAGTGGTTAGCACTGTTGCCTCACAGCAAGAAGGTTCTGGATTCGAGCCCAGCAGCTGATGGGGGCCTTTCTGTGTGAAGTTTGCATGTTCTCCCCATGTCTGCGTGGGTTTCCTCCAGGTGCTCCGGTTTCCCCGAGAGTTCAAAGACATGCAGTTAGGTTAGCATGGGATGGCCTTGGGCTGAAGTGCCCAAGAGTGTCAGTGCGCACGTACACAGTGCCTTTACTCTCCTTTGACAAACTAAATTTCATTGTGCAGTGAAAGTAAAGGCCTTCTTCTTAGTCATACTCAACAGGAAGTGAGTTGTTTTGACGTGTTACATTTTGATGTTCTTCTCCTAGGCAGTTTATTGGCTTCATGCTAGATTTGGTATACTGAAGGTGCTTGAGCCGTTCATCGCCGCTTGTGGCTATTATTATTATTATTATTATTATTATTATTATTAGGGTTACTGTTATTCTTTGAAATTAATAATAAAATAATATTAGGTGTTGCAGAACTTTTAGGGGATTTTTAAAAATGAGTGTTACTACTAGATCCAAATCAAATATTCATCTACAAATGCATACCTGAAAAAAACAGCCACTGTGTGTATAATTACCGTATAATAGACTTTTGATTTTTCTTTTGATTATCACCTAGAGCTATTTTGTCATAACTGATTCACAAGCTTTGGCAAAAATCCTTTAAATGAATAAATTTATTCTGCATTATATCACTCTGTCTCCCAGGGCAGTGTGTGTATGAAGGTTTGCATCTGTGGCTCCAAGTCAGCCATTTATTAAAGGTGGCATTTGCTTTCACAGTGGCATTCAGGCCACATAATAAGCTTAGAGTGATGGAGAATTGGGAGCATAGGACACTGCAGACATCAGAGTCCAGCTGAAAGTAGTGTAACCAGGCTGCAACAGGACTGAGAGAAATATTTTATCTTGGATAGAAGCCATTCGTCAAAATAATATATGACATTTGAATTATTGCGTTTTTAATTTTTAATGATATTACTTTTTAATTTTTATGACTAAGTTCTATGTTCTGTTAGTGTAAGTTGTTTTTTTCTCTTCTGTTGGTTGTTCTAAAGCTTTCTGCTTCCACTGTAAAGCAATCTTGGGTTTAAGAATGGCGATCTGAAATTTCTTCTTCTTCTTCTTCTTCTTCTTCTTATTATTATTATTATTATTATTATTATTATTAATATTAAGAACAACCATTATGGAAACATAATCATTCAATAAATTCTGATGTGTAACTAGCATTTAGTGTTCTTGTTGAGAGTCTTGTTCTTATTTTCCGGTCTTGGAATTTTTTTTGTGTGGCTTGAATTTAACATTTGACTTTAACACTTAATGTATTGGGCTTTTTGTGCTCACAGGCTTGAAGAAGTAATTTTCCATATACCTTTTACTTGTAATCACTCCTCCGTACCCCCCTGTCCAATGAATGGCCATGCTTTTAGCAATCTGTCCCCAATGCGTTTGGCAAACAGACATGTCTGCTTCAGTGTTTGTCAATGTCAGTTGCTTAACCATTTATCAGTGGTCAGTAAGTGCTCTGGCAGCTGGATATGTTTGGCCTGGGTGCATTAGAAAAAAGCTTTTTTTTTTTTAAAGGAAATAAAGCATGGACAGGATAATTTCTACACATTTGTTCACACATGCACGCACACACACACACACGACTGAGTATGTGCCTTTCTCTATACTAGACAACCCTCTGCACGTTTTACACACTCAAATGTTAAGCCCACCCTATTCCTCTCCCCTCCTCCTCTTGGGGCAGTATAGCTGTCAGACCAACCCTCCAGATTCTATGCACCCAGGGCAGAACCAGTTAAGACACGCCAGGATAGAATGAAGGGAGGGGTAAAAATAGAAGAGTTAGGGGTTCCCAGGTCAGTAGCAAGGGCTTGAGTTTGAGAAAAGGAAAAACTTTAAGTCAAACTTCACACAGGCCTTTATTGATTAGCTGACACACAACACTTGCATCTTTAAAGCAGTTCTGAAAAGTTGTGTGTTGTTCTACTTCCCTCAGAGCCACTGCGACTGCCTGCTCGAATTGTGGCTCCTACAGGTAAGCATAAACATTTCTCTAATCCTCTTGAACCCACTTTTTAGTATTTATGTATCTGTGACAGTATTAATTGTAAGTGAAACATAGTTCATAGGAAATCTTTCTAACAAACTCCAGTACTCGAAAAGGGCTTTGAATTTGTGTCTTTTTCACAGTCTGTACATAACGTTTCATAATTATGCTAAAGTTCTCACATACACACCAGAAAGCTTCTAATCCATTGACAAAGACTATTTGTGTAACATTATTTATTCAACAGAGCACAGTTCAAGCCTGGGGTTTTAGAGCTGGGGTTGTTAATCTGCACATGAAAAATGCAGAAGGTGCAGAATTTTCAAATATGTGTGAGCACTATGAGCAGATCTGTAGGCAAGGAATTATTCAAATACCTACATGTGTATATATAAAGATTGTAAATAATTAGTGAAATGCCATCAAAGTAGATCATTTCTCAATATGATACTGTAGTGTCCAAGATTAGTGAAAAACACCATCACAGTTAAGAAATATCCTATCTCTATGACAGAGGTTAAAATACTTTATGTAATGTACTGTAATGTAATGTATGTTTGAGGATTTTTTTTTCCTTTCATGAAACAGTCCTTAAAAAAACCTACCCAAACAGTTAACATATGCAAAGGCAGTGACTGAAAATGTCCAGTCACTGCCATGTGGATGTGGAAACAAGTAGGGTGTTGTAACAATACAGTTGAAACTGAGGAATCTAGCTCTTCAGGGTTGATTAAAGAATGCTGGAATAAACTTACTAGTCATCTCAATGACAGAATGGCATGAAAACAAGTGTAAAGTCATGCAAGTGTAAACTCCCCCCCAAAATCTGTCCCTCTGAGTTACATGTCAGTCCTGGGATCGAGATGCTGACCTCTTCTGCTCCTCGTACCTGCCTGATCCATCCTGGTGCCCTGTGTCTGGTTGGAGTCTCATCGCATTGCTCCTGTGGAGGACGGCCCCATGTGGACAGTTGAAAGTCACACTTGGAAGACACTCTGGACACTTACAGTAGTGCTTTTATGGCTGAGGACTACAGTTGACTTGCTAACTTTAGGACTGCAGTTGTCATGAACAGTTTTGCACTCAAGTTTCCATCAATGAAGGGTTTATAAAATCAACAAAACTGACTTCATGTTATAGTCACGTTGTCTGTTGTTGCCCAAATGAGGATGGGGTCCCTTTTGAGTCTGGTTCCTCTCGACGGTTCTTCCTCATGTCGTCTGAGGGAGTTTTTCCTTGCCACCGTCGCCACAGGCTTGCTCATTGGGGATAGATTAGGGATAAAATTAGCTCATGTTTTAAGTCGTTCAAATTCTGTAAAGCTGCTTTGCAACAATGTTTACTGTTAAAAGCGCTATACAAATAAACTTGACTTGACGCAAGAACTGGAACCGAGGGCAGTCCTGATGATCTGTAGTATGAGCATTTTTGGTCACTCGGATTTTTGCTTCAAGGAAAATTATTCAAAATTTTTACTGTGCAAACGTTTTAGACACCCAAATTTCTTTTAAGACAAATTTTGTCTTGGATGTTTAGTAGAAGAAAAAAAATACATTTACAAACATCTTATCAACAAAAAATTTAAATGTTATAGACAAGTTTTTGGCATGTCAATGAAAGAAGTAATATTTTATGTTTAAAAAAAAAAAACTTTTCAGGAAAAAAATACTTACCAACTTACCAATTTCCTAGTTTTTAAAACAAATTGTAGTTGAGACTGCTGATTCCCTTTTTTTTAAACCAAAGAGTCACACCAAATATTAATTGACATTGAGGTTTGTTTTATGTAGAAAAGTTTAATTTCATTATTATTATTGAAGGAATCTTTGCTTTACAGCATTTCTTTCCATGTACCCAAGACTTCTGCACAGTACTATATTTTGTATACTTTTTTTTTTTTTTGGTGGTGGTGGTGGTGAGAGTTTGTGTGTTTCCGAAGGCTTTTCCAAATTTATAATCCAGTGTTCATGTCATTATAGCCTATCACTGTCCTGATTTCTGGTCTTAAGTGAGAAAATGCTGGCACATCTGCTGTCATTCAGCCGCTCTCTGGTGAGAAGGAAAAATGTGGACTGTCTGGAGGATTCCAAGCTCTGTCGCTGCCTGTCCACAGTGGACCTCATCGCTCTGGGTGTAGGCAGCACACTGGGCGCCGGGGTCTATGTCCTTGCTGGAGAAGTCGCCAAAGGCAACTCCGGTCCTAGCATCGTAGTATCTTTCCTCATAGCCGCTCTGGCCTCTGTCATGGCAGGCTTATGCTACGCTGAGTTTGGCGCGCGAGTGCCCAAGACAGGCTCTGCATATCTCTATAGCTATGTGACAGTAGGGGAACTCTTGGCCTTCATTACGGGATGGAACCTGATTCTCTCATATGTTATAGGTGAGTGTAAAGAATTGCTCTACTATTTATTGGATGTCATCTAATTTTCATCCTTCGAAAAATATGCTGGACGATCTTCAATAATACATTATTAAAATGTATTTTCTGCACATTTATAACATTATTTTTTACAAAATAATGTAAGTATTTTAAATTTGTCCAAGAATTATTTATTGTCTCATTCAGGGTGTATTCCTTTACTGCGCTCAGAGGTCCAGGGTTAGCTTCTGGACTCACTTCGACCCCGACCTAGTATAAAGTGATTACTGAGGAATCAGATAAAGATGAATGCAGTTAACGAATCAAAAACAAGCGTCCAGAAGAACTGTGGCTGGTTCTGCAAGATGCTCAGTAAAACCTACAGCTCGTTTCCTTATAAAACTGCACTCACTGTACCTGAGACGACTATTTTTTTTTTTTTAAAGAAAAGGGTCGTCTCAGACCAAATATTGATTTTGTCTCATTGATGATGCCTTACTGCTGTTTATAGTATTTTTTAATGTTGAAACATTTCATTTCATTATTTTTTAAGCCATTTTTGGTCTATAGCATTTCTTTGCATGTGCCTAAGGCTTAAGTATTAGATAAAATAAACAGAGTTGTCATATAACAGGTACTGGATGAGCAATGATAATTTTTATTTAAACATTTTTTTTAAAAGAAATTTGAATATGAAAAAGCTCGTTAAAAAAAGTAAAAAAAAAAAAAGTCTTAGGCACATGTAAAAAAATGCTGTAGACCAAAAATGGCTTAAAAATGATGAAATGGCAGTATGTATGGGGAAGAGAACTACATGTTTTCTTCACTAGAATCCAAGCTTTTTCATATTCAAATTTCTTTTTAAAAAAATCTGAATAAAAATTATCATTGCTCATCTAGTACCTGTTATATAACAACTTTATTTCTTTAATCTAATACTTAAATCTCTTGATAAAACATCACATCAGCAATTAAATCTCTCGATAGAACATGATAAAACACACAAACATTTTTGGAGAATACAACATCTTAATATGTTGGCTAAATACCTCCCGACTAATTATATCAATTCTTGAACAATTGCTCCATTTTAGGTATGTTTCATCAACCCAACGTTTGAATAATGTATTTTATAAACCCTTTGAAATGTGCAGAAAGTATTTATAATATTTTATGAGAATAAATATTGAACTTTTCTATTAATCTTCAATGGGTTGTCCTTATTAACTTGTACGTATTCACAATACAAGCTGATTTTCTTTTGATGAAGGGACCTCGAGTGTTGCCAGAGCTTGGAGTGGAACATTTGATGAACTAATAGGAGGCCATATTGAACAATTCTGCAAATTACACTTCGGAATGAGCATGCCTGGCCTAGCAGAGTATCCAGACTTCTTTGCGGCTTGCCTTATATTACTGCTATCAGGTATTTCTTATTGTTGAAATGTAATTTTGGCCATGTATACCGTAACACTCACTTAAATTTAAAATGATAACTGTCTGCTATGTAAATATAAAATGGTCTCTTTTTATTTTTTTGGTCTGCATGGCTTCATGTTTCATCAGCTGCATTAAGTAATATGTAATTAAAAATGGGGCAGCATGGTGGTGTAGTGGTTAGCACTGTCGCCTCACAGCAAGAAGGTTCTGGGTTCAAGCCCAGAGGCTGACGGGGGCCTTTCTGTTTGGAGTTTGTATGTTCTCCCTGTGTAGGTCCGCGTGGGTTTCCTCTGGGTGCTCCGGTTTCCCCCACAGTCTAAAGACATGCATTTAGGTTAATTGGTGGCTCTAAATTGACCGTAGGTGTGAGTGTGAATGGTTGTCTGTGTCTATGTGTCAGCCCTGCGATGACCTGGCGACTTGTCCAGGGTGTACCCCGCCTCTCGCGCATAGTCAGCTGGGATCAGCTCCAGCTTGCCTGCGACCCTGCACAGGATAAGCAGTTATGGATAATGGATGGATAATTAAAAATGGCAAGGGCTAATAGTAACAATGCTGCTTTATTGCATTTTTCAGTTAAAATTACAGTTTCAATAAGAGATAGGTTAATTGGTTAATTGCAGTTTCAATAAGAGATAGGTTAACTGGTGGCTCTAAATTGACCGTAGGTGTGAGTGTGAATGGTTGTCTGTGTCTATGTGTCAGCCCTGCGATGATCTGGCGACTTGTCCAGGGTGTACCCCGCCTGCATTGTGTATACATAAGAGGGTTTTGTGTTTAGTTGGCATCTGGGCTGCTCTAAAATGCCAGATCGAATGACTTTTGAACTGCTGGACTGAACACAGTATCATACTACTTCAAGAGTACATTCTGTCAATGTTTATTTAATCACAGTAAAGCCAAGTTTTTCCAAGGCTGACATGCAGCGGTAACGAGGAATATGATGACTGTACTACATTAGAGAAGCTCAGAGTTAGAAAATGTGCTTTCTTGAATGAAAGAATCATTTAAGATATTGTTTATCTTACTATTACTGTAATAATTAAGAAAGAAAAAGAAAAGAAAAAACACAGATACACACAAAATTTCAATTGCACAAACAACATTTTGGTTACATATACAGTACTGTGCAAAAGTATTAGGCACATATAAAGAAATGCTGTGGACCAAAAATGGCTTAAAAAATAATGAAATTAAATGTTTCAACATTAAAAAAACAAACAAAACAACAATAACAACAACGCATAATAAATGAAACAAAGTCAATATTTGGTCTGAGATGATCCTTTACTTAAAATAAATAAAGAAATAAATAAACAGTCTCAGGTACAGTGAGGGGCGGCACGGTGGTGTAGTGGTTAGCGCTGTTGCCTCACAGCAAGAAGGTCCGGGTTCGAGCCCCGTGGTCGGCGAGGGCCTTTCTGCGCGGAGTTTGCATGTTCTCCCCGTGTCCGCGTGGGTTTCCTCCGGGTGCTCCAGTTTCCCCCACAGTCCAAAGACATGCAGGTTAGGTTAACTGGTGACTCTAAATTGACCGTAGGTGTGAATGTGAGTGTGAATGGTTGTCTGTGTCTATGTGTCAGCCCTGTGATGACCTGGCGATTTGTCCAGGGTGTACCCTGCCTTTCGCCCGTAGTCAGCTGGGATGGGCTCCAGCTTGCCTGTGACCCTGTAGAACAGGATAAAGCGGCTACAGATAATGAGATGAGATGAGATGAGATGAGAAGTTGCAATGCTCAAGGACTCAGATATCTGGCTCCTCAGGTGTAATATTTAGTGAGTCTATAATGGACAGCGGGGCGGCACGGCGGTGTAGTGGTTAGCGCTGTCACCTCACAGCAAGAAGGTCCGGGTTTGAGCCCCGTAGCCGGCGAGGGCCCTTCTGTGCGGAGTTTGCATGTTCTCCCCGTGTCCGCGTGGGTTTCCTCCGGGTGCTCCGGTTTCCCCCACAGTCCAAAGACATGCAGGTTAGGTTAACTGGTGACTCTAAATTAACTGTACCAGGTAGGTGTGAATGTGAGTGTGAATGGTTGTCTGTGTCTATGTGTCAGCCCAGGGTCTTGACTTGTCCAGGGTGTACCCTGCCTTTTGCCCATAGTCAGCTGGGATAGGCTCCAGCTTGCCTGCGACCCTGTAGAACAGGATAAAGCAGCTAGAGATAATGAGATGAGATAATGGACAGCAAGGGGTTCCAGGTTCTATCAAAGTTCCTCAGAGAACCTCTGAGAGAAAACCTTAGCCTCTCCAACTTTAAGCTGAACAGGACTTCCGTAACCCATCGGCTATAGGATGGGGGTAAGGTGTGTTTCCAGTTAAGCAAAATTAAACACCTGGCCAGTAGAGTACAGAAAGCCATACTGTATTGTGCTTCAGCTGATAAAGTATTGGTGTGTGGAATACCAAAAAGGGCAGGGAGGGGATGGGGGTCGGCCGCAACATTGTAGGCCATGTGAAGGGTATCAAATATTTTAGACCAAAAGTCTATCAGTTTTGGACATGACCAAAACATGTGCATGAGATCGGCAGGGGACTGGTTGCATCTATTTACAAGTGTCTGCAACATTGGGATAGATTTTTGACAATCTATGATTAGTGTAGTAGATCCTATGTATGAGTTTGCATTGGATTAGCCCATGTCAGGCACAGACAGAGGAATTGTGCACTAACTCAAGAATGTTGTCCCATTGGTCTGGTTCAGGATTTAGCCCTGGATCTTGTTCCCAAAGTTTTTTTGTTTGTTGTGGGAAGACTGAGGTAATGGAGTCCAAGGCACTAAAAATATGTGAAATATTCCCTCTCTAATTGGGGTTCATCATAAGAAGAGTATCTAACAAAGTCTGTGTGGGGAGATTTGGGAAGTCAGGATAATTTTTCTGGATAAAGTGTCTAATTTGAAAAAAAACGGAAAAGGTGGGGGGGAGCTTAAATTTGGTCGACAAGTCAGTAAAGGACATGAAAGTACCATTGTCATAAAAATCATTAATAGAAGTTATGCCACTCTCAGACCAAAAGGCAGAGTCCATAGTTGATGGTTTAAAATTGTGGTTGTGCGGAGATCACGTGACGCGCTGATGGAGCTGCACGCGTGTTGAAGGAGCTCCTGACATCAGGCCCTATTTTCAGTATTTATCTGGCTTATATCCGAATACACCACTTAATTTTCGTCTGTTAACGTTTCTAAATGTCAGTGGCGCGCAAGCAGTTGACTTTAACTCCATCTTCCACCTCTCAAAAGAGGAAAGCAAGGCCAGCGGACGGTCGGGCTAAGCCAGCAAGTGCTAGCATTGGTATGGAGGATGCTATGGAAAGACTAGAGTGTATTCTGAAATCCGAAATGGCTACGATGAGAATTGAACTATCGACACATATGGCGACTATGTGCTCGAAAATCGACGCGCTGTCTGGTGAGCAAAGAGACCAGAAAAAAATTCTGCACAGTCATGATAAGCGTCTAGATACTGTTGAGCAACAACTTGTTGAGCTGCAAGACCGTAGCCGACGCAACAATCTTCGTTTAATTGGTCTACCCGAAGGCTTGGAAAAAGATGATCCCGTGGGCTTTCTCAAGCAGTCGTTGCCAGTCTGGTTTCCTTCTTTGAAGGACAAAAACATTGAAATCGAAAGAGCCCATCGCATTTATTTAAATCCTCCTAAACACAACTCTAAAACACCGCAGATTAAGAGACCTGAGAGACCCCGAGTGTTCATCTTCAAACTTCTCCACTACACTGATTGAGACATGATTCTCCGAGCAGCTAGGGACCAAGGGACCATTCAGATGGACGATGGTGAGACGACCCTCAGTATTTTCCCTGACTACTCGCCCGCTACTGCGAAGAAACGGTCTGCATTCACCACAGTGAAGAGGGAGCTTAAGAGAAAGGGGTGCCAAACTTTCCTCCAGTATCCGGCAGCTCTCAAGGTGACTTTGAAAGGAGGGGAAACGAAATTTTTCCAAATGCCGGAGGAGGCCAGTGCTTTTTGTGACTCACTGGCAGAATTCCAACCCATTGCTGAGAGCGACACAGAATGATGCAAGATTGTCTTCCATGGGACACTGTAAATTACGTGCACGCACCTGTGTGTATATCTACATACTACCCTGGCTTACAGTCAAAATGATTGAGTCGTTGGTTATGGTGATGTTGTAGGATGTAACACACCAACAGATCCTAATTATATTTGGGACAGAATGTTTTTTTTTCTCGTCCTCTTTTCTTTATCACTTCCTCCAGTAAAATAGGAGAACAGGCGAATTTTGTTTACATTCTTATGAACCCTCATTTAATTCTACTATGCACAATATATGCTTAAGACTTTGCTATTAAGCTATTTAGTTTTTGTTAGGACTGGGGACTGTCTTGGCCTCTAGAGGCCGCCACTGCTTCTGTGTTTTGTGTTTGTTTTGATAGCCTGTGTTTCCATGTGCCTGTTACCCCCACCTGTTCTTTATTTCCTGCCCTGCCTTGTTTCTTAATTACCCTGGCTATATATACTTCCTCTGTTTAGCCTCTTGTCACGGAGTCTTTGGCTGCTTATGGCTAGTAACCTCTGTCCCATGTACCTTGCTTATGCCCTTATGGTTTTTGGTATTTTGCTTTCTTTTGGACTATGTACTTTACATTCTGGATCTTCTGAGCGTTTGCATTTTTGCCTTTTGCCTTTTCTTTTCTTTGATTTGACTTTGAACTTTTGGATTTTTTATTTTTTCCTGTTTATCTTCTGAGCATTTGGATTATACTTTTTTGCCTTGGACTTTTTGAACATTGTAAATAAACTGTTTTTTCTATTCTACTTTCACCTCACTCCTCTACACTTGAGTCATTCCCCTGGTGGCCTAGTGGGGGTTTGCTGGATTACTACACCAGTGACCTGGGTTTGATTCCCAGCAAAACCCTAACAGTTTTTGGTTTTCACTATAAGGGCTTGTGTCAGCACCTGGCGTGTGAACCATTACTGATGTCACAGATTTATGTAAGGGAACGTGGGCTTGTTCTATACCCAGTCTGCGTTGGGTTGAGGGACCCTGTTAGATATGGGGTTATGTTCTTTGACCCGGGGGTGGGATAGTGGTGAGCATCATGAAAGAAATTTATATGGTTTGTCTTTATTTTTTTGCTTCATTGCAAGTAGTTGACAGTTATGACTAACCTAAATATTTTGAGTTGGAATGTGAATGGTTTGAATGGACCTCATAAACGTGCATGTTGTCTAGAACTCTTAAAAAGGAGAAAGATAGATTTAGCTTTGATTCAGGAAACCCATCTCAGAAAAGATGTTCATAGACGTAACAATAAATTTTACAAAGTAATTTCTGCTTCTAGTGCCACTGATAAAACTAAAGGTGTTATGATACTACTACGAAGGAATTTAGGTATAGATATTATTGAGCATGACAATGATACTGATGGCAGAGTGACTCATGTTAAGGCTTTGGTGGGAAACAGGAAGTTGGCCTTTCTATCTGTTTTTGCTCCTTCCACGTACGATCCTGCATTCTTCTCAAAGCTCACAAACTACCGGTATCTTCTCAATATGGCGGGCTATGAGATTGTGATGGGGGCAGATATGAATGCGGTCATGTCTCATGATGAGGACAGGTCAGGAGAAAGTGAAACTCATTTACAAGCAGCATGCACTGATAAACTCAGAAGCTGTATTTCTGCACTGTCTCTGGTAGATTCATGGCGTTTTCTTAATGCCACTGCCAAGGCATATACATTCTATTCTTCAAGGCACAAATCGTATTCCAGGATCGACTTCATATTTATGTCCTGTTCTCTTTCCTCATCCTGTCTTTGCTCAGATATTTGCCCCATGTCTCTATCTGACCATGATAGCAATGTCATCAACCTCAAATTAGTCAATCAACCTCCACATGCTTCACGATGGCGGTTTAATTCAACGCTACTTCGTGATGAAAACTTTTGTAAGTCTTTTAAAAATGGGCTATTGGAGTTTATTAGCATTAATCAAGGGACAGTGGCGGATCCCCGCATACTCTGGGATGCAGTCAAGGGCTTCATCCGTAGTTTCTCTATTTCCTTTGCGTCACATCTTAAAAAATCCAGAATGAAGAGAATAGCTGATCTAGAATCTCAGCTTATAATACTAGAGGCAGCAAATCAGGCTTCATTCTCCGACCAAACAGCCACTAAAATTAAAATATTAAAAACTGAATTAAACCAATTACTTAAAGTGAAAGCAGAGTTTCTTATTCAAAGGACCAGACAAAATTACTACTTTAATGGGAGCAGGCCAAGCCATCTTCTAGCCCTGCAATTGCGTAATAATGAAAAGTTTGCAAATATACCTGCGATACGGCTGTCTTCTGGTGAGCTTACTACTGACCCACAAAATATCAATGACACTTTCCAATCTTTCTATTCTACTCTATATACTTCTGAATCTACATGTGACACTGCAACTCTGTCTTCTTTTCTTTCTTCCCTTAATTTACCTACTCTATCTACCGAGGAGTCAGAGTCCTTAGGTCAACCAATTACTCTTCAAGAACTGAAAGAATCACTGAAATGTATGAATAAAGGTAAATTGCCAGGACTGGATGGCATTCCAACAGAATTATATTCAACCTTCTGGACAGAGCTTGGTCCTCTATTATTAGACATGATAAATCATTCAATTAAACATGGATCTTTCAGACAGGATATTAACACATCTATTATATCTCTGCTGTTGAAAAAAGATAAGGACCCAACCTCTTGTGCTAATTATCGCCCAATCTCTCTGATTGGAGCAGATATTAAACTCTATGCCAAAGTATTGTCACGACGCTTGGAGTCGGTGATTACCAAGTTGGTTCATGAAGATCAGACCGGTTTTATTAGATCACGTTCAGCATCTGACAACATCCGCCGTCTTTTACACATTTATTCTGCTGATCAATCAGTTAGTCCTTGTGCAGTGTTCTCTTTAGATGCAATGAAAGCATTTGACCGTTTGGAATTTAATTATTTATGGTCTGTTCTTGAGCATATGGGCTTAGCCCTGACTTCATTAACATGATCAAAGTACGATATTGTAATCCTAAAGCATCTGTGTTAACTGGACAACTGTGCTCATGTTCTTTTTCTTTGGGAAGGGGTACGCGTCAGGGCTGCCCACTTTCACCATTGTTATTTGCTTTGTCATTAGAACCTCTAGCTCAGGCTGTCTGTCAATCAGAGCAAATTCTACCGATTAATGTAAGAAATACATCTCATCACATCTCTTTGTATGCTGATGATATTCTTTTGTTTGTAAATGACCCTGTTTCGTCAGTGCCTCATATTCTGTCATTGTTTAATCATTTCAGTGATCTTTCAGGTTATAAGATAAATTGGAACAAATCTTGTTTTCTTCCCTTAAATTTTGACCCTGTCTCCTTGCTTCTTTCTAGCACCGCACCTACTGTAACATCATTTAAATATTTAGGGATAGACATATAACCCTCATTGCATGATATTGCAAGCAAAAACTTAAAAAAAAATTCTTTCTGAAGTCAGTACAGATTTATTAAACTGGTCATGTTTGCCCAAGTCATTATATGCACAAATTTCTGTAGTTAAAATGAACGTTTTGCCACAGGTTAATTTTTATAGTGCAATGATACCCTTACCACCCCCTGCACACTTTTGGGACCACCTCAACTCCATTCTAAGGAAATATATCTGGAATGGGAAACATGCTAGGGTTAGGCTGTCCACTATGCAATGCTCTAGACAGGATGGAGGTTTATCTTTTCCTGACTTTAAAGTTTATGCCCAAGCATTTGTGTTGCGCCCCATATCAGTCTGGTTTAATTCAAATAAAAATGTGGCATGGAGAGCTATTGAAGAGTCAATGGTCACCCCCTATAATTTAAGAGATTTGGTTTTTTGCAATGTTCCTACTCAGCAATGCGCCCTTCGTTTTGGTCCAATCATAACCCATTTGTTATCTACTTGGAAGGTTGTAGAAAGACAAACAGGATCTATATCGAAATGGCATCATCACTTTCCACTTTTTAATAATAATGGGTTTCTATCTGGGAGTACCCCATTTAGATCTTCTCAATGGGCAGAGTGCAACATCACAACTCTTAGAGACCTGTATGATGACAAAGGCTTGAGAACGTTTCAGGACCTGAAGTCGAAGTACAATATACCGGCCTCTACTTTCTACTTATACTTAAGCATCAGATCAGCTCTTAATGCTCTTGGTGTTCCTCTTGACACAAAATTACCAGTGCATAGTATTCGCAATGTTATATATTTCAATGACTTCATTCCTTCTTCTGCTTCATCTATTTACTCCTTTCTGATGAAGAAATTATACAAGCCTCTTGGAGTTGTAGCAGTTTGGTCAAAAGATTTAGAATGTGACCTGAAAGATACCTTTTCTGATCAGACATGGGAGACAATCATTATGTCATCTAAGAATCCTAATCATCAAATGATTAATTGGAAACTAGCACACAGAGTATATTTAACACCACTTAAGCGATTTCATATGCGTACTTTGTGTTCAGATGGAAAAACTGGAACGTTTTTACATTTCTTTTGGGAATGCTCAGCACTGGTACCTTTCTGGCAATGGCTATCTGTTGATATTTCAACTCTGATAGACACAGATATTGTTATAACTCCAAGTCTATTTTTTCTAAATGATTATTCCAACCTCTCACTGACGCTTTTCCAGAGCAGCCTACTTTTGGCTGCTTTTACCGCAGCCAAAAAACTGTTAGTCAGCCAATGGAACCCCCCACATGTTATGTGTAGACGTCTATGGGCTCTAAGTTTACTTGATATTATATCTATGGAATTCTCAACAGCCTGTATACATGGTGCCAGATCGCAAACTCTAATGAGGTGGAACCGTGCTTTTGATGAGGTCAAAACCTTTATTGCTGATACTCATGTCTAAGGTGCTGTGTACAGTTGTTCTGTAACTTTTTTTTTTTAATTTATTTACTTTTTTTTGCTGGAAAATATGTTGTTTTGTTTCTATACACTTGTATACCAATGTACTTTAAATGTTTATATAACATGTAAGATTACAGATGCTCACCACTGGGTGGGTGTGGGGGGTGGATGGGTGTGAAGTGTTATACCTCTGTATTTGTGTTGATTATGAATATGTGCATCATTATAAAATAAAAAACAATTGGTCACAAAAAAAAATTGTGGTTGTGCAACACTGGAGCATAAATAGAGCAGTCTCGCAGACCAAAATGCTTCCTGAATTGCAACCAGATTTTGAGCGACTGGTTGACTACTGGATTAATGTTTACATCAGCGGTTGACACAGAGAGTGAAGAGCACAGCCATGCCCTCAATGAGGTCTGAGATGAAGAAATTTCAACTTGGACCCAAGCCGGCTGATTGGTAATGACTTTGTCAGTCCAGTATAGCAATTTATGAATGTTAGCTGCCCAGTAGTAGTGCAAAAAATTGGGGAGAGCAAGACCCCCTACCTGTTTAGGGAGCTGCAATATCTTTTTTTTTTTTTTGCATGCGCACAGGTTTACTGGCCCAAAGAAATTTTGGTTTCATGTTTTCTTGCACTAAGGGTCTTTTCTTGTTTATGGTTTTTTGCACTAGCATTTTTGTCTTTGCCTGTCTCATGTTTTTGTCAAGTTGTTTGTTCTCATTTTGCCCGGACTATTTTTGCTATTTGTCTTTCGTCCTGTTTGTTTATCTTTTGCCACACCCTTTCTTCCCTGTATTAAATTATCTTATTTATTGGATTACTGTCTGTGTTCTGCTTTTGGATCCTAACTTCACTATACAGTGGGGCAAAAAAGTATTTAGTCAGTCACCAATTGTGCAAGTTCTCCCACTTAAAAAGATGAGAGAGGCCTGTAATTTTCATCATAGGTATACTTCCACTATGAGAAACAAAATGAGAAAAAAAAATCCAGAAAATCACATTGTCTGATTGTTAAAGAATTTATTTGCAAATTATGGTGGAAAATAAGTATTTGGTCAATAACAAAAGTTCATTTCAATACTTTGTTATATACCCTTTGTTGGCAATGACAGAGGTCAAACATTTTCTCTAAGTCTTCACAAGGTTTTCACACACTGTTGCTGGTATTTTGGCCCATTCCTCCATGCAGATCTCCTCTAGAGCAGTGATGTTTGGGGGCTGTCGCTGGGCAACATGGACTTTCAACTCCCTCCAAAGATTTTCTATGGGGTTGAGATCTGGAGACTGGCTAGGCCACTCCAGGACCTTGAAATGCTTCTTACGAAGCCACTCCTTCGTTGCCCGGGCGGTGTGTTTGGGATCACTGTCATGCTGAAAGACCCAGCCACATTTCATCTTTAATGCCCTTGCTGATGGAAGGAGGTTTTCACTCAAAATCTCATGATACATGGCCCCATTCATTCTTTCCTTTACACGGATCAGTCGTCCTGGTCTCTTTGCAGAAAAACAGCCCCAAAGCATGATGCTTCCACCCCCATGCTTCACAGTAGGCATGGTGTTCTCTGGATGCAACTCAGCATTCTTTCTCCTCCAAACACGACAAGTTGAGTTTTTACCAAAAAGTTCTATTTTGGTTTCATCTGACCATATGACATTCTCCCAATCCTCTTCTGGATCATCCAAATGCTCTCTAGCAAACTTCAGATGGGCCTGGACATGTACTGGCTTAAGCAGGGGGACATGTCTGGCACTGCAGGATTTGAGTCCCTGGCAGCATAGTGTGTTACTGATGGTAGCCTTTTGGTCCCAGCTCTCTGCAGGTCATTCACTAGGTCCCCCCGTGTGGTTCTGGGATTTTTGCTCACTGTTCTTGTGATCATTTTGACCCCATGGGGTGAGATCTTACATGGAGCCCCAGATCGAGGGAGATTATCAGTGGTCTTGTATGTCTTCCATTTTCTAATAATTGCTCCCACAGTTGATTTCTTCACACCAAGCTGCTTACCTATTGCAGATTTAGTCTTCCCAGCCTGGTGCAGGTCTACAATTTTGTTTCTGGTGTCCTTTGACAGCTTTTTGGTCTTGGCCATAGTGGAGTTTGGAGTGTGACTGTTTGAGGTTGTGGACAGGTGTCTTTTATACTGATAACAAGTTCAAACAGGTGCCATTAATACAGGTAACAAGTGGAGGACAGAGGAGCCTCTTAAAGAATAAGTTCTGTGTGAAGGTCTGTGAGAGCCAGAAATCTTGCTTGTTTGTAGGTGACCAAATACTTATTTTACCGAGGAATTTACCAATTAATTCATTAAAAATCCTACAATGTGATTTCCTGGATTCTTTCCCCCCATTCTGTCTCTCATAATTGAAGTGTACCTATGATGAAAATTACAGGCCTCTCTCATCTTTTTAAGTGGGAGAACTTGCACAATTGGTGGCTGACTAAATACTTTTTTGCCCTACTGTACCTCCACCAGCCCTAACAGTACATTCTGGCCAACATGGATCCAGCGGAACTCGCCCATCTGAGAATGGCCATCCAGCAGCAAGGGACTCTCCTCGGGACCCACCAACAAGACCTACAACAAATTACCAAGAACCTCGCCACCCTGTCCAACACACTCAACCTTCTCACCATGCAGATGCAGCACTGTCAAGCCATGCCTACCCCTTCTCAGCCATCTCCTACTTCAGCTCCTGCCACCACCTTTCTCCACAAACCGAGACTTCCAGCACCTCAGTCCTACAATGGAGAAGCAGGTACTTGCAGATCGTTTTTGTTTCAATGTTCGTTGATCCTAGAACTGCAACCTCTGGCCTTCCCCACAGAATGCTCCTGGGTAGCATCTACAATAATGCTCCTCACCGGCAAGGCTAGAGAGTGGGGAACTGCGGTCTGGGATGCCAATGCACACTTTTGTTCCAGTTTCAAGGATTTCTCTGAGGAGATGAGGCGAACTTTTGACTGCTCTCTGTCCAGCTGGGAGGCGGCTAGAGAGCTCATGGAGCTGCAGCAGGGGTCCCGGTCTACCTCGGATTACGCCATCGAGTTCCGGACATTGGCAGCTTCGTGCGGTTGGAATGAGAACGCCCAGATCGACGCGTTCCTGCATGGCTTGTCCGACGCCATCAATGATGAGTTGGTATCGCGAGAACTGCTGTCAGACCTCTCCAGCCTCATGGACCTTGCCAACCACATTGACGCTTGGATCCAGCAACAGAGGAGAGAGAAAAAACGCCCAGATTCACCTCCTCTCCACCTCCCGCCGCATCCATCGAACCCATGCAGGTAGACTAGGTTCGGGTGTCAGTGGAAGAATGACATCGCCAGCGGAGCACGGGGGCCCGCTTCTACTGCGGTCAGCTGGGACAGTTACCGTCTGACCAGGTAGATGTTATAGACAGGCAAGTTGTAGATGCTGTAACGAAAGCTTCGAGCGAGGTCATTCCAGAAAGGAAGAAAGAGTGTGATACTAAACCGTGGGCTAATGACAAATTTTTAGAACTGATTGCAAAGTGTCATCAATCAAATGATCCCAATGAAAGAAAGGAGCTGTCCAAGCAAATTAGAAAGATGCGCATAGCACTGAAAAGCAAGTACTTCAGTGAGAAGGCACAAAGAATCAATGTAGCTAGCAAACAAAGGAATGTGGAGGAAGAATTTCATTTGTCGAAGACCTACTCTTCAATGCCGAGGAGGAATATGCAAGTAATTCACCAACAGAAGCTAGAGAAGCATTTCTCCAAACACTTAGGCCAGCGGCCATTCCAACTTCAACCTGAGCTGGTTAGGTCAGAAGAATTTCCGTATATATTACCACCTGAAGATATACAACCCATAGATGAAAACCCACCTGAAGCAGCCGAGATTGGATGTTGTCTCAAGAGATTCAACAATGGGAAGTGCCCGGGAACAGATGGCATTTATGCAGAACAGCTAAAGTATTCCCAATCTGCAACACTCCTCCAGTACCTAGTCATCCTACTCAATATAGTATGGACGTGTCTTAAGGTTCCCAGTGTATGGTTGATATCAGCAATAACGTGTTTACACAAAAAGGGATTCAAAAGCCTGGCCAATAATTATCATGGTATTTCCATCATTGCCACTATGTCAAAGATATTAGCGAGCATTGTCATTGAAAGAATAAAGCCAGTCTACAAAATCATCCTTATGGAGATGCAATTTGGCTTTAGAAGAAATCGATCGACGTGCGATGCCATTTACATCACAAGGCATATACTCGAGAAAGAAAGAAATCCGCTGTATATTTGCTTCATTGACCTTAAGGCCGCATACGATTGGATTCTACGAGAAGCACTATTTCAAGTGTTGAACATCCGTCTAGGATGCCCCAAACTGGTCTCAATATTACAGACACTGTATACTGGCACTAAAGCTTGCATTAAGGGAGCAAATCAGTACTTCAATATGTATGTGAGTTGTCGCCAAGGCGCCCTTGAGAGTCCACCCATATTTAATATCTATATGGACTTCGTAATGCGATGCGCAAAATACCAAATTTTGAAGCAATGCCCCGATGCAGGAATTCTTGTGGAGTTCTGCCTCCCTAATGAAGTGTCACCTCGAGAGTACTGAAGACGGGCACCAACATCTGGACAGAGAAGAGTTACAGAGCTACTATATGCTGATGATGTGGCAATCTTCACAAAGAGTGTAGAGGAATTAAACCTGGTCCTATCTATCTATGACAATACCTTTACTCGATTTGGCCTACAGATGTCCTATAGCAAGACTGAGATGATGGCGTTTAATGTCGATGAGGCCATTAAAGATCAGAAGACCTTAGTATCAATAAATGGGGTGAATATCAAGAATGTCCGGTCATTTCGGTATCTGGGACATGTACCGGTAATCACCAATATAAGCAATTCAGCAGCAGTGTTGCATGCCAATATCGCATCCGCATTTAAAAAGTGGGATGAACTGAAGAACTGTTTGATGGACAGAGAAATTCACTTATCTACTCGCATGAAGATCCTCATGTCCTGTGTCAGATCACGTTTATTGTATGGCATTCAGGCATGTCACATGTTCACCTCAGAGTTACAAACGGTTGAGAGTGTGTGGAACAATTTTCTAAGGAAGATGGTATCGGGAGGCTATGCAAGGAAAAATGTTCCTCCTCGTAACAAGCAGAAAAAGGATGTCGACCCAGCTACCTTGGTGGAAGGACAGCTGGATTGGGGATTCAAAATATCAAATGAGCGACTACGGGAAATAACAAAATCCAGTTCCATCCAGGATTACTGCCATGTCCAACATCTCAAATACATGGCCCATGTTTGTCGCATGGAGAATGATGCCCTCCAAAAACAGGTTCTTTTTGATAAAAGGACAACCACAAGAGTTTGGAAACGAGTTGAGGATCTCCTCCAGATAGATCCAATGCAAGCCAGGAAAATGATGATGGACAAAACCAAGTTCAATCATTTGCTCAAAGCATGTTTCCCTGAGCAGATGTGCCCTAAGGTCAAGGATGGGCCAAAAGGGAAACTATGATGATGATGATGATGATGATGATGGGACACATCTGCTGAGCCTGCCCGTTAAAAGGACGAGCCCACCAGTGAATCAAGGGGCCCTGGTGCGCAATGCTCGGAACCAGTCCCCCGCTAATCATCTGTTATTTCCTGTCATCATTATCTGTGACAACCAGCATCACCACCTCCAGGCCCTCGTTGACTCAGGGGCGGACAGGAACCTGATCTGCTCCACCACTGCCAAGCATCTGGGAATCCCACAACTTGCTCTTGACGTCCCTCTCACTGTCCTGACACTCAATGGCACCGGCTTGACCAGCATCACCCACCTTACCGCCCCGCTCACCCTAAAGATTTGCGGTAACCACTCAGAAACCATCCAGCTTCACATCATGAACAACCCCCACATACCCATCGTCCTAGGATTACCATGGTTAATGCAGCCCAACCCCCACCTTAACTGGGCTGTGTCACGGTTTGGCTCTGAACCATGACAAAAATGGAGACAACACGAGGGGTAACAATAATAATAAATAATTTATTTACAAAAGGTAGATCTCATCTCATCTCTAGCCGCTTTATCCTTCTACAGGGTCGCAGGCAAGCTGGAGCCTATCTCAGCTGACTATGGGCGAAAGGCGGGGTACACCCTGGACAAGTCGCCAGGTCATCACAGGGCTGACACATAGACACAGACAACCATTCACACTCACATTCACACCTACGGTCAATTTAGAGTCACCAGTTAACCTAACCTGCATGTCTTTGGACTGTGGGGGAAACCGGAGCACCCGGAGGAAACCCACGCGGACACGGGGAGAACATGCAAACTCCGCACAGAAAGGCCCTCGCCGGCCCCGGGGCTCGAACCCAGGACCTTCTTGCTGTGAGGCGACAGCGCTAACCACTACACCACCGTGCAAAAGGTAGATCTACAAAGTAAAATAATAAAGAAAAACAAAAATGCCTCAGCCATCGCTCTGGCCTGCTGCAGCACAAGCCACCCAGACAGCTCTCACAGGCGGAGTGAGTGGGGAAAGAAGAGACCATGACACTCCAGCAAACTGGACTATAAAGGTACATTGGACCCAGGTGTAACAATCAGTCTAAATGCCTGTAACACACACAAGACAAAGGACAGGGACCCCTAGTGCCCCGGTGGAGCCCTGCAGTCTAATATGGCAATGACACAGGCACCCATGATAGAGGGGCCGTGACATACCCCCTCCCATAAGAGCAGGGTTCCCAATGGGCACTCAAAACTCAACAAACAAGGGTTAACAAAACCCACCCCGATCATGAAACATTTTTCCCCTCACAGAAATACAATAAAGAAAGAAAGTTTATACTACCTGGCATTTAATTGTGCAAAACTCACCAACCTAGAAAAGGTTTCACATAGCCACCCTACCATCTCCACCCAACTACCCAGCAACCCCGGCGCCTGGGGAAGCAAAGTTTAAGAATAGAAAGGGAAAGGGACAGAGGACTTGGAAAACAACAATTTCAAGGACATACTGCCCTTGACAGAGCATCGGCTACAATATTTTCTGTGCCTTTAATATGGCGGATATCCAAAGAATAGGATTGTAAAAACAGAAACCAACGCATCAGTCTTCAGTTGGGACAAGGCAAAGAATAAAGAAAAGTGATGGGATTGTGATCTGTGTAGACCACCAAAGGAACACCAGAATCAACATAAACACCAAAGTGTTGTAACGCCCACACCAAAGAAAGTGTCTCCTTTTCAATAACAGAATAGTGCAACTGATAAGAATTAAATTTCCGTGAAAAATAGCTTACGGGACGCTCCACACCATCACCATCAGTTTGAAATAACACAGCTCCAGCGCCAACATCACTCGCATCCACCTGCAGTGTGAATGGCTTATCCAGACAGGGAGCTGCTAGAACAGGAGGGACACACAAGAGACCTTTCACATTGTCAAATGCTTGTTGACAGAGCACGGACCAGATGTACTTAGCCTTAGCTTTTAACAGATCCATCAAGGGTGCCACCACAGTTGAAAAGTTCTTACAAAAACTGCGGTAGTAACCTATCAACCTGAGAAAATGCATGAGCTCCTTCTTAGTTGCAGGCACAGGGTACTGCTCAATAGCAGCAACCTTGGCTTGCACTGGACGCACCTGTTCCTGACCAACTTGCTTGCCGAGATAAATGACAGTGGCCCTGGCGAACTCACACTTCGCCAGGTTAACTGTCAAATTTGCTACATGCAAGTGATCAAACAGTTGCCAGATATGTTCCAAGTGCACTTCCCAAGTATCACTGTAGATCACCACATCAACCAAGTACACAGCACATCCCTTGAGACCAGACACCATCATATTCATTAGGCACTGAAATGTACAGTGGGGCAAAAAAGTATGTAGTCAGTCACCAATTGTGCAAGTTCTCCCACTTAAAAAGATGAGAGAGGCCTGTAATTTTTATCATAGGTACACTTCAACTATGAGAGACAAAATGAGAAAAAAAAAATCCAGAAAATCACATTGTCTGATTTTTAAAGAATTTATTTGCAAATTATGGTGGAAAATAAGTATTTGGTCAATAACAAAAGTTCATCTCAATACTTTGTTATATACCCTTTGTTAGCAATGACAGAGGTCAAACGTTTTCTGTAAGTCTTCACAAGGTTTTCACACACTGTTGCTGGTATTTTGGCCCATTCCTCCATGCAGATCTCCTCTAGAGCAGTGATGTTTGGGGGCTGTTGCTGGGCAACACGGACTTTCAACTCCCTCCAAAGATTTTCTATGGGGTTGAGATCTGGAGACTGGCTAGGCCACTCCAGGACCTTGAAATGCTTCTTACGAAGCCACTCCTTCGTTGCCCAGGCGGTGTGTTTGGGATCATTGTCATGCTGAAAGACTCAGCCACGTTTCATCTTTAATGCCCTTGCTGATGGAAGGCGGTTTTCACTCAAAATCTCACGATACATGGCCCCATTCATTCTTTCCTTTACACGGATCAGTCGTCCTGGTCCCTTTGCAGAAAAACAGCCCCAAAGCATGATGTTTCCACCCCCATGCTTCACAGTAGGTATGGTGTTCTTTGGATGCAACTCAGCATTCTTTCTCCTTCAAACACGACAAGTTGAGTTTTTACCAAAAAGTTCTATTTTGGTTTCATCTGACCATATGACATTCTCCCAATCCTCTTCTGGATCATCCAAATGCTCTCTAGCAAACTTCAGATGGGCCTGGACATGTACTGGCTTAAGCAGGGGGACACGTCTGGCACTGCAGGATTTGAGTCCCTGGCGGCGTAGTGTGTTACTGATGGTAGCCTTTGTTACTTTGGTCCCAGCTCTCTGCAGGTCATTCACTAGGTCCCCCCGTGTGGTTCTGGGATTTTTGCTCACCGTTCTTGTGATCATTTTGACCCCACGGGGTGAGATCTTGCGTGGAGCCCCAGATCGAGGGAGATTATCAGTGGTCTTGTATGTCTTCCATTTTCTAATAATTGCTCCCACAGTTGATTTCTTCACACCAAGCTGCTTAGCTATTGCAGATTCAGTCTTCCCAGCCTGGTGCAGGTCTACAATTTTGTTTCTGGTGTCCTTTGACAGCTTTTTGGTCTTGGCCATAGTGGAGTTTGGAGTGTGAATGTTTGAGGTTGTGGACAGGTGTCTTTTATACTGATAACGAGTTCAAACAGGTGCCATTAATACAGGTAACAAGTGGAGGACAGAGGAGCCTCTTAAAGAATAAATTCTGTGTGAAGGTCTGTGAGAGCCAGAAATCTTGCTTGTTTGTAGGTGACCAAATACTTATTTTACCGAGGAATTTACCAATTAATTCATTAAAAATCCTACAATGTGATTTCCTGGATTCTTTCCCCCCATTCTGTCTCTCATAGTTGAAGTGTACCTATGATGAAAATTACAGGCCTCTCTCATCTTTTTAAGTGGGAGAACTTGCACAATTGGTGGCTGACTAAATACCTTTTTGCCCCACTGTAGCTGGCGTGTTCCATAAGCCAAAACTCATAACCGAGTAAGAAAACAGACCAAAAGGTGTAATAAAAGGAAAAATCTCTCTGGCTCTGGCAGTCAAAGGGACTTGCCAGTAGCCTTTGAGCAAATCAAACTTACTAACAAACTGAGCAGCCCCCACCTGGTCAACACAGTCCTTCATCTGAGGAAGGGGGTATGCATCAGCTTAAGTGACCAAATTAACTTTGCGGTAATCTGTGCAGAATCTGGGGCTTCCATCAGCTTTATCAACAAGCAAACAAGGCGACGCCCAACTAGAAAGGGAAGGCTGAGCAATATTATTCTCAAGCATGTATTTAACTTCATTCTCCTTCATGCGTCTTTTTTCATCAGATACCCTATAGAAACGCTGTCGAATTGGCTGAGAATCACCTACATCAACGTCATGCTCAATTAGGTGTGTACGAGTTGGAACATCACTAAATAAACACAAATATTCCCTAATAAGAGCAGACAATTGAGCAGAACGCTCCTGGGACAAATGCCCAAGTACGGACTCAAGGCTAGACAATGTTTCAGAGTCCCTGAGCCTACCCCGCAACCTACTGTCATCAGGTGCAGTCACACCATCATCACCCAGCACAGCCAGACTACTAGACACATACCCTCTCACTGTATCTACCATTAACACTGGATTAGCAATCTACTGCTGGGCATTCCCTCCCCCTACAGAAGACCGTGCCACACGGTTGTAATATGGCTTCAGTAGGTTAACGTGGCACAGCTGAGTTTTCCTCCTACACCCTGGAGTCTGAAGCAGATAATTTAAGTCAGAGGTTTGAAGGAGTACAGTAAAGGGGCCATGAAATTTAGCTTGAAAAGGGGAACCAATAACAGGTAGTAAGGCTAGAACCTGATCACCTGGGCAAAACTGACGGACCTCAGCCTTACGATCATATAGCTGTTTCATTTTAACCTGGGAGGAGGCCAGCCTCTCCTTAGCCAACTCACCAGCCACAAACAGCCGATGCCGGAAACCATTGATGTAATGGATCAAATTCTGTGGAGGTTCAGATAAAGTCACAGAGTCACAAAGTATATCCAGAGGCCCACGCACAGTATGCCCAAACACCAGCTCATTTGGGCTAAAACCAGTGCTCTCTTGAACAACCTGTCTAGCTGCTAACAACAACCAGGGCAACCCCTGTTCCCAATCTTGCTGAAGCTCAACACAATAGCTATGCAACATAGACTTCAGGGTTTGATGAAACCTCTCCAGTGCCCCCTGACTTTGTGTGTGATATGCCAAAGCCTGGTTATGTTTCACTCGGATCTGCTTTAACACCTGAGAAAACAAATGTGATGAAAAATTTGAACCCTGATCACTCTGTATAATTTTTGGAATCCCAAAGATGGCAATAAACTGTGTAAGTGCCTTAACCACTGACTTAGTAGTAATAGCATGAAGTGGATATGCAGCAGGATATCTAGTGCTCTGACACATCACAGTTAACATATATTTCCTCCCTGACTTAGATTGAAGCAAGGGGCCAACACAGTCGATTATGAGATGTTCAAAAGGTTGTGCTAATGCAGGAATGGGAACAAGAGGAACTGGCTTAATGACCTGATTGGGCTTTCCTGTAACCTGACATATGTGACATGTTTTAATATACTGAGAAACATCCTGCTTCAACTTTGGCCAAAAGAAATACCTCATAATGTATTCATAGGTCTTTCGGACGCCAAGATGTCCTAATTGATCATGTGATGTTTTCAGTACTTCTTGACGAAACTTTGCCGGGAGCACAATCTGGAAAACAGGATTCCCCACAAAATTCTCCCCCAGTGGAGCCCATTTCCTTACCAACAGCCCACCTTGCAAAATGTATCCTTTGACAGCACTCTTTCCATCAACCTCCGACAGCACTTGATCAAACAGCTCACCAAGGGCAGGATCAGCCTGCTGCTCTGTTGCTAGTTCACTGTGTGACACAGACAAAAAAGACTCAAAAGGAATTCGCCCCTATACCTAACAGGGACCTGACAGTGATTAACAATAACTGCACAACAAGCCCCGGAACCCAGTTACAAACAAATAGGCCTATCGCCAAACAACTAACTAGCAATACAAACTCTGCACAATCAAATATTTATTCACCAGATAATATAACAGACTTACTCATACCAAATAACAGTACAGAAAACTTTTACTTACCCTCTCAATATGTCCTCACAAACAAACAGCTACACGTGTTTTCCTGAACAACGCTACAGCTGACTGGCTACTACGTGCTAACGTCACGCAGCCTAGGCTACTACTCCATTCATAAATTTAGCAGACTGCCACACAAACAAACCAGGGTCTACTCTATGAGCCCCCACTTGTCACGGTTTGGCTCTGACCCATGACAAAAATGGAGACAACACGAGGGGTAACAATAATAAATCATTTATTTACAAAAGGTAGAGCTACAAATTAAAATAACAATAAAAAAAACAAAAACGCCTCAGCCATCGCTCTGGCCTGCTGCAGCACAAGCCACCCAGACAGCTCTCACAGGCGGAGTGAGCGGGGAAAGAAGAGACCATGACACTCCAGCAAACTGGACTATAAAGGTACACCAGGCCCAGGTGTAAGAATCAGTCTAAATGCCTGTAACACACACAAGACGAAGGACAGGGACCCCTAGTGCCCCGGTGGAGCCCTGCAGTCTAATAGGGCAATGGCAATGGCACAGGCACCCATGATAGAGGGGCCGTGACAGCTGACAACACCATCCTAGGCTGGAGCTAGTCCTGCCTAGCTTCCTGTCTGAACTCTGCTCTGTCTCCTGCCAAACCACTGCAGCCTTCAGCCAGCGAGTTCCCTGACCTCTCTCACGTCCCTTTGGAATATCTGGATCTCAAACTTGTTTTCAGTAAGACCCGAGCAGTGTCCCTCTCTCCTCACAGACCCTATGACTGTGGAATCGACCTCCTACCTGGGACAGCGCCACCCAAAGGATGACTCTACTCTCTCCTGTCAAAAGGCAAGCCATGGAGAAGTACATCTCCGAATCTTTGGCGGCTGGGATCATCCGTCCTTCCTCTTCCCCAGCAGGGGCGGGATTCTTCTTCATGGAAAAGAAGGAAAAGTCACTCTGGCCCTGCATTGACTATCGGAGTCTCGACGCCATCACGGTCAAGAACCGCTACCCACTACCGCTCATGACCACGGCCTTTGAACTACTCCAGGGAGCCAAGGTATTCACTAAGCTAGATCTACGCAATGCATACCATTTCGTCAGGATCAGGGAGGGGGACGAGTGGAAGACGGCCTTTAACACCACCACTGGTCACTACGAGTACCCCGTGGTCCCTTTCGGCCTGACCAATGCACCCGCAGTCTTCCAGGCACTCGTTAACGACGTCTTAAGGGACTTCCTAAACATCTTCGTTTTTGTGTACCTGGATGACATCCTGGTCTTCTCCCGCTCCCTGGAGGAACATTGGGGTCACGTCCGGCAGGTCCTCCAGCACCTGCTAGAAAACAAGTTGTTCGTCAAGGCGGAAAAGAGCAAATTTCACCAGAGCTCTGTCTCGTTTCTGGGATTCATCATCTCTCCAGTAAGGATCCAGATAGACCCCCTCAAGCTCGAGGCAGTTGCCGATTGGTCCATCCCATCTTCGAGAAGAGAGCTCCAGCGCTTCCTAGGATTCACCAACTTCTACAGACTCTTCATTCGCAACTTCAGCACGATGGCCGGACCTCTTTCAGCCCTGACCTCGACCAAGACCCAATTCAAGTGGGGGGAGGAAGCAGAGAAAGCCTTTTCCACGCTCAAGCACAGGTTTACTACAGCACCCATTCTCACCATACCCGATCCTACCAAGCAGTTTATTGTTGAGGTCGACACTCCTGAGTCAGGGGTCGGAGCTATACTATCCCAGAGGACCAGTGATGACAAGGTCCACCCATGCTCCTTCTCCTGCCTGCTATCCCCAGCCGAACGGAATTACGACATCAGCGACCGAGAACTACTGGCTGTTAAACTAGCCTTGGAGGAGTGGAGGCACTGGCTCGAGGGGTCGGAGCTCCCCTTCCTAGTCTGGACCGACCATAAGAATCTGGAGTATCTCAAGCCCACCAAACGCCTTAATTCCCATCAAGCCCGTTGGTCTCTCTTCTTCTCCCGGTTCAACTTCATGCTCTCCTACCGCCCAGGCTCCAAGAATGACAAACCCGACGCCCTGTCCAGAATGTTTTCTTCCCACCAAGAGGAGTCTAAGCCGCCCGAGACCATCCTTCCTCCATGCTGCCTGGTGGGAGCCGCCATTCTAGAGGTTGAGATGCTCATGCAGAAGGCCCTGGAGCAGGACCCCAGTGAAGGTGACCCCAACAACATTCCTCCTAACCATCTGTTTGTTCCCTGTTCTGTGTGAACCCAGGTGCTGCAGTGGGGTCATGGCTCCAAGCTGACCTGTCATCCGGGAGCCGCCCGAACCCTGGCACTCATCCAGCAGTGCTTTTGGTGGCCATCCATCAAGGATTGATCTATGACATGCCTGACATAGCACCACCAACACACTCACATGCATGCATGCACACACACACTCATACTGTACATGTAGCACACACACATGCATGGACGCACACATGCACGCACACACTCATACACATACACAGTTGCAATCATATACACACACATGAATACTCACACGAGAATGGGTGACATATACAATTCTAGTCATATGCATATTTATGCATAAATACAAACACTCTCAGAAGTATGCACTCACATGCACATGCAACATCTATAAACACTCTTTCACACACACACTTACTCTCTCTCTCTCTCTCTCCCTCTGACAAATAGACACACAAACACACAATAATAGTGACCTGCCATCATTGTGCATTTTGTTGCAGACATATGAAACTCTGCATGTGCGCACACACACACACACACACACACACACACACACACACTGCAGACACAGGAAAGCTAAGATGACTTAAGATTACAGCGTGAGATAGAGATAAGGAGGAGACACATGTATAGTTTTGTGCATATATAAATGTACATCTTCACACCACGGAAACACACACACACAGTCCTTGTCTGTCTATCTCTCATCCGTCAAGCAGTCATGGCATTTGCAACATGCACATCACCTTTGAACATTTGATGAATATATGACATGTGACTGTTTTGTTGGGTGGCGGAATGTCCTGGGTTGCGGAACCACACGTGCGAGGGGCCGTCAAGGCCGCTAGCAGCTTTAATTCTTATTCTTATTATTTTTCTGTCACGCTTGGCTTTTTTTGAGGCATTTCCCATGCACGAAAACTCATGAAATTTGATACACACATCAGTCATTGTGACCACTTCTCAGCCACAGACATTTGGCCCTGGGTGTGGCCCAGGGACTGCATAGCGTCCCCTAATGTCATGGAGTCCTTGGATTGGCATATAGTTTCAGCTACGCATACCAAATTTGGTACGTATGTAGTTTGTCCCAAGACGAACAACTTTCGTATATTCATTGCATTAGTCATGCCCAACAGGAAGTGAGGTAATTGGGCTTATATGCATTTGGACACATGGTCATTTTTAACGTACTTCTCCTAGATGGTTCATCAGATTCATGTCAAACTTGGCAAACACGATGCCAAGATATTGCTGATGTTGAATTGCGAAGGGATTTTTGATATGTTGTAATATGTTGAAATGGCAATATTATGAATTTTAATACTCGCCACATAAACAGGAAATGTGTCATGAAGTCATAATACATTTAATTATTTGACTGAAACCTTTCAGGTTATTAGAGAATGTGATTCATGTGAAATTTGTTATACGTGATGCCAAGATGTCGCTGATATTATATTGTAAAGGGATTTTTGATATCTTGTAATATGTTGAAATGGCTTTATGATTTAATTATCTTGCCACATAAACAGGAAACATGTCAGAAAGCCACAGTGCTTTGACTGTATGGTCAGACACTTCTTACTTCAATAGATATTATGGTTATTATGATAACTTGACGCCCAATGGGCCTGCCTGTTATAGCGCCACCACCTGGCCAAGCAGGAAATGTGCCAGAAATTGGCAATGCCTTAACTGATTGATCTGACACTTTACAAAATATTGTATGTGTAATTCAGATGCCTAGCACAGCGCCACCATCTGGGCAAGCAGGAAATGTGCCAGAAATTGGCAATGCCTTAACTGGTTGATCTAACACTTTACAAAATATTGTGTATTATGACTGTGATGATATGCACATGTGTAATTCAGATGCCTAGCACAGCACCACCATCTGGCCAAGCAGGAAATAGGTAAAAAATGTTCAATTCATTGATGGATTGATCTGAAACTTTACAAAATATTGGATATCGTGATTCTGATGATATTGACACGTCTAAATCCCAATGGGCCTGCCCAATAGCACCACCACTTGGCCAAGCAGGAAATGTGCCAGAAATTTTCACTGCTTTGACGGATTGATCTATGACATGCCTGACATAGTGCAACCAACACACTCAACATACATGTAGCACACAAACACACACAGAGTTGCAATCATATACACATACATGAATACTCACGAGAATGGGTAACATATACAATTCTGTGCACACTCATACACACACAGTCATATGCATATTTATGCATACACACATACACTCTCTCAGAAGTATGCACACGCAACATCTATGAGCACACTCTCTTTTTCACACACACACTTTCTCTCTCTCTCTCTCTCTCTCTCTGACAAACAGACACACACACACACACACACACACACACACACACACACACACACACACACACACACACTAATAGTGACCTGCCATCATTGTGCATTTTGTTGCAGACATATGAAAACTCTGCATGTACACACACACACACACACACACACTGCAGATACAGGAAAGCTAAGATGACTTAAGATTGCAGCGTGAGATAGAGATAAGGAGGAGACACATGTATAGTTTTGTACATATATAAATGTACATTTTCACACCACACACACACACACACACACACACACACACACACTTACAGTCTTTGTCTGTCTATCTCTCATCCATCAAGCAGTCATGACATTTGCAACATGCACATCACCTTTGAACATTTGATGAATATATGACATGTGACTGTTTTATTGGGTGGCGGAATGTCCTGGGTTGCGGAACCACACATGTGAGGGGCCGTCAAGGCCGCCAGCAGCTTTAATTATGTTTTCTTTTTTAATCTGAAAAGTTGTCTCTTATTTAATATGCTGCTCTAAGCATTTTTTTCCCTGTAGCATTTAATTTTGTGCTGGAAAACAAACGTCTGGAAGGCTAAAATCTTTTTGTACTGACTCGATAATGTAGAAGTCATAAAATAGAAATCTATAACAAAGTTCATATGAAAAAAACAAAACAAACAATAGGGTGCCTAAGACTTGCACAGTACTGAATGTTTCAGAACTAAACCTTCTGGAACACCATGATATCATACTGAATATTTACTTATGACTTTATTTTCTCAGGTCTTCTCTCCTTTGGGATTAAAGAGTCAGCATGGGTCAACAAAATCTTTACTGCCATCAACATACTTGTGCTTATGTTCGTCATTGTCTCTGGCTTTGTCAAAGGAGATTCTTTCAACTGGAAGATATCAGAAGAATCTCTTATAAATGTGACTATTATGACAAGGTGAGAGATATGTAGATTCAGATTTGTAAGGCTAACGTGAGGCATCCCAGGGCTTTATTGTACAAGATATTCATGGAAAACTAACAACCATAATTAACCTTATTCTTATAATTGAATTGCAGAAATCTGTCCTACAGTGGAAACGTTACCAGCGATTATGGTGCTGGTGGATTTTTGCCTTATGGCTTTGGTGGAACCTTGGCTGGTGCAGCTACATGCTTCTATGCCTTTGTAGGATTTGATTGCATTGCCACCACAGGTATTCATGAAGACATATGATGGCGAGACACAATCAAGTCCTGCTTAATAAATGTGTTATTACTTTTTGGACAGTTTTTAATATGTTCTGAAACAGTGCTTTGATGCCAGAACTCTCTTGATCAGGTGAGGAGGTGAAGAATCCTCAGAAGGCTATTCCCATTGGGATAGTTGCTTCCCTGCTGATTTGCTTCTTGGCTTATTTTGGTGTGTCTACTGCTCTTACCCTCATGATGCCGTATTATCTTCTTGATGAGAAGAGTCCTCTGCCTATGGCCTTTAACTATGTTGGCTGGGGTCCAGCGAAATATTTGGTGTCAGTGGGATCCCTGTGTGCACTATCAACCAGGTAATTATCCTTTTAGGTTGGATCTCAAATCTTATTACACAATCTTACCTTTTAATGATGTGGTTTAAATGTAAATATGCTGTGAAGCCTAATTAGTACATGCTGTTTAATGGGTCGACTGTGGATCGATTCATTAAAAACTCCAGTGATTCTTTGGTGGTTTGTTTGAAAGAACAACAAACATAAAATGCTTTGCACTTCAATTTAATTGATGCTTCATTATTGCATTCTTTCAGGACAAAAATCTAAGCATGCACAATGACACCCCCCCCCCAGAGCTCTCTAATTGCAGAACATTTTGTTGGAGTACATACAGTTCCAGTTCAACAGTACAGTCTGTATTAAATTGGTTTCTTCAAAAGCATTCTAAAATCTGATATGACAATTTTGTCTCATACACTCACTGGCTACTTTATTAGGAACGCCACACTTATATTGGGTACGTCCCCCTTTTACTCTCAGAGCAGGCTCTGTTTGTGGTATGGATTCCACAGAGTGTTGGAAACATTCCATCGAGATACTGGTTGTGCTGGTTCTGTTGACATGAAATTACAGTTGCTGCACATATACTAATGTTGCAAATCTCACATTCTTGCACTTTTTTTCCCCGTGCTTCCACGGAAGGCAGTCGCATTTCTCTGCTCTGCTCTGCTCTCCCTCTCCCTCCTTTTTTTCCCTGCTTGTGCTTCTTTGTCTCGTCTCGTCTGTTTATACTTTTTGAGAGACTCTCTCCGCATTGCTTTCTAAACTAAAAAATAAGCATGGAATTGATAAACTGGTCTCCTAACGAAATTGACACAGTTTTCTCGACGAGAAGCCTGGGTTCGGGGGAACCCGCCTGTCCTGCCGGAATGTTCGCGGCTGGTTACACGATGGATGTGTGGGAGCGGTGGCAGGTCGTGTGCCTGGCGATTCTTTCTGTGGAGGACATTGAAGATATCTACCTATTCGAAACCATGATTACAGAACTTTTGCTGATTGGATTAGGCATTGCCCTGGTATATCGAGGAAATCAGACAATGGTGACAGGTGTTTAAAGCCCCACAAAGCTGCCCAATATGATTGAAGTGGTGGGCAAAGCTGTCGGCACTCAGACTGTGGCTATTCAGAACTTGAACCACAACATGGTTGTCATCTTGGAGAAGCTTTCGGCTTTGCAAGGAATAAGTATTTCGGGGACCAAATTGAACAAAATGGACGAAATGGACAGATATGGATGAGCGGAGTGGACGTGCAAAGACTGCGTCTGCTCGGAAGACCAAACAATCTCAATCTCATCAACATTCAGCTCCCTGAGACAGCACCGGCCTCGGCCAAGGCCGTTGCTGGGACAACATCTCCCCCTGAAGGTCACTGCTGGGAGATGTTCTCGCATTCCTCCCCCAACTTCCCGCGGCTGCTGTTTTCACCCCCAGTGTGACAAGCAGGTGCATGATCAGCACCCTCATGGCTGCAGGAGCGGACAGCTGCTTGCTTGCACTGGGTTATCTCTACCTCCCCCCCTTACCCCCCACCCCTGATTTCCCCCTCCTTTCCCCCTTTCCCCCCTCAAGTCCCGTGTTTTCATGTTGTAAAGTGTACTTGTGTTTTTTTTGTGCTTAAGTGCTGAGGGTTTTTTTTAATGCTCCCACACTGTACTCCTGCAGGAGCATAGAGCAGGGGTTGCTTTTTTTCCTCTCCTTTCCTCATGTTTCTCTGCAATTTCCTTTTTTTCCCTGTCTTCCTGTCCTGTCTACTCCCCTTTGTTAATTATGTGTATGTATTGTATGTGTGTAAGGAGAGGTTGATGGTCAATTTCACTGGTACTTGTGACTAGTGACAATAAAGGGTTCATTCATTCATCCCAATGGGAGACCATTGAAGTACGCCGAACTCAATGTAATTGTAGCGCGGATCGAGTGTGGGTGGAGCACAGAGGACGACAGGACAACGCTTGGGATGCAGAGGGGGCTTTTATTAAACAACTTTTCAGTCTAATCGCCCGCTTCTCGTATGCGGTATAACACATAAACACACACACACTCTGTAATCTCGTCCCGGGTTGCGCTCCCTCTCCTCTCTCTCTGCCTCCTTAAATAGGGAGCGGTTACTGGGAAAACACACACAAACACAGGTTAATTACAGTCAGGTGTAGCGATTCTGCCACTCACCTTCCCTGGCTCCACCCTCCTGTCACAGACCGGTGCTTGACCACGCCCCCGCTGCCACAGTAATGTTCATGGAATTAGTTTAAAATGGCTTGTGCTTTGTGACATGCCACATTGTCATACTGGGAGACTTCGACTGTCCTTTTAGTTTTCAACTGTCCTATTTCAGTGAGCCTGTGCCCACTGTAGCCTCAGGCCCTGTCCACACGGCAACGAATTCAGGTGAATCTGATAAAATTGTTTATCGTTTCGGCCTGGCGTCCACACGGCACTGGCGTTTTGGGTGCCCCAAAATGAAATCTTTTGAGAACGGGTTCCAGAGTGGAAAAATCTGGCAACGCCGCTGTTGCGAAGTCGTCTGGATGAGTAGAACGGATTTGTTTACGATGACGTCACAACCACATGACTGTCAGTGCTTCACGCCAGGTAGAAGTGTAATGAACTCGATGCGAGTTGTCAACAAATCCTATAACTTGGTTCATGAAACACGCTTACAAAATATTTTCACTGCTTTCCAAAAACAAAAACAATCCCGCCAGCAAAAATAGGGAAAAAAAAGGAGCGATCTCACCTCTTCAGATGTTGGTTTAAGTCCAACAATACATTCCTCAAAAAGGGCGTAGAAGAACAAAGTAATCCATCAATGTGTAGCATTCACTTTATTCCGGACCATTAAAGAATTCTGGAGGATATCGGAATGTTGGCGTACCGGCTTCCATCTACCCCCATTCATTCTTCTTTCCGCGTCTTTCGTTTTACGCTACTGATTAATAATCAAAACTTTATGTGGCTGATGCTACAGAAGAAGGGGTTTATGCGCATGCGTCTACTTCTTCTATTGTTCTGGTGTCTCCGATGGGACCGTCTTACAGCGCACGTAGAGGTGTGGCATGTGTATTGCATTGTTTTCAGCAAGCGTTGTGTTGCCATATGTACCTGATATTTTACTGATCCGTTGCCCATGTGGACACGATATTTAAAAAAAAATCTTGTTGCCGTTGTCGTGTTGATGTAGCCTCAGATTCCTTTTCATGGCTGACAGGAGTGGAACCCAATGTGGCTTGCTATTATAACCCATCTGGCTCAAGGTCTGTCATGTTCTGAGATGCTTTTCTGCTCACTACAGTTGTAAAGAGTGGTTATTTGAGTTTCTGTAGATTTCCAGAACCTCTCTCATCAACAAGGCATTTCTGTCAAAAGAAATGTTACAACAAGGATTTTTTTCTCTCGCCATTCTGTGTGAACTCGAGAGATTGTGTGAGGGGGAAAAAGTGATCAGCCATTTCTGAACTATTCAAACCAGCTTTTGGCATGCATCTGCATGATTTTATGCATTGTGCTGCTGCCATATGATGGGCTGATTAGATAATTGCATGAATAATCAGGGCGACAGGTGTTCCTATTAAAGTGGCCTCTGAGTGTATATTTAAGTTATTCCACTCAATCTCATCATACATGAGCTGATAGCCGACGAGGCGCGTAGCACAGAGTCAGCTTTAAGCCATGTATGACGAGATTGAGTGGAATAACTGTTTTATTCTATCCACATTCACTGGATATGAGCAATTGCACACTCTGGTTACTCTACTACTAGGCTATCAGCTCATATACCGTGAGCAGAGAAAAACAAAATGGTGGAGCGTGTTGCTGAACCAACCAAGGACGAAATTAAAAACTCCTCAAAAACAAAACCCCCATAAATCCACAAAAAAGCAACAAAATATGGAATAAAAGTATTTGATGGTAAGAACGTATCTTTTTTTATTTTTCAAGAATTATTATAGCATTTTTCACAAATTGCTACTGTCATTTCACCAGTTTGTTTTACATTCTAAGCGGAAAGGATTTTGTTAGATGTTTTGTAGAAAGTTTTTATTTATTGAATTTGCAAAAAAAAATGCTGTTTCTCAATCCATCGAATGTGGAGAGAATAAGTTTTTCCACTCAATCTCATCGTACATGGCTTATAGCTATCAGCTCATGTACAACTCGATTTTGTGGAATAACTGTTAAATAGTGCACCAGGACAAGACCTAGAGTGTTATTATTTTATTAAAGGTCCCATGGCATGGTGGTTTGTTGATGCTTTAAACGGGCTCGTGGAGGTTTCCGGATGTTATATCCGCAGCCTTTCTCGAAATGAACCCTCGGCACGTAGATATAGCCTCCTGGGAGAAAGCCCCATTTCAGCGCTTTTCCCAGTGCGTTGTTTTGCTAATGAGAAGCAGGAGGCGGGGAAGGGTAGAGGGTGGGGGTGGGTCTTATCATTAATATTCATGACATGTAAACGTGTTACCTCTGATTGGCTAACAGCACTGTGACGCTACCTCCAGTGGTTCAGAACAAGCGGATGTGGGTGTCTTACTATGGCGAGAGAGAAGGAACAAACCGCGAAGGGAAAAATACCGCGCGCTGACGTCATTAAGGTGCGACGCGAGGAAATAAAATAAATTCAACAAATGTTTGGGTTTTTACTGAACAAACAAACAAATAAAATGAACGAGTGACTTAAAAAAAAGAATGTGGGTGTCTTTGCAAAAACTGTTTTGATTGGCTATTATAACAGAGCATGCTGCATGCTTTTTGGTTTTGTAGCACAGAGTACCTGGCTAACTGCAGGAAGCGGTTAGCTGCACAGCTAATGTAGCCATTGCAAGGCTAACGTGGCACCGATTTTAAAACACGGCAAAACATAAGCTCATAAGTTACAGTCAATTTCCAGACTAAACTCAGTTTAACAGAGCATGCTGCATGCTTTTTGGTTTTGTAGCACAGAGTACCTGGCTAACTGCAGGAAGCGGTTAGCTGCACAGCTAATGTAGCCATTGCAAGGCTAACGTGGCACCGATTTTAAAACATGGCAAAACGACTTAACAGTTATACACTTACTTGTTCGGTGTTTGTGGCTGATGCGGCAGGGATGCTTGGTACGGACCCAGGCTTCAGTGACAGTTGATGTGCAAAACCTGCCCTGTACTGTCCCAAGTTGTGGAAACATTCCTCAGGAAAATGCTTCCGACAAACATACACCGTCTTAGGTAGACTCGACAGCGTATTATTGGAGTAAATAAAATTAAGCCACTGTGTCTTCAGGGGCTCTCCCGTCAGCAGTAAAAACAGACTCCTTTCTGTGTTGTCACATCCATGTACAGCGCAACTTCCATGTTTGGTGGCAACTTTTGAGCTGGGCGGACAATCCATACAGTGGGTGGGAATCCAGAGGGGGGGCGTGGGGATCATCTCCCTTGCTGACGTAGGCAAGGGAAGAGTTTATCAACGCGCCGTTTTGACGCACCATTCTCAAATGTTGGGCATAGTTTGGTTTACACATTATGAAATTTCTAGCCACTGGGGTGACTTAAGAAGGTCAGAGGAACTCATTTTAACGTTAAAAAACCTCAGAAAGTGAAAATTTCATGCCATGGGACCTTTAAATCCTAAAATTCTGTAAATCATTAATATACAAATCTATGGCAGTGACTTCAGGGCTAATCCAGAAAAAAATTAGAAATAAATGGCCAAATCCCGAAATTCTTTAAAGTGTGCACTTTATGAACTTAATAAACACACTGAAACACTGTATAATCCATTAAAAAAGTTTTAGGGGAACTGGTCTCCAGCATGTTCTGCTTTGTGGCAATGGTGCAGTGTGGCTTGTGTACAGTATGTGTTGCCTGACTAATGTGTTCGTCCCCTGCATGTCTTTGCTCCATACGCAGTCTGCTGGGCTCCATATTCCCAATGCCACGTATAATCTATGCTATGGCAGAGGATGGGGTGCTTTTCAAAGTGTTAGCCCGAATCAATCCTAAGACGAAGACCCCACTTATTGCCACAATGGCCTCCGGTATAGTTGCAGGTGAGAGCTGGGGGTGTAACTTGCTGTGCAAAATCTGGCAACATGCTTCACCAGGCAAATGTGAATGTCCAACATGAGGAAATCATTAGTGAAGCAAAAGAATTAATAATCATACAGACAAAATCCAAAGCAAAGCTTAGCAATAAAGAAAAAAATAGCCTCCACAATTTCTGCATTTGACAATTATTTACACATTCACAATTGCCAGTGGATTGATACATGTTCTTGCATGTCAGAAATACATTGTTTTTGAACGATGACCCCTTTTTTGTTCCTAGCCTGTTAGGCGCCATGTTTCCTCTGCCACGCATTCTGTTTGCCATGGCGCGAGATGGCATACTTTTCAGGTTTCTTTCCAAAGTGAGTAAGCGTCAATCACCAGTGGCTGCCACAATGGCAGCAGGCACCACAGCGGGTAAGCTCCCAAGGAGAGAGGGACATGGCATGGACCACTGTCTCTTTGTGTCAGCTTGGGTGCAATTGCAGCGTGTGCATGACTTGCAGTGGTCGTGGTGGATGCATGCTCTTGCGGTGGTGAAACTTAAAGCACATGATGCATTTTCCCTGATCTCCTGTTCTTGAATACAACCCTGTTTCCAAAAAAGTTAGGATGCTGTGTAAAATGTAAGTAAAAACAGAATGCAATAATTTGCAAATCATGGAAACCCTATATTTCATTGAAAATAGCACAACATATCAAATGTTGAAACTGAGAACTTGTACTGTTTTTTGAAAAATATATGCTCATTTTGAATTTAATGCCAGCAACATATTTCAAAAAAGTTGGGCTGGGGCAAAAATTAAAAACAAAAAACGCCCAGTGGAACATCTTACAACTGGTTTGATTAATTGGCAACAGGTCAGTAGCATGATTGGGTATTAAAAAAAAAAAAGCATCCCAGAGAAGCGGAGTCTCTCAGAAGTAAAGCTGTGGAGGGGTTCAACACTGTTTGAAAGACTGTGTAGGCAAACAGTGCAACAATTTAAGAATAAAGTTCCTCAATGTAAAATTGAAAAGAAATTTGGGATCACATCATCTCTGGTACATAACCTCATTAAAAGATTCAGAGAATAATATCAATAATCTGGAGAAATCTCTGCACCTGAGAGACAAGGCTGAAAACTAATATTGGATATTCCTGATCCTCAGGCAGCACTGCACTAAAAACAGACACACTTCTGTAGTAGAAATCACTATATGGGCTCAGGAACACTTCCAAAAACCATTGTCTGTGAACACAGTTCATCACTGCATCCACAAATGCAAGTTAAAACTCTACCATGCAAAGAAGAAACCATATATAAACAATACCAAGAAACACCACCACCACTTTCTCTGGGCCCAAAGCTCATGTATAAGTGAGGTGAAGTGGAAAACTGTTCTGTGGTCTGATGAATTGAAATTTGAAATTCATTTTGGAAATCATGGACATCGCGTCCTCCAGGCTAAAGAGGAGAAGGACCATCCAGCTTGTTATCAGTGCACAGTTCAAAAGCCAGCATCCGTGATATGGGGCTGTATTAATGCACATGGCATGAATATCTTGTACATCTGGGAAGGCACAATTAATACTGATCTATACAGGTTTTGGAGCAACATAGTGCCGTCCAGATGATGTCTTTTTCAGGGAATGCCTTGGTTATTTCAGCAAGACAATGCCAAACTGCATTCTGCACTTATTATAACTGCATGGCTCTGTAGTAAAAGAGTTCAGGTGCTAAACTGGTCTGCCTGCAGTCCAGACCTGTCTCTCATTGAAAACATTTGGCATATTATGAAATGAAAAATATGATAAAGGAGACCCTGAAAAGTTGAGCACCTGAAATCCTATATTAGGCAAGAATGGGACGACATGTTCCCTTTCAAAACTAGTGGCCCTTTTCCACTACCCTTTTTCAGCTCACTTCAGCTCACTTCAGCCCGACACGGCTCGCGTTTCGACTATCTAAGAACAGCACGACTCAGCTCGCTTCAGCCCTGCTCAGCCCCCAAAACTTGCACGGTTTTGGAGTAGGGCTGAAGCGAGCTAAACCGAGCTGAGTGAGGCTAGGGGCGTGAGGAGACACTCCCCTGTGCACTGATTGGTGAGGAGGAGTGTCCTCACACGCCCACACACGCCCTGCGAGCACGCTGGGATCTGTAAACACCGTAAACCCGGAAGAAGGAGAATTATGAGAATTATGAAGCCTTATGCGCCTCGCCTCATCTATACGCTCTTGCCAGTATCTGTTGGCGTTGTCGGCGACAACAAGCCACAGCACCAAGACCAGCAACACTAACGACTCCATGTCCTCCATGTTTATTGTTTACTCTCCGGGTCGTGAGACTACCGCTTAAAAGGTCACTGATGTCACTGTTTGCTCCACCTAACGACATCACCTGACGTCCACCCACTTTCGCTAACTCCACCCAATGTGTCCACCCACTTCCAGCCAGCACGGTTCAGCGCGGTTGTAGTTGAAATGCAACTCCAACAGCCCCACTCAGCTCGACTCAGCCCGACTCAGCACGGCACGGCTCAGCCCAACTCAGCCGCGTTGGTAGTGGAAAAGCGGCATAAATGTACAGCAATTTGTCTCCTCAGTTCCCAAATATTTAGAGTGTGGTTAAAAAAAAGAGGTTTTGCAATGCAGTGTAATGCAGCTGTGACATACCAGACGCTCGTGGATTAAAAATAAACTCAATGCTTTAATGAACACAGTGGGCCAAGGCCAGGCCAAGTCAATACCAAGAAATCTAACACAGTAACGAGGGCTAGTCATGTCAAGTTTATTTGTATAGCGCTTTTAACAATAAACATTGTCGCAAAGCAGCTTTACAGAATTTGAACGACTTAAAACATGAGCTAATTTTATCCCTAATCTATCCCCAATGAGCAAGCCTGTGGCGACAGTGGCAAGGAAAAACTCCCTCAGACGACATGAGGAAGAAACCTTGAGAGGAACCAGACTCAAAAGGGAACCCATCCTCATTTGGGCAACAACAGACAACATGACTATAACATTAACAGTCCTAACATAAAGTCAGCTTTGTTGATGCTATAAACCCCCCACCGACGGAAACCCGAGCGCTAAACCGTTCACGACAACCGCAGTCCCAAAGTCAGCAAGTCAACTGCAGTCCCCAGCCACAAAAGCACCACTGCAAGAGTCCAGAGCATCCTCCAGGCGCGACCCCCAACTGTCCACATGGGGCTGTCGATGCGATGAGACTCCAACCAGACACAGGGCACCAGGATGGATCAGGCAGGTTCGAGGAGCAGAAGAGGTCAGCATCTCAATCCCAGGACCAACATGTAACTCAGAGGGACAGATTTGGGGGGGAGGGGGAAGAGAGAGAGAAAAAAAACCCACAGGTTGTTAGGTATGCCCAATGTCACCTGAATAAGTAGGAACAGTATACATATTGCACTGAGTACAAGCAGGGACTCCGGCAACTAACTATAACAGCATAACTAAAACAAATCATGGTCGGGAAACGGGCAATAGTCCAAGAACTGGGAATCAGAAAAGCACAGGCAAAATAAACACAAGGGCTAGGTGAAACCGGAAGAAACTGGAAGGCAAAAATGGTCATACACAGGAATGCAATCAGAAATAGAAACGCCCAGTAGGCTCATGAAAATGTGGAGGCAATACTGTGCAAAGGATAAAACAAACAGAGGGGTATAAATACAGATATAAACAAAGAGGTACAGGTGATGATGATTAGAACTCGGGGGAGCCACTCCTAGGAAGTGGCTCCGGGTTGGCTGATGGAGTGCACGTGGTAGTGACAGGTGTGTGAGGAGGATTGTGGGAAGTGGAGTCCTGAGTGTTAAGTGAGCCCGGGAGCGTGACCCACAATGGTAAACATGCACCTGTCCCAACTTTTTTGAAATGTACTGCTGGCATCAAACTTAAAATGAGCATATATATTTTTCAAACAATAAAATTTCTCAGTTTCAACATTTAAAATGTTATCTTTGTACAATTGTCAATGAAAAATAGGGTTTCTGTGGCTTGCAAATAATTGCAGTCTTTTTTTATTTTACATAGCGTCCCAACCTTTTTGGAAACTGGGTTTTAATTGATTTAACCTAAAATTCACATGGTAATTAGCTGATGAGTTGAATGAGCTGTGTTTTAGTGCATGTTAAGATATATTCTCCGGAAAAAAGGATTACTGAGGTGTTGTTTGAACGGTTAAGGGTTCTAAGGGGTTCGGTTCTGAATCTTTTCTGGAACTTTTCTGTTGTAGTGTTCGACATAAAACCTTTAAGGCTTTCCTTTCGAGTGCCAATATAACTTTTCTATGAGCATATGAACAACGTAAAGCAGCGTGTGTGTGTGGGGTGGGGTGCCTTGAACTTGGACACATTAATTTATAAAGGCCCTAAAGAGGAAGATATCCTGGAGTGAGTAAAAGAGAGGAATATTTATATTTTACACAGGCATTAAACAAGGACAGGTGCAGCTGCCTATAAGATCATCTTCAGAGGAATTTCTTTTGAGGAACAGTAGAGGACAAGCACTTTCATGCTAGCAGGAATGAGGGAAGGAGTTTATCAAGTGTTTGAAGACTCCTATGTACAGCTGCATAGAGGGCAGAGTGTAGTGTAGAGAATAAACTATTGAGAAAAGGGCTCCAGGAGGTCAAGCTTTGCTTTGCAAGGCCCCTATAATTCAGTACATACTGAAGCAATCTGGGTTTCATAGTCTACATTGCTAGCCTGCTGGTTGTTTGTAAGTTTAGCCACCTGTATCAATGCTCCGGATCAGTGCTCATGTCTCAAATTGACTCAGTACACCAGCTAAGAGCTTTCGTTTTGACTTGGGATTTTAGGGAGCCCTTTGGTGTTGCAAAATTATATCCAGTAATTCTTCATACATAAGTGTAAAAGATAGATAGAGATGTACATATTTTACTCATAATGTATTATCGCAGAAAGCAGAGGTGTCAAATTCTATCTGTAAAGACATCTGCAGGTGTGGCTGCAGGTTTTTGGTTCATCCAAACAGGAATTCCACCTGATTCCACCTTTTTAATCAATTGATCTTCAGTTGACTATTAGCTGTGGTTCCTGCTGGGTTGGAATGAAAACCTGCAATCATACAGTCCCTTTACAGATAAGCATAGATAATATGGTGCTCATTGGTTATACCGTACAATAAAGTAGTGATGGTTTTTCATGGAATAACTACTGATGATAAGAATAAGTGAAGAATAAGGAAATGACGTTACCATGTTTTCCAAAAATGATTAACTGTAACAGCTTTATATTAATGGTATAACCTCCAGACACTGTATTATCTCCTTATTATTACTTATAAGCTACATATTGTAATGTCAAAAGGGGGTTAAATTGAGCTTTAGAAAGTGGAGAGTTCCATCTCCTTCATAAGACAATAAAGGAACAGTAAAATGTATGCATTATTCATGAATTTCTCAGCATTTATATGACTGACGTTTGATGGGAACAAGTGTTTCTATTTTAAATACTTAATTTGAATAACTGCAATGAGATTGCCAGACCTGATTGTTGTGGTTATTGTTTTAGTACTTACAGTTTGTCCTTCTCCACCTCTAATCCCCTAATTTAACCCCTGAATGTCAAAGCTGAAGAGCATTAATCATAGCTTATGAACCACAATCAGGGATTTGCGAAAATGGCGGAACGGTGGTGTAGTGGTTAACACTGTCGCCTCACAGCAAGAAGGTTCTGTGTTCGAGCCCAGTGGCCAACGGGGACCTTTCTGCGTGGAGTTTGTATGTTCTCCCCGTGTCTGCGTGAGTTTCCTCCAGGTGCTCCGGTTTCCCCCAAAGACATGCAGGTTAGGCTAATTGGTGGCTCTAAATTGACCATGAATTGGTGTTTGTGTCTGTGTCAGCCCTGTGATGATCTGTTGACTTGTCCAGGGTGTACCCCGCCTCTTGCCCATAGTTAGCCGGGATAGGCTCCAGCTTACCCATGACCCTGCACAGGATAAGCAGTTATGGATAATGGATGGATGGATTTGTGAAAATTCGTTCAATGCAGTGCATTCAGTACAAAATTCATGAATACTTTAGATAAGGTTTCCAAGCAGCAATATCATCCCAGTGTAATCTGAAATACTGGGTACTGACTAATAGTAATACAGAAACCAGCCATTTGAAAGTCAGTATGTGTTCCAGTCAGTTATTTGCTATATTGTTTATTCTATATTTAAAGCTATACGTCCTTTCGATTTGATAAACTCGTTCCTTCTGAAATTTGGTCATTGTGATATATGCTTATTTCTGCAATATCTAAAAAAAACCCCAAACAAACAGGCCATTCTGTGGCTGGGAAGTTATTTAATTTGAGGGGATTCCCTCGCAAATAATGTGCATGAAATCGCTCACTTCAAGCAGACAGAGGAAATCCGGTGTGCGCATGCGCAGGTTTACCTGCTTCTTTTTATTCTTCTTTTGGGGTTTATGGCAGCTGGCATCCAGTGTTGCATTACTGCCATCTACAGGTTTACCTTGACCGTGCACTGACAGTTAGATCATTCTGTCGCTAAACAAACAGCTGATCACACCAAGGTGCTCGCTGACCACCAATATTTATTAGTTTGGTACTGCGTTTCCTTTCCTTCGCAACATAACATCTTTTCTTCTCGCTTTCCATTACTGTACTTGGTCTTTCACATTTCATTTGCATCCTCCATTTTTCTCTCCTGGTTCAAATTTGTATCCCACAATGCCTTGTGTGAACGGGGAAAGCCCACCACGTGATGCAGGATGTAGTATCTTGAATTGGATCATGGTGAAGCAGGAAAAAAAGAGCGGAGACACATGGCCCTAAATTCATTAATTGTTCTATTTAAAAGAAAAACTAATAAAATTGGAAGTCTATGATTCGAATTCAGTAGCTTTCGGTCCACTAAACAAAAATAATTGGCTGTCAGGGAAAATTCTTTTTATGAGCTACACTTGAAAAATCTGAAAGGCAGTCTACCTTTAATACTTATGGTATCAGGAACCTACTTGTGTTGTAATGAAATCCCTGATTGTGATTTTAAAAATATGGTAATCTAGATATAATTGTCATATTCATAATTATGCTTGCTGCATCTTTAAAAAAAGATTCAAAAGAGACTTATAAAAGTTTATCATATTACTGGTAGACATTTATAACAACTTAAAAGTGATATTTCACCATAAAACAAATGTGCAGAGATGCTTATCTAGATTTTTGTTTGGAGTGCTAACTATAGTGTCTGTTGTCGTTTTATGGTAAAAGTTCACTTTAACCATTTGATGTTTTGCTTTAACATGTTAAAATAAACCATCTTCCAATTTATTAAATGACATACTAAATTCTAACGCATGTCCACTGATAAATTCCCAATTGAATATGTCATCTTAGTAAAAGAGATTTTAACAAGTTGTTGTTGTTGTTGTATACAGTATGTTCTTTACAAGGGATTTTTTTTTTGGATCATATCCTACAGCTATCATGGCTTGCCTTTTTGACCTAAAAGCCTTAGTGGACATGATGTCCATCGGCACTCTGCTGGCATACTCTTTGGTTGCTGCTTGTGTTCTTATTCTCAGGTTAGTGCTATTGGCTTAATTTCCTTTTTACACATTCCTTTCGGGTGTTCAACGCGTCTTTCTCTTTCAAAATTCTCTCAAAATCTTCCATATTTAACGAAGCAAACCTGGCGGCCATTTTACATCTCCGACATGTGACGTCATGTCTTGACAACCATGCATATCGTAAACCATATTCAGTACTCATTCTCCATTGGGTAGAGTGGCGTAATACATGTAGGATAAGCGATATGTGAACAATATTGCATGCTATCAAACCAAATGAATGAAACCCACTAGAAGGGAATAGAACACGTTTTTATTCCATCAAAAAAGTGTCCTGTATGTATAATAATTGAATATATCATTCAGGGAAGATTCAAAGGCAACCTAAATATGAATGTCTAATCAATCAGGTGACATAATGTTGTCATTATTAATAACAGAAAATCAAGGTGTCATGATAATGAGTTTTCTGTTTCAGGTATCGTCCTGACTCTGTGCTTGAGAGCTCGAAAACTAATGAGATCAGGGAGTCTGAGCTGACTGAGTCTGAGTCTCATCTCAATAGGCTGAGAGATGGAGAAATGTCTGTGCACATTCTCCTCAGTCCTTCCCTGCAGCCCACAAAGAGCTCATCCACTGCTGTTAACATGGCTATTGGGGTCATTAGTAAGCATCATGCCATCATGCCCAACACTGTCTTTTGCAAAGAATTTTTAATGTAAATCCTTTGTTCCCACATTGCAGATTGATTGATTAACACACACATACTGATGTATGCATTTCCCTTTTCTACAGCTATCGTAGTGTGTGTCATGAGTGCACTAATTACACATTATGGACAAGCTATTCTTGCTATGGAGCCCTGGGTCCTGGGAGTGTTGGCAGCATCCTTTTTCATCTTTTTCTTGTGTATCACCTTGGTCTGTAGACAACCGCAGACCAGCAAAAAGGTGTCGTTCATGGTATGTACACTGCAAAATGCTTGAGGTCGGTAAAATATACAGTTTCTTGCAAAAGTATTCATCCCCCTTGGTGTTTGTCCTGTTTTGTCGCATTACAAGCTGGAATTAAAATGTTTTTTGGAGGGTTAGCACCATTTGATTTACACAACATGCCTACAACTTTAAAGGCGAAAATTGTTGGTTTATTGTGACACAATCAATAATTAAGATGAAAAAACAGAAATTTGGAGTGGGCATAGGTATTCAACCCCCAAAGTCAATACTCTGTAGAGCCACTTTTTGCTGCAATTACAGCTGCAAGTCTCTTGGGGTATGGCTGTATTAGCTTAGCACATCTAGGCACTGGGATTTTTGCCCATTCCTCAAGGTTAAACTGCTCCAACTCCTTCAAGTTAGATGAGTTGCTTGGTGTACAGCAATCTTCAAGTTATGCCACAGATTCTCAAATGGATTGAGGTCTGGGCTTTGATAAGGCCATTCCAAGATATTTAAAAGTTTATCTTTAAACCACTCCAGTGTAGCTTTAGCAGTATGTTTAGGGTCATTGTCCTGCTGGAACCTGAACCTTCGTTCCAGTCTCAAACCTCTGGTTGACTCAAACAGGTTTTCCTCCAGAATTGTCCTGTATTTAGTGCCATCCATCTTTCCTTCAGTCCTGACCAGCTTTCCTGTCCCTGCAGATGAAAAATTTCCCACGGCATGATGCTGCCACCACCATGCTTCACTGTAGCAATCGTGTTCTCAGGGTGTTGGGTTTGCGCCACAAATGGCATTTCCCATGATGGCCAAAAATATAAATTTTAGTCTTATTTGACCAGAGAATCTTCTTCCATGTGTTTGGGGAGTCTGCCCCATCCAAACATGCTTTCTTAAGCAATAGCTTTTTTCTGGCCATTCTTCCATAAAGCCTTGCTATGTGGAGTGTATGGCTTTAAAGTGGTCCTACGGACAGATACTCCCATCTCCGCCGTGGATCTTTGCAGCTCCTTCAGTGTTATCTTTGGTGTCTTTGTTGCATCTCTGATTAATGCCCTCCTTGCCTATCCTGTGAGTTTTGGTGGGCGGCCTTCTCTTGTCAGGTTTGTAGTGGTGCCGTATTCTTTCCATTTTGCTATAATGGATTTAATGGTGCTCCCTGGAATATTCAAAGTTTGGGATTTTTTTTTATAACCCAGCCCTGATCTATACTTCTCCACAACTTTGTCTTTGACCTGTTTGGAGGCTCCTCGGTTTTCATTTTGCTTGCTTAGTAGTGTTGCAGAGTCAGGGTCCTTCCAAAACAGGTTGATTTGCACAGACATCGTGTGACACTTTGATTGCACACAGTTGGATCTTAATCAACTAATTATGTGACTTATGAAGTGAATTGGTTGGACCAGCTCTTATTTATAACCTGCATGTCTTTGGACTGTGGGGGGAAACCGGAGCACCCAGAGGAAACCCACACAGACACGAGAAGAACATGTCTGCACACAGAAAGGCCCCCTTTGGTCGCTGGGCTCGAACCCAGAACCTTCTTGCTTTGAGGCAACAGTGCTAACCATTGCACCACTGTGCCACCCATAATCAGGAACAGGAGCAAGGTACTTAGTCCTAATGAGCTTCAGCACAACATGCATGTGAGTAGCAGTTCGAGGCATCCCACTGTGCACGTATATTCATCTTCGGGCGCAAACGCACATGCAGGGTTTGAATTATGAATTCATCTTTGTGAGGGTCTCTTAAAAAAAAAGGGAACAGTGCATAGATGCGGTGAATAAATCTCATCTCATCTCATCTCATTATCTCTAGCCGCTTTATCCTTCTACAGGGTTGCAGGCAAGCTGGAGCCTATCCCAGCTGACTACGGGCGAAAGGCGGGGTACACCCTGGACAAGTCGCCAGGTCATCACAGGGCTGACACATAGACACAGACAACCATTCACACTCACATCCACACCTACGGTCAATTTAGAGTCACCAGTTAACCTAACCTGCATGTCTTTGGACTGTGGGGGAAACCGGAGCACCCGGAGGAAACCCACGCGGACACGGGGAGAACATGCAAACTCCACACAGAAAGGCCCTCGCCGGCCCCGGGGCTCAAACCCAGGACCTTCTTGCTGTGAGGCGACAGCGCTAACCACTACACCACCGTGCCGCCGCGGTGAATAAATATATAAATAAATAGCCTAACAGATGTGCCTTCCGTGAGTGAGAGGCTACGTGGTTCGTTAGGCTATACACACACAGAGTAGTGTTTTGTTGTTGCTGTTGTTGTTTTTTTGTTGAACATATTGTTTTTGCTATTTTCCTATAGCCTACACTTTTAAACAGATGGAGAATGCATTCCACTAGTAGAAAGTAAGAGCCATTCTCTTACCATCACACAGACAAAATAGACCAAAGTGGTCTGTTTTCACCAGGCTATGGTCATGATCTTTTTTTTGAAAACTTAACTAATGAATGAAACCAAGGTCAAGTGGTTCTTCTTCTGAAAGGATTAACGTGTGTGTGTGTGTGTGTCAACGTTCACAAGCTCTCAAAAGGATAGTCTGCATGCATAGTGGCGTGGTGGTGCTGCAGTCACAAGAGTATGCACATGTTTGGAAAACATGTTGATTCTTCTTATTATTTAAGGCTATTTGTCTATCTAACATAAACATTACTCAGCATATTGAAGGAAAATGAGCTTCATTTGTGATTAAAATATAATGATCCTGCATTTTTAGAGACCCCCGCAGATATATGATTTTACTGCTTTCATGGGAGCCAGTCCTCACTTTATGAGGGCTCAGCTCCCACTGGCTCCCAGGTAATTCGAACCATGCGCACATGGATGTGACACTCACCTTCAATACAAAGATAAGAAATGTTCTTTTATCCAAGCCAAGGTTTCCTGTAAATAGTAAAGTTCTGACACTGTAATAGAATAAATGTATATGTTTGATGCATGCACTAACAGAAAGAACAAATAAACAGGTAAAACAGGTAAGCAGTAAGTTAGGATGAATATCTTCAGCAAAACCCTGTGCCCGTTAACTGTGTCTGAAGTTGCTGATTAACCGTACCCAACAAATGTCAACAAGGCTTTACTGAATGGGAAAACAACAACAACAAACAAAGATTACATTAATGTAACAGATAAAACAAGGCTTATCTAATAGAGCTTTAAGGGAACATAACTTTAGCTAACGGAAACAGACAGAGCTAAATTTAGCCTAAATTTCATGCATACTTAGACAGGCCAACAAAGATGTGCTGAATTAACTTAAAGGAGAACTGAGGGCAAATTTTTTATTATCAAAATTCTATTTATCTCATTTTATTAAATATAGGAATGCATTTTGACAGCTATTTTGTCACTGCTGTAGCAAGTTATGAGTGTTTGAAATATGTTATGTAATATATCAGTCCATATGTCAAAGCAACGGCCATAAACAAGATTCGTTGAGACCTGTGTGAGACATCATAGGATGGAAGTAAAATGTACAGCGGAAATCAAAGTGACCAACATCTGCCAATGTTGTCAAAAGATGCGCGCGCGCCTCCTTCGAACATGGATGTAATCAAGCCGGAAGTTTTGTTTGTTTTGATAGCAATCAGGAAAGTTTGAAAAAAGTAGGCAGTAATCGTCATTTAAACTCGCTTTTGTGCAATATTTCATTTGGAAAACAGTTTTCAAAATGGCGGCACTGACACCTGGCTGACACTTCACGTTTTGAAGTCTTGCACAAGTCTCGTGAAGATCGCGCAGATAAGTGACGCCTGCCGTGGACCAAACGAGCTAAATTCAACATGGCTAAAAACCAAATAGGCCGATAAGTATAATATTTAATTGCAATTAGATTAAATATTAATTTACAGTGGTGGTGTAAGTGGTTAGCATGGTCGCCTCACAGCAAGAAGGTTCTGGGTTCGAGCCCAGCGGCTGGCGGGGGCCTTTCTGTGCGGCGTTTGCATGTTCTCCCCGTGTCTATGTGGGTTTCCTCCGGGTGCTCCGGTTTCCCCCACAGTTAAAAGACATGCGGTTAGGCTAATATGGGACGGCCTTGGGCTGAGGTGCCCTTGAGTGAGGCACCTAACTCCCAACTGCTCCCCGGGCGCTGTTAGCATGGCTGCCCACTGCTCTGGGTATGTGTGTGCACTCATTGCTCACGTGTGTGCATGTGTGTGTTCACTGCTTCAGATGGGTTAAATGCAGAGAGGAATTTCACAAGTGTGTGATGAATAAAGTTGTGCTTTCTTTCAATTAGTTGCCAATACGCGTCACGACATAAGGTTACTAAAACCGAAAACGTAACTGAATAACATGATAATTAAGAAATAAAGCAAGTTTAAAAATGACTTCAGTTCTCCTTTAATAAACACTTAGGAAAGTTTTTTTTGGTACAGCTTGAATGATAAACTCACCAATTACTATATTAAATACTGTACAAAGAATATGAAGCTTCCAACTAACAGCATTGATTGAACAATATTTGAAAAAAAAAAAAGCTTACTTATTAATATACAGTGCCTGGTTCAGTTAACTGAGTAATGTGGTGTTTCATTTATTTGACTTCACACACAGACTAAGTTTCAGTCCATGTATTATTGGGTACTACTGCAGATGTTCATTGCTGTTTATTTGCTTTACAGGTTCCCTTGCTCCCCTTTCTGCCCATTCTGAGTATATTTGTCAATGTTTACCTCATGTTGCAGCTGAGTGGAGACACATGGATCCGATTTTCTGTTTGGATGACTATGGGTAAGTGCTCTCTCTCTCTCTCTCTCTCTCTCTCTCTCTCTCTCTCTCACACACACACACCTCAAACACATGCAGACCCACACACAATCAGCAATTAGCACTCCAAAACAATTTATTTAAGCATGACTGGCACTACTAAATGCTTCAAATTTTCATCGGCGCTTTAGATACAGTATATCTGAACCCTACACTGTGTGCACAATTATTAGGCAAGTGAGTACTCTAACCCTACCATTATTTCTATGCATATTTTCCAACCACCAGCTTGAATGCTAATTGGATTTAAGCATTCTCAGGTGGTATTTATTTGTGTAATGAGGGAGGGTGTGGCCTAAAGTCATTCACACCCTCTATTAAGGTGTGCATAATTATTAGGCAGCTTCTTTGTCTCAGGCAAAATGGGCTAATAAACAGATTTAACAGACACTGACAAGACAAAAAATTGTAAAATGCCTATCAGAGGGATGCAGCACTCTTGAAACAGCTAATTCCCAGGTCAGACGACAGAAAGACGCATGCTGTGACCTGCGATCGGTTGGGTGGCGACTTAAATGGAGGATATGTAGAGAAATAGCTTTGTTAATTTCATGAATAGTTTTTTTTCAACTTATCTTAGAACTTTTTGACTTACCCTTGTATAAGGCCATAAGACGGCTCACAGATTGTTGTAAACTATTTGTTGTAAACTACCTGCAATGCATCGCAGCCATCTCTAAAGACTCATCTTCCCCTGTGTCAGCTTGCGTCTAGCTGCCACTACCTGCGTTTGGTCACTCAAGCATTGCACGACTGCCTGCCTCTACATGCTACATGACCAGTCTTGCGTCTACCTGCGATTTTGTTATCGCAGAGAGACGCAAGTAGTTGAAAGCTAGTTGCAGCCTGCTGTCTGACCTGGGCATTAGCAATTGAAATGTGACCACAGAACAATCAAATGCTTTGTTACAGTCAACAGGGTCGCAAAAAATGTGTGGAGAAGAAAAGATGCAAATTAACTGCAAAAGACTCAAGAAGGATTAAACATGAAGCTACCAGGAACCCATTATCCTCCAGTGCCACCATATTCCAGAACTGCAACCTATCTGGAGTATCCAGAAGGACAAGGTGTTTGGTGCTCAGAGACATGGCCAAGGTAAGGAAGGCTGAAACACAACCACCATTAAACAAGACTCACAAGTTGAAACGTCAAGATTGGGCCACGAAATATCTGAAGACAGATTTTTCAAAGGTTTTATGGATGGATGAAATGAGAGTGACCCTTGATGGACCAGATGGATGGGCCCGTGGCTGGATCACTAATGGACACACAGCACCACTTTGACTCAGCAAGGTGGAGGAGGGGTACTGTTATGGGCTGCTATTATTAAAGATGAGCTAGTTGGACCATTTCGGGTGGAAGATGGACTTAAAATCAACTCCCAAACCTACTGCCAGTTTCTAGAAGATACAATCTTCAAGTAGTTGGACAGGAAGAAGTCTACATCATTCAAGAAGGCCATGATTTTTATGCAGGACAACACACCATCACATGCATCCAAATACTCCACTGCTTGGTGAGCCAGCAAAGGCCTTAAAGATGACTGAGTAATGACATGGCCCCCTTCCTCACCTGACTTAAACCCTATTGAGAACTTGTGGGCCCTTCTTAAACATGATATTTACAGTGACGGAAGACAATACACCACTCTTAACAGCATTTGGGAGGCCGTAGTTGCTGCTGCACGAAAAGTTGATTGTCAACAAATCAAAAAACTAACAGACTCCACGGATGAAAGGCTCATGGGAGTTGTTGAAAAGAAGGGTGGCTATACTGGTCACCGAATATTTTTGAAATGCCAGAAGTCTATCCATCATCTGTAGCCACTTATCCTGTACAGGGTTGCAGGCAAGCTGGAGCCTAGCCCAGCTGACTATGGGCGAGAGGCGGGGTACACCCTGGACAAGTCACCAGGTCATCACAGGGCTGGCACACAGAGACACACAACCATTCACACTCACACCTACAGTCAATTTAGAGCCACCGGTTAGCCTAACCTGCATATCTTTGGACTGCAGGGGAAACTGGAGCACCTGGAGAAAACCCACACAGACACGGGTAGAACATGCAAACTCCACACAGAAAGGCCCTCGTTGGCCACTGGGCTCAAACCCAGGACCTTCTTGCTGTGAGGCGACAGTGCTAACCACTACACCACCATGCTGCTTGATGCCAGAAGTGTTTATTTGTTACTTGAAAAATTAAAATAAACAAGTGAGATGGGAAAATTTTAGCTTTTCATTTAGTTGCATAATAATTGTGTACACATATATTCACCTGAGAAAGCCTCAACTTCCTTTTCCTTTGTTAAACATTCGGGTTTTAGGTTTAATTTGGACTGACTGAGAGCACTGTATTTGTTCAACAATAAAATTAATCCTCAGGAATACAACTTGCCTAATAATTGTGCACACAGTGTAGAGTAGACCAAGAAAGAACTGGGTGAACGAGGCATACACAGAGCAAGTGTTTTATTCTTCTACAGGTTTCCTTATTTATTTCGGTTATGGGATGTGGCACAGCAGCGAACGCCAGAGGCAACGGCAGAGCACTGAAAATGTACCAGAAAAACAGAGGATGTTTGTAAAGGACGGTGTTGTGGACAAATGCATCCAATCAGAGAAGACCAGCCAGCTTTAAAGAATGGATTGCTGTTTATAGCTGATTTTGCCTTAAAACTCTGTGTGTAGCAAACCATCGCGCTTTACCAGCTGAGAGCCCAGCTCTCCTCTGAGCCCAGTGTCAGGCATGCACTGACACTGCTTTCTCTCTGAAGAGCTTAAGATTAATCCTGACATGAACACTGTGATTTTTGAAATATGTATGAAACATGATCATACAAGTATAAGACTAAGAAGTGCCTTAACTCGAAAGGAGGATTGAATTTCACACATTAACCGATTAACTGTTAACACTACATCTTCAATAGAATAAGGCATTTCAGATGCATGGAGAATAGTTGGGTTAAAGACCATTAGCCACAACATGGGTAGTGTCAGATTTGAATATGTTTTTCATTATAATTCCCCATAAGCTAAAAACAAATATCGACAAGTTACACTGAATTTTCACTTTTTTTTTAAACCATGAGCAGTATTCTCAATATTTTGCCAACAAGTTCTTTGTTCACAATTCATTTTCACTGCTATGTTTAGGCCTTTCTTTAAGATTAAAAAGAAGCTCGTTCCACTTTCACTTCACAGAAACTACTATAGGAGTATTGCTTTTTTATTTTAAGATAACACAGTTAGTTCTATACTACAATACAGAGCTGACATTTTTTGCAAATAGAGCTATAATATTATTCATAGATGGCTGGTGTAAATAGACTAGCAGGACTAAGCCCTCATGATTTTTCAAGATAAAAAGAAATGCAACTTTAATTTCTGTCAAACGTCTAAAGGCACATTTGGATTTTTCTGGAACAAGGTACAGCAGCAGCATAAATTACCCGAAGGAAAAGAATAAAAAAGAAACAATGGGGCTGATTTTTTCTACCTCAGAGAGTAGATTCAGTCAGTAGCTTGTCACTAACAGCTGATTTCACAGAATGAAACCCTCTTTTGATCCCCATTTGTGCCAAAATGGTAATAATGATAGCACGTTATTAGCAGGAATTGAGACATGAAGTACAGTCACAACATTAATGGCATTTATCAGACGCTCTTATCCAGAGCAACATACAACATACCCAGAGCAGCCTGGCGAGCAGTTGGGGGTTAGGTGCCTTGCTCAAGGGCGCTTCAGCCATTCCTGCTGGTCCAGGGAATCAAACCAGCAACCTTTTAGTCCCAAAGCTGCTTCTCTAACCATTAGGTCATGGTTTCCCCATATCCCCACAAGCGTAATGAATGGGAACAAGGTGGAATATTTACATATTTCCCGTAAATTCATATGGAGGAGAAAGTAAAAGTAGATAGACTGAGCACATATTCTCTCATCAAAGTATGAATTACACAAACGGACAGATGACAGAACTGTACATTTTATTTTATTTTTAGTTTGGAAGGGTTATAACTCCTTTTTAACGTTAAACATTTGGAGGAAACACAGCATGACTGTGGCCGTTTGTAGGAGTGGGAGGAGCACAGAAGACGGCAGGCCAGAACTGAGTTTCTTAACTCTTCTTATTTTTATACACTTTTCAGTGGTCTCTCAAACATACACACACAGCCAGACATGCGCACACACACATCAGGTGTCTGGTTCGGGAGAGAGCTCTCCTCTGCTCTCGCTCTCTCCTTAAATAGGGTGCGGTCACTGGGGAAGACACACAAACACACGTTAATCAACATCAGGTGCAGTGATTCTGCCACTTACCTTCCCTGACTCTGCCCTCTGGTCACAGACCGACGCTTGACCACGCCCCCGTTGCCACATACCCCCACCACCCGACTCAGGCCAGGCGGCTGTCCGGCCTGCAGCCGACTCCCCCCCCCTTGACGGGAGAGGAAGTCTGCCACGACCATCTGCGTCCCCGGCCTGTGGATCACCTTGAAGTTAAAGGGTTGGAGTGACAGATACCAACGGGTGATCCGCGCGTTGGCATCCTTCATGCGGTGGAGCCACTGGAGGGGCGCGTGGTCCGAACAGAGGGTGAAAGGGCGTCTCAGCAGGTAGTAACGGAGGGCGAGGACCGCCCACTTGATTGCCAGGCGCTCTTTTTCAATGGTGCTGTAGCGCCCCTCATGCACCGACAGCTTCTTACTGATGTATAGTACTGAGCGGTCCTCCCCCTCCACCTCCTGGGACAAAACAGCCCCCAGCCCTCTGTCCGACACATCAGTCTGTAACATAAAGGGGAGAGAAAAGTCAGGGGAGTGTAACAGTGGCCCCCCACACAGTGCAGCCTTCACCTCAGAAAAAGCCCGCTGGCATTGCGCCGTCCACTGGACCGGATCTGGTGCCCCCTTTTTAGTGAGATCAGTCAGCGGGCTGGTGATGTCCGAATAATTAGGTATAAACCTACGATAGTAGCCAGCCAGCCCCAGGAACTGTCTCACCCCCTTTTTGGCCTTGGGCCTCAGGCAGGCCGCAATTGCTGTGGTCTTGTTAATTTGGGGACGCACCTGCCCGTTGCCCAAGTGGAAGCCCAGATACCGTACTTTCACCCTCCCAATCGCACACTTCTTCAGGTTGGCTGTGAGACCCGCTCGCCTCAGCGACCTAAGGACGGCCCTCAGGTGTTGTAGGTGCCGCGGCCAGTCATTACTATAAATAATGATGTCGTCGAGGTATGCAGCTGCATAGGTGGCGTGGGGGCGGAGGACCCTATCCATTAGCCGCTGAAACGTGGCGGGTGCCCCAAACAGCCCAAAAGGAAGTGTGACAAACTGTTGTAAGCCGAACGGTGTGGAAAAGGCCGTTTTTCCTCGGGATAATGGAGTCAAGGGGATCTGCCAATAACCCTTTGTCAAATCCAGTGTCGAGTAAAAGTGAGCTGTGCCTAGTCGATCGAGCAACTCATCAATACGAGGTATTGGGTACGCATCGAATTTAGACACCGCGTTGACTGTTCTATAGTCTACACAGAACCGGACCGACCCGTCAGCCTTGGGTACCAAGACCACCGGGCTGCTCCAGTCACTGTGGGACTCCTCGACGATGCCCATTTCGAGCATGGCCTCGAGTTCTTCCCGAACCACTTTTTTCTTGTGTTTGGGTAGCCTGTAAGGGCGGCTACGCACTACCACCCCCGGGGGCGTCTCAATGTGGTGCTCTATGAGGTCGGTGCGGCCGGGCAGGGGTGAGAACATGTCCGAAAACTCGGTCTGCAACTGGGCAACCTGCGCGAGTTGGGTCGGGGAGAGGTGGTCTCCACAGGGGACCGGAGAGATACGTGATGCCAGTGCTCCCTTTTGAACCTCTGGCCCCAGCTCCGCCTTCTCCGGAACCACCTACACCAACGCCACGGGGACCTCCTCATTCCAGAGTTTGAGCAGATTGAGGTGGTAAATCTGTAGTGCCCCACCCCTGTCCGTTCACCTCACCTCATAGTCGATGTCCCCGACTCGCCATGTGACCTCAAAGGGTCCTTGCCACTTGGCGATCAATTTGGAGCTTGACATGGGCAACAGTACGAGTACTTTATCTCCTGGTGCGAACTCCCTAAGGCGCGTACCCCTGTCATACAGGCGGGTTTGCCGTTCTTGGGCCTGCTGCAAATTCTCCTGGGTTAGGTGTGTGAGTGTGTGGAGTTTTGCGCGCAGGTCAATAACATATTGAATTTCATTTTTACTTGGTGAAGGTCCCTCCTCCCAATTTTCTCGCAGCACATCTAGAATGCCGCGCGGCTTACGCCCATATAATAATTCGAACAGGGAGAACCCCGTGGAGGCTTGGGGGACCTCTCGCACTGCAAATAAGGGTTCGAGCCATTTATCCCAATTACGTGCGTCCTCACTTATGAATTTTTTAATTATATTCTTGAGGGTATGATTAAACCGTTCAACTAAACCATCCGTTTCTGGGTGATACACGCTGGTGCGGATCGGCTTAATACCTAATAACCCATACAGTTCGTTCAGTGTACGTGACATAAACGAGGTGCCTTGGTCAGTCTGAATCTCTTTCGGGATTCCAACTAGGGAGATGACGCGGAAGAGCGCTTCTGCAATACTGCGTGCGGAGATATTGTGAAGAGGCACTGCTTCCAGGTATCGCGTTGCATAGTCCACCAGAACTAAAATAAAGCGGTACCCTCGTGTTGACCGATCTAATGGCCTGACGAGATCCATCCCAATTCTTTCGAACGGGGTCTTGATTAATGGGAGAGGGCACAAAGGCGCTTTTGGAATGGCCGCTGTATTTACTAACTGGCATTCGCGGCATGCCGTACACCACCTACAGACATCGCCGCGAATCCCTGGCCAATAGAACCGGGCCATTATTCGGGCTAGTGTCTTATCCTGCCCTAAGTGTCCAGCCATGGGATTAAAGTGAGCTGCCTGGAGTACCAATTCCCAGCGGCTCTTTGGAATCAAAAGCTGTGTGACTTGCTCTTTAGTCTGAGTGTCCTGCGTCACTCGGTATAATCTATCCCCGTGTAGAACTACGGCAGGACCCACTCTTCACTAAATGACTCATTAATTCCCCAAATCCCGGCCAATCAGTCCCAAAATTATCGAGTGGGTAAGGCGAGGGTTAACCACCGCCTTTACTCTAAATTTTTCCCCTCGAAAAAGAATGTGGACCGATACTAAAGGGTAGTTTTGAACATCCCCATGCACACACAACACCTTCACCAATTGTGCTCCCCCCAATGCCTCGTCTTGCACCAGGCTTTGGTGGATTGAGGTCTGATTACAACCAGAGTCCACCAACGCCTGATATGTAACCCCTTGGGCACTCACCGGTATGCGATACGCTCCGGCCCGATCGAGGGCGGCTCCTGGCGTGTCGGGGATCCGAACCACCGCGCCCACCTCCATCACCGAGCACTGCTGTTGGAGGTGGCCCGGCTCCCTGCAATACCAGCAAACCGGCCCGGGCTTCCTCTCTGCACTGGTGCTCTGGGGCTCACTCACCTGGGGGGGGAGAGACAGACACAGAAGGGAGAAACAGGAGGGCACCACGGGTGCGCCTCGCCCGTTAGCAGGGGGAGGAGGCGCGCCACGCGCTGTTCCACCGGCCAGCCCGAGGTCTCTGCTACCTGCTCAAAGAGTGTGAGGAAGGCCTCAGGGTCATCCTGCGGGCCCATCTTCGTTAGGGTGAGGGGGGAAGGGCCCACAGCGGTGGAGGTGGTGGACCCTGCTGACGCGAGGAGGTGCCGGAACGCCTGTCGATCTTCCTGCTGCACCAGCACCAGGGCCTCGAACCGTTGCTCTTGCTCCTTCCGGAGGGCGACTAGCACCTGATGCTGGCTCTGCTGGGTCGTGGTGAGGGCGTGGACCAGGTCAGCGAAAGGGGAGGACTCCATGGGCTGTTCTTCTGCACTCCAAATCCCGGGTTTCGGCACCACTGTGGCCGTTCACAGGAGTGGGAGGAGCACAGAAGATGGCAGGCCAGAACTGAGTTTTGGAACTCTTCTTATTTTTATACACTTTTCAGTGGTCTCTCATAAACATACACACACAGCCAGACACGCGCGCACACACACATCAGGTGTCTGGTTCGGGAGAGAGCTCTCCTCTGCTCTCGCTCGCTCCTTAAATAGGGCGCGGTCACTGGGGAAGACACACAAACACACGTTAATCAACATCAGGTGCAGTGATTCTGCTACTTACCTTCCCTGACTCCGCCTTCTGGTCACAGACTGACGCTTGACCACGCCCCCGCTGCCACAATGACCCCTGTAGGGTAATATATACAGTTAGGTCCATAAATATTTGGACAGAGGCAACATTTTTCTAATTTTGGTTCTGTACATTACCACAATGAATTGTGAACAAAACAATTCAGATGCAGTTGAAGTTCAGACTTTCAGCTTTAATTCAGTGGGTTGAACAAAATGATTGCATAAAAATGTGAGGAACTAAAGCATTTTTTTAAACACAATCCCTTCATTTCAGGGGCTCAAAAGTAATTGGACAAATTAAATAATTGTAAATAAAATGTTCATTTCTAATACTTGGTTGAAAACCCTTTGTTGGCAATGACTGCCTGAAGTCTTGAACTCATGGACATCACCAGACGCCGTGTTTCCTCCTTTTTAATGCTCTGCCAGGCCTTTACTGCAGCGGTTTTCAGTTGCTGTTTGTTTGTGGGCCTTTCTGTCTGAAGTTTAGTCTTTAACAAGTGAAATGCATGCTCAATTGGGTTGAGATCATGTGACTGACTTGGCCATTCAAGAATATTCCACTTCTTTGCTTTAATAAACTTCTGGGTTGCTTTGGCTTTATGTTTTGGGTCATTGTCCATCTGTATTATGAAATGCCGACCAATCAGTTTGGCTGGATTTGAGCACACAGTATGTCTCTGAATACTTCAGAATTCATCTGGCTCATTGTGGCTGGTTACACGATGGACGCGTGGGAGCGGTGGCGGGTCGTGTGCCTGGCGATTCTTTCTGTGGAGGACATTGAAGATATCTACCTATTCGGAACCATGATTACAGGACTTTTGCTGATTGGATTAGGCATTGCCCTGGTATATCGAGGAAATCAGACAATGGTGACAGCTGTTCAAAGCCCCACAAAGCTGCCCAATATGATTGGAGTGGTGGGCAAAGCTGTTGGCACTCAGACTGTGGACATTCAGAACTTTAACCACAAAATGGTTGTTATCTCGGAGCAGCTTTCAGCTTTGCAAGGAATACTTTTTTCGGAGATCAATTTGAATAGAATGGACGGAATGGACAGATATGGACGAGCGGTGTGGACATGCAAAGACTGCATCTGGAAAGACCAAACAATTCATATCTTATCAACATTCAGCGCCCTGAGACAGCACCAGCCTTGGCTCAGGCCGTTGCTGAGGAAACATTTCCCCCTGAAGGTCACTGCCGGGAGACACTCTCATTCCTCGCATTCCTCTCTAACTCTCCGCGGTCGCCATTTGTACCCCCAGTGTGACAAGCGGGTGCGTGACCAGCGCCTTCATGGCTGCAGGAGCGGACGGCTGCTTGCTTGCGCTGGATTACCTCCTCCCCTCCCCCCTTACCCCTGATTCCCCCCCTCAAGTCCCGTGTTTAAAGTGTACTTGTGTTGTGTGCTTATGAAAAGGTTTTTTAAATGTTCCCACACTGTACTCCTGACAGGAGCATAGTGGGGGGGGGTTTCTTTTTTTTCCTTATCTCTCCTCATGTTGTGTTTCCTTTTTATCTTTATCCCTGTCTTCCTGTCCTGTCTACCCTATGTCAATTGTATGTTGTATATGTACGGACAGGTTGACAGCTAATTTCGCTGGTACATGTGACTAATGACAATAAAGGGCATCATCATCATCATCCGGCTGCTTCTGTCCTGTGTCACATCATCAATAAACACTAGTGACCCAGATCAGGTGACTGACTTGGCCATTCAAGAATATTCCACTTCTTTGCTTTAATAAACTCCTGGTTTGCTTTGGCTTTATGTTTTTGGTCACTGTCCATCTGTATCATGAAACGCCGACCAATCAGTTTGGCTGGATTTGAGCACACAGTATGTCTCTGAATACCTCAGAATTCATCCGGCTGCTTCTGTCCTGTGTCACATCATCAATAAACACTAGTGACCCAGTGCCACTGGCAGCCATGTATGCCCAAGCCATCACACTGCCTCTGCTGTGTTTTACAGATGATGTGGTATGCTTTGGATCATGAGCTGTACCACGCCTTCACCATACTTTTTACTTTCCATCATTCTGGTAGAGGTTGATCTTGGTTTCATCTGTCCAAAGAATGTTCTTCTAGAACTGTGCTGGCTTTTTTAGATGTTTTTTTAGCAAAGTCCAATCTAGCCTTTTATTCTTGAGGCTTATGAGTGGCTTGCACCGTGCAGTGAACCCTCTGTATTTACTTTCATGCAGTCTTCTCTTTATGGTTGATTTGGATATTGATACGCCTACCTCCTGGAGACTGTTGTTCACTTGGTTGGCTGTTGTGAAGGGGTTTCTCTTCACCATGGAAATTATTCTGCGATCATCCACCACTGTTGTCTTCTGTGGGCATCCAGGTCTTTTTGCATTGATGAGTTCACCAGTGCTTTCTTTCTTTCTTTCTCAGGATGTACCAAACTGTAGATTTTGCCACTCCTAATATTATAGCAAATTCTCGGATGGGTTTTTTCTGTTTTTGCAGCTTAAGGATGGCTTGTTTCACCTGCATGGAGAGCTCCTTTGACCGCATGTTTTCTTCACAGCAAAATCTTCCAAATGCAAGCACCACACCTCAAATCAACTCCAGGCCTTTTATCTGCTTAATTGAGGATGAAATAACGAAGGAATTTCCCACACTTGCCCATGAAATAGCCTTTGAGTCAATTGTCCAATTACCTTTGGTCCCTTTAAAAACAGGGTGGCACATGTTAAGGAGCTGAAACTCCTAAACCCTTCATCCAATTTTAATGCGGATACCCTCAAATGAAAGCTGAAAGTCTGGACTTTATGTCCATGTCCATTATACAACTATAACTTGAATATGTTTCAGTAAACAGGTAAAAAACAAAATTTGTGTCAGTGTCCAAATGGACCTAACTGTGTGTGTGTGTATATATATATATATATATATATATATATATATAACCCACTATCAGCTGGATAGTACAGTGGTAATGCTCACTGACATGGGAGATCGGGGTTCGAATCCCAGTCAGGGCAAAACATCATCCAGTAAGGGTCCTTAGGCAAGACCCCTCATGATATATCAGCCTACCTCAGGAATGAGTGAAGACATAACTGATAGAGTCATACCGGCTCAGACATCGCCTGGGTCAACAAGGTCTGCGTCAGTTGCTAGGGAACCAGGGCAAACTGAGAGAGGGGATACATGCAGCGAATGTGGGACCATTGGATACTTCGAAACTAACAAATCAAGGCTAACAAATAAGCTATTATTATTATTACAGCTATTAGCCCAGTGTTCCAACATCCGTAATCGAACTACTATCACAACTAGAGATTACAGAAATACAACAGTTATAGAAATACAACAACGGCATCATCATCCCCACAACCAGAGATTGGGTACCAAGCCCCAACAGCTAACAGCCTCAACACAAGAGCTGCTGACCTGAGAAGGAAGATCGTGACCCAACTGGAAACCTGGAGCCCCCGACGAATACCGAAGCTGAGTTCAGATCTACGAGTAGATGTGAATGCTGCTCTGAAGACAATCTCCACAAGAACCATCACTGAGACCAACAAGCTGATACACAGTACAGCAACAGTAATCATGGAGATGCTTGGACACAAGGTGGGCTCGGGACATAACAAACAGTATCCACCACGATTAGAGGCCAAGATAAAGGCAGCATGGAGAGAAGTTAGCCAGCTAGCTGAACTACAGAAAGGGAACATGGTGAATAAAGAGGCACCCAGGAAGTACAACTCACTCTCCATACCAGAGGCACTCGAAACTGCCAAACAGCGACTAACAGCTCTGGCCACCTGGTTGAAGAGATACACCAAGGAGGGAGAGGCCAGGAGAATAAACAAGCTGTTCTCCACTGAACCAGCCAAGGTGTACTCTCGGTGGCAGGGGAACAACAACCGGTCAGACCCACGAAGAGCTGAGGTGGAAAAATACTGGAAAGACATATGGGAAAGAAAGGCATCACACAACACCGATGCCCAATGGTTAGTGGACCTAAGAGCTGACCACAGCAACCTCCCAGAACAAGAACCAGTAACCATCTCAATGGCAGATGTCCAAGAAAGAGTGTCAAAGATGAAGAGCTGGACAGCACCAGGCCCCGATATGATCCATATGTACTGGCTGAAGAAGCTAACTGCACTCCATGAACGCCTAGCAGCACAGATGAACCAGCTGCTGAGGGATGGGACCCACCCAGAATGGCTAACCCAAGGCAGAACAGTCCTAATCATGAAGGACCCCCAGAAGGGACCCATCCCATCCAACTACCAGCCAATTACCTGTCTCTGCACAACATGGAAGGCCCTGTCAGGCATCATTGCGGCAAAAATGAGTAAGCATGTGGCTCTCAATACATGAGCGAGGCACAGAAAGGAATTGGCAGTAACACCAGAGGAGCCAAGCACCAGCTACTGGTCGATAGAACAGTCTCCCGAGACTGTAAGAAGAGACAGACCAACCTGTGCACTGCCTGGATTGACTACAAGAAAGCCTATGACTCAATGCCACACACATGGATACTGGAATGTCTGGAACTGTATAAGATCAACAGGAACCTAAGGACCTTCATCCAGAACTCAATGGAAATGTGGAAGACAACCCTAGAGGCCAACTCAAAACCCATTGCCCAAGTCAACATCAAGTGCGGCATATACCAAGGAGATGCGCTATCACCACTGCTGTTCTGCATAGGCCTGAACCCCCTCAGTCAGATCATCACGAAGAGCGTCTATGGGTACCGATTCCGTAGTGGGGCAACAATCAGCCACCTGCTCTACATGGATGACATCAAGCTGTATGCCAGGAACGAGCGAGAAATAGACTCGCTGATCCACACCACCCAGATCTACAGCGATGACATAGGGATGTCGTTCGGATTGGACAAGTGTGGCCGGATGGTCTCAAAGAGAGGCAAGATGGTCCGGACTGAGGGGATTGACCTACCAGAGGGCAACATAGGTGATATCCAAGACAGCTACAAGTACCTTGGCATCCCACAGGCTAATGGAAACCATGAAGAGGCCACAAGGAAGTCAACCACAGCCAAATACCTCCAGAGAGTAAGGCAGGTCCTGAAAAGTCAGCTGAATGGTAAGAACAAGGTCCAAGCCATCAACATGTATGCACTACCAGTCATCAGATACCCCGCTGGTATCATAAACTGGCCAAAGGAGGAGATAGAAGCCACAGATATCAAGACTAGAAAGCTCCTCACCATGCATGGAGGGTTCCACCCCAAGTCCAGCACCCTGAGACTATACACTAAGCGGAAAGAGGGAGGCCGAGGGCTAGTGAGCATCAAGACCACAGTCCAGGATGAAACATCGAAAATCTGAGAATACATCAGAAAGATGGCCCCAAAGGATGAACTGCTAAGTGAATGTCTCAGGCAGCAGAACCCTGATGAGAGTGCAGAGGAGGAGGAGGAACAGACAACCTGGAGGGACAAATCCCTACATGGCATGTACCACCGTCAGATGGAGGAAGTGGCTGATATCAAGAAATCCTACCAGTGGCTGGATAATGCAGGACTGACAGACAGCACAGAGGCACTAATCATGGCAGCACAAGAACAGGCCATAAGCACAAGAGCCATAGAGGCCAGGATCTACCAGAGTAGATCAGACCCAAGATGCAGACTGTGCAAAGAAGCCCCTGAAACAGTCCAGCACATAGTAGCAGGGTGTAAGATGCTAGCTGGATCAGCGTACATGGAGAGGCACAACCAAGTGGCTGGGATAGTATACAGGAACATCTGCAACCAGTATGGAATAGAAGTACCCAAGTCCCAATGGGCCATACCACAGAAGGTGGCTGAGAACAACAGGGCCAAGGTTCTGTGGGACTTCAGCTTCCAGACTGACAAACAGATCCTGGCTAACCAATCGGACATAGTGGTGGTGGACAAAGAGCAGAAGAGGGTGGTGGTGATAGATGTGGCGATCCCAGCTGACGCCAACATCAGGAAGAAGGAACATGAGAAACTTGAGAAGTATCAAGGGTTGAAAGAGCAGCTGGAACGGATGTGGAAGGTCAAGGGCTGCCTGGTCCCCGTGGTAGTGGGGGCACTTGGGGCAGGAACCCCCAAACTGGGAGAGTGGCTCCAGCAAATCCCAGGAACAACATCTGAAGCCTCAGTCCAGAAGAGCGCAGTCCTAGGAACATCGAAGATACTGCGCAGAACCCTCAAACTCCCAGGCCTCTGGTAGAGGACCCGAGCTTGAGGATGACATGGATACCACCCCCCCGCCGGGGGTGAGAAGGAGATTTTATATATATATATATATATATATATATATATATATATATATATATATATATATACACAGGGTGTGATTTGTCAAAAAACCAGAAGGGGGGATGGTTTTTTTTTTTTAATCATGAAACGTCACAAAATTAAGGTAACAATAGGCTAACAGCTCAATAACATCCGATGATATCAAATGAATAACACTAAATGAAAACGAACACTAAACCAGAGATAGTAAATTCATCTTCCTATCTCTCTGACTAAATACACAAACACTAACACACAACAAAGTTCGCATGGCTTGTCGCATTGCTGTGATGTTTCTCTCCCTCCGGATTAAATGGACAGTGACTCGAAAATCACTAAAATACATGAATACTAAATGAACAGTTTGCTCTGATGGCGCAGTTCATGTGGCCTTTTCTGCTTTCCCGTCGGTGCGCTATCCGCCACGTTTTGCCCTTCTTTAATCCACATTTCTGCGAATTTCTCAGCAGGGAAGGAACGCATGTCTGGCCCATTGACAGCGAGGAAAAGAAGGCTGTTAAGTGTGGATACATTCATTCTGTTGCGCTCATCAGTAAGGATGTGATTCATGGCGCTAAATCCACGTTCACACTGGTTATTATCTACAATGTATCTATTTGCTGGGGATGTTCGTGAACATCAAAGCTGCCACTTCGGGTCATTTTGAAAGTGAGTGCAATGTAGACCATAGAAAACTGTGTCACAACATGCCTGTCATGTCAACTTTTTTTGGGGGTTTGTTTGTTTTATTGACGGGGTTGTCCCTGAGGATTTTTTTTCAGCAGAGATAAAAACCAGAGGGGGGGATGATCCCCACCATCCCCCCCAGCAAATCGCACCCAGTATATATATATATATATATATATATATATATATATATATATATATAACATACTTGAAACACTGACACATGTGCATGTGTAATAGTTTGCCCCATTTTGTTCTTATCCTATGAATGAGACCTTGTAATATACAGTGGTGCTTGAAAGTTTGTGAACCCTTTAGAATTGTCTATATTTCTGCATAAATATGACCTAAAACATCATCAGATTTTCACACAAGTCCTAAAAGTAGATAAAGAGAACCCAGTTAAACAAATGAGACAAAAATATTACACTTGGTCATTTATTTATTGAGGAAAATGATCCAATATTACATATCTGTGAGTGGCAAAAGTATGTGAACCTTTGCTTTCAGTATCTGGTGTGACCTTGTGCAGCAATAACTGCAACTAAACGTTTCCGGTAACTGTTGATCAGTCCTGCACACTAGCGTGGAGGAATTTTAGCCCATTCCTCCATACAGAACAGCTTCAAATGTGGGGTGTTGGTGGGTTTCCTCACATGAACTGCTTGCTTCAGGTCCTTCCACAACATTTCGATTGGATTAAGGTCAGGACTTTGACTTGGCCATTCCAAACATTAACTTTATTCTTCTTTAACCATTCTTTGGTAGAACGACTTGTGTGCTTAGGGTCGGTGTCTTGCTGCATGACCCACCTTCTCTTGAGATTCAGTTCATGGACAGATGTCCTGACATTTTCCTTTAGAATTTGCTGGTATAATTCCGAATTCATTGTTCCATCAATGATGGCAAGCCATCCTGGCCCAAACCATGATACTACCACCACAATGTTTCACAGATGGGATAAGGTTCTTGTGCTGGAATGCAGTGTTTTCCTTTCTCCAAACATAACGCTTCTCATTGAAACCAAAAAGTTCTATTTTGGTCTCATCCATCCACAGAACATTTTTCCAGTAGCCTTCTGGCTTGTCCATGTAATCTTTAGCAAACTGCAGACAAGCAGCAATGTTCTTTTTGGAGAGCAGTGGCTTTCTCCTTGCAAGCCTACCATGCACACCATTGCTGTTCAGTGTTCTCCTGATGGTGGACTCATGAACATTAACATTAGCCAATGTGAGAGATGCCTTCAGTTGCTTAGAAGTTACCCTGGGGTCCTCTGTGACCTTGCCGACTATTACACACCTTGCTCTTGGAGTGATCTTTGTTGGTCGACCACTCCTGGGGAGGGTAACAATGGTCTTGAATTTTCTCCATTTGTACACAAATTTTCTCCATTTGTACACAGTCTGTCTGACTGTGGATTGGTGGAGGCCAAACTCTTTAGAGATGGTTTTGTAACCTTTTCCAGCCTGATGAGCATCAACAATACTTTTTCTGAGGTCCTCAGAAATCTCCTTTGTTCGTGCCATGATACACTTCCACAAATGTGTTGTGAAGATCAGACTTTGATAGATCCCTGTTCTTTAAATAAAACAGGGTGCCCACTCACACCTGATTGTCATCCCATTGATTGAAAACACCTGACACTAATTTCTCCTTCAAATTAACTGCTAATCCTAGAGGTTCACATACTTTTGCCACTCACAGATATGCAATATTGGATCATTCTCCTGAATAAATAAATGACCAAGTATAATATTTTTGTCTCATTTGTTTAACTGGGTTCTTTTTATCTACTTTTAGGACTTGTGTGAAAATCTGATGATGTTATAGGTCATATTTATGCAGAAATATAGAAAATTCAAAAGGGTTCACAAACTTTCAAGCACCACTGTAAATACATTTCTTAACCCTAAAAGTTTAATTGTCTATATATTATTGTGGAAATAGTTGAAGGTGGGTGGAGCACAGAAGCACAGCAGGCCAGAACTGAGTTCTTACAAAAAACTTTTATTTGCGCTTTTCAGCAGCTTACCTTGCTTGCCCACACACACGTGTCCAGGTTGGGGAGAGCTCCCTTTCTCTGCTCTCTCTCTCCTTTTATAGGGCGCGGTCACTGGGGGAGGCACACAAACACAGGTTAATTCACGTCAGGTGCAGTGATTCTGCCACTTACCTTCCCTGACTCCGCCCTCCATTCACAGACCGACGCTTGACCACGCCCCCGCTGCCACAATTATATTCTGGCCATCCTATCTAATAACACCATCAGCTGCCACAGATACCGGTAGTATCAATGCTTTAATATATTTTGATACTCAAAGGTTACATTCCTAGCTATAATTGTTTTACACACTCGATTATTTGGCTGTTTTAACTTATGTTTACTGTATAAACACTTTGATTGCATACTAGTATAATACTAGTTTAAGTTTATTTCTATTAAAAGCAATTATGTGCATTCTGCAATCAGATTTACTATTACTAACTTTTTTTTACCCTTCCTTTGTTCTTTGTATAGACTTTTATTATATAGTCTAATAATACACTACCAGTCAAAACTTAGACTACCTGATTGTATGTTTGACTTTCATGATCTTGAAGATATTTTAATGACCTTTATTTCTCAGACAGGTATAAATAACGAGGTTGACGCACGAGAATAAATCATGTGAATGAAAATAAAAAATATTTGGTGAAGGAAATATTTTAAAAATGTTCTTCCAGTCTATAATTTCATTCAGGACTTAGGAAAAGCAACAAAGCAATGTTCAGTATATATGGATCTTCCCCCAAACTGTTGGAAAGGTATCTCAAATTGCTACCTCACGAAGCAGACTGAGAGAACACCAAGAATGGACAAAGCTGGCATGAAGGCTACTTTCAAAAATATAAACTCTAAAATTGTTGATGTGTTTAATTCTTGTTGGCAATTATATTATCATATTTGTACCATTTTGTAGTGTAGAACGTCAGTATGATTGTAAAATGGGGAAAATCAGTCGGGGGAATGGTGGTTAGTTCTATACGGTTAGTTGCATGGAAACTTTTGTCTTACTACAGTGTGATAGATTGTGTTACGTTTAAACAAATCTTAGCCACCTCAGCAGTCATAGCATTGCCTACTGATTAGCATGTATCATTAATACTGATTAATTGTATAAATTAGCATGTATCATTAATACTAATTAATTAAAAGAGGACATGACCAGGTTTTTTTTGTTTTATCTTTTTTTTATGAGAGTCTGGAGAAATTACATTATCCAAGTATTTAATTTGTAGAATAACTCTTATGAATATCTTCTGCAAGACCCTATGAATGAATTAATGGTCTTAATAATAAAATTGTATTACAGACTGATTCTGATCAATTCATGACTAGATTTGTCATCATTTTCCATTCATGTTTTCCAATAAAAATGTTCCATATTTCCGGAAGGGAGTTACAGTAAGGTTTGGCCCCAAGGGTTGTTCTTGTGTTCAGAGTGTTTTATATTTCAGAGGATGTCATTAAAGATGGAATCGACTGCCAAACAATAATTAAACATGACCACCAATAACACCAGGATGGCGAAAACAATATCAAATAATTTGGTCAAATTTGTGACTTGGAAGTGTAAAGGGCTTAATGGAGCTACAAAACGAAGTAATATTTTAGGCCATTTGAAAAAACTAGATATGGATATAGGTTTTCTACAAGAAACACATTTGAAAAATCAGGATCATAATAGACTACGCAATAACTGGATAGGACAGATACAACCCCGATTCCAAAAAAGTTGGGACAAAGTACAAATTGCAAATAAAAACGTAATGCAATAATTTACAAATCTCAAAAACTGATACTGTATTCACAATAGAACATAGACAACATATCAAATGTCGAAAGTGAGACATTTTGAAATTTCATGCCAAATATTGGTTCATTTGAAATTTCATGACAGCAACACATCTCAAAAAAGTTGGGACGGGGCAATAAGAGGCTGGAAAAGTTAAAGGTACAAAAAAGGAACAGCTGGAGGACCAAATTGCAACTCATTAGGTCAATTGGCAATAGGTCATTAACATGACTGGGTATAAAAAGAGCATCTTAGAGTGGCAGCGGCTCTCAGAAGTAAAGATGAGAAGAGGATCACCAATCCCCCTAATTCTGTGCCGACAAATAGTGAAGCAATATCAGAAAGGAGTTCGACAGTGTAAAATTGCAAAGAGTTTGAACATATCATCTACAGTGCATAATATCATCAAAAGATTCAGAGAATCTGGAAGAATCTCTGTGCGTAAGGGTCAAGGCCGGAAAACCATACTGGGTGCCCATGATCTTCGGCCCTTAGACGGCACTGCATCACATACAAGCATGCGTCTGTATTGGAAATCACAAAATGGGCTCAGGAATATTTCCAGAGAACATTATCTGTGAACACAATTCACCGTGCCATCCGCCGTTGCCAGCTAAAACTCTATAGTTCAAAGAAGAAGCCATATCTATACATGATCCAGAAGCACAGACGTCTTCTCTGGGCCAAGGCTCATTTAAAATGGACTGTGGCAAAGTGGAAAACTGTTCTGTGGTCAGACGAATCAAAATTTGAAGTTCTTTATGGAAATCAGGGACACCGTGTCATTCGGACTAAAGAGGAGAAGGATGACCTGAGTTGTTATCACCGCTCAGTTCAGAAGCCTGCATCTCTGATGGTATGGGGTTGCATTAGTGCGTGTGGCATGGGCAGCTTACACATCTGGAAAGACACCATCAATGCTGAAAGGTATATCCAGGTTCTAGAGCAACATATACTCCCATCCAGATGACGTCTCTTTCAGGGAAGACCTTGCATTTTCCAACATGACAATGCCAAACCACATACTGCATCAATTACAGCATCATGGCTGCGTAGAAGAAGGGTCCGGGTACTGAACTGGCCAGCCTGCAGTCCAGATCTTTCATTCATTCATTCATTCATTCATTCATTATCTCTAGCCGCTTTATCCTTCTACAGGGTCGCAGGCAAGCTGGAGCCTATCCCAGCTGACTACGGGCGAAAGGCGGGGTACACCCTGGACAAGTCGCCAGGTCATCACAGGGCTGACACATAGACACAGACAACCATTCACACCTACGGTCAATTTAGAGTCACCAGTTAACCTAACCTGCATGTCTTTGGACTGTGGGGGAAACCGGAGCACCCGGAGGAAACCCACGCGGACACGGGGAGAACATGCAAACTCCACACAGAAAGGCCCTCGCCGGCCCCGGGGCTCGAACCCAGGACCTTCTTGCTGTGAGGCGACAGCGCTAACCACTACACCACCGTGCCGCCGTCCAGATCTTTCACCCATAGAAAACATTTGGCGCATCATAAAATGGAAGATACGACAAAAAAGACCTAAGACAGTTGAGCAACTAGAATCCTACATTAGACAAGAATGGGTTAACATTCATATCCCTAAACTTGAGCAACTTGTCTCCTCAGTCCCCAGACGTTTACAGACTGTTGTAAAGAGAAAAGGGGATGTCTCACAGTGGTAAACATGGCCTTGTCCCAACTTTTTTGAGATGTGTTGTTGTCATGAAATTTAAAATCACCTAATCTTTCTCTTTAAATGATACATTTTCTCAGTTTAAACATTTGATATGTCATCTATGTTCTATTCTGAATAAAATATGGAATTTTGAAACTTCCACATCATTGCATTCCGTTTTTATTTACAATTTGTACTTTGGCCCAACTTTTTTGGAATCGGGGTTGTATTTCCTTTGGCGCAAAGAGTGGAGGTACAGCAATTATAATTAAAAAAACATTACCATTTATTGCTTCAAAAGTGATACCGGACTCCCAAGGCAGATATATTATAGTCAGTGGTAAACTTTATGATAATTTGATCACATTAGTGAATGTATATGCTCCCAACGTGGACGATGAATAATTTATAAATTCATTGCTATCAAAACTACCTGACATGGACTCTCATCTACTGATAATTGGTGGAGATTTTAATTTTGTACTGGACTCTGTTCTTGATAGATCATCACGTAGACCAACAACTGTTTCTAAAATGGCAAAAAGTGTTCAGAAATTTATGGACAGCTACAAGATAATAGATCCATGGAGATCGCTGTACCCCAACACACAGCAATACTCTTATTAAGGGAGAGCGGGGTAATGTGAGCCACCCCCTGTAGCTAGGCAACGGAACACAATTGTGGTCATGTGACCATTATGTTTTCAAGCCCCTCACATTCCCCCCTTGCCAGGAAGGTGAAGTTGGTGCTGTGGTATGTTTTTTTTTTTTCACAAAAATGTGTTTTTTGCATGTAAAGTAAATTTTCTTGCTATGAACTTAATCAACTATTGTGTCAAAGCAAATTGATTCAGGTAGAAAAACTTATATCGTACACTACCGTTCAAAAGTTTGGGGTCACCCAGACATTTTTGTGTTTTCCATGAAAAGTCACACTTTTATTTACCACCATAAGTTGTAAAATGAATAGAAAATATAGTCAAGACATTTTTCTGGCCATTTTGAGCATTTAATCGACCCCACAAATGTGATGCTCCAGAAACTCAATCTGCTCAAAGGAAGGTCAGTTTTATAGCTTCTCTAAAGAGCTCAACTGTTTTCAGCTGTGCTAACATGATTGTACAAGGGTTTTCTAATCATCCATTAGCCTTCTGAGGCAATGAGCAAACACATTGTACCATTAGAACACTGGAGTGATAGTTGCTGGAAATGGGCCTCTATACACCTATGTAGATATTGCACCAAAAACCAGACATTTGCAGCAAGAATAGTCATTTACCACATTAGCAATGTATAGAGTGTATTTCTGATTAGTTTAAAGTGATCTTCATTGAAAAGAACAGTGCTTTTCTTTCAAAAATAAGGAAATTTCAAAGTGACCCCAAACTTTTGAACGGTAGTGTACATGTTGATGAACTTCCAACATATAAAACCATGTGATTGATGCTAGTTGAAGATTAGCCTGAATTACTAGAGATGTTGTTTTTTCTAAAATGGTGGCTGTGGGGTTAAGTGAGACAAATGCTGTGGAGTAAAATGAGACACTGTCTCACTTTACCCCACCATGAAGCACAAGTTAAGTTTAGTCTTAAACATATTTAGTGTAATATTACATATGTTTTAGTTTTAATGTCATAAACATTGTAGAAAAGCCATCATGCCAAGAAACTACACCAGGAAGACAACTTGGGGCCAAACACCCCTCGCAGAGATGGAGAGTGCAGCCGCTGAGGTCATGCAAGGAAAGAAGTCCTTAAGAAAAGCTGGAAGGGATAGAAATATTGACAAGACAACTCTACAGAGATTCATAAAGAAAAAAGAGAAAGGGGAAGTAAAATCAGTAGCCTGGGGTGCAGTAGCTGAGGCAAAGAGAATATTCACAGATGAGATGGAGGAGGAGCTTGCCAAACACTTGAAACAACTAGCTGACCAGTTCCATGGCCTTGCACATGCACATGTTCCTAAAGGTGATGTGGTGAAGAAGCTGCCTCAACCTAATAGGCCTGGAGGAACCACACGGAGAGAGCAACTCTTCACTTTTCCCTGTAACCTTCAGGGCTGGAATGTAGAGTAGGCCTTGTTATAGAGTATGAGGCTGATGTTCTAATCCAGGTGGGTCTAGCCTGTGTCCTGAGTCCCAGGCTGTTCTAGCTGGTTCTGATGGTCCTATGTTCTGAGCCCCAGACTGTGCACTAGCTGGTTCTGATTGTCCTTTGCTCTGACCCCCAGACACTAGCTGGCTCTAAAGGTCCTGTGTTCTGACTCCCACACTGTGAATGTTAATTAAAACATTTTGAATTATATTATGTTGTATTTGATTTACTTTTTAGTACTTTGGGTTACTTTCAAGTGTTTTAAAAAAAATGTGCTTAATTGACCAATCCTCATGATTCTGATACTAGCCCAACATTAGTTTTGGAATGTGTGGTTGACAATCTAGCTGTCAGGATCCTAATTGTTACAACATGTGTTGTTATGGTAGTTTTAAAGTGGAAAATGTAAGTGGATCAGCTTACCCCCAACTGGTTCACTTTACCCTCTTGATTTCTCTGGTCTGTCTAAGTTTACCCCTGAGCTGGGGTAAAGTGAGACACAAGACCACTTTTTAAAAAACAATCATATTTTCATTGCCCTTTGTCCTGAAGACATTCTAATAATTTCCATAGCTAGGAAACATCCTGAGTTAATAGGAAATGTGTAAATTTTACTGATGTATCATTTTAGCTCGGCTAGAGGGGAGCAAATGTTAAAAATGGCTCACATTACCCCGCTCTCCACTCCCCAGTTCACCAAACATATACGAGGATTGACTATTTTTTAATAGACAGTAAACTCTTACAGCTGGTGAAATATTGTAACTATGAAACACTAATGTTATCAGATCATAGTCCGTTAACTCTACATCTAGCTTTTGGACATAACCAAACATCAAAGAAGTGGAGATTCGATAATAGCATACTGTCAAAGATGAAACAGAAGAGATTAAAAATCACATAAATATATACTGGGCGGCACGGTGGTGTAGTGGTTAGTGCTGTCGCCTCACAGCAAGAAGGTCCAGGTTTGAGCCCCGTGCCCGGCGAGGGCCTTTCTGTGCGGAGTTTGCATGTTCTCCCTGTGTCCGCGTGGGTTTCCTCCGGGTGCTCCGGTTTCCCCCACAGTCCAAAGACATGCAGGTTAGGTTAACTGGTGACTCTAAATTGACCGTAAGTGTGAATGTGAGTGTGAATGGTTGTCTGTGTCTATGTGTCAGCCCTGTGATGACCTGGCGACTTGTCCAGGGTGTACCCCGCCTTTCGCCCGTAGTCAGCTGGGATAGGCTCCAGCTTGCCTGCGACCCTGTAGAACAGGATAAAGCAGTTAGAGATAATGAGATGAGATGAGATGAGATGAGATGAGATGAGATAAATATATACTGTATTTGTCAATCAATGACACTCCAGGTATTACAAGATCTACCCTCTGGGAGGCACTAAAGGCATATGTTAGAGGACAAGTAATCTCATGGAAAAGCCTAAAAAATAAACAGCACAGAGAAAAGGAAACTCGACTCAAGAGGAAAATGACAGAAATAGATAGACAACATGTGTTTGCTCCATCAGAAGCCCTACATAGGAAAAAACTGGCTCTGCAGACAGAACTTGAATTAATGTGCACTACAAGAACCGTTAAAACTTTAACCAAAGAAAAGTATCAATTTTATGAACAGGGAGAAAGAATGGGTAAGATTCTAGCACAACAAATAAAAAAAACAAGAGGCATCAAAGATGATTACAGAAATTCGCACAGATTCTGGTCATGTTACAAGAGACTTAAAAGAGATAAATAATACACTTAAAAACTTTTATATGAAATTATATATTTCAGAATCCATAAAAAATCATGGGCTTATAGATACATTCTTTGACAAAATAACAATTCCAACGATCAGTCTAGAAAACGTAGAACAACTTGAAAAACCCGTAACAAAACAGGAAATTGCACAAGCTATAAATAATATGCAAAATTCTAAAGCCCCTGGTCCAGATGGCTATACTTCAGAATTTTACAAAGCCTTTAAAGAGCAAATTTCACCTCTGCTGTTAGAAGTATTCAGTGAGGCTTTACATAGGGGCTCTTTACCTCCAACATTTTATCAGGCAAGTATTTCCCTTATTCACAAAAAAGACAAAGACCCCCTAGACCCTGCATCTTATAGACCTGTGAGCTTACTTAATGTAGACAATAAAATACTAGCAAAAATCTTAGCCACACGTATTGAAACAATCTCAGAGGTGATTCTAGAGTCTGTTGTGTCCCCAAGCAAAAATTTCCAGGGGGCCCTTCTGACCAGTGTTCATCACCAAATATGTTATAAATAATCTGACACCAATGAAAAATGTATGAAACCAAAGTTTTTTAAATTCCAAATGTGAAAATACAATGGTAAAGAACAATAAAAACAATAAAAAACAAAATAAATAAGCCCTCAGGCCCTGATTCTCAGGGGGCCCCTGGGCCAGGGGGCCCCAAGCAGTTGCCTGCCTTGCCTGTTCACAAGCTGCGCGTCTGAACAATCTTACCGACAATCATTTCACAAGACCAAACCGGGTTTATCAAGAATAGACAATTGTTTTTTAATATTAGAAGATTACTTAATATAATCTATTCAAGGGACAAAAATAATCTGCACCCTGAGATTTTACTTTCCTTAGATGCAGAAAAAGCCTTTGACAGGGTTGAATGGGATTACCTCTTTTCAGCCCTGTCAAAGTTTGGATTTGGCTCAGGATTTATATCTCTGGTAAAATTACTATATACCCATCCTCAGGCTTCGGTGCAAACTAATAATATACATTCAAGTAATTTCTCTCTCAGTCGTTCAACCAGACAGGGGTGTCCACTCTCGCCATTACTTTTTGCATTAGCCATTGAACCCTTGGCTCTTTTATTATGTGAAACAAAGGAGTACAACGGGATAGGAAGAGGACAGACAGAACATAAAGTTTCTCTGTATGCAGACGATCTTTTACTGTACATATCAAACCCTGCAAAATCCATTCCAGTGATAATGGAAATCTTAAAGGAATTTGGGACAATATTGGGATACAAATTAAATTTATCAAAAAGTACGTTATTTCCTATCAATTCTAAAGCCCGGATGATTACCAGCGCGTTTAAAATTTTTCCTTTTTCAGTCTCAACTCGGCGGCACGGTGGTGTAGTGGTTAGCGCTGTCGCCTCACAGCAAGAAGGTCCTGGGTTCGAGCCCCGGGGCCGGCGAGGGCCTTTCTGTGTGGAGTTTGCATGTTCTCCCCGTGTCTGCATGGGTTTCCTCCAGGTGCTCCGGTTTCCCCCACAGTCCAAAGACATGCAGGTTAGGTTAACTGGTGACTCTAAATTGACCGTAGGTGTGAGTGTGAATGGTTGTCTGTGTTTATGTGTCAACCCTGTGATGACCTGGCGACTTGTCCAGGGTGTACCCCGCCTTTCGCCCGTAGTCAGCTGGGATAGGCTCCAGCTTGCCTGCGACCCTGTAGAAGGATAAAGCAGCTAGAGATGATGAGATGAGTCTCAACTCAATTCAAATATATTGGGATAAATATTACTCAAGAATATAATGGCCTTTTTAAACACAACTTTTTAAAATTATACAATAAAACAAAACAGGACATAGATACATGGATGAACCTGCCAATCTCATTAGCGGGCCGAATAAATATTATTAGGATGGATATTCTGCCTAAATTTCTGTTCCTATTCCAATGTATCCCGATCTGGATAACTAAGACATTTTTAAATAAATTAGACTCTCTTATGTCACATTTTATTTGGAATAGAAAAACCCCAAGAATCAAGAAAATGTTCCTGCAAAGACCACCTGGTCAGGGAGGAATGGGCTTACCCTGTTTTCGACACGATGATTGGTCATGTAATGTTCGCTCAGTGTTGTTCTGGATGTCCACACAGGGGCCTGATTGGAGTAAGATGGAAGATGAAAGCTGTTATCCTTCCTCTTTAAAAGCATTATTATATTCAGCTCTTCCTCTCTCAAATCAAAAGATTAAGAATCCAGTAGTCTCTCATTCTGTTAAAATCTGGTCCCAAATAAGAAAGCATTATGGATGGACAGACACGTCAGTTCTTAGTCCATTGTTAAATAATCACGCGCTCCCTCCATCAGTCTCAAACATACAGTGGTGGTTGAAAGTTTGTGAACCCTTTAGAATTTTCTATATTTCTGCATAAATATGACCTAAAACATCATCAGATTTTCACACAAGTCCTAAAAGTAGATGAAGAGAACCCAGTTAAACAAATGAGACAAAAATATTATACTTGGTCATTTATTTATTGAGGAAAATGATCCAATATTACATATCTGTGAGTGGCAAAAGTATGTGAACCTTTGCTTTCAGTATCTGCTGTGACCCCCTTGTGCAGCAATAACTGCAACTAAACGTTTCCGGTAACTGTTGATCAGTCCTGCACACCGGCTTGGAGGAATTTTAACCCGCTCATCTGTACAGAACAGCTTCAACTCTGGTGGGTTTCCTCACATGAAATGCTCACTTCAGGTCCTTCCACAACATTTCGATTGGATTAAGGTCAGGACTTTGACTTTGCCATTCCAAAACATTAACTTTATTCTTCTTTAACCATTCTTTGGTAGAACAACTTGTGTGCTTAGGGTCGTTGTCTTTGCTGCATGACCCACCTTCTCTTGAGAGTCAGTTCATGGACAGATGTCCTGACATTTTCCTTTAGAATTTGCTGGTATAATTCAGAATTCATTGTTCCATCAGTGATGGCAAGCTGTCCTGGCCCAGATGCAGCAAAACAGACCCAAACCAGGATACTACCACCAACATGTTTCACATATGGGATAAGGTTCTTATGCTGGAATGCAGTGTTTTCCTTTCGCCAAACATAACACTTCTCATTGAAACCAAAAAGTTCTATTTTGGTCTTATCCATCCACAAAACATTTTTCCAATAGCCTTCTGGCTTGTCCATGTGATCTTTAGCAAACTGCAGACGAGCAGCAATGTTCTTTTTGGAGAGCAGTGGCTTTCTCCTTGCAACCCTGCCATGCACACCATTGTTGTTCAGCGTTCTCCTGATGGTGGACTTATGAACATTAACATTAGCCAATGTGAGAGAGGCCTTCAGTTACTTAGAAGTTAACCTGGGGTCCTTTGTGACCTCGCCGATTATTACACGCCTTGCTCTTGGAGTGATCTTTGTTGGTCGACCATTCCTGGGGAGGGTAACAATGGTCTTGAATTTCCTCCATTTGTACACAATCTGTCTGACTGTGGATTGGTGGAGTCCAAACTCTTTAGAGATGGTTTTGTAACCTTTTCCAGCCTGATGTGCCTCAACAACGCTTTTTCTGAGGTCCTCAGAAATCTCCTTTGTTCGTGCCATGATACAGTACACTTCCACAAACATGTGTTGTGAAGATCAGACTTTGATAGATCCCTGTTCTTTAAATAAAACAGGGTGCCCACTCACACCTGATTGTCATCCCATTGATTGAGAACACCTGACTCTAATTTCACCTTCAAATTAACTGCTAATCCTAGAGTTTCACATACTTTTGCCACTCACAGGTATGTAATATTGGATCATTTTCCTGAATAAATAAATGACCAAGTATAATATTATTGTCTCATTTGTTTAACTGGGTTCTTTTTATCTACTTTTAGGACTTGTGTTAAAATCTGATGATGTTTTAGGTTATATTTATGCAGAAATATATAAAATTCTAAAGGGTTCATAAACTTTCAAGCACCACTGTATCATTTAATCAATGGAACCATAAAGGGATTTAATGTATAAAATATTTATTTATCAAAAATGTTTTTCCCACATTTCAACAATTACAAAACAAATTCAATTTGGAAAGTAAATATTTCTTCAAATACCTACAAATTCGAAGTTCTATAAAAAGCCTATTTCCATCCTTCCCTAATCAGCCCCCATCCTCCACTATGGAGACAGTGCTTCTGTTTGATCCAGTTAAAAAGGGTTTAATAACAAGGATCCATAATTGGCTATCACAGGAAGACTCAGCGCCTACGTTAGACCATCTGAAAAAGGCTTGGCAGGAAGATCTAGGAGTGATTATTACAGATAGTCAATGGTCTGAAGCCCAAGAATATGTTCATTCTACTTCTGTATGTATTAGACATGGTCTTTTGCAGTTCAAGGTTCCACACAGATTGCATTTATCTAAACTGAAAATGTCAAAGATGTTTCCCTCTGTTGATCCTTCCTGTGACAGGTGTACACTGGGACCAGCCTCACTAGCACATATGTTTTGGAATTATCCGTACATTATAACATATTGGAACACTATTTTTCAAACCCTTTCCAAAATTTTGAAAAAACAGATCAAGCCAGACCCAGTTTTGGCTCTATTTGGTGTGAGGCCGGTTGCTGTGCAACTGTCGGACACGCAGGATAGAATGATCCGTTTTGTGACTTTAATGGCACGGAGACTGATTTTATTATGCTGGAAGCAGAACCCCCCCCTCCCCACACACACTTGGCCTTAGTGAAAGAATTTGGGACATTTAAAATTGGAGAAAATTAAATATTCATTGAAGGGGAAATCTAATGTTTTTTACTCAACTTGGCAGTCCTTCATAAATTATTTCAATACAGATATATGATTATTTAGTTTATTACAGTGATGTATATGATGTCCTCTGATGTTTGTTTGTTTGTTCTTTTGTTTTTGTGTGCACATTTTTGTACCATGATGGAAAAGCTTTAATAAAGAGAAGATAAAAAAATGTTCCATATTTCCATACTTTACTTTCATTTGACTTTATTTTTAGGTGGAATGGGTGTGGGCACAATCTACCATCTACCAGATCGCAGCAGAAAAATTTACTGTTAAAACCTGTTGTTAAAACAAAGTGTGGTGAAGCAGCTTTTAGCTACTATGCAGTACAGCTATGGAACCAACTGCCAGAGGACATCAAAAATGCTCCTGCTGTTGGCAGCTTCAAATCTAGGTTAAAGACCAAGCTGTTTTTAGATGCTTTCTGCTAAATTATTAATATTGCCATCTCTACATGTTTTAAACTCTTAACTTTTACAGTCTCTCCATGTTTTAAATTTTACTTAACTTTTATTCTATTTTATTCTGCTGGTTTTTTTAATTGAATTTTTATCTCATTTTATTTTATTTCTACTATTGTTTAATTCTTATTAATTTTCTTCCCCATTTATTTTATGTAATTTTATTTTCTATTGTTTACTGTTTTGCTTTTACTTCTGTAAAGCACATTGAACTGCCACTGTATATGAAATGTGCTATATAAATAAACTTGCCTTGCCTATCAGCAGCCAAAAGAGCTACCCATCACTTGTGGTTTCTGTGACTTCTGTAAGTCACATACCTAACTAATATCGCTATACTTAAACTTTTAATAACTTTTAATAACTTTAACAGTTATTCCATGAAATCGAGTCATACATGAGCTGATAGCCGATGAGGCGCATAGCGCTGAGTCAGCTATAAGCCATGTACAACAAGGTTGAGTGGAATAACTGTTTTATTATATCCACATTCACTGGATTTTGAGAAACAGAGCACTTTTATTTTTAGCAAATTCAATAAAAAATAACTTTGGACAAAATGTCCAACAAAATAATTTCCGCTTAGAATGTAAACAAACCGGTGAAATGACAGTAGCAATTTGTGAAAAATGCTGTAATAATAATTCTTGAAAAATAAAAAAGATATGTTCTGACCATCAAATACTTTTATTCCATATTTTGTTGCTTTTTAAAATATTTTTAGGGGGTTTTCTTCTTCTTCTTTAGAGTTTTTTTGGTGGTTGGCAAACCAAGTGAAAGGTGCATTACCTGCCACTGACTGGGCTGGAGTGTGCAACAGGAGCTTTGGGGGGGGGGACGACACTATATTCTTTTATTAGGGCCCGAGCACCGTACAATGCGAAGGCCCTATTGTTTTCGAAGGATTCTTCCTCTTCTTCTTCTTCTTCTTATTATTATTATTATTTTTCTGTCGCATTTGGCCTTATTTGAGGCATTTCCCATGCACGAAAACTCATGAAATTTGATACGCACATCAGTCATTGTAACCGCTTCTCAGCCACAGACGTTTGGCCCCGGGCATGGCCCAGGGACTTCATAGCGCCCCCTAATGTCATGGAGTCCTTGGATTGGCATATAGTTTCAGTTACGCATACCAAATTCGGTACATATGTAGTTCATCCCAAGACGAACAACTTTCATATATACATTGCATTAGCCACGCCCAACAGGAAGTGAGGTAATTGGGCTTATATGCGTTTGGACACATGGTCATTTTTAACATACTCCTCCTAGACGGTTCATCAGATTCATGTCAAACTTGGCAAACATGATGCCAAGATATTGCTGATGTTGAATTGTGAAGGGATTTTTGATATGTTGTAATGGCACTGTGATGAATTTTAATATTCGCCACATAAACAGGAAATGTGTCATGAAGTCATAATACATTTAATGATTTGGCTGAAACCTTTCAGGTTATTAGAGAATGTGATTATTATGACTTCTAGACACCCAATATTCCTGTCTGGTATAGCGCCACCAACTGGACAAGGAAAGAATAGGGTTTTGAATATGTGTGTTTTGACACATGATGAATTTTAACATGCTCCTCCTAGACGGTTCATGAGATTCATGTGAAATTTGTTATACGTGATGCCAAGATGTCGCTGATATTATATTGTGAAGGGATTTTTGATATCTTGTAATATGTTGAAATGGCCTTATGATTTTAATATCTTGCCACATAAACAGGAAACGTGTCAGAAAGCCACAGTGCATTGACTGTATTGTCGGACACTTCTTACTTCAATAGATATAATGATTATTATGATAACCTGACGTCCAGTGGGCCTGCCTGTTATAGCGCCACCACCTGGCCAAGCAGGAAATGTGCCAGAAATTGGCAATGCCTTAACTGATTGATCTGACACTTTACAAAATATTGTGTATTATGATTGTGATGATATTCACATGTGTAATTCAGATGCCTAACACAGCGCCACCATCTGGCCAAGCAGGAAATGGGGAAAAAATATTCAATTCATTGATGGATTGATCTGAAACTTTACAAAATATTGGATATCGTGATTCTGATGATATTGACATGTCTAAATCCCAATGGGCCTGCCTGTTATAGCACCACCACCTGGCCAAGCAGGAAATGTGCCAGAAATTTTCAGTGCTTTGACGGATTGATCTATGACATGCCTGACATAGCGCAACCAACACACACTCACTCATATACATGTAGCACACACACACACACACACACACACACACACACACACACACACACACACACACACACACACACAGACACACACACACACAGAGTTGCAATCATATACACATACATGAATACTCACGAGAATGGGTAACATATACAATTCTGTGCACACTCATACACACACAGTCATATGCATATTTATGCATACACACATACACTCTCTCACAAGTATGCACACGCAACATCTATGAGCACACTCTCACACACACTTTCTCTCTTTCTCTCTCTCTCTCCCTCTGATAAACAGATACACACACACACACACACACACACACACACACACACACACACAATAGAAGTGACCTGCCATCATTGTGCATTTTGTTGCAGACATATGAAAACTCTGCATGTACACACACACTGCAGACACAGGAAAGCTAAGATGACTTAAGATTACAGCATGAGATAGAGATAAGGAGGAGACACATGTATAGTTTTGTAAATATATAAATGTACATTTTCACACCACAGAAACACACACACACACACACACACACACACTCTTTGTCTATCTCTCATCCGTCAAGCAGTCATGGCATTTGCAACATGCACATCACCTTTGAACATTTGATGAATATATGACATGTGACTGTTTTGTTGGGTGGCAGAATGTCCTGGGTTGCGGAACAACACGTGCGAGGGCCCGTCAAGGCCGCTAGCGGCTTTAATCTATTTCTGTTTCTTTTAAATACTTTAACAATTTTTGGGGTTTTGTTTTCATATAGAGTTTTTATTTCATCCTTGGTTGGTTCAGCAACACGCTCCACCATTTTGTTTTTCTTTACTCATGGTATATGAGCTGATATCCTAGTAGTAGAGCAACCAATCAGAGTGCGCAATTGCTCATATCCAGTGAATGTGGATAGAATAATACAACCCCGATTCCAAAAAAGTTGGGACAAAGTACAAATTGTAAATAAAAACGGAATGCAATAATTTACAAATCTCAAAAACTGATATTGTATTCACAATAGAACATAGACACCATATCAAATGTCGAAAGTGAGACATTTTGAAATTTCATGCCAAATATTGCCTCATTTGAAATTTCATGACAGCAACACATCTCAAAAAAGTTGGGACGGGGCAATAAGAGGCTGGAAAAGTTAAAGGTACAAAAAAGGAACAGCTGGAGGACCAAATTGCAACTCATTAGGTCAATTGGCAATAGGTCATTAACATGACTGGGTATAAAAAGAGCATCTTGGAGTGGCAGCGGCTCTCAGAAGTAAAGATGGGAAGAGGACATTTGGCGCATTATCTTTCATTTTATGATGCACCAAATGTTTTCTATGGGTGAAAGATCTGGACTGCAGGCTGGCCAGTTCAGTACCCGGACCCTTCTTCTACGCAGCCATGATGCTGTAATTGATGCAGTATGTGGTTTGGCATTGTCATGTTGGAAAATGCAAGGTCTTCCCTGAAAGAGACGTCGTCTGGATGGGAGCATATGTTGCTCTAGAACCTGGATATACCTTTCAGCACTGATGGTGTCTTTCCAGATGTGTAAGCTGCCCATGCCACACACACTAATGCAACCCCATACCATCAGAAATGCAGGCTTCTGAACTGAGCGCTGATAACAACTTGGGTGGTCCTTCTCCTCTTTAGTCCGAATGACACGGCGTCCCTGATTTCCATAAAGAACTTCAAATTTTGATTCGTCTGACCACAGAACAGTTTTCCACTTTGCCACGGTCCATTTTAAATGAGCCTTGGCCCAGAGAAGATGTCTGCACTTCTGGATCATGTTTAGATACGGCTTCTTCTTTGAACTATAGAGTTTTAGCTGGCAATGGCAGATGGCACGGTGAATTGTGTTCGCAGATAATGTTCTCTGGAAATATTCCTGAGCCCATTTTGTGATTTCCAATACAGAAGCATGCCTGTATGTGATGCAGTGCCGTCTAAGGGCCCGAAGATCACGGGCACCCAGTATGGTTTTCCGGCCTTGGCCCTTACGCACAGAGATTCTTCCAGATTCTCTGAATCTTTTGATGATATTATGCACTGTAGATGATGATATGTTCAAACTCTTTGCAATTTTACACTGTCGAACTCCTTTCTGATATTGCTCCACTATTTGTCGGCGCAGAATTAGGGGGATTGGTGATCCTCTTCCCATCTTTACTTCTGAGAGCCGCTGCCCCTCCAAGATGCTCTTTTTATACCCAGTCATGTTAATGACCTATTGCCAATTGACCTAATGAGTTGCAATTTGGTCCTCCAGCTGTTTCTTTTTTGTACCTTTAACTTTTCCAACCTCTTATTGCCCCTGTCCCAACTTTTTTGAGATGTGTTGCTGTCATGAAATTTCAAATGAGCCAATATTTGGCATGAAATTTCAAAATGTCTCACTTTCGACATTTGATATGTTGTCCATGTTCTATTGCGAATACAATATCAGTTTTTGAGATTTGTAAATTATTGCATTCCGTTTTTATTTACAATTTGTACTTTGTCCCAACTTTTTTGGAATCGGGGTTGTATGATATATCCTTTATAGCAGTCTTCATGGTCATGCAGTGGTTCGCACTGTCACCTCACAGCAAGAATGTTCCGGATTTGAGCCTAATGGCTGACAGGGGCCTTTCTGTGTGGAGTTTGCATGTTGTCTGTGTGAGTTTCCTCATGGTGCCTTGATTTCTTCCTGCAGTTCAAAGACATGCAGATTAAGTAAAAATAACCCAGCCATTGGGGTTGCACAAGCCAGTGCATACTTAGTGCTGGTCCCAAGGGTTGTGTCAGGAAGGGCATCCGGTGTAAAACCTATGCCAAATCAAATATGTGGATCATAAATTCGGAAGGATGATCTACTGTGGCAACCAAAAGAAGAAGATACAGTGGATATAAAAAGTGGACCCACCCCGTTAAAATGATAGGTTTTTCTGATGTAAAAAAAAGACCACGATAAATAATTTCAAAACTTCTCCCACCTTTAATGTCACCTATAACCTCATCTCATCTCATCTCATTATCTCTAGCCGCTTTATCCTTCTACAGGGTCGCAGGCAAGCTGGAGCCTATCCCAGCTGACTACGGGCGAAAGGCGGGGTACACCCTGGACAAGTCGCCAGGTCATCACAGGGCTGACACAGAGACACAGACAACCATTCACACTCACATTCACACCTACGGTCAATTTAGAGTCACCAGTTAACCTAACCTGCATGTCTTTGGACTGTGGGGGAAACCGGAGCACCCGGAGGAAACCCACGCGGACACGGGGAGAACATGCAAACTCCACACAGAAAGGCCCTCGCCAGCCCCGGGGCTCGAACCCAGGACCTTCTTGCTGTGAGGCGACAGCGCTAACCACTACACCACCGTGCCGCCCACCTATAACCTGTACAATATAATTGATAAACAAACAAATCTGTTAGGGGGAAAACATTAAAAAAGTACACTTTTTTATGGTTGCATAAGTGTGCACACCCTTAAACTAATACTTTGTTGAAGCACCTTCTTATTTAATTATAGCATTCACTCTTTTTGGGTCGGAGTCTATCAGCCTGCCACATCTAGACTTGGCAATATTGCCCACTTTTCCTTGCAAAAGCGCTCCAAATCCATCAGATGGCGAGCCCATCTCTTTTTCACAGCCGTCTTCAGGTCACAACACAGATTTTCAATTGGATTTAGGTCTGGGCTCTTGCTGGCCCATTCCAAAACTTTAATTTTCTTCTGGTGAAGCCATTCTTTTGTTGATTTTGATGTATGCTTGGGGTCATTGTCATGCTGAACAATGAAATTCCTCGTCATCTTTAGCTTTCTAGCAGACACCTGAAGGTTTTGGGCAAAAATTGACTGGTATTTAGAACTGTTTATAATTCCCTCCACCTTGACTAAAGCCCCTGTTCCAGCTGAAGAAAACCAACCCCAAAACATGATGCTGCCACCACCATGCTTCACCGTGGGTATGGTGTTCTTTTGGTGATGCGCAGTGTTGTTTTTGCACCAAACATACCTTTTGGAATTGTGGCCAAAAAGTTCAACCTTGGTTTCATCAGACCATAACACATTTTCCCACATGCTTTTGGAAGAGGTGGTGTTATATATTTTTTAATTATTATTATTCTCATCTCATTATCTCTAGCCGCTTTATCCTGTTCTACAGGGTCGCAGGCAAGCTGGAGCCTATCCCAGCTGACTATGGGCAAAAGCCGGGGTACACCCTGGACAAGTCGCCAGGTCATCACAGGGCTGACACATAGACACAGACAACCATTCACACTCACACCTACAGTCAATTTAGAGTCACCAGTTAACCTAACCTGTATGTCTTTGGACTGTGGGGGAAACCAGAGCACCCGGAGGAAACCCACACTGACACGGGGAGAACATGCAAACTCCACACAGAAAGGCCTTCGCTGGCCACGGGGCTCGAACCCGGACCTTCTTGCTGTGAGGTGACAGCACTAACCACTACACCACCGTGCCGCCCACTATTATTATTATTATTATTATTATTATATTTATTTATTTTCAAAATTCAGCCAGGCTTGGATGCTTTTCTTTGTAGGAAAAGGCTTCTGTCTTGTGACCCTACCCCATAGTCCCGACATATGGAGAATACGGGAGATTGTTGTCACATGTAGTACACAACCAGTACTTGCCAGAAATTCCTGCAGCTCCTTCAGTGTTGCTGTAGGCCTCTTGGCAGCCTCCCTGACCAGTTTTCATCTTGTCTTTTCATCAATTTTGGAGGAACGTCCAGTTCTTGGTAATGTCACTGTTGTCCCATATTTTCTCCACTTCTTGATGACTGTCTTCACTGTGCTCCATAACCCCTTACCTTAATCTTAACCATCACAACTAAATGCCTAAACCTAAACCTAATTCTAACCTGAACCCTAAAACTAAGTCTTAACTCTCAAACAGCCCTTTAAAGAAACGAGGACCAGCCAAAATGTCCTCACTCTATTGGTAAAAAAAGTATTCTGGTCCTCAATATGTAGCAAGTACACACACACACACACACACACAACCTGTATTTGCAGCATCAAAGCATCTACACCTGGAAAGTAGAAAATCACTAAAACCTTCATAAATCAAGGCAGGTGTGTTACAACAAGTAAATTACCACCCATCACTGTGCTGGCACTCAAAGTCCGAAAGTAATGAACAATGGAGGAAAATTAAATATTCCATTAAATATTGTGCCTTGTGTGACATGGTGGTGCAGTGAATAACACTGTTGCCCCACAGCAAGAAGGCTCCAGGTTCAAACCTCGCAGCCAACTAGGGTGTTTCTATTTGGAGTTTGCATGTTCTACACATGTCTGCATGGGTTTCCTCTGGGTGCTTATTAAACTCATGAATGAATTAGCCTACATATTACATTAGGCCTTTGTTACCATATTTCTCAGTGGCCTACTCTAACTGAGATTTGATATACCTGTTAATAGCTTGCAAAGCTACTAATTTGCCTGCTTTTGGACATTTGACCTTTATACAAACTGGAAGTGGTGACTCATTGGTTAAGGCTTTAGACTACAGATCAAAAGGTTGCCACCGTTGTGTCTTTGAGCAAAACCCTAAACCAGGCTTGTAGTACTCGAGTCCAGGACAATTTTAAGGACTAGTGACTTGACTCAGATTTGGACTTGGACTCATGCATTAACTGCAGTCGGACTCGTAAATTGGAGACGAGGACTTGGATTTTTTCTTTATTTTTTGTAACATGCTATAATTTGGCATAATATATTTATATCTACATTAATTTTTGTACTAATTTCGTGCAAGAGTGTCACACCTGTGCTCCTTAGTGCATGCATCAGATAGACTCTTGGGCGCACTCTGGACAACGCGTGCACCAAGTGGACTCTCACGCATGTGCCATAAATGACTTGCACCTGCACAGGATTAAGGCGCAATCAGCATGCCAATATAAAAACTGTGAAAACACACTTACTTTGCGAAGTATTGAGTTGTGTTGCTGACACATTACTGAGCCTTATTTCCTTGTTTGAGTTCCTGATCCCTGATTTCCTGTTTCTCTTCTTTGATTCTGCCTCATCTACAATAGCTTAAATAGTGCCTCACTCGACCTATTGCCTGTTTCACCATTTTTTCTACTGTTCTAGATTGTTTACCTGTCTTCACTTGTATAAACAAACACACCTTCTGCACTCGGCGACACGGTGGTGTAGTGGTTAGCGCTGTCGCCTCACAGCGAGAAGGTCTGGGTTCAAGCCCCGTGGCCAGCAAGGGCCTTTCTGTGTGGAGTTTGCATGTTCTCCCTGTGCCCACGTGGGTTTCCTCCGGGTGCTCCGGTTTCCCCCACAGTCCAAAGACCTACAGGTTAGGTTAACTGGTGACTCTAAATTGACCATAGGTGTGAATGTGAGTGTGAATGGTTGTCTGTGTCTATGTGTCAGCCCTGTGATGACCTGGCGACTTGTCCAGGGTGTACCCCGCCTTTCGCCTGTAGTCAGCTGGGATAGGCTCCAGCTTGCCTGCGACCCTGTAGAACAGGATAAAGTAGCTAGAGATAATGAGATGAGATGAGACCTTCTGCACTCACATCTGTCTCCCAACCATCTCTGACAGAATACTTTGCACTCCCTGACAAAGAGAACACACATTCACCTGTTCATACGTCATGTTCAGGAACAAACTAATGTTAATGGTGCTAAAACAGCCACTGTCAAGTGGTGCGGTTGGAGTCTTGTTCTCGGACTTGACTCGAAATTTTTTTAATGACTTGGACGTGAATAGTGGGGACTCGAGACTGGACCAACACTCAAGGTTTAGTGACTTAACTACAAGACTGCCCTAAACCCTCAACTGCTGTCTCAAACGTATATTGCTTTGCGTAAAAGTGTCAGCCAAGTGAGCAAATATAAATGTAGAAACTAAATCAACATCCTACAGAGAATTATTGTACTGTATATCTACAATATTTACCATGAGCTGGGAAAGTGGTTAGCGTGTCCATCTCTCAACCAAGAGACCATAAGTTATACTTGTGGTTGGGTCATGCCAAAGGCCATCATAAAAATGGTACCTACTGCCATCTGGTGAGGCACACTGCAATGCAGATGTGAGTAGGGAGTCAAACTCTTATGGTTACCAGAGGACCAAGCCACCACTGTAACCCTAGCTATGTAATAGGCAAGAGGCTGAGGGCTATATAAACGGAGATCGGTGCTGTCCGATGTGCCTTAAGGGCCTGGTTAGTACTAGGACAGGAGACTGCCTGGGAAGACCAGGTCCTGGCACAGGAGGGACTTTGACTTGGTATCTAAATAGCAAAAGCAGCTTTGGGCCAGAAGAGGGCACCAGAGGATGATCTTTGCAGAATTTTGGGGTCGGTAGAGGAGTTTAAAAACATTACCCTCTTTCTGTGGGTGATCAAGCCCACAGTGAAACAGAGACTGGTGTTTACAGAGCTTTAGATCTGCAGTCTGCCATTCTTGCAAGTCTGCACACCTGGAACGGTTCACTATGAAGCTCTGGGTACTTTTCTTATTATCACTACTCCTGCTGGAGATTCAAAATGGTGAGTCTATATCACTTTATTGTTATTAATTATGATTATGATAATAATTATTATTATTATTATTATTATTATTATTATTATATACTGGTTACCATGTCCCATCAAAGCAACAGTATTATCTGTGAAAGAAATTGTAGATATACAGTATGGCTTTTGTAGTTTGTCAGGAATTACCTTGGATTTGTTGGGAGCAATGTTGCTGAGGCAGTGATGAAGGTTGGGGAGGGGAACAAGTTCTACAGGAATTTACAAAAATCCTCATTATTTTGGATGAAACTCCCTGGGCTATCTTTATTTTCAGTAGCATGGCTTCCATTCACACTCAATATGTTGGGCAATGGAACATTTCTTTCTTTTTTCACTGTAATTTCTGTGTTGTAACTTTGACATCTTTAAAGCTCAGCAGCAAACAGACAAGAATCAAAGCTAGTTAAGACCTAATTAAAGTTCTGCTAGATCACTCTGGCACAGTGAAATACAAAACACATACATATTGTTTTGCGTTCTACATCTGCTTGCAAGACTCATGGTGTCTGGACATTGACATAACAAGAAAAAGCAAATTTCCTGCAATTCTGTTTGTACAGCTGTAGAGTTATAATGCAAAATGGAGTAGATTTCCAGATGCTGCTTTGTTCCTGCAACTCTGTTCTTGTTCTCTACTTTCTGCCTAGAACTGAACCAAAGCAAATATCAGATACACATTACTTGCGAAATAGTAATTCTTCTCATTCTCTAAAATGTTTCTCTCCATTTTGACAAAACTTTGATGCCTCCATACCTGCCCTGTTTTCTTCATTCCTTCTCATTTCCAAGCAAACATTAGCATTTCTGCTAATGGTTTGTCATGGCACTTCTTTCTCATGTTAACCCAGGTGTGAGTCAACAGACCAAGAGTAAGAAACATATCAGTCTCAGACCAGCACGAAGGCGAGTCAAGGGTCGCTACCCCAAAGTAAAAAACAAAGAGGTAGGAGGAAAATTTCAGTCCATTCTCACCCAGGTTCTGGACAAAGGCCGCTTTCTTCGTCTTGGTGACAGTATAATCTTGAACCCTGGAAAAACGCTGGAACTAAGGTGCAAAGGGAACAAGATTGGCTGGGCATACCCATCTAACTTGGGCACTTTTAATGATTCCCGTCTCAGGTACTTCAATTATTTTGCTCAGATGCTTCATTCTTAACCAATTCTCAAGTTGTATTTTTTTGGTCCATTTTCAGACTATATTGTTCCTTAGTTAGAGCTGATAAAATAAATAAATAAATAAATCTCATTATCTCTAGCCGCTTTATCCTGTTCCACAGGGTCGCAGGCAAGCTGGAGCCTATCCCAGCTGACTACGGGTGAAAGGCGGGGTACACCCTGGACAAGCCGCCAGGTCATCACAGGGCTGACACATAGACACAGACAACCATTCACACTCACATTCACACCTACGGTCAATTTAGAGTCACCAGTTAACCTAACCTGCATGTCTTTGGACTGTGGGGGAAACCGGAGCACCCGGAGGAAACCCACGCGGACACGGGGAGAACATGCAAACTCTGCACAGAAAGGCCCTCGCCAGTCACTGGGCTCGAACCTGGACCTTCTTGCTGTGAGGCAACAGCGCTAACCACTACACCACCGTGCCGCCCTAAATAAATAAATAAATAAATAAAATCTACATCAAATGTTTGCTCCTATAAAGCAATAATAATTCCAGTGTCTTGCAAAAGTATTCATCCCCCTTGGTGTTTGTCCTGTTTGCGACAGCATTACAAGCTGGAATTAAAATGGATTTTTGGATTAGCACCATTTGATTTGCACAACATGCCTACCACTTTAAAGGTGAAAATTGTTGTTTTATTGTGACACAAACAAGAATTAAGATGAAAAAACAGAAATCTGGAGTATGCATAGGTATTCACCCCCTTTTGTATGAAACTCCTAAATAAGAGCTGGTCCAACCAGTTCACTTCATAAGTCACATAATTAGTTGATTAAGATCCATCTGTGTGCAATCAAAGTGTCACATGATGTCTGTGTAAATCAACCTGTTCTGGAAGGACCCTGACTCTGCAACACTACTAAGCAAGCAACATAAAAACCAAGGAGCACTCCAAGCAGGTCAGAGACAAAGTTGTGAAGTATAGATCAGGGTTGGGTTATAAAAAAAATATCCCAAACTTTGAATATCCCAGGGAGCACCATTAAATCCATTATACTGTAGCAAAATGGAAAGAATATGGCACCACTACAAACCTGACAAGAGAAGGCCGCCCACCAAAACTCACAGACCAGGCAAGGAGGGCATTAATCAGAGATGCAACAAAGACACCAAAGATAACACTGAAGGAGCTGCAAAGATCCACAGTGGAGATGGGAGTATCTGTCCATAGGACCACTTTAAGCCGTACACCCCACAGAGCGGGGCTTTATAGAAGAGTGGCCAGGAAAAAGTCATTGCTTAAGAAAACACGTTTGGAGTTTGCCTAACAGCATGTGGAAGACTCCGCAAACACATAGAAGATGATTCTGTGGTCAAATGAGACTAAAATTGATCTTTTTGGCAATCATGGGAAATGCCATTTGTGGTGCAAACCCAACACCCTGAGAACACCATTCCTACAGTGAAGCATGGTGGTGGCAGCATCATGCTATGGAGATATTTTTCATCTGCAGGGACAGGAAAGCTAGTGAGGACTGAAGGAAAGATGGCTGGCACTAAATACAGGACAATTCTGGAGGCAAACCTGTTTGAGTCAGCCAGAAGTTTGAGACTGTGACAAAGGTTCACGTTCCAGCAGGACAATGACCCTAAACATACTGCTAAAGCTACACTGGAGTGGTTTAAAGAGAAACATTTAAATATCTTGGAATGGCCTAATCAAAGCCCAGACCTCAATCCAATTGAGAATCTGTGGCATAACTTGAAGATTGCTGAACACCAACGCAACCCATCTAACTTGAAGGAGTTGGAGCAGTTTAACTTTAGGAATGGGCAAAAATCCCAGTGGCTAGATGTGGTAAGCTAATAGAGCCATACCCCAAGAGACTTGCAGCTGTAATTGCAGCAAAAGGTGGCTCTACAAAGTATTGACTTTGGGGGGTGAATACCTATGCACACTCCAAATTTCTGTTTTTTCATCTTAATTATTGTTTGTGTCACAATAAAACAACAATTTTCACCTTTAAAGTGGTAGGCATGTTGTGTAAATCCAGTGGGGCTAACCCCCCAAAAATCAATTGTAATTCCAGCCTGTAAGGCAAAAAAACAAGACAAACACCAAGGGGGATGAATACTTTTGCAAGACACTGTAGAACTGTACAATGGTAGACATTGTCTCAAAAGAGCTTTTCAAAAATGTGGATTTATATCCCTAATGAACAGGTGATAGTGGCAGGGAAAATCCCCCGAGATGACATGAGAATGAAATCTTGAGAGAACTTATCACATTTATATTCATAAACTGTAGATTATCCAGTAAAGTAATGATTTAAGTATGTGTTTTATTCAATAAAGTAAATGATTTAAGCACCTTTATGTGATCGATGCTGAAAGACTGGCCTTGTTTCTTGTTGTGTTAGCATTGACCAGAATGAGAAGTTTAGTCAGTTGACCCTGACATCACCCTCTGCTGCTGATACGGGAGAGTACAGCTGCTGGGTGATACTCTGTGATGGTGATGAGTGTCAGAAGGACCCAGATCACACCTCCACCACCTACATATACTTTACAGGTACAACATATCTTACAGTATCAAAAAAAAAGTTCTTGATAATATTACAGTATTGTTTTTGCAACTATGACCCTAACAATCAGTGCTCTTTAGAGGTCTAAAAGATCATGCAAATGTCTTTATCTCTCTGTCAAGATAAAGATGAGCTATTTGTCCCATCACCCATCCACTTTGAGATTGTGTTCCTGCGACCTGATAGACCTGCAACAGTGCCCTGCCGAGTCACGACCCCCAAGACCACAGTGTCCCTACACAGGGAAATGCCTCCAGAGGAGATACATACTAATGAAAGTCTTATCTCCTACAACCCCACCAAAGGCTTTATCCTTCAGAGCCCCAGCCCTGATCACATGGGGGCCTTTTACTGCAAGGCTAGCAGCACCACAAAAACTACACCACAGATCTCCACTAAGTACCAGCTGCTTTATCTTGAAGGTTAGAAAGATGTATTGAATAAACATGCAATGTGTGATTTGATGACTCAACTTTGAGATGGGTTAAAAAAACAACCAGAAAGATGAGGTTTGTTGTGCATGTTCTTTACTCTTTTTCACTCTAGTACCTAGTGGTCCTCCGTATGCAACTATTCAGGCCTCCTCAAATGAAGTGAGTGGAGGGGATGTCTTTAACATCACTTGCACAGTTCTGGGTGAGCCTGAGATGGATGTTAAATTCAGCTGGACCTATCCAGGACAGGTAAATAGCATAATACTTTGTCAAAAAGGAGACCAGACAAAAGGCTTATTGAAACTGGATTGAAAATGTTTGTTTATTGCGACACAATTTTAGTCGTGTTTGAATTCTGTACTATAAAGTGCAGGAGACTATAGTTGGTGCAAAACTGGAAGTCATTAGTAAATGTACAGTGGTGCTTGAAAGTTTGTGAACCCTTTAGAATTTTCTATATTTTTGCATAAATATGACTGTAGAATCAGACCAGGTGGGTGGAGCACAGAATCACGGCAGGCCAGAACTGAGTTCTCAAAAACCCCTTTTATTTTAGCTTTTCAGCTTTTACATTTACTCTCGCTCGCACGCACACACACACACACACACACACACAAGGGTTTTGGTTGGGGGAGAGGTCCCTTTCTCTGCTCTCTCTCTCTCCTTTTATAGGGTGCAGTCACTGGGGAAGACACACAAACACAGGTTAATTCACTTCAGGTGCAGTGATTTTACCACTTACCTTTCCTGACTCCGCCCTCCATTCACAGACCGCTGCTTGACCACGCCCCCGCTGCCACATACCCCCACCGCCCGACTCAGGCTGGGGAGCCGTCCGGCCTGCAGCCGACTCCCCCCGACAGGAGAGGAAATCTGCCACGACCATCTATGCCCCCGGCCTGTGGACCACCTTGAATTTAAACGGCTGGAGTGCCAGATACCAACGGGTGATCCGTGCGTTGGCATCCTTCATGCAGTGGAGCCACTGCAGGGGCGCGTGGTCCGAACAGAGGGTGAAAGGGCACCCCAGCAGGTAGTAGTGGAGGGCTAGGACCGCCCACTTGATGGCAAGGCATTCCTTTTCTATTGTGCTGTACGTGCCCTCACGCACTGACAGCTTCTGGCTGATGTACAGCATGGGACGTTCCTCACCCTCCACCTCCTGGGACAGAACAGCCCCCAGCCCTCTGTCCGATGCATCCGTCTGCAAAATAAAGGGGAGAGAAAAGTCAGGGGAGTGTAACAGTGGGCCCCCCCCACAGTGCAGCCTTTACCTCAGAGAAAGCCCGCTGGCATTGCTCCATCCACTGGACCAGATCTGGTGCTCCCTTTTTAGTGAGATCAGTCAGCGGGCTGGTGACGTCCGAATAATTAGGTATAAACCTACGATAGTAGCCAGCCAGCCCCAGGAACTGTCTCACCCCCTTTTTGGTCTTGGGCCTCGAGCAGGCCGCAATCGCTGCTGTCTTATTAATTTGGGGACGCACCTGCCCATTGCCCAAGTGGAAACCCAGATACTGTACTTCCACCCGCCCAATCGCACACTTCTTTGGGTTGGCTGTGAGACCCGCTCGCCTCAGTGACCTAAGGACGGCTCTTAGGTGTTCTAAGTGCCGCGGCCAGTCATTACTGTAAATAATAACATCATCTAAGTACGCGGCCGCGTAGGTGGCGTGGGGGCAGAGGACCCTGTCCATAAGCCGCTGGAACGTAGCGGGCACCCCAAACAGCCCAAAAGGAATTGTGATGAACTGGTGTAAGCCAAACGGTGTGGAAAAGGCCCCACTTTTCACTAAATGCGTCATTAATTCCCTAAATCCCAGCCAGTCAGTCCCCAGAATTATCGAGTGGGTAAGGCGAGGATTAACCGCCGCATTTACTCTAAATTTTTCCCCTCAAAATAGAATGTGGACCGACACTAAAGGGTAGTTGTGAACATCCCTGTGCACACACAACACCTTCACCAATTGTGCTCTCCCCAATGCCTCGTCTTGCACCAGGCTTTGGTGGATTGAGGTCTGATTACAGCCGGAGTCCACCAAAGCCTGATACATATCCCCTTGGATACTCACCGGTATGCGATACGCTCCAGCCCGATTGAGGGCGGTCCCTGGCGCGTCGGGGATCCGGACCACCGTGCCCACCTTCATCGCAGAGCACTGATGCTGGAGGTGCCCCGGTTCTCCGCAGCGCCAGCATACTGGCCCAGGCTCTCCCTCTGCACCGGTGTTCCGGACATCACTCACCTGAGGGGGGCGGAAGACACAGACAAGGAAGTAGGAAACGGTAGGGCACCGCGGGTGCGGCGGGCCAGCTGGGGTGGAACCGGCCCCCTCCTCCGCGGTGGGGGAATGGGGCGAGGATGAGGAGCAGAGGGAGAGAGAGAGAGAGAGAGAGAGGGGAGAAGAGGAGACATGCTGTCCTGCCATTGGAACGGCCACCATATGGTCCTCCGCCAGCTCGAAGGCCTGATCCAGCAATGCCGGGCGATGGCACTGGACCCATTCCACTGTTCCTTCCGGAAGTCAGGCGATGAATTGTTCCAGCGCCACCAGGTCGACGATTCCCTCGGCGTCGCGGTTGTCGGCCCTCAGCCACCGCCGGCAGGCATCCTGGAGTTGCTGGCCAAACGCGAACGGCCAGCCGACTTCCTCCAGGCGCAGCGCGCGGAAGCGCTGGCGTTGCTGTTCCGGGGTGCGACCCACATGTTGGAGGACGGCCCTGCGGAAGTCCACGTAGACCAGCTGGCTGTCGGCGGGGAGCTGTAGCGCTGCCAGCTGCGCCTCGCCCGTTAGCAGGGGGAGGAGGCATGCCGCGCGCTGTTCCACCGGCCAATCCCACGCCTCTGCTGCCTGCTCAAAAAGATTGAGGAAGGCTTCGGGGTCGTCCTGCGGACCCATCTTCGTTAGGGTGAGGTGGGGAAGGTCCACGGCGGTGGTGATCGTGGACCCCGCCGACGCGAGCAGGTGCCGGAACACCTGGCGATCTTCCTGCTGCACCAGCACCAGGGCTTTGAACCGTTGTTCCTGCTCCTTCCAGAGGGTGATCAGCGCCTGGTGCTGGCTCTGTTGGGCCGTGGTGAGGGCATGGATCAGGTCCTTGAAAGGGGAGGAATCCATGGGGCTATTCCCTTCTGCACTCCTTCCCGGGTTTCGGCACCACTGTAGAATCAGACCAGGTGGGTGGAGCACAGAAGCACGGCAGGCCAGAACTGAGTTCTCAAAAACCCCTTTTATTTTAGCTTTTCAGCTTTTACATTTATTCTCGCTCGCTCGCTCGCTCGCTCGCACGCGCACACACACACACGAGTTCTGGTTGGGGGAGAGCTCCCTTTCTCTGCTCTCTCTCTCCTTTCATAGGGCGCGGTCACTGGGGAAGACACACAAACACAGGTTAATTCACATCAGGTGCAGTGATTCTACCACTTACCTTACCTGACTCCACCCTCCATTCACAGACCGAAGCTTGACCATGCCCCCGCTGCCACAATGACTTAAAACATCATCAGATTTTCACACAAGTCCTAAAAGTAGATAAAGAGAACCCAGTTAAACAAATGAGACAAAAATATTACACTTGGTCATTTATTTATTGAGGAAAATAATCCAATATTGCATATCTGTGAGTGGCAAAAGTATGTGAATCTCTAGGATTAGCAGTTAATTTGAAGATGAAATTACCGTAGAGTCAGGTGCTTTCAATCAATGGGATGACAATCAGGTGTGAGTGAGCACCCTGTTTTATTTAAAGAACAGGGATCTATCAAAGTCTGATCTTCACAACATGTTTGTGGAAGTGTATCATGGCACGAACAAAGGAGATTTCTGAGGGCCTCAGAAAAAGCGTTGTTGATGCTCATCAGGCTGGAAAAGGTTACAAAACCATCTCTAAAGAGTTTGGACTCCACCAATCCACAGTCAGGCAGATTGTGTACAAATGGAGGAAATTCTAGACCATTGTTACCCTCCCCAGGAGTGGTCAACCAACAAAGATCACTCCAAGAGCAAGGTGTGTAATAGTCGGCGAGGTCACAGAGGACCCCAGAGTAACTTCTAAGCAACTGAAGGTCTCTCTCACATTGGCTTGATGATACCCGAGTCAACCATCAGGAGAACCCTGAACAACAATGGTGTGCATGGCAGGGTTGCAAGGAGAAAGCCACTGCTCTCTAAAAAGAACATTGTTGCTTGTCTGCAGTTTGCTAAAGATCACATGGACAAGCCAGAAGGCTATTGGAAAAATGTTTTGTGGAAGGATGAGACCAAAATACAATTTTTTGGTTTATATGAGAAGCGTTATGTTTGGAGAAAGGAAAACACTGCATTCCAGCATAAGAACTTTATCCCATCTATGAAACATGGTGGTGGTAATATCATGGTTTGGGCCTGTTTTGCTGCATCTGGGCCAGGATGGCTTGCTATAATTGATGGAACAATGAATTCTGAATTATAGCAGAGAATTCTAAAGGAAACTGTCAGGACATCTGTCCATGAACTGAATCTCAAGAGAAGGTGGGTCATGCAGCAAGACAATGACCCTAAGCACACAAGTCATTCTACCAAAGAATGGTTAAAGAAGAATAAAGTTAATGTTTTGGAATGGCCAAGTCAAAGTCCTGACCTTAATCCAATCGAAATGTTGTGGAAGGACCTGAAGCGAGCAGTTCATGTGAGGAAACCCACCAACATCCCAGAGTTGAAGCTGTTCTGTACGGAGGAATGGGCTAAAATTCCTCCAAGCCGGTGTGCAGGACTGATCAACAGTTACCGCAAACGTTTAGTTGCAGTTATTGCTGCACAAGGTGGTCACACCAGATACTGAAAGCAAAAGTTCACATACTTTTGCCACTCACAGATATTTAATATTGGATCATTTTCCTCAATAAATAAATGACCAAGTATAATATTTTTGTCTCCTTTGTTTAACTGGGTTCTCTTTATCTACTTTTAGGCCTTGTGAAAATCTGATGTTTTAGGTCATATTTATGCAGAAATATAGAAAATTCTAAACGGTTCACAAACTTTCAAGCACCACTGTACATCAATTATAAACCTCAGCTACCATTGTTTTGACCAATACAGCAATATTTGCTCACATCACTCATTTCAGCTGCACTAACTCCTGCTGCTGATATATAAAAAGCTCTTGCTTAACTTTTAGAGCCAGTATGTCCACTTACCGTAGGTCCCCTGGCACTTGGCTCCTAGTTAAAATTATCTTACGCCCTATAGGAATATTTAATGTTTCAGCACATAAACTTTAGGATTTGAACACACTCCCATAATCTGTCAGAAACAGCTCTTTCTTTTTCTCTTTTTAATCTGAGCTGAAAACTTTCCTGTTCCACAAAGCAAGAAATCCTGAGAAGAAAGAAAACAAGTTAAATTATTCTTTTCAAAACCAGAAACATTATGGAAAATAAAAAAGAAAAGAAAATGCAAAACAACAAACAAACACACTACATTTGGAAAAGTCATTTTTGCAACATATAGTCTATATGAAATACGCTCAAAAGAGATTTTTTTGTGGCACTTTTCTTATTACATTATATGCATTTTGCAATTGCTCTTATCCAGAGTAACATACAATATACCCAGAGCAGCCTGGGGTTAGGTACCTTGCTCAAGGACACTTCAGCCATTCCTGCTGGTCTAGGGAATCAAACTAGCAACCTTTTAGTCCCAAAGCTGCTTCTCTATCCATTAGGCCATATGAGATGTACAGGGAAGGAACAATTGCAGAATAAACTAGAAGGGCACTTGGTAGTGTGCATACCTCTGGCAAGCCACATATTATCAACATCAAAATCAAATCACCTGAACCTAGGATAATACTAAAGCTGTACACCAAATTTCATCAAAATCAGTTCACTACTTTTATGAGTTATATCAGGAACAGTCAAAAAAAAATCCTGGATCCACATATATATCCAGATTTGCGTCAAAATCTAATCATTTTTTTTACTGATCTTTGCCTTAACATAATTGAAAATAACATGTACAAGAAAACTAAATAATAAGTATGATTACACGTAGGCAGGGTCGCCACAACAGTTTACACAAATTACTGTGGGCCCAGTTAATTTTTAAAAAAAAATGAAGATGGATAGGTGCACTAATACATTAAAATGCAATGCGATAATAGAAAAAAATCTGAACATTAATCTAAAACCAACAGGTAATGGGGCTGGTAACAGACTTGTTACATTTCACACAGTTTTCCATGACCGTGGGTCTTCTACGTTGTACACAGAGATAAGTACATCATGATACAGTTGTGGTCAGAAGTTTACATACATTCATCATGGTCATGAATGTCATGGTAATTTTGGGCTGTTAATGATTTCCTTGAACTGTTCTTTTTCCAGGGTGGAATGATTGTCCAACATACATCTTTAATGACTTCAGAAAAGAAGAATTTAGTGCACAAGTTTGAATTTATTTTGGATTTTCTCTAATTCACACAGGGTTAAAATTATACATACAGGCTCAAATATATACATACATTCACTTAAATCTGTTAATAAGTGGTGCTGAAAGTTCTACAATGTCTTTTAATTTGACAAGGCCAAGGCCTATTAACTTCTCCTTACTGATCATGATTGACTACAACTGGTAGTTTCTCTTTGCCAGCATAAAAAGGATTTGTTTGACAACACTCATTGGATTGACCAATACTCAGAACCATAGGAAAGTCCAAGGAACTCAGTGAAGATCTAAGAAGGAGAATTGTAGATTTACACAAGTTGGGAAGGTCTCTTGGAGCCATATCTAAACAACTGCAGATTCCAAGATCATCAGTTATTTGGATGTGTCACCACTTTGGCAAGGTCTGGAAGAAGACCCAAACTGTCACCCTTAGATGAAAGGAAATTGGTTAGGATGTTTAGGAACAACCCAGGAACCACCAAGGCTCAAGCCTGCCATGAACTGGAAACTGCTGGAACACCAGCATCACTGTCCACAGTGAAGTGAGTTTTACATTGCCGTGGACAGAGAGGGTGCCGACCAAGAAAGAAACCCCTGCTCCAAAATTGACACCTTCAAGATTGACTGAAATTTGCAGCTGCCCACATGGACAAGCCAAATGCCTTCTGGAGAAAAGTTTTTTGGTCAGACGAGACAAAGATTGAGCTATTTGGCCACAATGACAAGAGGTACAGTGTGTCTAGAGGAGTAAAGGTGAGGCTTTCAAACCTAAGAACACTGTACCAACTGTCAAGCATGGTGGTGGTAGCATCATCCTCTGGGGCACTCAATTCTTGTTTTTTTGTCTAGCCAGAATTATGCCAGAAGCTTGTTGATGGCTACCCAGAGCGTCTGGTCCAGGTGCAACTTGCTAAGGGACATTTAACCAAATATTAGTGGGGAATATGTATATATTTGATCCTGTATGTATAATTTTGACCCTGTGTGGATTAGAGAAAATCCAAAATAAATTCAAACTTGTGCACTCAATTCTTGTTTTTTGAAGCCATTAAATATGTATGCTGTACAATCATTCCACCCTGGAAAAAGAACATCCATCCATTATCTATAGCCACTTATCATGTTCTACAGGGTTGCAGGAGCCTATCCCAGCTGACCCTGGACAAGTCACCAGGTTATTGTAGGGCTGACACATAGACACAAACAACCATTCACACCTACGGTCAATTTAGAGCCACCAATTAGCCTAACCTGAATGTCTTTGGACCATGGGTGAAACTGGAGCACCCAGAGGAAACCCACACAGACAGGCCCTTGCCGGCCGCTGGGCTCAAACCCAGGACTTTCTTGCTGTGAGGCGACAGTGCTAACCACTACACCACCGTGCCACCCAGAAAAAGAACAGTTCAAGGAAATCATTAACAGCCCAAAATGACCATGATACACTCATCATGGGCATGAATATGTAAACTTCTGACCACAACTGTAGTAAGCTTGTAAAAAGAATTTAAACCGTCACCGTTTAAATTACTTGTTCCATGGCCCACCTTTCCTCAAAATTTCCTCAAAATCCGTTCGCTAATTTTTGGGTTACGTTGGGCACAAACAAACAAATGGAGGTGAAAACAACCTCCAACAAAATTGGCAGAGGTAATTTGTAATAGCAACAGTGTTGTAATCTTTGTCTGAGAAAATAGACTTCTCGATGATTCTATTGTTATTTAAGTGTTATTCAAGCAAGCTACTTTTCTAGGACATCTGTAATGACTGTTGCTTGGTTACTGACTTTAATGAGGTGTTAATGAAGTTATCTTTCTTAGACCATACTACAGCACAAGCCAATTCTGGATGGCTTACCAATTCAAAGTTTTTTGAAATCACTCCAACAATGTTATCAGTATATTGGCCGTGTAATGAGTCCAATTGTAAAGTTGTAATGAGAGAAACCTCACTGTGTTATCCTGACTGGTAAGTTATAGAGAATAGAAGAAAAAAGGAAGACACACAGTACAACCCAGGGATGAGTGATATAAAGTAAGTGGTAGTATTCAACTTGACACCCTGCTATATTAGTTATATTTAACAGTTAATCCACAAAATTGGAAATGGCTAGAAGTCATGCACGACGAGACTGAGTGGAATAACTGTTTTATTCTATCCACGTTCACTGGATTTTGAGAAACGGAGCAATTTTATTTAGATTTTTTGCAAATTCGATAAATAAAAACTTTACAAAATGTCCGACAAAATCATTTCCGCTTAGAATAGCGCCACTGACTGATTTGGAGTGTGGAACAGGATACATTGGGGGGGGGGGGAGGCCAACCAACCAACTATATTCTTTTAGCTATTTCTGTTTCTTTTAAATACTTGATCATTTTTTGGGGTTTGTTTTCAAGTAGAGTTTTTATTTCGTCCTCGGTTGGTTCAGAAACATGCTCCGCCATTTTGTTTTTCTCTACTCACGGTATATGAGCTGATAGCCTAGTAGTAGCCAATCAGAGCGCATGATTGCTCATATCCAGTGAATGTGGACAGAATAATTCATGTTATACAAATCCAACATCCAATAGCACAGTGCCATCTTCACCTTGTCTTGGAGTTTAAACTTTATAAAAATGTTTGTAATTGGCTCACACTGAAAAACATTTAAAAAAAACCCTCAGTGTGACTGTTTATAGAAACAGAGAGCTCAGCCTCAGTGAGTGATAGATTTATGTGCTGTTCTATATAGCTCTGTATCCTACAGCTGCAGTTGAACGGAGGCGTTTTGAAATAATTCCAATTTTCAACATCTTCCTTTTTTTAACATCCAATACATTTTCTCCAATTTCTACTTGTGATGACATTTGTGCACCCACCACCCTCCAGTGTCCTCTCTGCTCCAACCCAAGGGGGCCTGGCTGTCTAGAACAAACAAAAGCCACCCAGAACTCCAGCACAAGCTCAGAGTTCTCCTCATTACACAGTTCTACAATCAATCACTCTCCCTTCAGATTCTAGGCCATTTAAACCCAAAGGCTTGTGTTCACAAATAAGCAATTACTGAATGTAAGCAAACTCCTCTTGAGCTCGTTTCTTATTTTCCCATGAAGGACCAGAGGCCTGTGAGTGTTCAAGAGTCAAGGAGGCTGATAAACAGAGGTGTGGGCCAAATCACACGCATTTCCCAGAGTGTCATGATTGTGGATGATGTGGAGACTATTGATTTTGGGAACTACATATGCACAGCCAAAAACGCCAATGGAGAGACATCTGTGGCCACACAAGTGAACACCCATCATTAGACCATTATGGGGCACTAAAACCGGACTCTCTAACACCCAAGGCATCTTGCTGTGCTTTTTTTTTTTTGGGGGGGGGGCACACTTCATGGCAAGTTCAAGATAAAGTGCTAATATAATATCTTTTACTGGTTTCACATCTGTGAATATTTCATATAATGAAAATATCTCCAGTGAAAATGTCATTGTTTACCCAGATCTATGCTTTTTTTTTTAATGCTACAATCATTATCTGTACCTCAATATTAACATGGTCTTGCATTGCTGGAAGTGAAAATAAAATAAGCTGATGGTGGAGCTTGTGGTGGAAAGTGTGCTAAGCCTCTAATGGACTCCGTATGTGGAATGTAGAGTGCAGAGTGAAGCCTGTGCTTATTTTTGGTTCAGTGTTACACATTCTTCACTTTCCACTTTCTTAGACAAGTCTTACCTACGCCTTCTGTAACTCTGCATTTGTCCTGCTATTATTACATACATTTTAACTATTTCCATATGAAAAGGCTCCTACTAATTAAAATACTAATTAAAAATGCACCAGACTTTGAAATGAAAGTGATTTTAATGACTTTATTAATCGCACATAAAAAAAAAAAATTAAGCTTCACGCCAATAAACATAACTCTCAAATATCTTCGTGACACACAACCAAGTTAGCTCTTAAATTTCTTGTTATCAGAACTAAACCATGTTCATGTGTGAAATAGTTAAACCTTAAAGCTGCAGAAGAAGAGTTTCAACACTGGGGGTTGCTCTTGAGGCCACTTGAACATGCACAAACAAACGGTCATATAGGTTGGTCCCATGGGCAGAAAGAAGTTAAAGAAAAGAGGATGAACAAAGTGTACACCAGTATCTCATCAGGGGTCAACAGTAGTGAACAATCAAACCCGTATTCATATTTAAAAAAAACAACAAAAAAAAAACAACAAAAAACAAACCACACTGACAAGAGATTTTCATTCCTAGAAGTAGCAGGTAATTGGACTGGCAAAAATCTGAACCATCAAATACACAGTTCATCAGTCTTCAGTTTGTGGGACTTAATCATCTTTAAAACATAACTAATATACAAGGTCCAAATACTGATGCAAAATGCAAAGAATATATTTGCATTTCTACATTTTTTAGGAATGTTGCTCCAAGTGTTTGGTTTCATTCACTCGTGTATAAAAATGACTTGAGAGAGCAAAAAGGAAAAAAAAAAAAAAAGTATTTAAATGTACTCATGCCATTTTTATACAATATTTGATGCCTTGCTAATCAAAAGTTAGGGGAAGAGACAGTACTCTAATGAAAAAAATTAATTAACTCTCTAAACTGTCCAGTAGCATCTGGAAAGCTTTGAAAGGAATTTGTTGTGATGTTAAGCAGGTCGTCGTAAAAGACTGCTAGTGGTAAAGCTTTTCAAAGTTGCCAAACACCATCAAGTTAATTTTGATATGCATAGTAACTAAAGACATAAAAAGCATTTTGCCATTTCATTCAAACACGGCCAGTCATGTGCCGTCCCAGATAATGGAGGACAGAAGTATGAAGTGTGGAGGTCTAGCGGCAAAAAAAAAAAAGAGAAATTATTTACAAACCCTGAGATATTTTTCTCCCAAAATCAGATGTGAAAGGCAAAAGTACAAAAAGGTGGCCTTATTGATCAAGTGCTTCTGTGCAATCCTTTAAACAGTCTTAATAATCTTAACTATACAAGTTTCACCTGGGAATAGATCCATTTTGGATTAATGTCCTTCAGGTTACAGGATGTAGACCCACAAAGCTAATATAGCCTTCATTGTAGACAAAAAGTCTGTCCCTGGAAGAAAAAAAAAAGTGTTTGAGAAGCTGCTTCCTGGAAGCTGATGACCAATGTTATCTGGGGGAAACGGGGGGGCTGGAGAAAAGCCCCGAGTGGCGAGGGGACTGTAGAGTCACAGAGGTAGAAGAGGGTGAGATCTTGCGTGGACTGCTCAAGTCTCCATTCTGTAGCTTCCACAGCAGCTCCTCGTTTTCCATCGACAGACGCTTGTTCACTTTTGTTTCCTTCTGAAGTGATTCCTGCAGCACTGCCTGCTCTGTGGACAGTTGCCTAGGGGAAGGGAAAAGCACATATGAACGTAATTCAAGTTACAAAGCAAGTACTTGAAGTGTTAGTACAAATAAAACAAGACTACCGTCATCTAGATCCCTCGCCCTATATACCAAGTTTTAAGATATTATGGATCACATCATTTTTCAAGTTCTGCTGCAGGAAACCAACCCTGCCTCTTTACACCGACCTCAGCAGCCTATGGCATAAACCCACCGGATCTTTGGTCCAGGTGAGCTAAAAATTGTAAATTTTTCATATTTCTTAGTATCAAGAGGTACATATACATTACTTAATCAACACATATACCAAAACCATACCACTCAGTTTTCAAGTTCTGCTCTGGAAACAAAACCTACCCTTAAGACTAACCTGAGAGACTAAGTCTGAAATTGTTTCCATGGAAACATCTCATCTCATTATCTCTAGCCACTTTATCCTGTTCTACAGGGTCGCAGGCAAGCTGGAGCCTATCCCAGCTGACTACGGGCGAAAGGCAGGGTACACCCTGGACAAGTCGCCAGGTCATCACAGGGCTGACACACAGACACAGACAACCATTCACACTCACATTCACACCTACGCTCAATTTAGAGTCACCAGTTAACCTAACCTGCATGTCTTTGGACTGTGGGGGAAACCAGAGCCCATGGAAACATGAAAAATTAAAATCTCAAATTTCTTAGTATGAAAAGGCATATCTACATCACCTTGTTAACATGTATACCAAGTTTCAAATCCATACCATGAATAGTTTTGGATACATGCTCCAGAAACGAACACTGCTCTTAGAAACTAAATAAAAATCTAATTTTTATTATTTTTTTTTTTTAAATGTAAAAACTTGAAAAATACTCCCCCCCCCCCCCAAAAAAAAATCCAAAATAGCAAAAGGCACCAGTTCACATGTTGGTTGATATGTATACAAAGTTTCATGAAGATATCTTCAGTAGCTTTAAAAGATGGCCCGGAAACAAAAGCGTGACCGGACAGACGGATGGAACCCGTTTCTATATAGTTTGGCGGGGGATAACACAGAACAACAAAATAGAAGAAAATCAAAAAGCACCAGAAAATAAACAAAAATACAAATAGGTCACAGACTACGGAAATATAATAAACAAACAAACTAGAGACCTGTGCAGGTCTGAGCTCAGCCTTTTACGTGGACAATTATTTTTTTCATGATTCAATTCACAATTTTGACCTTCTGATTTGAAATCACGATTCACATTTTTTTGTCCTCTATTTTATAACTGATGCAAATCATTGTCGATATTCTGTTAACTGTCAGCCTAGAAATGTAGAGCAATATATTTAAAAAAAAAAAGTTGCCTTTGGAGTCTTTATTCAGACCCCCAGTCACTCCATGGACTTTGAATGTATCACAGCTCAGTCATTTTTGGCACATTTTAATTTTCAAAGCGCAAAGCACTTAAACAAAAACAAAAAAAGCCATGAAAACATCATGACTTCCTCAATCTTTTATAACACAAAAATAGTCACTTGTGTTAAAGTGAATACCACCTCTTGAGACACAACATTCATTGTCCAGAGAGAATATAAGGCACGGAGATTGTAAGAAAATGTCGCCAAACTGGGCTTTTAAAAGCTGGTGGCTTTAGGAATTCTGAGTCATCCGCCATGTTGTTCCCAAAGCAACACGTGATCTTGTGAGATTGCTACGGCAACCACAAACATGGCTGCGGCCCATGTACAGCTCTGGATACCAAATCGAATTTTTCATATCAAAATTATACTGTTTGTTGAAATGTGTTATGCATCTCGGGTTATCGGGACGAAATTAGGTATCGCTAGTGAATCGTGATTCGTTAAATTTTAATCGATTTTTGAATCACAGATTGAAATGGATCGACAGATCAGGAATCGATTAATCCTCACACCTCTAGTGGACACCAGGATTTGAACAGATGTTGCAAAATCTGTTCCTTTCCTGGACAGCACTCTAGACCGCTCGGCCACAGAGGATTACATTGCGAGCTGAGGTTATGCAACGTGGCACTTACATAGTCAGTATGCAGTGGCACCACACTGTGACTGTAGGATCGCTACCTGAGGCTGGCACGCCAATTACATTCATAAAAACACGCTTGAACTCTGTTAAACATACACATACAGCCAAGTGCCTCTGTAGGCTTCAGCCAAAGGCTGAGCCAAAAAGGAAAGAAAAATCAAACCACAAGGTCAGGGATACCAAGAGAAAAACCAGAGACCAGTAAAAGATGAGCCAAACCTTGATAATGCAGCATGTTTGTCCATTCTGGCTTTTAGATCTTCATTTTCTTGCTGGACTTTCTTAAGGCATTCGTCAAGCTTCACATTTTTCTCCATCTAGAATAATGCAATTAAAACACCCACATCGTGTGTAAACTGAAATATCAGGTCTCCATTTCTTACGTTCTTCAGTCTAATATAGCCATAAAAGTGTGTGTGTGTGGGGGGGGAGGTCTGAAGGAACCAGTGAGCTCACCAGTTTGTCCATTTGCATCAGTTTTTTGTCTTGTTGGTGGATCTGTTTGTTCTTAATGTCCAGCACCACCTTCAGACTTTCTAGCTCTTGCTCTAGATAGAGCGTGTGAGGGTCCTTCTGGAAACATTTTAAATGTTGGTGAGCAAGAGCTTTCATGATCAAACTCGTACCTGCATTTTCGTCTACAAGTATACCAAAGCTCTATAGACCCTTTTCAGTCACGTGACCTTCGTAAACGTGACCGCCATTTTGGACATGTAGTGGACTTCGGCTCGAATCAGTTTGAATGCGAGGAAGGCGACAAACGAAAAACATAAAAGAAAAAGGCGCGAGATGCAGAAAACACCTTCACTATCCAGCGACGTAGGGCATTTACAGGGCGAGCAGAGGGAGAGGTATTTGCAAAAATTGAGGTTAGCAGGCTTAGAGAACGACGTTTACCTGCTTCCACCAGGATTGTTCACTGACGTACGGAAGTACATGAAGCCCTCGTCTTTACCGGACTTCGGCCCACATGATCTGTATACCTATGTCGTTAAAAACCCATCGCCATACACATACACGCCAACGTCCGAGGTTCCGGAGCGTGCTCCGGCTTGCTCCAGGAGTGCTCCGTCCGAGGTTCCGGAGCGCGCTCCGGCTTGCTCCCCCTCAAATTAAGTAGCGCGCACCGGCTTGCTCCCAGAGTGCTCCGTCCGAGGTTCCGGAGCGCTCCGTCTGAGGTTCCGGAGCGCGCTCTAGCTTGCTCCCCCTCAAATTAAGCAGCGCGCTTCGGCTTGCTCCGGAGCAAGCCGGAGCGCGCTGCTTAATTTGAGGGGGAGCAAGCCGGAGCACGCTCCGGAACCTCGGCCGGAGCACTCCGGGAGCAAGCCGGAGTGCGCTGCTTAATTTGAGGGGGAGCAAGCCGGAGCGCGCTCCGGAACCTCGGCCGGAGCACTAGCTAGTCAACAATAGCTACTACAGAAGAACAAAGAGGTTACAATGGGTTATTTTAACCCATTTGGTTACACACTCGCCGCCACAGAATGTTAACAGCAATGTAATGCCTTTTCTGGCTAATTTTATTCATCTTACCTCCAACGAAGTGGTCACTACACAAGCGTTGGTACTGTATGCTGAGGGCTGCCAATCTGTTAATGGCCGCTATCCATCTTCTCCGTCGGGATCTGATAAAATGATAAACCTTGCCTTGTTTGTTGATGGTTACTACATCCAGGTCCACAACAATATAGTGGCATGATGGAAGTCTTGCTGAAAGTAAAAACTTTCTTTGCTGCCGTTCCTCAAATGTTGGCTGTGGTAAACTACTGGTAGTACATGTCCAAAATGGCGGCCGCGTTTGTCGTGACGTCACGTGAAAAGGGTCCACAGTTCTCTTAAGAATATGTGCAAAAAGTAACCAAGGGTCTTTTTTAAATGGGAACTTGCACGTGTACATCCGTTTGACCTTGTGGCTTAAAGTCATGTTGACATTATGTAATAAGTCATTATGTAGCAACAGAAGGACAAGGCTTGGCAAAGCATTGGAAGGTTATCTATATCCCCTTTCAAAGTGATAGAGAATCAGAGAGGACCCTCTAATATTAACCCGACACACCACAAAACGCACTGATCGACTGTGAATGGAAAGTGCTCACTTGGTGCTATCAGTGGGCACTATTTCTGTCTACCTGATAACATGTATAAACAGTACAGGATAAGGGAGGGGGGGAAAAAAAAAAAGTCACGTACCTGACATTTCTCAGCCAGTTCCTTCCTACGGTCCTCCTCTGCTTTCAGCCGCTCACTGAAGTAGCTGTTTGCTACAGTGAGCTCCTCAATTTGATTCTAATGAAGGCAAAATATGTCCCCGTCAGTTTCCTATACTTCTAACATACACTCTCTAGTTGCTTATTTGGTGAAGTAACTCGTCTATGGACTGGTATGAATTCTTAACGTGAGCTACTTCTATAAACGTAAAACGCAAGTAAATGATTCAATTTAAATCAAATCAACATTCCTGGTGCCTTCTTACAGATAACGCTACTTCGGTGTCTTTTTGCCTTTTTTCCAGAGCTTGCATCTCCTGCTCATGAGCTTTTCTGAGTTCTGAAAGAGAAAAGAAAATCTTAGCATGAGTTTTCATATATATTAGTGGTTAGCTAACTGTGCGGGTGGAGAGAGAGAGAGAGAGAGAGAGAGAGAGAGAGAGAGAGAGAGAGAGAGAACACTAATTTTAGTCACCTTCAAAAGACTCTTCATAGTGCTGTTTAAGGCCCTTAACCTTCTCTTCATGGCCTTCTTCCAGTTCTTTCTGCAGAGCCTCATGTTTGGCTCTCAATTCCTCCAGCTACACAGACACAAACACTTTCAGTATCAGAAGCACTTAGGGGCGCAAATGTTTGAAGTGTTCAGCAATGGGTAAGCTTGGAAGCCTAAATATAAACCTTTTGCGTGTGAGCATGAAAACAAGTCGAAAAACATTGCAGCATGACCTGAAAACTACAGCAATCATCATGGAATTAAAACAGCTTTTACGGCAGTGACGTCAGAGAGGATCTTGTGTAAAAAGCCTTACAAGCACACGACATGAACACTGCATAAAAGCCATCCTTCCCCTTCACCTGTTGCTCCAGCAGGGCTTTGTACTTCTCCGCTTCTTCCTGATAGGACTGGCTGATTTTCTCCCACTCAGTGGAGTAGAAGGTTTTCAGACGCTCCTCCAGGTCAGCCAGGTCCAGGCGGTGCTGCTCCTGCACTTTCTGCAGCACTCCATCGAAGGCCGCATGCAGCTCTTCCTTCTCCTTCCCTAGACGCTCGCATGACTCCAAGGAGCTCACTGTGGGACACGTTCACTTCTTTAATTCATGCCAGTGGGCATACTGGTGGATGCATTTTACATTTCATACTGCTATACCAAAGCTAAAACATGCGTAGATAAATAAAAAAAAAAAAAATGCAGAGCTCCTCTGTTAAAGATTTTTTTTTTTTGCTTTAATCTTATGTCCAGTGCAAGATTAAAAGGACTGATCACTATGCACCAAATCTGGAAAGGACAAGCTGCTGGCGTTAAAGCACATTTGCTGCCTTGACATAAGGTTCTGCCAATACTCCACGGTGTGATTCATTTGAAAAGCATTCTTCCTGGCATACAATTGTTACCGCACTTATAGCATCTTGGACAGTCCTACAAAGCAAAGCTACAACAGTGCATACAATATTATGCAAAAACACCACATTTTTTTAAAATGACAGGATAATCCAAGCATTAATGAAAGAGAAAAACAACATGCACATGTGTAAACAAAAACAAACAAACAAACACCCTCATACTCCCACAAACAGAGCAAAAGTTGGAGATTTGTGAATGGCTTCTCTTATTACTGATAACAGATGCCTCTTAACCCAGTCCCAGAGGGGGCTGACACACACACACACCGCTGCTGTTCTTTATCCACACAAATCAAGTGACTGCTGGAATCACAGCTGCAACTTCTTGTGTTCTAGGGCATGTGTGAAGCCAAACGGGCAACAATATCATAAAACGGAGTCCTAGATCCAAAACGACTGCCAGCGACCTTTAGCATTCGCCAGCGTAGAAATGTTTCTCTTGTCTGCAACAATGGCACAAGTTTAGCAAAGAGGGCAGACAGCTGGTACCTAGACAAATCAGGACATTTTATGGTGTTTGAAAATTAATTAAAAAAATAAAATAAAATATAATAGCCTGTAAGATCTGACTTCACCATCTCTAAACCAGAAAAACTAAAATGAAATTCTTTTGGGACACTGATCCACAGGATAGAATGAGTCAGTGACCCTCATTTGACTGTAATCAGAAATAAAAAAGGTGGTGCTTCGGTTCAGTCGATATACTGCTGTAACCCACAACAGTCTGTTAAACAACCCTTAGGCTGAACAGTCACGCCCTGTGTAAATAACTTAATCAAATCATGTTTATACTAGGAGCGATCATGAAGTAGTCATGAGCACAGCCGGGGGGGGGGGGGGGCAATAAAAAAATAAGTCTATACTGTATACTTTAGCTAGAGGACAAAGAGCGCCTGTTCTGTAACCTGCCCCGGTGTAGAACAAAAACATGACACCTGCAGTTTCAGGGACAGCAGAGGAGCCTGAACCAATAGTCACTAATGGCTGGATGTGTTTCATAAATCTGCAGCGTAATTCTATTACTGGGTAAATTTATGCTGCAGACCTCAGACACACAGCCTATAAATAATCCAAATAAATGCGAATGAATTAAAAAAAAAAAAAAAAATCAACCGATACACATCAGGAGTGTATCACTGAGAAAAAAGGGATGGTGAAAGCATGTGGTGAACTATCAGTGTTGTATCAAGCAAGCAAGCTATGATGCTATGGTAATTTTCTACAAGGCATAACGTTAATTACTTATGTAAATGTTTGATTTACGAACTAGATCAGACGTGTTAGAAGTTGGGGGTGGGGACGATGACGACACCTTAAACTATCCAAGGCAATGGATCTCCTTGACTGGTGGGAAGAATCCCCGCATTAAACAAAAGCATTAAATTATGTGGATCTCTCTGGATGAAGAAGTTATGAACGGATTTACGTGTAGCGACACAGTGGGGGGGAAATTATATATAATTATAGAAGCTTTAAGAGTGTTGTGTGGCCAAGATTTCCCTCATGAGCTATAATCAGTGTTATCCTGATAAATGGTTTCGTAACAAGCACACCAAAGCTAATATGCATAGACAGGACTGAGTTGACTGAAGCCTCTGAGACCAATCTCCATTAGCGTGGTTTACAAGACTGGGCTTTTTATATGGCCAGTCTGGAGAGAAGCCCAAATTAAAAAAAAAAAATTATTCCCCCCCAGCTAGACCAAGCAACTTTACTGGCTTTACTGAAACAAGCATCTCATGAAAGTCTTAAAAAGCAAGTGCAAATCAATATTAGAAACCTTGTACGGGTAACAGGATAACACTCTTCAACATTAGTATGGTTCGTGTTGTGAGATGGCCAAAGGGGAGTCATGTGGGGGTCCTAAGCCTCTCTAGATGTCTGGAATGTGCTAAGAGGCCAAGACAGCAGGATGAGGATCATACACAGGATTAAGAATGTCCGATATGGCCCAAAAAAAAAAAAAAAAAAAAAAAAAAAAACCCTCATAAATATGGAAAAAAAATAATACAATGCATGACTGACCCCTTCAGCCAGGTCATTATAGCTTTGTAGCCAATATTACGGATCCAGTTTCAAATGTTAGGCATACTAGGGTTCAATTCCCGGAAGCATGGAATACCATATACATTTACAGTTTTCAGCCTTCCAAGTCAGACTCTCCAATTAATGATGGCACAACCAAACAGGCTCAAACACTTTGAAAAAGTCATTCTGATCATCAATAACAGATTCCAGCCTGAGCAGTTCTCCAGGAGGCCAGACAGGGAACGCGTTTTTGACAGAAAGAAATCAGACCCCACTGACAAACTGGTGTTTGCTGGGTATCTCCAGTTTCATGGGGGAGAAAAGTGCATCTCTCCTGCTTAAAGAACAGAGAAACAGCGACACACTAAACACAGTATAGAAGCAGGTGCTCAGGTCTTGAGGAATGGATCTGGCTGTACTGATCAAATAATGGAGTTTGCATCGGTCATATTTACAGAACAGCAAAAAGAAAGACTAAAAGATTGTCGCTGTAACTGATAATCACCACAGACATGTTAATGGTATGTGCACATAACCCTATTGCACTACTACCACCTTGCTTCTTGTAACTCGGTGCAATTAGACTGACTCCTGTAGTAATTCCGATTTCTTTCAGACATAGGTAGGGCCTTGGCCCTGGGGTACGAGTACATGTTAGGACGGCTGCTTCCCCTATGCTCCCTGTCTGGAGGAAAGAGCGTGTGGGAAAAGGCACATCCATAAACAAAAACCATGTTCTAGTGACTTTTGCACAGTCATATTACGTGGCAGCAAAGCAAACGGCTCTAGCTCCTCCCTGCCCTAACATTACTAACGGCACGCTGGCTTCATGCCTAGTTGTAGGCAAATTAAATTAAATTTTGTCGTCTTCTGTTTAATTATAGAACAGTTTAAAAAGCCAGTCGAAGACACCGCACACCCAGCCCTGTTCTTGTTACAATGCAATTAGCTTACTAAAAAGTCAGTTGTCAAAGCCGGTGCTTTTCTAGACTTGTTCATTTGTTTTTCTTTTCATGGACTGAAACCGGAACACCTTAAAAAGACGACAACGCCCTCGAAGACGCAGTTGATTAGCATCAGTATTCTCTACTCACCGAGTTCCTCACGCAGGTTGAGCAGTTCCACAGAACGCTCCTGATGCCGCTTCACCGATTCTTCATGCTGCACACAGACAGGAGACACTCGCATCAGAAACTCACATGCAGTACACAGACTTATCCTCTGTGTTTACATACTGAAGCAATGAAATAAAACCGGTCAGCTTGTGGCTCAATGATGTAAATAGGGTTAAAATATAACTATACTCTGGTTGAAGTGTGACGTTATATTATAGGCAACTGATCTAAATTTTTTCTCCCTTCAACAGAGACACTGTTCTTCAGAAAACGTGCTGGTCACAGAAACGGGTCATGTGACGATACTACTGTAATAAAGTTTTTCCCAGATACATAGAAATTTGATTGCGAATACAAGACTGGTAATACTGCACATGACTAGCATCCACCATCATACAGATACACTTTTGCATTATGCTGCATTCTACACAGCACATAATATAAAAAAAAAAAAAAAAAAACCCAGAAGCATCTCAAAACTAATTGGCTTCCTCAGGAAACTGATTTAAGAATGATGCAGAGTGGTGTAATTAGCCTTCTAGTCTCCCTCCTCCACCCGCTCTCTTGCTGTCTTTCATAAAGTGGATTTCAGCCAGCCCCTCAGCTGCAGTGCTCCTGTCAGCCTCCCAAAAAAGACGCAGAGGAGCTCCAAAAGCCAGCTACTAGCTTCCCAACCTGCGCTTTTCTCTGCAGCTCAATAAAATCCACATAGGACATACATCAGGCAGATGTGAACTGATAACCCCCTAATTATAGCAGCCCTGCAAGAAAGACTGCACCAAGCTACATAAAATAACACTGCGAACAGCAGATGTTAGATGAGTAATATCCAACTCTCTACCATCACAGCACATGCTTAATCATTAACAAGAGACAAATGCATGTAGGCATCCAGAGATCCTGTTTGTCATCCTCGTCCGGTCCCCAGAGGAGAAGCTGAATGTCTTTACCCGGGGTGTAGCACAGGGAGCGTTAAGGCACATTTTGCTGCCAGAGCAGCCCATGGTCCAACAGTCCAGAATCAGTGGAAGACAGCAGCTCAGGTGAAGGAATCACCAGCACCTCCACGCACGACTGCTCTCTCTCTCTCACTCACTCACTCACACTCTCGCACACAACGGGGATGACTGGAAGGAGCCATTCCATTGGTTCTACCCTCCTCCAACCACTTGCTTCTCAGTGAAGTGCATATACCATAATGTCACTAATAGAGGAGCAGCCAGGAAAAGGCTGCAGTGTGCACATGAGCAGGATGTGTCACTGCACTTTAAGAGAGCCACCACAGGCAAAGCGAAGAAACGATTCGGACAGAAAGCTGATTGATCGACACTTATTAAATTGCAGCATGCTATAGGAGAGGAATATGAAATGACCTTTTCAGTGAAGAACAGAAAGGGAGAGTACAGTCTTTCCTAATGAAAACAAAGCAGTAGGCATTGTACAGTCCTGAATATTATTTCACTGCATGTCATTCTTTAATACGTTCACATGGTACTCACCAAAAACAAAAAAGCACGAGGTTACCAGCAAAGTCAGAATAAATGTGGACCTAATATTTGCACCACAATGAAAAAGGTCATTATTATTAATCTATACATAACACATACACCGTATACGCTGAATGCTCACCGTCACAAGATAACAGACTCCAATGCATTCAATTCTCAGAAGGAGGAGGAGAAAAACAACACCAACAGACTGATAAATAAACTGCATCAGTTTTCAATAGTAGCAGCCATTTCGATTCATGCCTACAAATGTCCTTGCTGGACAACTTAATACAGCAAACGGATGATTCAACAAAAACGTGGACGCTCTTACAGTGAAATTATGACCTTGTGCCAAGTGGTGACAATGCTTAAAAAGATATAAACCAGCTCAGTCCACCTTGTTGAATGCCTGACTTGATATGTTTATAGACAAAGTCAACAGCTGTTCATTCTCCTACAGACATGACAAGGCCTAAGGCACTATTATTAGGGTAATAAATGTTTAATATATTCTACTACAGGGCATTTTCACTCCCAAACAAAACATACTGACAATTGTTCTCCTCTCACGTTTATTCTATGGCATATGAACAGACAGAAGGTGCGTGTTGTCAGTGAAAATATACGTTTCAGAAATACAAAACCAGATCGTCAAGGACATAGTAAACCCATCTGGCCTGCCATCAAAACCACCGTGACTACCAAAACATCAAACAGAACTGAAATGTGACAAATGTGAGAGAGGACCAACCTCCACAACAAACTGTTTACAACAGGAAAGTCAACAAAAGGACTAAATTTTGTTCCCCGATTAAAGATCTACCCAAAACATCGATCAGAACTGAAAATCGGGTGATAAATGAGAGAGGAGATACATTTTCTTCTGACTAGAATTGTAAGTTGACCAAATTACTAATTTGTTAGCAAAAATTTGACAGTACAATGACAAAGCTTTGTGCAGAAGGCCTCGTTCTTTCAAATAAAATAATCAGAACTGAAATCCACTGACAAATGAGACAGGAGACATGATTTAACTGAAAATAAAAGTTGCAAACAAGAAAATCAACATAAACAAATGACCAAGTTTTGTTCCACGATGGAAGATCGACCCAAAACATCGATCAGAACTGAAATTGGATGAGAAATGCAAGAGGAGATACAATTCAAGTGAAAAGTCCAAAAACCCATGAAGTTGACAATACAATGACAAAGCTTTGTGCAGAAGGTCTAGTTCTTTCAAATAAAACAATCAGAAGTGAAATCCATTGACAAATGAGACAGGAGACATGATTTAGCTGAAAAAGTTAAAAACAAATTGTTTACAAGAAAATCAACAAATGACTGACCAAGTTTTGCTCCACAATGGAAGATTGACCCAAAACATTGATCAGAACTGAAATCGAAATGAGAGAGGGGATACAATTCTAGTGAAAGATCTGAAAACCCGTTAAGTTGACCTAATTAGCGATTTGTTAGAAAAAAAAATACAATGACCAAGTTTTGTACAAAAGGACGAGTTCTTTCAAACAAATCAGAACTGAGATCCATTGAGAACTGAGGGAGGAGATATGAAAAACAGTTGTACACAAGTTGTTTACAATGGGGAAAATCAATAAAGAAGTGACCAAGTTTTGCTCCTCAAGGGAAGATCTACCAAAAACATCAATCAGAACTGGAATCGGATGAGAAATGAGAGGCCTGCAGCCTAATTACTAACTCGTTAGCAAAAAATCTGACAAAACAACGACCAAGTTTTGTACGGCGTGAGGACTTCTTTCAAACAAAACAATTGGAATGGAAATCCGTGGAGAATCGATGGAAGAGATCAGATTTAACCAAATTGTGGACGACGGACACCATGGCAAGAGCTCATCGGCCTTATGAGCCAATAAGACGGACACGTAAAATGTGGAATTTTATCTTGAGATCAAATTAAAATGTTAAACCTCAATGGAAACCATCCGATAGTTTGTGCGCTCTATTGCCAACTGATACCTCACTGCTAACTTGCAAAAAAGATCAATAAATGGATGCGGCTGCAACAAATCTAAGCATTAGTATACATCCTAAACCAATTTTGACAATAAGCCGTAACTAGATCATTAACAGGAAGCACGGACTATACAAACTCTTACTAATAGGTAGCATTCGTAACCTTCATGAAATAACCCCAAAATCTACCCACTCATCTAGCAGATTTCAACGGTCTACCTTCAGTAGTTAAGGAACTTCACCACTCAACAGGTCAGAGAGCTTCTTCGAATGGGCATACAGTACATTAGTGCTTTTATTGGTGAATTATAAAGGCCAGTTTGAGGGTTAAAAGCAATTTTCTTTGCATCCAGACAAATCCAGAGCCTAGTCTGTATGGAAGAAAACACACACCGCAGACTCACACAGTCGAACTTGTCTTCCTGGAAACCTTGGCATGTAAACTAATTTACAGAGCCATGTGAGGGCATCACCAAAACAAACACACACTTCCAACAACCCAGCTATAAATTTCTAACCAAACACTTGCATAGTCATGTAAACAAACCATTACACACGTTTTTAATGCAACTGCCATCTCAATAAAATGTTTCATATCAAGATGGTGATTTAAGAATTCATTGGTATTAAAAGACTTATAATGAACAGCATGAAAGAGGGGAAAAAAAAAAAAAAGTACCTGTCGGGAAAGGGTTTGTACAACAACAGTGATGGCCTCAAATCTGCGGTTGCTAGCAATAAAACTGTTCTTCAGCTGCTGGATGGTTTGGTTCTTCTTCTCACACAGAGCCTTGTAGTACTCCAGTCCTTGTGGCTTGGTCTCTGGTGGCACCAGGTCCGGATGGCCATTGGTGTGGCCCTGCTGCTGGCTCCGTGAGCTCCCCTTTGCCTTGTTTTTGTCAACTGTAAGAGAACAGCCATTAAATGCTGATGCAGTGTTCAACATGCTTTTCTTCAAACCACTTTAGTTCATGCACCTATAGCAAGTTTGGTCAGAGGCACCAGTGTCCACTGTCTAGCTCTCAGATGTTAGGAGTTGTGTACACACACACACACACACCCACACACACACACACACGGTGCCCTGATTAACAACGCGTGCCCCAAATGAGATGATGTGTCTCTCTCCCAATCCATAGACAGACATCAGAGAGCTCTTATTTTAGCATGGCCATGCCACTAGTTTTGATTTACATGGGCTTTATAAATACAACACCAAGTCATAATAATAGCCAGAATCCCTGTGAGGGGGAGGCATTACCAGCATTAAAACCTGAAATACTCAGACACAGAAACTCCGCTAAAAGGATGAAAGCATTATTAAAACAAATTTAGTCCCACAATGGAGATTATCATTTTAAGAAGTTGCAGAGCACGTGGTGCTTTTGTGATCCCAGCTATTTGACTAACATGCTTTTTTATTTACAGTATTTTTTATTTTTTTTTTAAACTTTGACATTGGACACCAGAGACCTACACAGAGGCCGTTCTGCCCAATCTATTACATAACTGCTCTGAGTACTGCTGGCTCTAAAATGTACTTAACAAGGCGAGGTGGGAGTGGTTCCTCAAAGCATTTGAGAGACTTACTACTGATCCTTAGTGAGAAATAACATCCCCCTACAGTCTTAAAAAAAAAAAAAAAAAAAAAGCCATTTCAAAAGTTTCTTCAAGGATTATTAGTGTCATACAGGAGTTCTACTGGAGAGGGGGGGAAAAGTGCATCTTAAGTTGATTTTATTACACCAATTCCATAAAACTGATACATCACTAACATTTTCTAGATAAGCCTGTTGGTTTTCTTAAAGGTAGACTGCCTTTCAGATTTTTCAAGTTTAGGTTATAAAAAGAATTTGACACCTAATTATTTTTGTTTAGTGGACCGAAAGCTACCAAGTTCAAATCACAGACTTCCAATTTTATTAGTTTTTTTTTTTAAATAGAACAAATAATGAATTTAGGGTCACATGGCCCTAAATTCTCTGCTTCCGCCCCCGCTTCACCATGACCCAATTCAAGATACACGTGATTCATGACATGGTAGGCTTTCCCCGTTTGCACAAAGCATTGTGGGATACAAATTTGAAACAGGAGAGGAAAATGGAAGATGTGAATGAAATGTGAAAGACAGACTACAGTAACAAAGTGAGAAGAAAAGAAGTTATGTTGCGAAGGAAAGGAAATGCAGGAACCAAATTAATAAATATCGGCAGTCAGCGAGCACCTCGGTGTGATCAGCTGATCGTTTAGCAACAGAATTATGTAACTGTCAGTGCACGGTCAAGGGAAACCTGTAGATGGCAGTAATACAGCACAGGATGCCAGCTGCCGTAACACCCAAAAGAAGAAGGAAAAGAAAGTAAACCTGCACATGCGCACACGGACTTACTCCGTCTGCTCGACTACACGAAATGAGCGATTTCATGCGCATTATTTGCTAGGGAATCCCCTCAAATTAAATAATTTCCCAGCCACAGAATGGCCTGGTTTTTTTTTTGAGATATTAAAAGAAATAAACAAACAAATGACAATTTCAGAGGGAACTAAATGTCACTGGTTTTATGAAATCAAAAGGCCGTATAGCTTTAAGGCTTGTATCAAAATCCCTGCAAAATGAATGGCATTAAAATTGAAGTAAGAGTGGGGGGGAAATGAACTGGAAAGTTAGTAATGCTAGCGATCTCAGGAAGTATAACCTGCTCACAAGGAAAAGAAATCACAGTTGTGGTGAGGAAATACACAAACCTGTGTTTTGATTCCACCCCCAGCCTATTTGTGGCAAAACAGCAGTGGCTTAGTACTTGCTAACTTCACCTTTATTTTCTTAAAACAAGCAGTTAAAAACCTTTCATGACCGTTTAGTTCTGGTTCACGTCCTTAAAACTAATATTAAAATGGTCATTATTTGTAACGTAGGAACCAGGAACACCGCAAACTAAAACGAACAAATTCCAGGGTGCTGGTAATTCTCTGACAAGGACATAAGAGGAGTGACTATTACAACCCTGATTCCAAAAAAGTTGGGACAAAAATACAAATTGAAAATTAAAACGCAACGCAATAATTTACAAATCTCAAAAACTGATATTGTATTCACAACAATATCAGTTACATTTTGAAATTTCATGACAGCAACACATCTCAAAAAAGTTGGGACAGGGGCAATAAGAGGCTGGAAAAGTTAAAGGTACAAAAAAAAGAACAGCTGGAGGACCAAACTGCAACTCATTAGGTCAATTGGCAATAGGTCATTAACATGACTGGGTATAAAAAGGGCATCTTGGAGTGGCAGCGGCTCTCAGAAGTAAAGATGGGAAGAGAATCACCAATCCCCCTAATTCTGCGCTGACAAATAATGGAGCAATATCAGAAAGGAGTTCGACAGTGTAAAATTGCAAAGAGTTTGAACATATCATCTACAGTGCATAATATCATCAAAAGATTCAGAGAATCTGGAAGAATCTGTGTGTAAGGGTCAAGGCCGGAAACCATACTGGGTGCCCGTGATCTTCGGGCCCTTAGACGGCACTGCATCACATACAGGCATGCTTCTGTATTGGAAATCACAAAATGGGCTCAGGAATATTTCCAGAGAACATTATCTGTGAACACAATTCACCGTGCCATCCACCGTTGCCAGCTAAAACTCTATAGTTCAAAGAAGAAGCCGTATCTAAACATGATCCAGAAGCGCAGACGTCTTCTCTGGGCCAAGGCTCATTTAAAATGGACTGTGGCAAAGTGGAAAACTGTTCTGTGGTCAGAGGAACCAAAATTTGAAGTTCTTTATGGAAATCAGGGACGCCGTGTCATTCGGACTAAAGAGGGGAAGGACGACCCAAGTTGTTATCAGCCCTCAGTTCAGAAGCCTGCATCTCTGATGGTATGGGGTTGCATTAGTGCGTGTGGCATGGGCAGCTTACACATCTGGAAAGACACAATCAATCAATGCTGAAAGGTATATCCAGGTTCTAGAGCAACATATGCTCCCATCCAGACGACGTCTCTTTCAGGGAAGACCTTGCATTTTCCAACAGGACAATGCCAAACCACATACTGCATCAATTACAGCATCATGGCTGCGTAGAAGAAGGGTCCGGGTACTGAACTGGCCAGCCTGCAGTCCAGATCTTTCACCCATAGGAAACATTTGGCGTATCATAAAACGGAAGATATGAAAAAAAAAAAAAGACCCAAGACAGTTGAGCAACTAGAATCCTACATTAGACAAGAATGGGTCAACATTCCTATCCCTAAACTTGAGCAACTTGTTGTAAAGAGAAAAGGGGATGTCTCACAGTGGTAAATATGGCTTTGTCCCAACTTTGAGATGTGTTGTCATGAAATTTAAAATCACCTAATTTTTCTCTTTAAATGATACATTTTCTCAGTTTAAACATTTGATATGTCATCTATGTTCTATTCTGAATAAAATATGGAATTTTGAAACTTCCACATCATTGCATTCCGTTTTTATTTACAATTTGTACTTTGTCCCAACTTTTTTGGAATCGGGGTTGTATTTAAACCAGCTTTCCATATGGACAACAATTCATATCACTAATCAATCATTCTGATTAAAGATTGAAGCCGAGCTCTTAAAAGGTCAAGCAATTATGTCCACAGCTCAATTCAGTAAACCTCTACAGATGAGCTTGTATATACAGCCTTCATCAATGTAAAGGTCATGGGGGGGAAGGGGGTATTATTCCTAGGGGTTGATTCTCATGAAGGCAAAATATATCAGTGGAGAAGTCGTCCTCTGTCCATGTGGAACATTCCTTCCAAAAGTAAGGAACATGCTGTGCAGAGTTTCATAATTTGATCCATAACCGTATCATTGCTGGTAAATGTTTGAAAAAGCAAATTCAAAGGGCTCCCCTAGCTCCCTCTAGTGGTCAAGGTTTATATATTCATGCTGCTCAGAAGCAAAATTGTAGAATACTGAGTATGGCTGAAGGTCAATCACTTGGCAATTCTGTATCTGGACAATCAAAATTTCAAATACATTATACAAAATAAAATCAAAGTATGGAAGGTGAAAAATAAAGCAATCCACTGTGGAACTGACTGCAAAAGGAGCTCATGTTAATAACCACCTTCAATAATCACTATCCTGGTCAAATGCCATGGTAGAGCTGAAGCCGATCCCAGGTACACTATATACACAAGGCAACTGCATGCTTATTCACACATGATCAATTTATAACAGCCAGTTCACCCACCAACATGTTTTTGGGAGATGCACACGCACAGAGAATATGCAAAGCTGTGCAAAATGCGAGCTGGAGTACGGCATTAAATCTTTGCCTCTGGAGCTGTGTTAAACCAACAATACCTGCACCCACTGAGACACCCCAGCTGTCAGACCAAGCAAAAACACCACATTGTGCTGCTGAAGGGAACTCATACAGCAAAATACCCTGGTGTATTTAATGATTGCTGTAAAAGTTGAGGTCCGTCGGTGTGCAGGGGAACCTGTAAGTAGCCCTGGCATGTCCAGGATGACCTTGTTCACAACCCAAAAGGTTTATGAAGCAGTGTTGTAGTCGAGTTACTAAACCTCGAGTCCGAGTCCAGTCTCGAGTCCCCAGTGGTCAAGTCCGAGTCGAATCCACTATTGATCTGAGTCGAGTCCAAGACTCCAACTGCACCATTTGACGGTGGCTGTTTCAGCACCATTATCATTGGTTTGTTCCTGAACATGTATGAACAGGTGAATGTGCATGCTCTTTGTAAGGGAGTGCAAAGTATTCTGTCAGAGATGGTTGGGAGATGGATGAGAGTGCAGAAGGTGTGTTTGTTAATACAAGTGAAGACGGGTAAACAATCCAGAACAGCAGACAAAAAAAATAGTAACAGGCAATAGGTCGAATGAGGCACAAACAGGCTATCGTAGACTTGGCAGAATCAAAGATGAGAAACAGGAAATCGGGGATCAGGAAACCAAACAAAGCTCGGTAACATGCCAGCAATGCAACTCAATACTTCGCAAAGCAAGTGTGCTTTCATAGTTTTTATATAGGCATGCTGATTGTGCCTTAATCCTGTGCAGGTGCGAGTTGTTTATGGTGCATGCGCGCTGTCTGGAGTGCGCCCGAGAGCATCTGATGCATGCGCCAAGGCACGCAGGTGTGAGACACTTACACGAAATTAGTACAAAAATTAATGTAGCTCTAAATATTTTATGCCAAATTATTATGGTACGTTACAAAAAAAGAAAAAAATCCGAGTCCTCGTCTCCAATTTACAAATCCGAATGCAGTTGACGCACGAGTCAGTCCAAATCATCAGTGCTCAAGTCTAAGTCAAGTCACGAGTCCTTAAAATTAGGGCACGAGTCAGACTCTAGCACAAGCCTGCTATAGAGACATTTTATGACCAAATTTGAGATCCACAGCTTGATTCCAGCAGCTTCTGAAGTTCTGCAGGCACCCTGTCATGAGGCGAATGTGGCTGAATATCTGTTGGACCTCAATGGTGTACACAATCATTAAAGATTGAATGCTGTGTGGCAGCCAACCCCAGTAAACAGAGCATCATGGGCATTGCCATGGTGAGCAAAAGGATGGCTGACCCCCCATTATCCACAAGCCAAATGTCAAGGAAGGAGAATAAATACAGGTTTGTAAGGTTAGCACCATGCCATACTCCTGAGACGGCACCATCCAGATCAATATTAAGAGCTGCCATAGCCACACAGGATAGCAGATGGTATCGACAGAACCACAGTAAGGACACTGCCACCTCTGTGCCCAACAGTGATAAAATGCACATCCATTCAGTTCTCTGGTACATTTTAAGTGATCGAGGACCTGAACCCATTCTAATTGCATTCTTGTGGACTTCACAACACAAGCACTGAATGGATTGCAGGCAAGGCTCATTTTGTCAAGCTGAAAGCATAGACAGAGGAACAGAAGCAGGCTAGCTGCAAAATGAAAGGCAATGTACATAGTCTGGGCCAGTGTCAGAACTGTTATGTTCTGCATAATTTTATTGATTTTTGGAGTCTTCAGTTAGCTGGTCACTCATCAGTCGTCCTCCAGAGTACCGAATTTACAATGACCTAGCCAAACCCCAAAGAGAATACAAAAAAAATGACACAGAAGCTGATACACCTGTGAGTCACAATGCTCATCTGTCCCACAACAAACTCCAACTAGATAGAACTCGACGCCAACGGCGTCGATGGGGATGCCTCTGCCTGGTAGACTACACACCTTATTAAGTTGTGATTTGGGGATGGACATTTGACCTCACAGTAATCTTGACCTGGTGAAATTACTTGTATTAGCCTTGGAGATATTGTGTTCACAAGGTTTTCGGACAGACATTTGACCTCACAGTGACCTTGACCTTAGACCTTTTGATCTCAAAATCTAATCAGTTTGTCCCAAATTGCAGAAATGGTGAAAGATTGGTGAAATTCCTTTCATTAGCTTTTGAGATATCGCGTTCACAAGGTTTCGGGACGGACGCACGCACGCACAGACGGACGCACAGACGACCCAAAAACATAATGCCTCCTGCAGCCCCTGCACCTTACGGTGGCAGAGACATCATAACCAGCGCTGACATTTAACACAAAGATGATGTCAAAGACTAAATGTAACCAGTGCATTTTGACTATTGGCCTCCAGAGGTCTCACTCCTCCAAAAACTTGCCCTCCATTCTCCTACAATCTTCTCCTTAGCCGTTTATCCCAAGGCATCCCCAGAGTGCGCCTTAAAGTGCATATCCTGGATCAATTTCGTTTTTTTTTTTAATATGAAAACATGTCCCTTTACACACTCCTCCAGAAGGGTAATTTTGCACAAGGCCATCTGTCTACAGCAGAAAAAAATAAAATAAAACACGTCTGGAAAAATCCCAAGGGAGTCTGGAGCCAGATTCGTGACGTCACCTGCGGAATCTCCAGCAGGCTGAGAGAGCTTGCATGGTTTCAGTACACAGCCTGTGTAGACCAAGTTTAGCAGCTAGCGATTTTGCATTGAAATATGGAAATGTCAATGTTACTTCACCTTTGGATGAAGAATGAGATGTCAGAATTTCTTCTTACCCTGGCAACAGTCAACTTGTGAATTGCCGATTTTCTTGGTCTTTTTCTCAGCTCTGCTTGGTCCTCGGCTTCGAGGGCCTCAGTGGATGCGTCACTTCGCCTTTTGTCAGGGGAGACGAACACGGCTGGCTCCTTTGGTGATGCTGACACAGATGGAGAGGGTGTTGCTCTGGGCATTCTGACAGATGAAACTGTCTTTTTCAGATCAAGTTGCCTCGCGAAGCCCATTTCCCACTGCAAATAGTTCTCAAAGTCGTCAGGCCTTGTGAAGTGAGCACCGCAAATAATGCTGTAGTCTGTAGCCAATTTTTCCGTGTGCCTCGCATGAAGTGCTCCCATTTCTCTCTCATTGTCCGGTCTTTTGGAAAACAATGAGTACTAATCCCATCAAGATTGGTGTTGCTATACCTGCCTACGATACATCTGTTAACCATTTCAATAAGTTACGTGATAACGTTGAAGAAATTTGCAGAAAACCACCAGGTCGTTTTCTCAAACAAACCAGCGCTGACGAAGGATTCAGAGGGAGGCGTCCTGCACGTGACGTCACTAAAAATCAATGTTTGCCAGGAAATCCAAATGCCAAGTTTTTTCAGAAGCGGACGAATTCGCCTCAAATGGCTTGATTTCAACTGAATTTTTCTGGTATTGCGCAAGGTAAAAAAATTGCAAAATTTAATATAAAATAGGAGAATTACATTGATCTTGCTCCTGAATTTACCCGTGATATGCACTTTAAAATATCATACACGATACCAACCTACTTCAAATGAAAATCAGACAGGACTAAAGTTAAAGTTATGTTTCAAATGTACCCACTGCAGATTAATTCTACACTGTAATTATGCTGGAGGAAGGTTTTGCAAATTATAGTTTGGGACACCCAGTGCCCCGTCAGCCAAATCACAAATACCTCACGAAGAGCATTAGCGAAACCTTGAAACTGTACAAATAAGTAGATCTACACAACTCCAGTTGCATTTTAAAACCAGAGACACTTTTACAGCACAGTAAATATGCACTTTGACGCACTTAATGTCATGCAGGTGTACTGTGCAGTATTCTCAATAAAGGTGTTCAGGTTTACTATACATTAGCAGTAGTGTTTCAAGTCTTAGACTAAAAATTCTACACTGTAAACATGGATTTGGAAGGGAAAACAGCCTGAATTAAACATCTCATTTTTATCTTTGATAGTGCTAGTCTGTGCCTATAGTCAGAATCAGACCTACCTGATCAGAAAACCATTTTAAAAACTAGAGCAGCTTAAAATAAATAACTGCATAACAGATAGTGACAAGCTGTTCTAAATGATTCAAGCTGATCTCACAGGCGTGAATTATTCATACGAGTCTGAAAAGCAGATCCATTTTGAGCTCACTATTTGCACTGCTATTTCTGTCACAATCAAGACTTTCATGGAAACTGGTTTTCTACTATTCCATTCCCTCACACTACACAGGGGCCATCTTCACAAAGGATCTTATCTTTACACTAAAAGTTCCTGATCAAGAGTTTCTCCTTAAAACCTATTTATAAAACTGCAAAGAGAATCCTTTGTCTAAGGAAGAGCAAGATCGACACTGTTGCTACGGATGACTGAGGTGATTCATGAATTCAGGGTGTGATTTGTCAAAAAAACAGAAGGGGGGATGTTTTTTTTTTTTAAATCATGAAACATCACAAAATTAAGGTAACAATAGGCTAACAGCTCAATAACATCCGATGATATCAAATGAATAACACTAAATGAAAACGAACATCTTCCTATCTCTCTGACTAAATACATGAACACACAACAAAGTTCGCATTGCTTGTCGCGTTGCTGTGATGTTTCTCTCCCTCCGGATTAAATGGACAGTGACTCGAAAATCACTAAAATACATGAATACTAAATGAACAGTTTGCTCTGATGGCGCAGTTCACATTGTGCGCAGCTTTCCGATTTAAACTTTTTTTCTCGTCCTTATACTTCCTGTTTCATGGACTGTAACGGATTTGCTTATTTAGTAATTTTAATACAGAATTTACTTTGAAATTATAATCAGACACTCCAACGCCCCCCCAAATATTAAAAAAAAAGGGGGGGGGGGGGGGGGGGAAATCGGCCGTGAAAAAGGCGGCATCCGCCAAAAGGCGCGCTGTTTGCATCCCTGCGATAGAACGCAAAGATATTGTTATTATCTACAATGCATCTATTTGCTGGGGACGTTCGTGAACATCAAAGCTGCCACTTCAGGTCATTTTGAAAGCGAGTGCAATATAGACCATAGAAAACTGTGTCACAACATGCCTGTCATGTCAACTTTTTTTTTGGTTTGTTTGTTTTATTGACAGGGTTGTCCCCGAGGATTTTTTTTCAGCAGAGATAAAAACCAGAGGGGGGGGGGATGATCCCCACCATCCCCCCCCCAGCAAATCGCACCCAGCATGAATTAATAGCAAAAGGTGATGTGCAGTAGTCGTTGTCGGCTGGCCATCGCTAGCGATGATTACTGCTTTGTTAGGATGCGCAGAAACACAGATGGGCAGTGAGGCCCACACCAGAGCGCGCCATACTTATTCTCCTTTCCTAATGAAGCACCTTGCACAGTAAGGTAACACAAACGATATCATGACCCGATTGTGTTGTCTTTCTGGATGTCCAGACCGGATGCCAAGTGGTACACAAAAGTGCCACAGACATGACAGGTATGGAAGTTGCCCCGCAGTGACAACTGACTTGCCGAGTGATGCCATCTGTTGGCCATTTGAGTGGCTCTTCCGCATGCCATCTGGTGGTTGTCCATTGACCCTGTTGGGCTCATCTGCCACATTGCACCAAAAAGTGCCCTGCTGCCAGCGCCTTATTGGTGATATACTATTTAACCCATAGCTGGAACCCAGGCAGGTGCTACCACTCCAGGTCAGAGCAGACCTGGGAGCAACGGTGATTAAGGGGTAACGCCACTTTCCCCAGTACTCAAGTCCTCCCGGACATGAGACTCACCACCGGTTGTGGTTTAAAGTCATACCAAAGACTAGGAATGACCGTATAATGCGTTATGGATAGAAATAGGGAATAGAATATAGAGAAGTGTGCATGTGCACAGAACAGAAGAGAGCATAATAATAAATAAATAAATAAATTAAATAAATAGAGGACAATACAAGAGTATATAAGAGAACAGAAGGGAATATGATCAAATAGAGAACATTTTGCAAAAAGAAACCTTTGTCTAAGGAATTCCTAAAGAGCAAGGTCGACCAGACCTTGCAGATGTGTAGTAAACAATATTCCAGTGCAAAATGCCAAACACAAACTGGTATTGACTTCATACTCAATGATCTAAATGCTCCAATACTGTCAAACTATGTTGTAGTATATCCATAGTTGTCAAATAATAAATTACAAATACCTGCATAGATTTGGGTTTGTGTATTATGAAAATCAATGACCCTTTCATTTTATTTTTTCATTGCTGCAAGATGATGGCGTGTAATGGTAAGGTTTAAGCGTACAGGGAAGAGGTCATCCAGTCACCGTCAATATTCATTTATGAAAAATTCTATCATCGGTAACATTGACTGAATTGTTAATACAGTCTGCAGAAGGTAGGCACTCTGTTTGATGTAAAATATGCCTTGTGAATGATGGTTAATATTTCTTACACAACTGCAATTATCATGTGACCAAGTATTGTTGAGTCACATAAACTTTGATCTCTGGGCGTACTGCATTACTTGGTAGTGGAATAAGGGCATTCACCTCACGATCAGTGAAATATTCCTACAATTGACACAATGTCTTTTTAAAGCCTGATCATAAAGTCAAACAACAGATTATAATTTTGCAGGAAAAAAAAAGTTTTAATTTTAGGATTACGCAGCCTTTATTATTATACATTTCCTAAATCATGCTCTGATGGATCTTTAACTATTTGTTGGTGACACAGGGAACTAAATAAACTATTGCATTTTTTGAGACCACAACAAAGGTTTTCCTTTACGACGCTGCACTTTCCTGACACCCCTGAAAACTACAAGGCCTGTGTATTTATAAAGGAGCCCCATCCCCTTTTACTATACTTCCACATTTCCCCACAATGCATCATTCACTGCCATTTCAAGCGTGTTGAGGTTTTTGTATTAGTCACAGAAGGAATGACGAAAACAATCCTTGTGTGTCACTTGGGGATTGCTCTACCAGTCTCTATGGGTTTATTCAAAAAACAGTTGGACCATTCGTGGCTGAATTAAATAAACTTAATTGACAGCCTGCATTCGCAATACAGACATAGAAATAAACAATGATTAAATCAATGATTTTATGATGAAATACCAATTCTAATATTCCAAGGTATGAGAGTAAAAAATAAATAAATGAGTGCAATAGTAAAAGAGTGCCTCAGTTAATAGTAACAGCCCCAAAATATCCTTCCTACAAGCAAGCCAACACAGAGAACTGGGCTTCTCCGACCTGTATCAGAGTGAACGTACAGGTGAACAAACACCAAACTACAGTGGTGCTTCAAAGTTTGTGAACCCTTTAGAATTTTCTATATTTCTGCATAAATATGACCTAAAACATCAGATTTTCACACAAGTCCTAAAAGTAGATAAAGAGAACCCAGTTACACAAATGAGACAATATTATACTTGGTCATTTATTTATTGAGGAAAATGATCCGATATTGCCACTCACATATGTAAAAGTATGTGAACCTCTAGGATTAGCAGTTAATTTGAAGGTGAAATTAGAGTCAGATGTTTGTCATCCCATTGATTGAAATCAGGTGTGAGTGGGCACCCTGTTTTATTTAAAGAACAGGGATCTATCAAAGTCTGATCTTCACAACATGTTTGTGGAAGTGTATCATGGCACGAACAAAGGAGATTTCTGAGGACCTCAGAAAAAGCGTTGTTGACGCTCATCAAGCTGGAAATGGTTACAAAACCATCTCTAAAGAGTTTGGACTCCACCAATCCACAGTCAGACAGATTGTGTACAAATGGAGGAAATTCAAGACCATTGTTACCCTCCCCAGGAGTGGTCAACCAACAAAGATCACTCCAAGAGCAAGGCGAGTAATAGTCAGTGAGGTCACAAAGGACCCCAGGGTAATTTTTAAGCAACTGAAGGCCTCTCTCACATTGGCTAATGTTAATGTTCATGAGTCTACCATCAGGAGAACACTGAACAACAATGGTGTGCATGGGAGGGTTGCAAGGGGAAAGCCACTGCTCTCCAAAAAGAACATTGCTGCTTGTCCTCAGTTTGCTAAAGATCACGTGGACAAGCCAGAAGGCTATTGGAAAAATGTTTTGTGGATGGATGAGACCAAAATAGAACTTTTTGGTTTAAATGAGAAGCGTTATGTTTGGAGAAAGGAAAAAAAAAAACCCCACTGCATTCCAGCACAAGAACCTTATCCCATCTGTGAAACATGGTGGTGGTAGTATCATGGTTTGGGCCCGTTTTGCTGCATCTGGACCAGGACAGCTTGCCATCATTGATGGAACAATGAATTCTGAATTATACCAGTGAATTCTAAAGGAAAAATGTCAGGACATCTGTCCATGAACTGAATCTCAAGAGAAGGTGGGTCATGCAGCAAGACAACAACCCTAAACACACAAGTCATTCTACCAAAAAAACGGTTAAAGAAGAATAAAGTTAATGTTTTGGAATGGCCAAGTCAAAGTCCTGACCTTAATCCATCGAAATGTTGTGGAAGGACCTGAAGCGAGCAGTTCATGTGAGGAAACCCACCAACATCCCAGAATTGAAGCTGTTCTGTACGGAGGAATGGGCTAAAATTCCTCCAAGCCGATGTGCAGGACTGATCAACAGTTACCGGAAACGTTTAGTTGCAGTTATTGCTGCACAAGGGGGTCACACCAGATACTGAAAGCAAAGGTTCACATACTTTTGCCACTCACACATGCAATATCGGATAATTTTCCTCAATAAATAAATGACCAAGTATAATATTTTTGTTTCATTTGTTTAACTGGGTTCTCTTTATCTACTTTTAGGACTTGTATGAAAATCCGAGGATGTTTTAGGTCATCTCATCTCATTATCTCTAGCCGCTTTATCCTGTTCTACAGGGTCGCAGGCAAGCTGGAGCCTATCCCAGCTGACTACGGGCGAAAGGCGGGGTACACCCTGGACAAGTCTCCAGGTCATCACAGGGCTGACACATAGACACACAACCATTCACACTCACATTCACACCTACGGTCAATTTAGAGTCACCAGTTAACCTAACCTGCATGTCTTTGGACTGTGGGGGAAACCGGAGCACCCGGAGGAAACCCATGCGGACACGGGGAGAACATGCAAACTCCACACAGAAAGGCCCTCACTGGCCACGGGGCTCGAACCCGGACCTTCTTGCTGTGAGGCGACAGCGCTAACCACTACACCACCGTGCCGCCCTGTTTTAGGTCATATTTATTCAAAAATATAGAAAATTCTAAAGGGTTCACAAACTTTCAAGCACCACTGTAGAAGAAAATGCAAGCTAGGAGAAGAAAAAAAAAATCATTAATGATGGACATGATGTTCTTAAAGCTAAAAGCATGTAAGATGAGAAAACAGTTTAAAGTGCTCCAGAGTGTAAACGGATACATAAGCATGTATACGAGCAGGAGAAATAACACGGTGAGGCAGTAAGAACCAAGTGCCAGATTAAAAATAAACACCTTGCAAAAAGATGCAGATAAATTATTCCAAACTGTCTGTACAGAGCAAGAAACAAACTTGCATAAACACCATGCTTTTGGTAGAACCACACACCTGCTCGAAACACCACAGTGTTCTTCTTGAAGCCAGATAGCAGCTGGAGGCTCCGGAGTAAACCTTTAGCAGTCAGCTTCACATGAATATTAGACAGGGAGAATTTAGGCGAGAACAACATTGTGCTGGCCCAAAAATATATTTAAAAACCACACACACACACACACACCCCTAAAGCAAAATAATATTAAGAGCAGCCCCAGTGTGAGTCCACATGCGCATAGCTCAAAGCTTCAGGAAAAAAAGTTCACCCAAGCATTAAGCTAAATGGAGAGAAGGGAAGGGACAATTAAATTCCAGTTCATAATAGTGTCAGTATTTTTCTTCAGTTCTTGTTAGCTGTAACCTAGCGAAAAAGCAAGCCAGAGAAGGATATTCTGGCTGCATAGTTCCTCTGACAGATGCAGCGAAAGCAGACAAGCGTAATCCACCCAGATCAAAAACAGGCTTTTATCCCTCCACGTTCAGACAAGGCTCCATCTGCATCTCTCCATGGCACTGCCGCTGTGGAGGATGCTAGAGGAAAGAGAAGGGAAGTGGGAGGAGTGAACAGCCCAGCCTTAACCTGTGACGTAGGCCTCCCTCTCTTGCTCCCTCCCTCGTCATATGCTCTCTGTCCTTCTCCCACTAGAGGGAGGGTGAGAGGATAAAAACGGCGAGGGTCAAAGCAACGGCTCACAGCAACACTGTGCCTACTATCCAGAGCTGAAAAATCAGCCATGCTGGATTCAAGCGAATCTCCCCATCAACATGACTGGGTTCTATCAGTGGAGTTAAGCAGTTAAATGGTTAATAATAATGGTTAACAATACGAGACGTGAATTAAGGTTGTGAGAACACGTGCCTTCCTATTCAACTAAAAAGGAATTTTCTAATTCTTGGGTAGGAGTTTGAAATCAAATAAAGGTTTATGAATCGTTCAGTAAGGAACTACAATAAGAAGCCAAGACAACGTACACTCAAGCACAGACGTGAACGCACACAAGTGAGCAATGAGCGCACCCACATACCCAGAGCAGTAGGCAGCTGTGCTACAGCACCCAGGGAGCAGTTGGGGGTTAGGTGCCTTGATCAAGGGCACTTCAGCTCAACCTCAGACCACGGCTGCCCCATGTTAACCTAACCGCATTGCATGTCTGAACTGTGGGCGAAACCGGAGCACCCGGAGGAAACCCACACAGACACAGGAAGAACATGCAAACTCCATGCAGAAAGGCCCCCATCAGCCACTGGGCTCGAACTCAGAACCTTCTTGCTGCGAGGGGACAGTGCTAACCGCTACACCACCATGCCGCTGATAAATATTCTAATAATAAATTATTATTAAATACATCTAATAACAGAAAAAAATATAATACACTAAAAAGAAAAAGACTAAGTCAGTCATTCATAATACCAACACTGCTTAAATAAAATGGCATACAAAGGATATGCAAAATAAAATGAGAAATATTTAGATACAAGGATAACCCATCAGTGAGATTTAATTTCATTAAATGGAATACAGTACCACCATTTCTTTATTATTATTATTCAGAAGAGAGGCAACTCAAACATTTAAAAAAAAAAAAAAAAAGGGGGGGGGGGGGGGGGGTCTGGCTTGGGGCCTTCATTGTCTTACTTTTGATTAAGAGCCCCGAGTTTTCGTTACTGCTGACTGAGGTTTGTATTTGTTCACCCAGGTCTAATCTGTCTGACAAAATTGACAGCATGTGTAGTGGGTTTGACGATGGAAGCAACCAAACCTGAACAAAAAAAAGCATGTACCCTGCTGCAGTCATAATCTCACATCTTAACAGTTTGTAGCAAGAATGTGCGGTTAATTGCGGACAGCAGCAAACCCTGCATGTTTACCCAACCCAAGCTGTTTCCCCAAGGTTAAAACGTGCTTCAAAAACAAGCACCTAATTTCATAACTTGGTTCTCATAAGTGGGCAATCTTACTAATTTTAGGTACTGAAATGTAGGTGAACATGAACACTGCCTATAATGACCGTGTACAATGTTGTGTCCTAACAAACAAGTAGAGTTCCAGAACACAGAGACTGACCAGGAATAAAGTGATGAACAAAGATGAATGAATTAAAGCTGTGTTACTGTAAATAAAAACTATTGAAGTTAAAAACGTACTCAATTTGTAAAATGTACAATGCCTAAGCTGGATTAAATTTGACTAGCCAGCAGAGGTAGACAAGTACCCAAACTTCATTACTCAAGTCAAAGTACAGACCCCACTGGTCAAATGTTACTCCGATACAAGTGAAAATTGTCCAGTCAAATTTTTACTTAAGTTAAAGTACTTGCTTTTAAAAATACTTGTGTATTAAAAGTACATGTCAACGCATTGTTGTATCATTGCCACAACGCTTACAAAACCTAACGCCGTTACCAAAGACAGAAATCCGAATTCACAAAATGAACGCATGCTGTGCCATCATGGTGGTTTAACGTTAAGCTAGCTAGTCAGTGAAGCTCCACCTGACGCTAGCAAACTCTTTTCAAACTTGAAATCATATTAGATTTATACATTGTTTATTTGGCAAGATTATACTAAAACATTTCTGAAATCCTTTCAGAAAAGTGAACGTCATTCATCTTAGCGTAACTGTTTTTACATGCTAACTGTGTCCAAGTTAACTAGCTATGTGTAAACGTTAGCCGTGGACAAGGCTACAGCAACTTGGCAGGCAAATCCAAAGAAAGGTCATTTGACTAACCAGACTGCATAACTATTGCAACATTATCGCTAGCAGTGAAAGCACAGACAACTTCACTGCAAGCTTTCCCTTGGAATAAAACGTTTACAGACCTCAATATGCTTCTGCAAGTCGGACGGCAAGTTTTTGTAGACCGTGATGTGGTTCATTTTAGGCAAACAAAGCAAACATTTAAAACAAAACTCTTTAATTCTTTCAGAAAACTGAAACATGGGTTCTAGCTATAGAACTGTGGGTGCGTGCATTCCCCAGAAGAGCCGCCTCCTTCCATTCTGCCATCAACTGATCGTGTTAAATAATACTGCTGAGAAATCATTGATCTTGATTTTATTCAGTCTATGGATGTGATGTGACCCTAGTGATTACTGATAGGCTGTCTCAATGTCACCTGTGAAAAAAACCAAATCACGTTTTAGAACATCCACTTTCAAAGCTGCTTCATAGTAACGAGGACCTGGATAGAAATGCAGTGGAGTAAAGAGTACGATATTTGCCTTTTAGATGTAGTGAAGTTGGTCATAAGTTTCCAAAAAAAATAAATAAAAACTCAATTACAGACACTCAAAGTGTACTTAAGTACAGTACTCGAGTAAATGTACTTCGTTACTGTCCACCTCTGGTAGCCAGACATGTTCTTGCTAAAAGCAATTCAACCCCCACCTCCGCAAAACAAAAACAAACAGTAACAGATCAGAATTGTACTGGGGTGGTTCTTCTGGTAACAGAATTACAGTCACAGCAAAATGTGGTAAATTATTATTATTTTTTTTAAAAGTTGCAGTACTCAAGATAAATGGTATTAAATTAAAAAAAAAAAAAAAAAAAAATCACACTGTATGGGGCATCTTTTGACCCTAAAAAAAAAAAATGCAGCCATGTTTACCTCTGAATGCAAAGTCTTATGAGGAAAGAGAAAAAAAAAAAGTCAGTAATGGAATTACGTCAGAAAAAAAACAACTTTCATTTCTTAAAATTCAAACCAAGATTTGTCTGAAGCGACATTGCTATAATCGGGGTGATAATTTTTAAATATGGTTTTCAGTACACTTTGCCTTGGATTAACAATATCGCTGAACTGACAAGTTAAGGCAATCATTTCATAATTTGGCCTCTCTGCTGAAGAATTATCCACTGATCCCTGTTCCAAGCAGGTGATGTGTTTATGAGAGCATATTAAATTAAAAAAGCGTACTAACTTGGCTGCAGCTGTCTCAGCTGGGTCATATGGACTTGGCTGCAGAACACAGCCCTCACGCTGCAGAAAGCCCACAGTGAAAACCAACTGCCACTACAATTTATATGGAAAAAAAGCACGACTACAAAGTGATTTGATGCACACTGCACATCACTACAGCACACATCCACTTTTTCTTCCCACTGTGCCAGGACAAAAATTAATAGCTGTGGTGAGCGAGATGACGATCGAAGGGATTTTAAGTCTGCCGACTGAGTGGGCTATACTTTGTCAAGATGAAAACTTAAATTAGTATGGGCTTCGGAAAGGATTATGGAATGCCAAGAATACATCTGATTTAGTCAGTGATTAAAGGATTTGAAAATGACAAATTAAGCAAATTTGTACATTTATATTACATTACAGGCATTTAGCAGATCCCTTTATCCAGAGTGATGTACAACAGGACCCTAACATACCCACAGCAGTGGGCAGCCTGGGGAGCAGTTGGGGTTAGGTACCTTGCTCAAGGGCACCTCAGCCTTTCCTGCTGGTCCAGGGAATCAAATCGGCAACCTTTTGGTCCCAAAGCTGCTTCTCAAACCTTTAGGCTATGCCCACTGTATATACTTATGTACAGTTTCACTGACTTTCTAGTAACTACCCACCTGGAAAAGTAGCAGTAATTCGAGCAGGCCGCGATGAAGCAGGGGGTTTTGAGATGTTCCCTGTAGACCTCGCAGATGTATGAGACAGTGAAGATGTGTTCTTGTTTCCTGCAGAACCACAGCAGAGGGAAGATTTTAAGCTCACTTTATATGGCGGGGGGCACACATAGGACCACAACCCACAAAAAGGCACAGTGGTACTACTTAAGAAAACAAACATCAGCACTTTGTCAGTTTTGGTTATACTGTATTGAGTGAATTTTTAAAGAAAAAAAAAGAAAAAGGAAAAACCCCACCCCACTTGTGATGCCATAAAATAATGTCCTAAAAAAAACCTTATGATGGTTTATAGATGCAGCCCTTTTGTTGGCACCACAGAAAACTAAAAAAAACTCTGTTGTAAATATTACAATTATGTGATGGATTTTGTGGTAGAAAGTGTTTATACTGCATGGTCTTTTTGCCAAGTTTATTTGTATAGTGGTTAACAGACATCGTCACAAAGCAGCTTTACAGAAAATTCAAGACTTTAAACATGAGCTAATTTTATCCTTGATGAGCAAGCCTGTGGCGACATTTTTGTGGCAGCAGCATTAAAATGAAACGATGGACTGTTTAGGGAAACAAAAATGGCTTTCTATGACAGGAATCATCAATTAGCAGCCTGTGGTCTCATTGCAGATCCATTAATATAGTTCAGTATTTCACAAGATCTACTGCTACTGCTCACTTACGTATCCCCCCCGCTTTCACTTGTATCAGAATGCAAGCAATTGAAGGAATAGGACACTTATTATGAACGTTGACTTCAACAAATAATGAACCCTGAAACAAGTAAAGAGCAGTGTCCCCCCCCAGGGATTTCAAATAGCATCCTGGTAAACGGTCATTTAGAAATAACGTTTTGCTTCTTGAAATAACGTCAAAATCCACCCTATATGTTTCATAAATACATTCAGTCGGTAAACGGGAAGTCGATGTGCAACAGACCTGAAAATAGTATACACAGTATAGAACTCCAAGCTGAAGCTTGGTACCAAATATCAAGTAGTTGTGATTTGTAGTTGCTGAGAAAAATGTTACGAAAATTTTGTAAATCCATGCTGTGTGTGTTGAAAACACATTCAGTCGGTAAACAGGAAGTTGATGCACGACAGACCTGAAAATGGTATACACGGTATAGAACCCCAAGCTGAAGCTCACTACCAAATATCAAGCAGCTGTGATTTGTAGTTGCTGAGAAAAAAATGTTACGAAAATTTTATAAATCCACACTATACGCGTCATAAATACATTCAGTTGGTAAACAGGAAGTTGATGAGCGACAGACCCAAAAACAGTATACACGGTACAGAACCCCAAGCTGAAGTTTGGTACCAAGTGGCTATGATTTGTAGTTGCTGAGAAAAAGGGTGTTTCGGATGGATGGAGATCCAGACAGATGGACAGAGGTAAACCAGTATTTACCCCCTCCTTCGGAGCAAGGGTATAATTAGTCAAAATTGTAAAGCCCTTCTATGAGCAAAAAAAAAAAATTCCACTTTGAATTATCCAGACAGAACGCAACTGGACATTCACCAAATTTTTAATTAAACCCCCCCAATGGCATCAGTCTTAGAGAAACTTTTGTGCCACCTTTATTTTTTTAAAAGATAAAAACACTTTGAGAAACAGGTTTGTTGTCACATACTGCTCTTATAATACGTGTCAGTGTAAGTGCAATATGCAAGCACAGTCCAAGTCACAGACAATCAGTGAAAATCATTTATAAAAATCAGTGGTCTGTAACTCGATTTGAATTCTGTGAACTATGCACATTTTTTTTTAAAAAGACAGTTATATGCACAGAGGTCTTATGAGAATGTGCGTTTTTACCACAAGATGATGAGACTTTGGGAGATAGACTTTGGAGCCTTGTTCTTAATGACGTGGTCCTAGGAGTAGTGGGAGGTTTTCCCAAAGCTCCTGAGGGCGACTCCAAATCTGCAAAAAACACACAGACAATCTGAAGTCCCTTCGAAATGTGCTAGAGAGAAAAAGTTCACTTTTATTACACACGACTCAAATATACACAATGATAAATAGTTGCATCCAGACTACAGAGTGTCTGAACATTACAGCTTTTTTTACACTAAACATCTACCCAAGGTTTGCATAGTGTAGTGGATTATACCACACAGGATTTTCACAAGGGATATTTAAAGGTTTTATGGAATAATTGAGGATTCTTAGCTTCCAAAAAGGGTTTTTTCCTGATATGCAAACACTTTGTTAAAATATGGTTTTAGATAAGGATGACCAAAGAACCCAGAAGGAAGGATTTCCAAGAGTCCAGTCTCAGTATTGGTGTGGCCATCAACAATGTATTAAATAACACACCAAGAATAAAACAGTTTCATGCACCAACAGCAGAGATTCTATGAAATTTCTCTCTGCAAGAAACTGAAACTTTAATGTGCGTCTTATGGTCCAACACAACTTACTTCTCTGTAGTGGAGTCTTAGATTTCCCATAACAGGCAGCTAACAAAGGAACGACACAGAAGCGATAGGATCCAATGAGGAGGCATGTAAAGAGAGTGAGATCACACTGAGAGCCTGCATTGGATTGGGGGATCAGGGTTGAGTTCTCAAAAACGTCCAAAGAAAATTCACTCCAGGTGCAGCTGCGGAGGCCCTCGTAAACCAACATTAGTAATACTTATTCTACAAGTTTAACAATGGGCAAAGAAAATAAGGTAGTCCAGTATACAGAGCTTCTGGACGACATATGGTTGTGTCCTGTTTTCTTGTTCTCTCCAAGTGAACTGGAGTGGAACAAACCCAGCTTGCTTGACATGTGGGACTGAGAAGCACCACTCATCGAAAAGCATGCCAATCCACCAATGAGGAAACAGCAGGGAAGTGAAGATGTGCAGGCGGAGGGGGGAAAAAAAAAAAAAAAAGCCTCTTTGTCTGAATAAGGCTCCCCTTCTGTGTCTGTAAGGACAACACTGACCTACTTTTCAACTGGCCTTAGAGTCACAAATTCACAAGAACTAGAGTTGGAAAAAGCATTCAGCATGCTGTATTTAGTGACTTATTTATGACCCTGTCCCCTGGGAAGATGAAGGGTATAGACGAACACTATTATGAGTCAGAAAATATCAAGCCTTTAAACCAACACGAAACTATTTAAGTACATTTGATGGGTTTGAGTAAATCCTGGGGGGGGGGGGGGGGGTGTCTACTTCATCAGAGCTTAAATGAGATTTCAGATTCAAGCATGAAGTGGGTCAGCAACAACAAGAAGCCTTTATTTAAAAAAAAAATCACATATACACTCAAGTACACTGCATTTAACCCATCTGAAACAGTAAACACACAAGCCTTGCTCAAGGGCACTTCAGCCCAACCTTCAGGCCATGGCTGCCCCAAGTCAACCTAACCGCAAGTCTTTGGACTGTGTGGGAAACTGGAGAAAACCCATGCAGACACGGGGAGAACATGCAAACTCCACACAGGAAGGTCCCCGTCGGCCGCTGGGCTCGAACCCAGAACCTTCTTGCTGTGAGGCGACAGGGCTAACCGCTACACCACCATGTCACAACTGAACTGTAAGGATGATTATGTTTACACTGACTAGTTACATCTGAGCACATATAACTGGCAACATATTTGACTATACATATTTTTGACTATACATAACACACAGTTGGTTGACTGTCCATCATAGTGTCAATGTAAAGTATGCAGCGAGCTATTCTAGATGGAGAACTGAAACACATTTCATGCTTCCAGTAGGAAGTAGGGGCTACTCATCTATTTTTTACTCCTCAGAGTTGGTATATGCTGATGTGTGCAAAAAGACAGCAGTATATGATAGACTGGGAAGTGAACACCACTTTTGACCAGATGATGTATCCCAACTGGTATAGCTAAGGGAACAAATGCCATTCCAGCCCCTGTACTGTCCACAAAAACATAGTAAAAGGATAACCAAGCCATTCCCAGGCAAAAAGTTTAGATGCATTTTCAATAATGCTGCGTTATGGATTAAAATGAACTTAACTGCTTGACCATTCTTGTATGCAGCACCGAGTGTCATGCTATCTGATTAGATCTTAATTATGTGAAATCAGATATTTACTCAGTGAGCAGTATGTTCAGTTTATATCTCCTTGAATTAATAAATTAGATCACAAAATAGATCACACTGGTCTAGGAGAATACTGAAGATTGTAAAAACAACTGGCTGAGAATTGAGTGCATTATGAACAGCTTCGGGACAAGCATCTAAAGTCTCACCAGGCTTTGTGTGTCCACTGGACACACTCAAGCTTTTAAATTGGGTCCTTGTCTTCACTGGCAGCTTTGAGGCTGATGAATGTGGATGGCCAGGATTAAGAGCGAATCTGGAAATGGTTCCTCCTGAAGCCTCGGTTCCTGTACCTTCAGTAACACGCATGCTTAGATTACCTACATCAAAAAGAGATAAGTGTTGTTTGTGATGTTGTAAAACAATAAAGCATTTATGTAATGCAAAGAAAATGAGCAAATGCATAGTCAAACATTTATTGAAACAAGCGCAGACGTATTCTAAAGACAATGGTTATAAATTTAGCAAAGGTTGTCCTTTCCAAAAAAACAGTCCAAAGCTACAGGGAACAGTCCACCGAAATTGACACCCTACAATGTATACAGGCCCAAACAGTGACCGCTAATCTCTCTCATTTTTCATTAATATATACACACGGGGGTGGCATGGTGGTGTAGTGGTTAGCGCTGTCGCCTCACAGCAAGAAGGTCCAGGTTCGAGCCCCGTGGCCGGCGAGGGCCTTTCTGTGTGGAGTTTGCATGTTCTCCCCGTGTCCGCGTGGGTTTCCTCCAGGTGCTCCAGTTTCCCCCCACAGTCCAAAGACATGCAGGTTAGGTTAACTGGTGACACTAAATTGACCGTAGGTGTGAATGTGAGTGTGAATGGTTGTCTGTGTGTCAGCCCTGTGATGACCTGGCGACTTGTCCAGGGTGTACCCCGCCTTTCGCCCGTAGTCAGCTGGGATAGGCTCCAGCTTGCCTGCGACCCTGTAGAACAGGATAAAGCGGCTACAGATAATGAGATGATGAGATATACACATGGTGTTTCAAAAAATTTTATATCATTTGAGATGTAAATATCCCAGAAACTACATAGTCTAGGCAAATGAAACTGAACAGGCTTAAATTTTGAGCAATACAAGATTTATTCCTCGAAAATTTGAATGAGAAATTCAAAAAGGTACGTGGATTCCATGAACGGTTTCACAAATTTTCAATATGCACGCCGCCTGAGACACAAGCGCATACAGACAGCCTTCCTCTTTGAACTTTTTATGCCATGCCCAAATCTGCATTACAGTTGGTGCATTTTTAGAGGATTCTCTCATAAATGCCAAGTCTTGTTCAACTGTGTTCGAGCGTACTCTAACACACAAAACGCCTTTTCTTTTCCAGTGAATGTCATTTCTATACCGAAAAATATAAAAACAAAAAACATTAAACAAAAATTTGACCCGTTTCCACACATGCTGTTAAAATTTGAGGTCAATTGAATGAGAATTGGCAAAGTTATTAGATTGTGAAATGATATAAAAAATTTTTGAAACACCTTGTAATAAAAATAAATTACATCTCTGTAGTAAGTAATTCTGCAGCCAAAAAGTACTCTGAATCCATTTTATTACCCTCACCTAGAGGTAAATGAAGGGACTGGTATACAGGAACACAAATAATAATCCTATACCTTTATCTAAGATCAGTTTCTGCCCATGCTTGTGCATCCAATAGTGGTCCTTTCCCTACATCCTCAATTTCGCTAACATTGCTGGCCAAACAGTGAAAAGCACCATATTGTATAACCAAAATCACATCAGGGAATGATTCAAACAACACTCCTTTCCTTCCCCCGTTTTTTCCATTATCCCTACTGCTTTCCGGTCGAGGTTGACCTTCTCAGTGGGCCTCTAATTTTCTTCTGTAAATACAAGAATGGTCAGGGAGGACAGGAAGGGGTGTGTTTTATATAAACACTGTAAAGGTAGAGAAGGAACATCTGTATCCTCTGCTATCCCTTTGGGAACGACAAGATTTGTTTATCAGAAACAGGAAAATCTGCTCTCAGTAGTATACAGGGCATTCGCATCCTTGTAGTGAAAATGAGAACTGCAGACAAACTAAAAGACATCAAGTTCTGCTCGTTTCTGTAAACTCTGGGTCGTCTAGGTGTACGTACATGGGTTTTCCATTCACATCTGATCAAACTCACGAAACACTCAATAATTAGCTGATGAGCTGTTAAGCCCTGACCAACCACATGAAAATACCACATGGAGTTATGGATTGGACAGCAATATAGTTGTTGCTCTGGCTAGATATACTAAAACATATGGTTAGTCAAACAGAGTTACATCTTAATATAAGAGAAATAAGTGCCTGGAATTAACAATGACCATCATTCAAAAACTATAGTGATGGACTATATATAGTCCGAACAACAAAAACACTATTTAGAAATTAGTAAAACATTTAATATCGGCAAAATGTTCTTATAGCAGCGGGGCTGTGGTCAAGCGTCGGTTTGTGAATGGAGGGCAGGGCCAGGGAAGATGAGTGGCAAAGTGATCTCACCTGTTGTTAATTGATGTGTATGTGCGCCTGTTTCAGTGATGGCCGAGGGTTGATAAGGAGAAGGAGAGCGGAGAGGTGGTGTCTCCTGACCAGTGTGTGCGCGCGCGCGCATGCATGTGTAGTAGAGTAGCCACCAAAAAGCTCAATTAAAAAAATAAATAAAAGAACGGTGTTGGATCATTACCCGTCTGTCTGCGCTTTAGTAGTCCACCTGCCTCAGGGACATACGACAGTTACCGGTACAAGTACCAATTTCACTTTCTGAACACATTTAATTATACACCAACATAGAAATGTTACAACCTGGCATCACTTAGCATTGCTTCAGGTGGAGATCACTACATACAAATGTAAACATTATTCCTGGCTCCAACCTTTAAGCATTCGGCATCATTTAAAACACAATGCTCCAAGTCTACTTGAAAAAAAAACTGCTATTAATAAGCTTAAACAAAAAGAATCACCATATGCAAGCCATTTTCCATACCTCCAGATGTGCTCAGTTTACTCCTTGGAGAAGGCATGTCTTTGGTGGTGCAGCCATTTTTCTGTGCCGTGCCAGGCTTAAGTTTCGATGCAGACGGAGGTGGCGGCCGAAGGCTTGCTGCTGGAGTTCGTGCAGGCGAAGCACCTCCTGCCCTGGGTGATGATGGCTGGGAGCCAAGGCTGCTTTTGCGCCAATCACAGAGCGCTGCTCCTACTGGCCGGGATGAGTCTGCCTGCAAGAGAAGCTTCCTTTCACTCGCATGCTCCCACGAGAACTGACTGAAGTCTGTGTGCTCCACGCTCACTATGGTGTTGGCCATAACAGAGCTAAAGAATCTAAGCTGTGGTCGAGAACTTGCGCACACTCAGAACTTGCTATTTTACTATAGTTCTCCTGGGAATTTGGAAATCCCTGCCAAGTTACACCCTCTCACCTCCCCCACCGCCCCAAACTCTATAAACATAGTGAGTGTGTACACATGGAATACATTTACCAGAGTAGCAAGATCATATTTAACAATTAAAGCCATTCATAGCAAGAACATGGTGGTCTGGACATTCATTTGGTTCAAGATGGTCAACCAAATTTGAATTATCATCATTTGGGAGGACATGCTTGAGACAAAGGTCAAGTGGCTATTCATTCCCAACATATAGATAGGACTTTATTACAGTGTTTGTCAATCCTGGCCTTGATTCAAATTTTTAATTCACCTGATGCAGTATGATCAGCTAATTAACCAACTTGGTTAAACTGGGTAAGTTAGAGAAGAGAAACAAGTTACAGACTTGAGGAACACCGCTTCATTATATACTTTTCCTCAAATGTTTAACCTTACACACACACAAAAATCCTACTTATCTAAAATAAAAGATAAGTCACTCTGGAAAACGGGATACGCCAAATGTCATAAGTGCAAAAATTAATATGCATACCAACATTAATTTCAAAAACACACATACAGTACAAAACAGTTCACCGAAACATTTTACTCAAAGACACAGATTTTAACTCACGTTTGGAATTATTTTCTGGGGTTTCCCAAGACATTTTTCTTCTCTGGAAGAAGCCTGCTTGTCTCCAAGTTTTGTCAGGCCAGTTCGGCTCAGAAACCCTCCTACAGATGAGCTTTTTGCATTAGTGAAAGCATGTACAAGCCTACCGACGTGTGAGCGCTTTACAGCTGTGTTGTCTCCATTAGTTTTTGATGAGCTGGAAGTCTCCGACCACGTGCGAGGCCGGGACTTTGGAGCAGACGCACTATCATGAAAAGTAGATGAGTGAGTTCTTTTAATCATATTGTTCTGATCCCTCTTAAGACTACCACATGTGAGAGTGGCGCTGGAAGAAATTGCAGAGGTACATTTGCTAGGACATGCTATGTTTTGCATGGAATGGGAAGGTTGAGTTGGTTTTTTGTGCGGTCTTGTATTTGATGATGCATTGACACCAGTCACACTTGAGGCACTAGCGGTTCTAGACATTATTTTAGATTTTACATTACTAAAGTTAGGCTTGGCATTCTTCTTGGTTTCTAATTTATTACTTTTCGTGGATTCAGGCAATGAAATTGTAGGTTTCGGAGAGACCAAGCTTTGCTGTTCCTTCATAACTTGGGCCAATGGACTTCCAAAATCACTTTTGCTCGTGTTTAGAGGGGAGTCTGAAAAGCAAAATGTTTTCGAGCGCAAAGACTGAACAGGAGTAGAGGTCTTGGCATTACCACTGATGTCTAGTTCCTCAGAGCTTGCAATCTGGAATGTTTTTGCTTCAGCTGATGTGGACCGAGCAGATCTTTCAGCCTCTGTAGGGTTTTTTTTCACATTAACTGGTGTGACACATTCAGAATGACTAACCCCTGCAACCAAATGTGAAGTTCGGTTTTCCCCAGGTCCATTTTGAGGAACTGTTTGAAATACATCCTCTTCCATTGTGAATGTCTGATTGCTTAACTGGATGAAGGTGACTCCAAAGTCTGGAGGTTTGCTGCTTTGTCCTGAAGCATTGACCATGTTATTAACAAGACCTTCACAAACATCAGGCAGCCAGCCAGGCATCAGGCCAACATTAGAAGGCATATCTGAAAATTCCTCCAAGTCCGAGGCATTGAGTTGTTGATCAGACTCATGAATTATGAAACTGTTGCTCCTAATTAGCATCTCACCAGAGCTCACAGAGCTGTAGGTCTCACTGGAGCTAGAGCTTGATGGAGGAACAGATCCTATGACATAGGCCCGTCGCGTGTCAGTACTGGGGAACATCTTTGAAACACCATCATGTTTCTTAACAACGAGACGATGGACATCTGGCATGGTACTTTTAGAACCAATATTGCCATTTTTCAGGGCTGACATCATAAATGTCACATTCTGGCTACAGTTGTCATCTGCACTTTTTATACAGCCGACAGTGCCCAAGTTTGATTGTGCATCCATTTTAATTACGCTTGGAGAAATCAATTCGCCAACACAGTCCTCGGTCATCTCAACGTCAGTAGGGCCGTTCGTTTTGCCATGACTACTGTTGTCTGAAGGGTCACTAAGGCAAGCAATATTTCCATTTTGGTCTTCTGCAAACACTGAGCGGTGCATAGCCTTAAGGGGAACCTCCATGCCTTTGGCTGTTTGAGCGATTTTAAGTTCAGTGGTGCCGACTTCAAGGTCCAAACGTCTATGGTTTGACTGCATTCTTTCTCTTGCGGTAAGCCTTTACACATCAGCCAAAGCAAGTCACCTAAGATGGAGAAAATGTATGTAAATACTTCAAACTTTATCAATGTTCATGTTAAAGAAAGATGTAAAGTTCTGGTGTTTAAAATGTACATGAGTCTCACGAAACACCCAAATACACCAGTGATCTTACTGTTAAGAAGCCTTCAACCTCATTTTACTTTAGCCTGACCAGGCACCTTAAACATGACAAACTGCTCAATCGTTTCATTAGTTTCTTTTTAGCCCTACAGATAGTCCATTTTAGCCAATTTCCAATTATTTGTAATGTTACCATGTATAAATCGAATCAGCAATGTGTTTCATTTTATTTTCTTAGTAACAAACTAATGTTCGTAGTAAACTAGAAACTCCTTTTGCCTTCTAATTAAGCAACACAGTTCGAGTCTTAACGTTTTATAATCAGCAATTCACTGAACGCCCTTCCTTGTAACAAATATATGGCACCCCTATTAATTTTTTAATAAGCATATGACACCCTGTTAATTTTTAATATCTCCAAGGACACCTTTGTATAAGTAATAGAGTTTGGACTGTGTCAATATCCTCCACAGTTAACCTGTCTTAAATGTCTAATTGAAATGGCTTTCTAGGATCACTTTTTTTCCCCCATTCAAAGGCAACACAGACCTGGGAAGCAAAATCCAGGTGTTTTTACTAGTATTATCCCATTCACAAAACAACATATATTTTCCATTATTATGCTGTAATGGTGGCATGTGGGAACAGGAGCAAAACAGCAAAAGTCAAAAGATTAATCTATCCCCCCCCAACACCCTAGAGACAGAGGCCTTTTGTCATGGCTCCAGTGGGACTCAAACCATTGGATTTGCAGGTTATGAACAGTCATGACATTGCTGGCGGTGACCTAAGCGATATGACCGAAGTACTCACACTGCCTCACTGTAAAGAAACCATCATAAGATACAAGCAGAAATGTTATAGTCTTTGCTTGAACAAAATTGATAGATTTTCAGAAGCAGGAAGAAAACTCTCTTAAGAGAGACGTGATGCAGCTCAACTGGTGCCATGCTGCTAACTAGCCAAGGTCTCAGTTTAGGCTTTTCTCAACAATGGACTTGCCACCTAGTGAATTAGACATCACGTCCAGGCTCACATCTTACACATCTCGTGGAAGTCTGCGCTCTGTAGCAGGTGGGACTACATGACATCTGTTACTTTTCCATTATGGAAGACTGAGTGGGAACGGAACTGTTATCCATCCCATGTTTATACCTTGTACAATAACAGATTTGGTATATAAAAGGGGCTTATGTTAGCGCACAGCAGCCCTAAATTCTTAAAACATTAACAAATTACCAGTTAGGTTTACACATGCAAATGTCCATTTATAGGGCTAACAAGAAACTGGAGACACTACTGACAAAGCAGGTTGTCATTAGTGCCAAGGCAAGCTAAAGAAAAATTGCATTTTGGAAGAAGTGCAAGTCGACAGCAAATGTTAAATCAGAACAGACTGGTTTAAAGGAACAGTCCACCGTACTTCCATAATGAAATATGCTCTTATCTGAATTGAGACGAGCTGCTCCGTACCTCTCCGAGCTTTGCGCGACCTCCCAGTCAGTCAGACGCAGTCAGACGCGCTGTCACTCCTGTTAGCAATGTAGCTAGGCTCAGCATGGCCAATGGTATTTTTTGGGGCTGTAGTTAGATGCGACCAAACTCTTCCGCGTTTTTCCTGTTTACATAGGTTTATATGACCAGTGATATGAAACAAGTTCAGTTACACAAATTGAAACGTAGCGATTTTCTGCGCTATAACGACAGGCGTACTAACACCTTCTGCGCGCTTTGACAGTGCATTGATACTGAGCTCCGTATCAATGCGCTGTCGAAGCGTGCAGAAGGTGTTAGTATGCCTATCATTATAGTGCGGACTTTCCATAGCATAGAAAATCGCTACGTTTCAATTTGTGTAACTGAACTTGTTTCATATCACTGGTCATATAAACCTATGCAAACAGGAAAAACGCGGAAGAGTTTGGTCGCATCTAACTACAGCCCCAAAAAATACCATTGGCCATACTGAGCCTAGCTACATTGCTAACAGGAGTGACAGCGCGTCTGACTGCGTCTGACTGACTAGGAGGTCGCGCAAAGCTCGGAGAGGTACGGAGTAGCTCGTCTCAATTCAGATAAGAGCATATTTCATTATGGAAGTACGGTGGACTGTTCCTTTAACTCCGTAATAGGTGACTGTGCTACAAAGCAGTCACAAAATGGTCACTGTGCCATTATACGAACTTGATAGAATATAAACAGCCTAACAATTACAAGACTGAATTTTCAGCACAGCAAGCCAAGGCTGCAAAAATGTACCTTGGATATTTGAATATTTCATGGATAAGAAAATGCTGATGAAATGTGCATAATGCATACAAATAGTCAGTGGAATTGGCCTCAACTCCAACTGCAATTCAGAAATGTTTCCAACTAAATACAAACTCAAAATCCTTCTTAAAAATCTTAGTTCATAAAATCAAAGTTGTTGATTTTGTTAGCCCAACTCACCTACTGAATGTGAATGGTTGAGAGGAGAAAACCTCTATAATAATAATAATAATAATAATAATAATAATAATAATGGCAATGGGAAGCCACTACTGTAACATTCCCTAGAGACTTTGATGGCTGAAGCCATCAGAGCAGCCTCGTCACTGTAGCGATACCCCAAAATGGCTGGATGGACGGACCTCACCTACTGCTAGTAATCGTAAACTTCCAAGTAGAAGAAATAGCGATCAGAGTTCTTGTGTGATCATTCTAGCTCTACACCAGCCACTTGTGGTTTACTCAACATTACTGAAACATTTCACAAGCTTTAAAACATAATACAGACCAAATGGAAGGAAAGGTTTCCTTGAACTTTAAAAACAAATTTTAATGTTCTGCCTGTTTATCTATTAACCACAGTCCACAGGGGTTGAAATTGCCTGGTATGATTTTAAACTGCTGGAAGAAAGACCCTGCACACTCCAGTGCACTCCTGTCAAGAACTGCCAAATCAGAAAAACATTGGCATAGTATAGAAACTGAAATTAAAAACAATGATTTGTAAGTCTTCTTTGAGCTGCATTGCATTCAAAACACAGCAGCACATTATTTGAATGTGTTACCTCATGAATTTTATTAATTTCTTTTCCAACACTTAATTTTGTTTCTTGCAACAAAGTTGGGATAGTAAAGCATTTACCGCTTTATAATCTTTCCATTCCTTCTCACAACACTTAAAAGATGTTCAGAGACTGAAGACACCAAGTGATGAAGCATTTCAGATGTCACATTCTTCCTGCAAACAGGTCTTAAGGTGTGTGACTGACAACCTTGTACTGTCATTTTTTCAAAATTCGCCACACATTTTCTACTGGGGACAGAGGGGACAGGCACCCACTTCTTCCTCAGCTATGCCTTTGTAGTGTGTGTAGAATATAGTTTTGCATCGTCTTGAAGGCAGAATCTCTTGCACCAAAACCTCAATATACTTTTCTGCATTAATGCAGCCATCACAGAAGTGCAAGTGATCTTTGCTAAGGGCACTGACAAGTCCATACCATGAGAGACTCTGGCTTTTGGACATGTTGCTGGTAACAGTCTGGATGGACTTTTTCTTCTTTGCTCCAGAGCACATGGCATCAATTTCTTACAAAAAAAAAAAAAGACCCAAACACTGAACCATCTGACCACAGTACACGTTTCCACTGTGTGATAGTCCATCCTAAATGCTTCCAAGCCCAGACAAGTTGATGACGCTTATGGACTCTTAACACAAGGCTTCCTTTCTGTACAGTAAAGTTTTAACTGGCATTTGTGGATACAACTTCATATTGTAGTGCTTGACAGAGATTTACCAAAGTAATCCCGAGCCCATATCAGCTTTGTTATATCAGCTATAGATGAATGACTGTTCTTGATGCAGTGCCGTCTGAGGGATCGGAGATGATCACAGGTGTTCAGCTTAGGCTTGCGCCCTTGCCCTTTATGCACCGAAATGCCTCCAATCGTTTAATGATCTTATGCACCGTAGAGGATGAAATACCCAAATTCCTTCATAGCTTTCTTTGACGAACACTGTTTTAAAACATTTCGATAATTTTCCCATGCATTTGTTGACAAACTGGAGATCCTCAGCTCATCTTTGCTCCTCAAAACACCTCATTTGTTTTACCTCATTACTAGCTCTAAATTTCCTTACAACTTTTTTGGAATGTGTCACAGCCCTCAAACACAGGAATGGATGTATATTAACAAAATAAAATTGACCAGACAAAACATGAAAAATTTTGGGCTCATACTCTATGCAATGAAATGCAAGAATTCAAAGTAAATTTAGAAAAAAAAATTAAGTCACTGCTTGCTTTATTTGCATTTTCCATACCATCCTAAATTTTTCTGACTTGGGGTCGTACAATAAAGGAAGAGGATCTGGGCAAGGGGTAGAAAGGAGGTCTTTTAACCAGGCTGAATTTGAACCAGCAATATAAACCTTTTAAAATTACAATTTCTTCATCAAATGATCTACTGAAACGGTCAGCTTAGAGAGAAAAAAGCCATATGTTCGACGATTCTTTCCAAGAATAACACTGTGTGAACAAACAAATCAGTAGAACAACTTCTTACTCCATGATGGCAAAGAGGGAGGTGTCTAACACACAACAACAGGTACAGACAGGAGGAAACAATGATTATTCACCAGGCAAAGGTTCATAACTGTCTCACAGACCTGAGACAATTGTTTTAAATTATATAAAAATCAGGAATAGCTGTAGGGCTGGGTTTGCCTCTTTAGGAAGCCTTGCTGCATTTGTACAGAGTTGACTTACATGCAGTGGAAACTTTATGCTTTACAGCAAAATGATAACCATGTTTATTTTGGAGGTCCAAACTAAAATAAATAAATAAATAAATAAATATATATATATATATATATATATATATATATATATATATATATATATAAAATATGCATGTTCAGGTAATTTTTTTTTAAAGGGTACAGTAAATCTAGTTAAGAAAAAAGTGGCACGAGCAAGGCTTGAAAATTATTCTGAACTGAGGCAAATCAATTATTTTAACATCTCATTATCTGTAGCCGCTTTATCCTGTTCTACAGGGTCGCAGGCAAGCTGGAGCCTATCCCAGCTGACTACGGGCGAAAGGCGGGGTACACCCTGGACAAGTCGCCAGGTCATCACAGGGCTGACACATAGACACAGACAACCATTCACACTCACAGTCACACCTACGGTCAATTTAGAGTCACCAGTTAACCTAACCTGCATGTCTTTGGACTGTGGGGGAAACCGGAGCACCCGGAGGAAACCTACGCGGACATGGAGAGAACATGCAAACTCCGCACAGAAAGGCCCTCGCCGGCCACGGGGCTCGAACCCGGACCTTCTTGCTGTGAGGCGACAGCGCTAACCACTACACCACCGTGCCGCCTTATTTTAACATATTGACAAAGTTTCAGAAATTGTGAGGTCACCAGCACAACACAAAAAGGGGGGAAAAACCCAAAACACATACAGGAATTTTCCTCCTTAACACTGGGAAATCTTTTTATTTCTCAGTCTCACAAAACATTAGCTCAGGGACAGACTTTTAAAACCTGACTGCTCAAGGCAAGAAACAAGTACCTCTCTGTTAACACATGACTATGAACGGGACGATGATTAAATTCATATCCCAGCACACCTCTACTGGAACATTAGTGCTTTCAAGTGTCATAAAAAATGAGAGCCAATTTCTTAGGTACACAGACCTCTTTGGTTAGGCTGGACATAAAAACACACAGTTAGGCAGGAGCTGCTGCAGTCTGCTAAGATTTTATTTACTCTGAACCTGTACTGAGGGACACAATAGTGCTCCTGTTTATGGTGTAGTAAAGACAAGCCTTATGACATACTAAAAGTATGATATTTCTATATTAAAACAGAAAAAAAAGTTACACAACAATGAGACCAAACTATTAAACATGTTTACTAACAAACAGCTTTTTTTTTTTTTTTTAACCATACAGTTTTACATGTTATCTGACCATCTCTATAAATATCCACCTGAATGATCCCCTTGGGAAGCTGATTTTTGCAACATAGGAAAAAAGTATTTATTCTGGGAGCATAAAGCCCAAGTAATTTGCTGGTTAGTTAGTTCTTTAGTTCCCAACATATTCAATGCAGTTGAAATGGAAAACAGACCTACCAGCTCTGTTCCACAGTCTTCTTCCCCCGAGTCAAGGTCCTTTCTCATATAAAATGATCCCATGGAGTGGTATGGAAAAGTCTCAGACTAGACCATAACTCTGTGCAGACTTCTCACATTCATCCACCAGCCCCCAACTCTGAGTCAAACTTACTACAGCATCATTAACACGCTGCTAAAGTGTAGGCTCATGTTCTCAAAGCCCTCTGAAATTGCAACAAAGATTCCTTGACTAAAAAAAAAAAAAAAATATTCTCAGTGCTGACTTCCATAACCTTTGGGCAATCAGACTGCACTCATTCGAACACGCCTCTGCATACGCCACCCCACAGTTCAAGGTCCAACTCAGGCCTCTGGTAATATTACAAGGCTAAGTTTACCAGAAAGAGCATTGGGTTACCTTATCCCTAGCAGGACCTTTGCAAGGAGGGAGGGGCTTCGACATGGCAGGACAGAACGGCATTCGCTGTTGCTATGCAACCAAAGGCCTCCTATTATGAGAGAGTTCACGACAGCCAGCTTTTTTGTCCAAGGCTGAAACTGAGAGCGAGCATGCATGCATGCATACACACCCCTCCCAACACACACACGTTAATCATTTCAGCTCAACATGCATTAGACAAATTAGGACGAGCCCATTTGAAGTCTATTTTACACAATTATTGTGACTTTATGTTAAGCGTGTACACAGTAAGTGTGTTAAAAATCGAAAATAAAAACGTAGGTTGTTTCTTTCGACATGCACATCTCTTGGAATAGATGGCACGAACTGGTCAAGTGTGTTCTACACAATTCTACTCCTGCCTAATCCAGACTAATAAAAATTATATAAAATTGTATAAAATCATGGCTAACCAGTAATACCAAACTGCAGTAATGATGCAGTGGATTACAATGTGTGAATTGCTTTAGTCAGATCAAACACGGTTCAGTGATTAAAAACTGATGCTCCATTTTAAGTTCAAGTATGAGATTATCAGCAAGGAGTGGAATAAATGATTCACAGCCATGTGTGCATGAACCACAAGATAAACACCAGCAGAGAATTTCACAGATCCACTGATTACAGCTTATCATGACTAAAACCAAAGCCAAATATTTGGTACGATAACATTAGATAGAAAGTTAGTTTACTGTGGTTGATTACAAGCATTTTCCAAAGAATTTATCAGCTCTTTTATACCCATTCTAAATATTAACCCGAAGGAAATAAGGTGTATGCGCATGCACAGTACCAGTGAACAAATTTGGACACACCTATTCATTCACAGATTTTTCTATATATTTTGCCCATTTTGTACACTGTAGAACAATACTGAAGACATCAAAACTATGAAATAACATGGGACATACATGGAATTATATGGTAAAAGTGTTAAACACTAATTTTGATAATTCCGGCCTACAGTGCAAAAAAAACAACTCCGAATATGGCAATATTTAATTTCAAGTTGGATTAAAAAGGCTATAAATACTGTGTATCTCTCAGTCTAGTTCAGTACATGCAACCACAATCATGGGGAAGACTGCTGACTTGACAGTTGTCCAAAAGATGACCATCAACACCCTCCACAAGGAGGAGAAGCCACAGAAGGTCATTGCTGAAAAGGCTGGCTGGAAAAGGTGCACAAGCAACTGCAGCCTTGAGAGGATTGTCAAGAAAAGTCAATTCAAGAACTTGGGGAAAGCTTCACAAGGAGTGGACTGAGGCTGGGGTCAATGCATCAAGAGCAATTACGCACAGACGTCTTCAGGAAAGGGGCTACCAACTGTCGTATTCCTAACATCAAGCCACTTCTGAACCAGAGACATCATCAGAAGCATCTTACCTGGGCTAAGGAGAGAAAGAACTGGACTGTTGCTCAGTGGTCCAAAGTCCTCTTTTCAGATTAAAGTACATTTTGCATTTCATTTGGAAATCAAGGTCCTAGAGTCTGGAGGAAGAGCACAAAGGCACAGAATCCAAGGCATTTGAAGTCCAGTGTGAAGTTTCCACAGTCTGTGATGATTTGGGGTGCCATGTCATCTGCTGGTGTTGCTCCACCGTGTTTGATCAAGTCCAAAGTCAACACAACCATCTACCAGGAGATTTTAGAGCACTTCATACTTCCATCTGGTGACAAGCTTGATGGAGATGCTGATTTCCTTTTCCATCAGGATTTAGCACCTGCCCACAGTGCGAAAACTACCAAATGGTTTGCTGACCATGATATTACTGTGCTTGATTGGCCAGCCAACTCACCTGACCTGAACCCCATAGAGAATCTATGGGATATTATCAAGAGGAAGATGAGAAACACCCGATCCAAAAATACAGACAAGCTGAAGGCCGCTAACAAAGCAGCCTGGGCTTCAATAACACCTCAGCAGTGCCACAGGCTGATCACCTCCATGCCACACTGCATTGATACAGTAATTCATGGTAAAGGAGTCCCAACCAAGTATTGAGTGTATAAATGAACATTTCAGAAGTTGGACATTTCTGTATTGTAAATCCTGTTGTGATTGATATGAGGAAATATTCTAATAATTTGATTTACTGGATTTCTGATTTTCATGAACTATAAGACAATCATCAAAATTAAAACAAAAAAAAAGCTTAATTTCATTTTCCATATAATGAATATAGAATACATAAAAGTTTACCTTTTTGAATAAAATTATAAAAAAATTAATCACAATACTCTAATTGTTTGAGATGCACCAGTAAGTACAGTGGCATGCAAAAGTTTGGGCACCCTTACTGAAAATGTCTGTTACTGTGAATAGTTAAGTGAGCAGAAGATGAACTGATCACCAAAAGGCATAAAGGTAAAGACGAGACATTTCTTTTCAGTATTTTATGCAAGATGTGTGTATTATTTTTGTTTTGTACAATTGGAGAGTGAAAAAAGTAAAGGAACACCATGCAAAAGTTTGGGCACCCCAATACATTTGAGTTCTCAGGTAACTTTTACCAAGGTTCCAGACCTTAATTAGCTTATTGAGCTGTGGCTTGTTCAAATTCTTCATTAGGAAAGGCCAGATGATGCAGATTTCAAAGGTGTATAAATTCTCTGACTCCTCAAACTCAACAGCCATGGGCTCCTCTAAGCAACTCCCTCGCATTCTGAAAAATAAAATAATTGATGCTCACAAAGCAGGAGAAGGCTACAAGAACATAGCAAAGTGTTTTCAGGTAGCTGTTTCCTCAGATCGTAATGCTAAGAAATGGCAGTTAACAGAAACAGTGGAGATCAAGGTGAGGTCTGGAAGATGAAGAAAACTTTCTGAAAGAACTGCTCGTTGGATTGCTAGAAAGGCAAATAAAAAACCCTGTTTGACTGCAAAAGACCTTCAGAAAGATTTAGCAGACCCTGGAGTGGTGGTGCACTGACCATGCAGCGACACCTGAACAAATATGACCTTCGTGAGAGTCATCAGAAGAAAACCTTTCCTGTGTCCTAGCCACAAAACTCAGCGTCTGAAGTTTGCAAGTGAACATCTAAGCAAGCCTGATGCATTTTGGAAACAAGTCCTGTGGACTGATGAAATCAAAATAGAACTTTTTGGCCACAATGTACAAAGGTATGTTTGGAGAAAAAAGGGTGCCAAATTCCAGGAAAAGAACCCCTCTCCATCTCTGAAGCATGGGTGTGGATCGATCATGCTTTGGGATTGTGTTACAGCCAGTGGCACAGGGCACGTTTCATTGGTTGAGGGAAGCATGGATTCGAATAAATACCAGCAAATTCTGGAAGCAAACATCACACCATCTGTAAAAAAGTTGAAGTTAAAAAGAGAATAGGTCCTACAATAAGACAATGATCCAAAACACACCTCAAAATCTCAAGAGGCACAAGCTGAAGGTTTTGCCCTGGCCCTCACAGTCCCTTGACCCACATGTAAACATCATTGAAAATCTGTGGCTAGATCTCAAAAGAGCAGTGCAAGCAAGACAGCCAAGAAACTTGTAGAACTGGAAGCCTTTTGCAAGGATGAATGCACGAAAATCCCCCAGGTAAGAACTGAAAGATTATTAGCTGGCTACAAAAAGTGTTTACAAGCTGTGATACTTGCCAAAGGGGGTGTTACTAGGTACTAACCATGTCAGGTGCCCAAACTTTTGCTTCAGATCCTTTTCATTTTTTGGTATTTTACACCTGTAAATGATGGAACTAAAAAATGTAATATTGCAGAAAATATTAAAGAAATGTCATCTTTACCCTTACTATATGCCTTTTGGTGATCAGTTAATCTTCTGCTCACTTAACTATTCACAGTAACAGACATTTTCAGCAAGAGTGCCCAAACTTTTGCATGCCATTAATATACGGTATATAAAAATTCACACATGCACCTTGTGCCCATCTCTGCCCTCCATATGTTACCTTATCAGTACAACAATCTACAGTAATGGCAGAAAACCTTATCTTTCATACAATGTTTGTGAATCTAAATTTGTACGTTTCTGTTGAAGGAAAACAGATTGTAATCTAATCTAAACATACCAGCAGATAGATTTTCTGCAGCCGAGATGCATTTATGATCAAGACAAACTTTCATTTAACACTTTAAGACAACCTGCTCCAACACTCGCTCTGGCACCTTAAAAGTTATTTAAAGGGGTACCAAATATAATATATACAGTTGCTGATGTGACAAAGTAACGTATTCTTAAGTATTCTATCAAATTTATATACTAGAAAACAACGAAATATCTTGGTAATTGTAAATATAATACTTTATACGGGGCGGCACGGTGGTGTAGTGGTTAGCGCTGTCGCCTCACAGCAAGAAGGTCCTGGGTTCGAGCCCCAGGGCCGGCGAGGGCCTTTCTGTGTGGAGTTTGCATGTTCTCTGCGTGGGTTTCCTCCGGGTGCTCCGGTTTCCCCCACAGTCCAAAGACATGCAGGTTAGGTTAACTGGTGACTCTAAATTGACCGTAGGTGTGAATGAGAGTGTGAATGGTTGTCTGTGTCTATGTGTCAGCCCTGTAATGACCTGGCGCCTTTCGCCCGTAGTCAGCTGGGATAGGCTCCAGCTTGCCTGCGACCCTGTAGAAGGATAAAGCGGCTAGAGATAATGAGATGAGATACTTTATACGCTAAACCGCACAAGAGTCACCATTTTTAAAAAGACCGTGACAGCGCTACCCACTGCACTAGCGGAACTCTCCGAAATAGAGGAGATAAGCGTGTAATCATGGCGTCGGGCGCATCAAGTGAAAGTGACAGCTCTGTCGAATCATACGAAGAGATCCCGCAAGACACACTGCAAGCAGGCTATGGCTTAGAAGGGTACCAGTTTGAACCTAGGAGAGGTACTCTCAACTCCGGTGATGAAATAAGAGAAGAAAGCTCGGATGACGGCAAGGATGAAACTGATGCTGACCATGGGCATGGCGAGCGTGGGGCAGAGCGTCTGCATGCAGGTGACACGGCGTGGTGCTCGTGCGGAAAATGTAACGTGGAGTTGCTCACGAGTCCAGCAGAATTTATTTGCTGCAATGAGATAGGCGCCACCCATGGACTTGCGAAATCGTCGCAAGAGGCAGAAACAGGTATTTCACACGTGCTATTCCCAACCTCAATGAGCCAACACACCTGGGCACATACATACGTTATGAGTGTTACGCAGAGAAAATGAACGTGCATTCTGATTGGATAAAATTAATATCATGACGGGCTGTTCAAACTGCAGAAATAGTTTGCTCGAGCTACTTTCAAAACACTATAACTTTCCAACCTTAGAACAAAAAACTTTTGCAAGTCTTGAATAAGGTTCGTTAATGTGTGTTTTATTGTTATATTTACTCTATATATTGCCCTCTGTTCCCCTTTAAAAATTCCTTTTGGATGCCATACAATGCCCTAAAGGACAAAAGAGCGCCAAGTCGAGACACAACATGCCAAGACTCTCTTGCTTTCTTGGCAAAGAGAAAACATACAATAAGTTATACAAATCAGGAAACTGTACAAACAAGCCTCCCTCATCTTTCATAATAATTTCATCCAGCAAGGTACACGAAACTGAGTTTTTAGATTAAGTAGTTATTTAAAAGCTGTTTGCAGCATTGAGAATAGGGTTGTTTACCGTACATGCTTTAAAAAAAAAAGTTATTTCTAGTCACACACGTCTCTCAAGCTCTGAACCCATTAGACTCACATCTTCTTTTGAGGCAGTCTATTTCCTGAACACTGAAATTTCTTTTTGCACCTGACAAACATCAGGAAGACATCTTGGATGCTTTGGACTGCTATTCAGAAATAGTGCAGAGAGGGAAGCAATCAAAGCTATGCAGTCTGCAGTGAATCCTTCATAGGATTTGAACAAAATCAATCAGTGCATACATAATTAAGCATGATGGGCAGTCTTAAAAAAAAAATTAATGCAATAGTTTTGCTAGATTTTATACAAAATGCTGTAGTCATAACAGGTTATAATTAAAACAACAAGGGGAAAAAAACAATTTTCTAAACTGTGACCAATCGTGTCATTTACAGGGTGAAAGAAATATTTATAAACATTATGAGTTAGTAAACTTGGTAGTATTAGCAAATGAGGAGCCAAAAATACACAACAAAAACAGAAGACTGGAGTTCATTTACCGAAATACTGATGCCTTTTTTGCTCCTTTTTCAACTTTTAGAAGATTTAACGGCGAATACAAGCTGTCAAATTTGTCTCAGTCATCTCCTGATGCGCTCATGTTTGTGCAAAAACAGCCATTCATCTCACCTGGAACAGCCAGCAGGTACGCACGAGCTCTGCGCTCTTCTCACCTTTGCGCAGATGACGTCACTTCCGGGATATCAAACTGAGCCATGGGTTTTATTTAAGTTTGAATGTCAAACGACTGAACTTTTTCTTATTGACCTTAATAAGTACCTCTTTGATCACCTGGATGTGGCTTACTCCCTTTAGTATCAAAGATTTTTTTTTCTATTATGAAAATCTTGAAAAGAAATTCCTGGAATATGTTGTGAATTTTTTTATTTTGCAAGCTAAATATTTTTGTTCATAAACAAAAATGGCAAAAATTACAACCCTCTTTCTCTCTGTTCTCCTTAGAAATGGTGACGGTGGCAGAGAAGAGGTCTATGGACAAACTATTGAACATCATGGACGATGCCAGTCATCAACAACCAGAGGAGCCTGTTCAGTGACAGAATGCTCCCTCCCAAGTGCAGGACGAACAGACTCAAAAACTCCTTTGTCCCTCACGCCATCAGACTGTACAACTCCTCTCTGGGGGAGAGGAGGGGTAACAGGAGGACAGAGGACGGGAAGGAGCAGTAGCCTGGCCTGACAAAAAGCAATACTGGACAATGTGCAATATCTTTCCTGCCCCCCCCTTACCTTAACCCCACTTCTCCCCCCTTCCTCTCTTCCCCATATCTTATTCTTTTATATTTGTATATGTAAATAATTTATTTTACAACCCCGATTCCAAAAAAGTTGGGACAAAGTACAAATTGTAAATAAAAACGCAACGCAATGATGTGGAAGTTTCAAAATTCCATATTTTATTCAGAATAGAACATAGATGACATATCAAATGTTTAAACTGAGAAAATGTATCATTTAAAGAGAAAAATTAGGTGATTTTAAATTTCATGACAACAACACATCTCAAAAAAGTTGGGACAAGGCCATGTTTCCCACTGTGAGACATCCCCTTTTCTCTTTACAACAGTCTGTAAACGTCTGGGGACTGAGGAGACAAGTTGCTCAAGTTTAGGGATAGGAATGTTAACCCATTCTTGTCTAATGTAGGATTCTAGTTGCTCAACTGTCTTAGGTCTTTTTTGTCGTATCTTCCGTTTTATGATGCGCCAAATGTTTTCTATGGGTGAAAGATCTGGACTGCAGGCTGGCCAGTTCAGTACCCGGACCCTTCTTCTACACAGCCATGATGCTGTAATTCAGGGGTGTTCAAATTGATCCATAAAGGGCCGTGTGGCTGCAGGTTTTCATTCCAGCCATGCAGCAGCACCCTGATTTGGCTTATTCAATCAACTGACACACCCACCCTTTAATCAAGGGTGGGTGTGGCTGCAAGTATTTGACTGTGTGAAGACAGTTCAGTTGATTGAATGAGCCAAGTCAGGTGTGCTGCTGCATGGCTGGAATGAAAACCTGCAGCCACACGGCCCTTTATGGATCAATTTGAACACCCCTGCTGTAATTGATGCAGTGTGTGGTTTGGCATTGTTATGTTGGAGAATGCAAGCTCTTCCCTGAAAGAGACGTCGTCTGGATGGGAGCATATGTTGCTCTAGAACCTAGATATACCTTTCAGCATTGATGGTGTCTTTCCAGATGTGTAAGCTGCCCATGCCACATGCACTAATGCAACCCCATACCATCACAGATGCAGGCTTCTGAACTGAGCGCTGATAACAACTTGGGTCGTCCTTCTCCTCTTTAGTCCGAATGACACGGCGTCCCTGATTTCCATAAAGAACTTCAAATTTTGATTCGTCTGACCACAGAACAGTTTTCCACTTTGCCACAGTCCATTTTAAATGAGCCTTGGCCCAGAGAAGACGTCTGCGCTTTTGGATCATGTTTAGATACAGCTTCTTCTTTGAACTATAGAGTTTTAGCTGGCAACGGCAGATGGCACGGTGAATTGTGTTCACGGATAATGTTCTCTGGAAATATTCCTGAGCCCATTTTGTGATTTCCAATACAGAAGCATGCCTGTATGTGATGCAGTGCCGTCTAAGGGCCCGAAGATCACAGGCACCCAGTATGGTTTTCCGGCCTTGACCCTTACGCGCAGAGATTCTTCCAGATTCTCTGAATCTTTTGATGATATTATGCACTGTAGATGATGATATGTTCAAACTCTTTGCAATTTTACACTGTCGAACTCCTTTCTGATATTGCTCCACTATTTGTCGGCGCAGAATTAGGGGGATTGGTGATCCTCTTCCCATCTTTACTTCTGAGAGCCGCTGCCACTCCAAGATGCTCTTTTTATACCCAGTCATGTTAATGACCTGTTGCCAATTGACCTAATGAGTTGCAATTTGGTCCTCCAGCTGTTCCTTTTTTGTACCTTTAACTTTTCCAGCCTCTTATTGCCCCTGTCCCAACTTTTTCGAGATGTGTTGCTGTCATGAAATTTCAAATGAGCCAATATTTGGCATGACATTTCAAAATGTCTCACTTTCGACATTTGATATGTTGTCTATGTTCTATTGTGAATACAATATCAGTTTTTGAGATTTGTAAATTATTGCATTCTGTTTTTATTTACAATTTGTACTTTGTCCCAACTTTTTTGTAATCGGGGTTGTAATTTATCTAGAAGTTTTCTCTATTTCTTTTCTCTGTTTATCTGTAATGATGCTGCTGGAATCTTAATTTCCCTGAGGGAACCCTCCCAAAGGGATCAATAAAGTTTAATCTAATCTATCTCATCTAAGTCTTTAAATATAGTTAAGAAAAACTAAAAAAAAATGACAGACTGTTGTGTCTTATTAGCACAGTACTGAATAGGTGATCTGCTAACTCTTTACATAATTGATTACTTGCATTCATTATATGTTAGGTTTTTTTTTGTTTCTTTCTTTTTTTTTTTTTACTTCTTTCTGTTAATATCTGATGTCTACCGGTATGTATTTCCTTTAAATGATTGGCTTTGTTGTATTGTGTTGTTCTAATAAAGCATTAAAAAAAGGGTTTTATTTAACTTGGTATTGTACAGCTAACTTTAATTCGTCATAACATAATGACATTACAGTAAAACATTATTCAACTTTATTTTATTAATTCATGACCCACATCACGTTTGGAAGTTCATGATTTGTATCCCCCCCCCCCCCCCCCCCCCCATGCAAAAAGTAAATACATGTCAATGTGGTATCTTGACTTTTTATCAACATTGTGTGATTATATAAGTATAAAGATTAGATATATATTATAAACTAGGCCTACATATAGCCTACTATACATGATAAACTGTATATGATATATACACCTATCGTCCACTTTATTATAATAGGAACACAATCAGCCAGTCATGTGGCAGAAGCACAATGCATAAATCATGAAATACTCAAACCAGCTCATCTGGCACTAACAACCATCGTAACACTGATCGTTATGCTATCCCCAAGATATCCCACTTTTTCTTCATTCTGATGTTTGATGTGAACTTTAAATGAAGTTCTTGACCTGTATCTGAGCACTGTCGCCTCACAGCAAGAAGGTCCTGGGTTCGAGACCAGTGGCCAGCAAGGGCCTTTCTGTGTGGAGTTTGCATGTTTTCCCCGTGTCTGCATGGGTTTCCTCCAGGTGCTCTGGTTTCCCCCACAGTTCAAAGACATGCAGGTTAGGCTAATTGGTGGTTCTAAATTGACTGTAGGTATGAATGTGAGTGTGAATGGTTATTTGTCTCTATGTGTCAGCCCTGTGATGACCTGGTGACTTGTCCAGGGTGTACCCTGCCTCTTCCCCATAGTCAGCTGGGATAGACTTCAGCTTGCCTGCGACCCTGTAGGACAGGATAAGCGGCTACAGATAATGGATGGATGGACCTGTATCTGCATGACTTTATGCATTGTGTTGCTGCCACTTGATGGAAGGACTGGATAACTTCATAAATGAGCAGGTGTACTGGGGTTGCTAATAAACTGGACAGTGAGTGTATACTATCAATTACATACACTAAAATTATATTGTATATGTACTATTTTACCATAAACTGTATGTAAACGTATTACAAATATGCATACAGCATCTATATACACTGATCAGCCATAACATTATGACCACTGACAGGTAAGGGCAGCATGGTGGTGTAGTGGTTAGCACTGTCACCTCACAGCAAGAAGGTTCTGGGTTTGAGTCCAGTGGCTGATGGGGGCCTTTCTGTGTAGAGTTTGCATGTTCTCCCCATATCTGTATGTTTTTTTTCTGGGTGCTCCGGTTTCCTCCCACAGTCATGTGGATTGGGTTGATTGGCTACTCGAAATTGCCCATAGGTGTGTACGTGTACCTGCCACCAGATGAGGGTTTGGGTCCCTCTGGGGTGCTGTAATCACCTAAGAGAATTCAGGGAAGCTACTGTAGTTGATAGCTTCTTGGATCGCCAACCCTCAACTATGAGGACGACAACAGACAGACAGACCGACAGGTAAAGTGAATTATATTATGTTATTACAGTGGCACCTGTCAAGGAGTGGGATATATTAGGCAGCAAGAGAACAGTCAGTTTTTGAAGTTGATGTGTTGGAAGCAGGAAAAATGGGCAAGCGTAAGGATCTGAGCAACTTTGACAAGGGCCAAATTGTGATGGCGAGATGACTAAGTCTGAGCATCTCCAAACTGGCACATCTTGTGGGGTGTTCCTGGTATGCAGTGGTTAGTACCTACCAAAAGTGGTCTAACGAAGGACAACCGGTGAACCAACAACAGGGTCATGGGTGTTGAAGGCTCACTGATTCACATGGGGCACAAAGGCTAGCCCACATGTTCCAATCCCACAGAAGAGATACTGTACTATACTGACACCTTTCTGTTTTAGCCAGCATGAACTTTTTCAGCAGTTTATGCTACAGTAGCTCTTCTATGGGATTGGACCATATGGGCTAGCCTTCGTGCCCTATGCGAATCAATGAGCCTTCGACACCCATGACCCTGTCACCGGTTCACCGGTTGTCCTTCGTTGGACCACTTTTGGTAGGTACTAACCACTGCATACTGGGAACACCCCACAAGATGCGCCAGTTTGGAGATGCTCAGACCCGGTCATCTAGCCATCATAGTTTGTCCCTTATCAAAGTCGCTCAGATCCTTATGCTTGCCCATTTTTCCTGCTTCCAACACATCAACTTCGAGAACTGACTGTTCTCTTGCTGTCTAATATATCCCACCCCTTGACAGGTGCCCCTGTAGTGAGATCATCAATGTTATTCACGTCACCTGTCAGTGGTCATAATGTTATGGCTGATCGGTGTACAGTCCCAGTCAAAATACACCTTCTAATGCAATGGGTTTTGGACACACCTTCAAATTCAATTCAGTTCTATATGTTATTTCATAATTTTGATATCTTCTGTATTGTTTGACAACGTAGAAAATAGTTTAAATACAGAAAAACCTATGAATGAGTAGGCGTAACTGAACTTTTGACTGGTACTGTACTGGGCAGTGGTAAAAGGTGTTATGTTAGACTTCATTAGGTTCAAAGGCACTTGGTCGGATCTTCATTTCCACTCTTTTGAGAGAGTACCACCAGCCATGCCAGGTGTACCAGACTATCCCGTTGTCAGTCACTGCGCTGTACGGCCCCTTATAGTACAGTCCATTCAGATTGGCAGAGTGACATCTAGAGGAAGAACAATGGAAGAACTTCAAGCAACAACATACAGCATAAGACTGGATGAGAGTTTTCATCCTATGTAATGATGATTTCTTTTCAGATAGTACTTTCCATACTTATAAGACTGTGTGTAGTTGATTTACAACATTGAAAGGGATTTTTATTTTTTACAACAGTATTTCATATTACCAATAAAAAATCTAAGCTGCTGGACTGTTGCTGAAATTTATAAATCATAAATATTTTTGATGATTCATCAGTTTACGAGGCGGCACGGTGGTGTAGTGGTTAGCGCTGTCGCCTCACAGCAAGAAGGTCCTGGGTTCGAGCCCCGTGGCCGGCGAGGGCCTTTCTGTGCGGAGTTTGCATGTTCTCCCCGTGTCCGCGTGGGTTTCCTCCGGGTGCTCCGGTTTCCCCCACAGTCCAAAGACATGCAGGTTAGGTTAACTGGTGACTCTAAATTGACCGTAGGTGTGAATGTGAGTGTGAATGGTTGTCTGTGTCTATGTGTCAGCCCTGTGATGACCTGGCGACTTGTCCAGGGTGTACCCTGCCTTTCGCCCGTAGTCAGCTGGGATAGGCTCCAGCTTGCCTGCGACCCTGTAGGACAGGATAAAGCAGCTAGAGATAATGAGATGAGATCAGTTTACGAATTTAAATAATATTTTTTTTTATAAACAGCTTTTTAAAAAAAATAATAATACATTTAATAGACCTGTTAAACCACCAGCCAGACATGTCTTCCAGAGCACAGTTGCCCTCATAGCGATCATTGTCCTTGTCTTTAGTGCTGAAGTTCATGCCCTGATGACTTGCCCAACTCTGCACCTCAGGGTTGTAGCTGCCCAAGAATGAGTTTCCTGCACTCCCTCTGTATCCATCAAACTGCAGCTGGTAATGATTCTAAAACCATGCAGACAAATGGCATAGTTATAATTCATTCAAACTTGTGCTTATATACTTAACAGAGGAATAATCTCCTTGTTTAATCCTCAAAAAGTCAGGCACTACCTGTTCACTGTCAACATGGAACTTTTTGTACATGGCAAAACGGTGTTTGCCCTCAAAGTCTTCCAAGTTGATCCTCAAGCTGTAATCACCTGCCGCATCATATTAAACGCATGCGTGATATATAATTAAGAATAAAAAGTTTTTAATGATCTTGTAATGTATGCAAATGATATCATTTATACCCTATTTTTCTTGATTAATGATTTAAACCTAAGGAATGCCCTACCTTGGGATGTCAGATAATGTACGTTGTCATTCCCTAACCAGAACTCTCCATTTGCAGATTCCATATCACCAAAACCAGCTTTGTAGTCACTCCAACCCCTAAAACAAAAAGCATTAAATTCACCAGGAAAGACCAGGAATGCTAAATCTTTCTTACCTTTTCAGTATTTACATCACTATTGTATCTACAGTACTGTGCAAAAGTCTTAGGCACCCTATTTTTTTTTCTTAATATAAACTTTGTTATAGATTTCTATTTTATGACTTTGACATTATCAAGTCAAAAACATTTTAGAGTCCCAAATGTTCATTTTTCCAGCCCAAAATTAAATGTTACAGGAAATAAAATGCTCGTATCTGAGCAGCATATTACACAAGAAACGACTTTTCGGATTAAAAAAGAAATCATAATGAAGGCTGCTGGGTTTTGGTGCAAAATTAAGAAGTGTGTGAGACAGTCAAAGTGTCCAGAAGAACTGTGGCTGGTTCTGTAAGATGCTCAGTAAAACCTACAGCTCATTGTACCTGAGACTTTTTTCTTTTTTTTAAAGCAAAGGGTCATCTCAGACCAAATATTGACTTTGTTCCATTTATTATAGCTGACTGCTGTTTATAGTATTTTTTAACATTGAAACATTTCATTTCATTTAATTATTTTTAAGCCATTTTTGGTCGACAGCATTTCTTTACATGTGCCTAAGACTTTTGCACAACCACAGTACTGTACATTTTGTCATTTTGCGATTAGAAGAATTACATATCTTATAATACATAGAGCCAAATTACTCAATTCTGATTGGTCAAACAAGGAGGGCTTTTTTCCTTAACACGGGGGCGTATTTCTGAAATGCAGTTGGCTAGTTTGTTGCTTGGTTACGGTTACAAAAATTAGCAAATTTTGTCAACAAAATGGCTGACTCTGCTGACTCAGCAATGCCGCGTTTCGCTGTATTTGACGAAGAAATGATAAACCAATTGAAAGCTGCAAGTGAAAATGAAAATACCAAAAAAAAAAAGTACGATTTTTTGGCTTTCTGTGTTTAAGAAATGGGTCGCAGAAAGACAAATAAACGACTCTGTAGTGGCATATGAATGCTGTGAGTTAGACAAGGTGCTATCGCGGTTTTATGCAGAAGTGAGGAAAGAAAATGGGGAAAACTACGAAGCAGACTCTCTTAAAGTAATGCAGGCAGCATTGGATCGGCAACACAGTACGAGAGAAATATCCGGGATCAATCCTGAAAGATGTTACTTTTCAAGAATCATGAAAAGTCCTCGAGGGAAAAACAAGAGGTTTGCGAAAACAAGGAATGCTTTAGAAACTGATTCAAACGTGCAAGATAGTATTGCGCCCTGATTGGCTCAGAAAACGTGAATGACGAATGTTGTGAACTTGAATGGCTTCCGAAGTATGAATTTGGCCCTATATATTATAAACAAGTAATCGTATGGTTCCAATTGTACAATTAAGGATCAATTTCACTCGTGATTTCAATCATGAGTGAAATTAAAGTGCATATCACAGGTAAATTCAGGAGCAAGATCAATGTAATTCTCCTATTTTATATTAAACTTTGGTCAAATATCTGTAACATTTTGCAGTTTGTGCAATTTTTTTGCCTTGTGCAATACCAGAAAAATTCAGTTGAAATCAAGCCATTTGAGGCGAATTGGTCCACCTCTGAAAAAACTTGGCATTTGGATTTCCCGGCAAACATTGATTTGCGTGACGTCGCGTGTGGGACGCTCCTTCTGAATCCTACGTCAGCGCTGGTTTGTTTATGAGAAAACAACCTGGTGGTTTTCTGCAAATTTCTTCAACGTTATCACGTAATTATTAAAATAGTTAACAGATGTATTGTAGGATGGTGTAGCAACACCAATCTTGATGGGATTAGTACTCATCATTTTCCAAAAGACCGGACAATGAGAGAGAAATGGGAGCGCTTGGTCTACACAGGCTGTGCACTGAAACTGTGCAAAGCTCGCGCAGCCTGCTGGCGCTTCCGCAGGTGACATCACGAATCTGGCTCCAGACTCCCTTGAGATTTTTCCAGACGCGTTTTGTTATTTTATTTTTTTCTGCTGTAGACAGATGGCCTTGTGCAAAATTACCCTTCTGGATGAGTGTGTAAAGTATGGAAGCCCATTTCCACCAGTAAAAAAAAAAAGGTGGTCAGAAAAAGTCATAATTATGAGATAAAAAGTCAAAATTATGAGATAAAAAGTCAAAATTTTGGGATACAAAGAACGCATGCTCTAACTGCTGCCATGGCAACGAATGGCCACTGGAAAGGGAAGTCATGGAAAGTGGCTGCCAACCGGCCTGGCCCTGAACATGTGAACTTAGCAACGTTGACTCTGAATGCAAGACACAAGGGATGCAGTTGAAAGGTAAGATTATCATTCTGTTCTGTTTGATGTTACATTGCATTGCGGATATGGTTAAGGGTACGTAATATCAATTAGGATCAGAAGTGACACTTACTACCATGCAGGCTGCATGCTACAACCACAAGGCGTACTATCTCTGCTAGTTTAGAAACGCTGCACTCACAGTGATCTTACAACTACCTAAAATTTAGTTACATTATACAGATTTAGCAAAAGTGTTTGACCATTGAGTAATGCGGAGAACATTGTTGAAACGTGTACCTCAAGCCGCTTTCAGACAGAAATTGAATCTCTGATATCTCTCGACAATCAAACGGTAGGCTGAAAGGACGGAAAACATTTCTTACCTGGACATGACACTACCCTCAGTAGCCTATCATGGGGACAGAAAATGGCCATGTAGCTGATATGCAGCACTTCCTCTCAGAGAATACACACAGTGTAACCTTGGGTCCAAACACTGCAAACCAGCGAATTGAACGTTGGTGGCTGATCTTGCAAAGTCAGTGTGCCCAATTCTGGATAGACCTATTTGACAAACTGCGGGAAGATGGCTTCTTTTCAGACAACTTCTTGGACAAATCCTTGATTCAGTTTTGTTTTCTTCAAATAATCCAGGTAGGCATTCACAATTTATCGCATCTTCTATAATAATGTAATTTAATATTCAACTATAGGAGGGATGTAGTGGTGCATAAACGTATGTAAATGCCATTTACGCATCTCCTAGATTTCGGAAATCGCGTTTACCCACCTGAAAATATAGTTTACCCACCTCTAAGCAGCGTTTACGCACTTAAAGCCTAGCGTTTTTATGCAGATGTAATTGTTGATGTTGTTTTACCTTTGGTTATCATTTCGTAACTTAGGCCTATAGCCTATGCAAGACGGGCTTTGTAGGCTACTGTGCATCATTATCTGCATGGTATATCTAATCACCCTCTTGAGGAAGCCAGCGCAACAGGTGTCACAAAATATGGATCAAGGTAACTATGTTTATCAGCTGGATAAAAAGTGGGACTGACTACTAAAATAGATGGAAGGCAATTTCTGAAGTGTGGCTACAGCACCCCTCCTCCTATCAAACCTGATGTTTCGGTTCGCTTTATCCCACTTACTCGAAAAAGACAGGAGAACATAATTCACCTAAATTACCATTTTGACACAGTATTGACTGTCACAGCTTTTCCCATAAATATTAAGCCAAATTCACTAGGCATGTGCAATCTTGAAGTCATCAAATTCACAATAAATTTTGGGTGCTGCCATATAGCTTCTTATCACGGAGAATCCAGAGAGTAGCCTAAGTCTATACACACTACCCTTATAGAGGCCTTGTCCTTTATCAAATAAGCGCTTTGTTACACATGGCATTACACAATAGTGCCTAGGCCTAAAAACCCGTCCCACCCCATCCCTAGCCCAGGGCCCCTACTACTGGGTCCTGGATAATGAATCCCACTTTGCCTCCCACTTCAACACCCCTGCTCCTGGTTTGTTTGTATTATGCCCACCCCCTCTCCCACCCAAATGAAACCATTTCAACCACTCCATCTTAAATAATCAGGATACTATTACTGAAACTGTAATACAGAATTTATATACTGAATATTATGTCTGATCTCTAGGAAGAAGTTGATGGGGTTGTATCGACTTGGAATGACCACAGAGTCCGTCAAGTCCACAACTCTCGTTCACCTCATGGACGTCCCTCCATATTACATGCAGTCCCTCAGCTGTACGGAGGCAGAGACTATTTGCAGAATGTGGACCTGGAGAAAGTTGAAGTCTGCCTTGAAGAGTGTATGTTCAAAGACTTTCCATGTGATGAGGATGTGTTTCACATTTGTGTGGACCTAATGTCAGAGCATAATCTGTCATTAACAAATGATGTGTTTGAAACAGTTAACCTGTATCTCACACTCAGACAGCTGATAAACAATGATCTTGGTGTAAATCATTAATTTTATTGGACCTGGTCTTGTGTCACCTGTTGTAAGATAAGATACTGTATTCAAGCATCCCGTAACATCCACAACAAGATACACATACACATGATGTCAAGGTTGCCATGGTCGTGGACACCTCAACAGGCACAGGCCATTTCAGAGATGTCTTTTTGTTTTTTCCTTTGCCCATTTTATTCACAATTTGAAATATTGCAGTTTAACTGATTGCCAATTAAAATATGTTTTTTTTTACTTGTAATACCTGCTTTAAAAGATGTAGCTTCTTATTTTCACATCAAATGTATTAGCAGTCAAGTTATTTTGTTCTACTACCATTCAACATTTGCAAATATGAGTAAAAATGCAAAATCCTAACAAGTTTTAACTGAATTATTTATTCAGATATTTAAAAGATCACAATACAAAGAATGCAAAACTATATAATTTCATTGGAACTGTAATGCCACCTTAAAATCTTTACAGAAGGAAGCCTTCAAAAGTAACAACAGATGTTTTTTTTGTAAACAACAACAGCAACTGTATGGAGTAAAACAGTGGTTGCCATGAGAAATGTAAACAAGTAGTCATACATTGGTAATTCCGACTAAAATCCATGACATCTCATCTGAAATTATTTATAAAGATAACTGGAATTTTCTGCTGATAATAACTCTTCCCAGGCAGACAAAACAACAACAGTACAACAGTAGGCCTAATCCATTATTAGAAGGCATTTTGTTGTCCTTAAAACACACAACAGGTATTCGCAATTCTCTGCAGCATACCACTTAAAGTTCATGCCACTTAAAGTGCGTAAAGTAAACTCAAAAACAAAATGCAAAAAAAAGTGGTCAACAAGGCGGCGACACTAAATAAACAGCTGTTATACTTCCTTCACAAGCGTAAAGAACGTTCCTATTGACTAAATTCCTACATAATATCCATGACCCATATGTTACTTTCTAAGATTTTGTTCATTTCACTTCTGAAATCTGGGTAGCTGTCATAAGTGACTGGTAACTCCAGGTAACAGCCACATGTCTGAGTGACTGGTCTCCTCTGAAATCCCTGAATTTGTGTAAAGCTGACAGTGATGTTTTTTCCCATGAACAAGTCTGATCCAGTACAAAATGGTTATTTTTCCTTCCATCTGCAGTATCCAAAAACATAATCATAATTTTGACTTTTTATCTCATAATTTTGACTTTTTATCTCATAATTTTGACTTTTTATCTCATAATTTTGACTTTTTCTGACCACCTTTTTTTTTTTTACTGGCGGAAATGGGCTTCCATGGTAAAAGGACATACTTTCATATAAAAAAACCCCGAAATTGGTCCAGAATCTCATCTCATCTCATTATCTCTAGCCACTTTATCCTGTTCTACAGGGTCGCAGGCAAGCTGGAGCCTATCCCAGCTGACTACGGGCGAAAGGCGGGGTACACCCTGGACAAGTCGCCAGGTCATCACAGGGCTGACACATAGACACAGACAACCATTCACACTCACATTCGCACCTACGGTCAATTTAGAGTCACCAGTTAACCTAACCTGCATGTCTTTGGACTGTGGGGGAAACCGGAGCACCCGGAGGAAACCCACGCGGACACGGGGAGAACATGCAAACTCCACACAGAAAGGCCCTCGCTGGCCACGGGGCTCGAACCTGGACCTTCTTGCTGTGAGGCGACAGTGCTAACCACTACACCACCGTGCTGCCCCCTTGGTCCAGAATATGCACTTTAATCCTTAATTTTACTCGGCCCCATACGATTACCTATACAAATGAAAGCTAATGATGTGAAATAGCATCTAGTGCCAAATGGAAACATAAACATTCAGGGCATTTTGAATTGAAGAATCTGACATTATTAAAGTACTACAATTTTAAAGACTTCACACAGTCTGGCTGCAGTAAGAGGAAAGTCTGTTTTAAGTCTTCCAAAGTTTACTTATAGCCTTCTGGTTCTACACTCCAGTGTGACTTACGTACAAATGCTACACAAATACAGAATTTTTCTCACCTGTCAAAAGACTCGTTACCACTGGAGCGTCTTTGGAAGACTGTCCATCCACCTCCATCTCTCATATCACAGTACGCTCTAATCTGAGCCGGGCTCTTTTCAGGTTTAATCATGTAAAATCCACTATTCTTGTAACCGTTATTGAAAATCTGAGCACAATCTGAAGTTGGGGAGGGAAAAAGAAAAAACAACTTCAGTAAGCATGACATTCCAGCTAATACGAATAAACAGAAAAATACATTATTTACCTGTATAGTTTTTATCTTCTAAGTCAAAAAAGATGCTCTGGTTCAGAGGAAGCGGAGGCTCCTGATTGAGTTTCATCAACCTCTGGATCATCTCCTGCTGCTTAATAGCACGAGCCTCCATATTCCTTAACTGTGCCTGAAGTCTGTCTCTTTCCTGGTGGCATTCATCAAAGGACTACACAATTTTTTGGAATAAAACAAACAAACAAACAAACAAACAAACAAACAAACAAAAGTATTACCAGGCACTCTAGAGGAAGTAGTCAGATTTTGACCGAATGGATAAATTCAATTCAATTCTATTCCTATAAGCTCAGAAAAGTTAATAATACTTACAGAATCAACCAGGTCCAAACATAAAACAATCCAAATCACAGCATAATGCTTTGTTGCCATCATAACAAGTTTGACAAAGAAAAGTGACCTTTTATGATAATTACTGCACCGGTTGTTTTAAGCTCATGCGCCAAAGCTCTTTCACGTGTCCGATCTATCCTGCATGCCTTTTAAAACCTGCTGGAACTGCCTGTGTGCTTTTTGGGTGAGTCATTCAGAAGCAATGCAGATGAACAGATCTACAACAACAAGGGCATCATGTCCAAACCCAAACTTAAAATAAAATACTTCTTATTTCAAACTTCATGCTGTCGTTCTTCAAAAATCAAGCAATATAACACTGAACTAATTCATTTCAAACTTTTAAGACAAAATAATAAAAGAAATCTAAAACAGCCTGGCTGACTTTCAGAGAAGAATGTCTGATTTGATACGCATGTGTGTGTAGAAGGTTACCGTGTGATGAATCAAAGGGTACAGCCAGGGGCGCCGCCAGAAATTTTGGGCCCCATGAAAGATTAGAATTTTGGGCCCCCCAACTTTGCCCACCCTCGTCACAATTGCACTATTGTCATTATTTGACTTTTGATAGCCCATGGACCTTGAGTTTGTGACTTTATTACATTTTATGTATTAACCTACCAGGGACTAGATGAAAACTGGTCAGTGACTAATTCTGGTGCATTTACAATCACAAATGAAAATTCAAGATTTTGCCACATGCTTCTTGTGCTAGGACAATTGGTAGTGAAATGTGTGATGTGACTGCTAATAAATCATAGAAAAAGTTTTCTACCCAGCATCAAAATACCTATGGGAATCCCATGGATTGTTACATGTTAAGTTGTGTGTACTGTTCTGCTGTTCTGTACTGTCTGTTCAATTTGAAACCAATGGTTTAGAACGTGTGAACATTCCACACACGTAACCATGTCAAACACTTGACTGGTGTCCGTTATTAGCAACACTTTAATCTAGCAAACTGTACAGTATATGGCGCTCGCTCATTAACAACTTCAATCCTAAAGCATTTATGGGTTGTATTGCTGCTTACCTCCTTCTCCAAAGGGGGGTTCAGTGGTTTGGTAGGGCGGAGGTCCCCCCGAGGCCTGAATCTGTGCATATTTAGGGCACCCCATTAGTTATGAAACTGGTTATTAGCACTAGTTATCAGCACCAGCATAACGTAATATTTCATCTTGTTTATCACACAAGTCAGTTCAGTTATTAAAATGGAAAAAAATGTCACTGTACAAACTATAAAAGTGTTCTCTTGATAGGCTAATCCAACCACGTTCATACTGTTCATTTATCATTCGCTAATATTTTGAACACACATGTGAGCGATAGCTACCTTTCTTTGGGAAAAACTGAGTGACCAGTTGCCTGCCTCTCCGGTCCCTCTCAGCTTTCAGCTGCCTTTCTTTACGTTTTTGACAGCCACGCATCGCGCTTCTACCAGAACTAGACCGTACCATTTCGCAAAAGGGGGAGGGTTAAATGACAGTATGTTGAAGAACTCAAGAAATAGACAACCTTGTTCAATTAGCTCATTTTACCAGATGGAATATTGTATTGTTGTTATTTCAAAAGTCTTATTAAAATCATTAAAAGCATATTATCAGCCCCTTAAAGGGCCCCATGGCAGTGCTGGGCCCCTAGAATTGTTCTAACCTTTCCCCCCCTGGTGGCGCCCATGGGTACAGCAGTGCAACTCCACAGCCAAACACATCTTTCAGAAAGGACACAGAGAGATACACAGGACGTCCACACTGCTTTTGAGTGCTTTAGTAATAATACAGTGCCCTCCACAATTATTGGCACCTCTTGTAAAGATTAGTAAAAAGGGTTAGGAAAAAAATCCACCTTTTGGTGAAGTTGCTTCATCTCACACTGAAAAAATGAGAAAAATCCAACCTTTAACTGAAATGAATTTATTCAGAGAAAAACAAATCCCTCATCAAGAACTAATTATTTTAAACAAAAACACATGTGCCACTATTATTGGCGTTTAATACTTTGTACAACCTCCTTTGCCAGTAAAACAGCACTGAGTCTCCTGTAACATTTGATAAGGTTGGAGATACAGAGCAGAGCATCTGAGACCGTTCGTCTTTACACAGTCTCTCCACATCGTTCAGGGTCCTTGGCCCTCTCTTGTGCTCTCTCCTGTTCAGCTCACCCCACAGGTTTTCAATGGGGTTCAGGTCAGGGGACTGAGTTGGCCAGGGCAGAAGCTTGATTGTGTGGTCAGCGAACCATTTTTGTGTTGATTTGGACAAATGTTTCGGATCATCGTCCTGCTGGAAGATCCAATGATGACCCAGTTTTAGTTTCCTGGCAGAGGCAGCCAGGTTTTGGTTTAAAATGTGCTGGTATTTCATGGAGTCCATGATGCCGTGCACCCTAACAAGGTTTCCAGGGCCTTTGGAGGAAAAATGGCCCCAAAACATCACAGCACTTCCACCATGTTTTACAGTTGGGATCGGGTTCTTCTCATTATAGCCATCCTTCTTTTTACACCAAACCCACCTTAAGTGTTTGTTGCCAAAAAGCTCCATTTGTGTTACATCAGACTACAGAACACTCTTCCAGTCACAGTTGTAGTAGCATTTTGCAAACTTGAGGTGCTTATGTTTGTGGTAAACTGACAGAAAAGGCTTTTTTTTCTGACACACATTCCAAATAACCTGTTGGCATGCAGGTGGCGTCTGATGATGGTTTTAGAGACTTGGAAACCCCAAGGTTTTACTTTTTCTTGTAATTCACCAACAGTGATCCTTGGGGATTTTTTTTGCCTTTCTTACCATCCTCTTCACTGTACAAAATAAACTTGGGTCCTCTTCCAGGCAAGTTTGTAACAGTTCCAGTCGGTGTCCACTTTTTTATTATTGCCCAAACAGTAGAAATTGGCATTTTCAGGTGAGGAGCTATTTTTTTTCATAACCATTCCCTGACTTATGAAGGTCAACACACTTCTCCCTCACTTGGTTTGTGTGTTCTCTTATCTTTCCGATGTTGATGGATGACTAAGGGATTTTGACCCCTGTGTCACCTCATATTTGTCCCCCAGTTAATCTGGAAGTCATGGATTACAGCTTGAAAGTTCCTACACACTCCAATCAACTCAAAAAACACTGTACAATTTCAATGTGAAACATACTTCAGTTACATTGTGTTCACTATAATTTCCAGGGGTGCCAATAATAGTGGAGGACACCGTCATGTGTTTTCACACCAGTCCCACAACAGCAAAAGCAGCACATCTCACTTACACATCACTTTCATTCCATGTCTGAAACAATATCAAAGCACCAGTTGTTGCCTTAAGCAGCTGCTTATATCATCTATCATTAAAAAAAAGAAAAGAAAATGAAAAAGTGTATACACACATTGTGCTATAAGAAGAACTGGCGTCCCATACAGGGTGCATTCTTACCTCGCAGGATAAAGTGGTTACTGAAGACCAATGAATGAATGAATGAACAGACAGAAAGGTAAAATCTATAATTGCTGCCTTGTGATATTTTCTGAACCAATTTGCCGGTTTCAGTGGTTAAATGCAACCTTAAAAAATAGCAAAACTGACTTGTGTTGAAGAGACTGTCGCATCTGTGCTTTTTTGAGCAAACCCTGTCAATATCATCTGCTCTCATTTTCAGAGACATGCCACAAACATATCTGAGGTGGATTTCTGAACATAATTGCTATATTTCCAACTCACTGTGGTGCTTGAAAGTTTGTGAACCCTTTGAAAGTTTGTGAGCCCATTCCTCCATACAGAACAGCTTCAACTCTGGGATGTTGGTGGGTTTCCTCACATGAACCGCTCGCTTCAGGTCCTTCCACAATATTTCAGTTGGATTAAGGTCAGGACTTTGACTTGGCCATTCCAAAACATTAACTTTATTCTTCTTTAACCATTCTTTGGTAGAATGACTTGTGTGCTTAGGGTCATTGTCTTGTTGCATGACCCACCTTCTTTTGAGATTCAGTTCATGGACAGATGTCCTGACATTTTCCTATAGAATTCGCTGGTATAATTCAGAATTCATTTTTTCATCAATGATGGCAACTGTCCTGGCCCAGATGCAGCAAAACAGGCCCAAACCATGATACTACCACCACCATGTTTCACAGATGGGATAAGGTTCTTATGCTGGAATGCAGTGTTTTCCTTTCTCCATACATAACGCTTCTCATTTAAACCAAAAAGTTCTATTTTGGTCTCATCTGTCCAAAAAACATTTTTCCAATAGCCTCCTGGCTTATCCACGTGATCTTTAGCAAACTGCAGACAAGCTGCAATGTTTTTTTTGGAGAGCAGTGGCTTTCTCCTTGCAACCCTGCCATGCACACCATTGTTGTTCAGTGTTCTCCTGATGGTGGACTCATGAACATTAACCAATGTGAGAGAGGCCTTCAGTTGCTTAGAAGTTACCCTGGGGTCCTTTGTGACCTTGCCAACTATTACACACCTTGCTCTTGGAGTGATCTTTGTTGGTCGACCACTCCTGGGGAGGGTAACAATGGTCTTGAATTTCCTCCATTTGTACACTATCTGTCTGACTGTGGATTGGTGGAGTCCAAACTCTTTAGAGATGATTTTGCAACCTTTTCCAGCCTGATGAGCATCAACAACGCTTTTTCTGAGGTCCTCAGAAATCTCCTTTGTTCGTGCCATAATACACTTCCACAAACATGTGTTGTGAAGATCAGACTTTGATAGATCCCTTTTTAAAAAAAAAAAAAAAAGGGTGCCCACTCACACCTGATTGTCATCCCATTGATTGAAAACACCTGACTCTAATTTCACCTTCAAATTAACTGCTAATCCTAGAGGTTCACATACTTTTGCCACTCACAAATATGTAATATTGGATCATTTTCCTCAATAAATAAATGACCAAGTATAATATTTTTGTCTCATTTGTTTAACTGGGTTCTCTTTATCTACTTTTTGGACTTGTGTGAAAATCTGATGATGTTTTAGGTCATATTTATGCAGAAATCTAGAAAATTCTCAAGGGTTCACAAACTTTGAAACACCACTGTATGTACAAGAAAAAGATACATAAAATTATTTGGGCATTTTCCCTGAAAAGTGACTCTTAAATTAATTGCATGGTGATTGCCCATTAAATATAAGTACTTTGCCATTTTATTTATTTCATATGATTTTATAAATTTTGTCATTTATTTCATACTTGCCTTATTTCAAGAAAGAGACCAATAAACAAAAATAAAAAACTTTTATTTGGAAACAAACACACACACAAAAAAAATGTTAATCAAACATTACAGAAATTATAAATTACTAACGATACTACAGTCAGAGGTGTTTTTCCCCTACCGTTTGGGAACAACATATAATATTTACACTTTTGTTAGAACATTAAAGAGGTTATCTCCGAGCTAGTAAACTATGGCCATCCACGTCATGTGGACAGCCATAAAAATTACATATTAATGTAATATTTCAGCAGTTGAGAGGTTTAAAAAAACAGCTTACATAGACACACTATATCAGCTTCATCAGTATGTTCAGTCCTGAGTCAGTTACCAGGGGGTACATGGACTTGGACATTCTCTGATGTAAGATTCGAGTCTCCCAGTCGATACTTCCATTAGTGCAGTATAGGTGGTTAGCTAGAGTGATCAAATCAACACACACACACACACACACACACACACACACACACACACACACATTAAAATAATATTAACCTGCATGAAAGCATGAATGGTTCTAGATTCATGCTGGGTTAACTAGTGTCAGACGTCTTACCTTATTTAGAACTGGTTTTGTTGAAAGTACATCATATAAAGTCAGCAAAGTAATTTTCTGAAGAAACAGATTTTCGTGGTCAGCCCAGTTTAATTATATCATGATTTATATTCATTGTTAAACAGGCACTATGGTTTGTATCAGGAGTTCCCAAATTAGCGGACATGACCTCATGTACAAGTATTTGATTTATTTTACAAATCAACATCATGAATATTGCTTGATGAACACAGTTTTGTGTGCTACTATTTTGAAACGTTACTACGAGTCGTATTCAAACAAGACACATTTGAATGAAGAGAGTGTACATGCGATTTTAGCTCTTAACTATCCTGACATGATGCTACACTAGTCGGCATGCAACAATTCACCCAATTCATGATTCAATTCAATTTTTTCCATGATTTTATTTTTTGAAGGGAAAAATAAATAAATAAATAAATAAATAAATGAAAATATAACAATATGCAACATTTACAGTTAGGTCCATATATATTTGGACACTGACACAAATTTTGGTTTTTTTTTACCTGTTTACTGAAACATATTCAAGTTATAGTTATATAATGGACATGGACATAAAGTCCAGACTTTCAGCTTTCATTTGAGGGTATCCACATTAAAACTGGATGAAGGGTTTAGGAGTTTCAGCTCCTTAACAGGTGCAACCCTGTTTTTAAAGGGACCAAAAGTAATTGGACAAGTGACTCAAAGGCTATTTCATGGGCAGGTGCGGGCAATTCCTTCGTTATGTCATTCTCAATTAAGCAGATAAAAGGCCTGGAGTTGATTTGAGGTGTGGTGCTTGCATTTGGAAGATTTTGCTGTGAAGAAAACATGTGGTCAAAGGAGCTCTCCATGCAGGTGAAACAAGCCATCCTTAAGCTGCGAAAACAGAAAAAACCCATCCGAGAAATTGCTACAATATTAGGAGTGGGCAAAATCTACAGTTTGGTACATCCTGAGAAAGAAAGAAAGCACTGGTGAACTCATCAATGCAAAAAGACCTGGATGCCCACAGAAGACAACGGTGGTGGATGATCGCAGAATAATTTCCATGGTGAAGAGAAACCCCTTCACAACAGCCAACCAAGTGAACAACAGTCTCCAGGAGGTAGGCGTATCAATATCCAAATCTACCATAATGAGAAGACTGTATGAAAGTACATACAGAGGGTTCACTGCACGGTGCAAGCCACTCATAAGCCTCAAGAATAAAAAGGCTAGATTGGACTTTGCTAAAAAACATCTCAAAAAGCCAGCACAGTTCTGGAAGAACATTCTTTGGACAGATGAAACCAAGATCAACCTCTACCAAAATGATGGAAAGAAAAAAAGTATGGTGAAGGCATGGTACAGCTCATGATCCAAAGCATACCACATCATCTGTAAAACACGGCGGAGGCAGTGTGATGGCTTGGGCATGCATGGCTGCCAGTGGCACTGGGTCACTAGTGTTTATTGATGATGTGACACAGGACAGAAGCAGCCAGATGAATTCTGAGGTATTCAGAGACATACTGTGTGCTCAAATCCAGCCAAACTGATTGGTCGGCGTTTCATGATACAGATGGACAATGACCCAAAACATAGAGCCAAAGCAACCCAGGAGTTTATTAAAGCAAAAAAGTGAAATATTCTTGAATGGCCAAGTCAGTCACCTGATCTCAACCCAATTGAGCATGCATTTCACTTGTTAAAGACTAAACTTCAGACAGAAAGGCCCACAAACAAACAGCAACTGAAAACTGCTGCAGTAAAGGCCTGGCAGAGCATTAAAAAGGAGGAAACACAGCGTCTGGTGATGTGCATGAGTTCAAGAGTTCAGGCAGTCATTGCCAACAAAGGGTTGGCATGTAAATAAATAAATAATTGTAAATAAAATGAACATTTTATTTACAATTATTTAATTTGTCCATTACTTTTGAGCCCCTGAAATGAAGGGATTGTGTTTAAAAAAATGCTTTTAGTTCCTCACATTTTTATGTAATCATTTTGTTCAACCCAGTGAATTAAAGCTGAAAGTCTGAACTTCAACTGCATCTGAATTGTTTTGTTCAAAATTCATTGTGGTAATGTACAGAACCAAAATTAGAAAAATGTTGTCTCTGTCCAAATATTTATGGACCTAACTGTATTTTCCTGTTCATTAACTTTCATATTCATTTTGTTAAATAAAAAAAGCCTTTGTTTCATTTTCTTAATAAATCAACATTTCTCAAGAATTATTTACCCATATTGGAGTAAAATATAAGTCTATTCACTAAAATATTCCTAAAATTTTTACAAAATTAATAAAAACACACATGACTTTTCTTAATAAACTTTTATGAACATTTACACCACCTCTATTTGTCTTCTCTTTTCTTTCACTTTCTGTAAAAAGAGAGCTTTGATTTTTTTTATTAAATCTATTACTACACTCAAAAACACAACAGCTCCTTCCCATTTTAGATCTGGTGGTTTTTTTTTTTTCTCTCCATGATATTAGAGCTGTGTTACTTCAGCCTAGATTGAAGTCATGTACATTCCTGCTATTGTCCACTACTGCGCCGTCTGCTGCCTAAACAATGTGATTCCAGCTAGGAAAAACATTTTGCAGCCTGATAATAATCATGCTTCATATTTTAGTTAATTGATTCAAATAGTCAAACTTGTATCACGATTTATTGTCACATGATACATTGTTACATGCCTATGCACAAGCATAGGAGTGAGTTCAACAATAAACTTGGACAAATTTCTCCATCTGTCTATCTTCTCTAAACAAAATTACTCTGAATCAGTGGAACAACACAAGTGAAGAATACTAACTAAAAAATGCAAAGAAAAAAACGAACATTGAATATGGATTTACACTGTCACGGCAAATAACAGGATAAACCAAAATGGGAGGGGGGAGGGGGAGGTCACAGAAAATTCATAATGTCCATTTGGGGTTATTTGCCCAAAAAGATTGAAATCTCTGGGTTTATATTGTGGTAATTCTTTAGTGTAAACACTTACTGCTTGTGTGGTTTCATTCATGCATTTCATAGCTGGTGTCCGGCGATCATCCAAAAAGAAAGGCTTTTCCCAGTGGTCGTAGTTTGTTTCAAGCACGTACCATCTCCCAAGTTTCATATTAATCCTGCAACATGGAAGTTATATAAGCTTCAAAACCAGGTGTACCCAGTAAAGTGGCATCTCAGTGAGTATCTGAGTGTGGATATATTAAATACTGTTATTGTGATAATGCGAGCTCACTCCCAGACATCCAGTGTGATGATTCTGGTTCTGGTTATCACACAACCCTGGCCTGTCTGGTTTCCACCCAGGATAAAATACGCTGGTGCAAGTAACTTGGTCAGAGCAAGCTGGTTTTTGGCGTCCTCGTAACTGTTAAAAATACAAGGATGTAATTTTTCATTGATATTTCCCATCACATCATTCGTTTCTCAGTAGTCACGATAGAAACAGGTCAGCTTAGACACTTAGAAATACTGGAAAAAAAAGAAATTAAGAAGCATCAAGAACAGGATATACAGTACCAGTCAAAAGTTTGGACACCCCTTCTAATTCAGTGTTTTTCTTTATTTTTATTAATTAAAAGGCATGTCATGTCTTAAAGGTAGACTGCCTTTCAGATTTTTCAAGTGTAAGTCATAAAAAGAATTTTCTCCTGACACCCAATTATTTTTGTTTAGTGGACCAAAAGCTACTGAATTCGAAACACAGACTTCCAATTTTATTAGGTTTTTTTTTAATAGAACGATTAATTAATTTAGGGCCATGTGGCCCTAAATTATCGGATATTTTTTCCTGCTTCATCATGACCCAATTCAAGATACTACGTCATGCATGATGTGGTGGGCTTTCCCTGTTCGCATAAGGCATTGTGGGATACAAATTTGAAACAGGAGAGGAAAATGGAGGACGCGAATGAAACATGAAAGACCGACTACGGTAACGGAAAGCGAGAAGAAAAGATGTTATGTTGCAAAGGAAAGGAAACACAGGACCAAACTAAATATTGCAGAAATAAACATATAATCACAATGACCAAATTTCAGCGGGAACCAAATTTCACCGATTTTATGAAATCGAAAGGCCGTCTCGCTTTAAAGTAATGATGAATGTCGTTTCTCTTTACTTAGTTGAGCGGTTCTTGACATAATATGGATTAACTACAGTGGTGGAATCAGGATATTTACTGTATGTTTATTATTTACTATTTACTGCATGAAGAAGGCAAGAAATTGCACTAATTAACTTTTGACGAGGCACCTGTTAATTGAAAAGCATTCCAGGTGACGACGTCATGAAGCTGGTTAAGATAATAAGCAATTATTGGATGAGATTGAACAAATTATCACGATTTGTTAGTGGTAAGCAAGCATTTGCCAATGCCGAAGGCAGACAGTAACAAATCACGATATTTTGTGAAAACCGAGTTCAATAATTGTTTTATCATTCATTTAAAAAAAAAATACTGATTATAAAGTTTGCACGACAAGTTTTTTCATGTTTTTACTCTCAATTAAAGAAGCAAACTAACTGTCAATTTAAGGAAGCGAGCCATGTTGACAAAAGTGTAAAGTAACTGCGCATGAGCACACCATTATTTGTAGGCAGTTATTTGCAGTTCACTCAGCCAATCAAAGCAGTGTAAAAATTTATTTGAATGATAATGCCAATAGTTTGCAAAGCATCATCAAGGTAAACAGTGCCAACTTTGAAGACTCTAAAATATGAAACATATTTTGTTTAACGCTTTTGTTTACCACATAATCCCATTTATCATATGACCCGTATGGACCCATGCGCATGCTTTTAATAAAACTATTGGGAACAAACATCACGTGACTGGACAGATACGGATTTTTGAATCCGGTCTGGAAAAATCTGCATGCAGCCCCAGACCAGTTTCCCTCGCTTCCGCCATTTTCATTTTGCTCTGAATTTTTACTTTGATAAATGAGCGACACAACTGGGCACAGTGAAAGTGAATTTTATTATCGAGATGATTTATCAGACACAGACTAAATTGAACAAACTGAAATTGTCAAAAAAATTGAAAAAAAAGGTACTTTCGAGCAAAGAAATTAATTTGTTTATACAAGGGCAACAACAAGAAAACACTGTAAAAAACAAACAAAAAAAACGAAGTACGACATGGACATTTTCAAAAGATTCCTTGCTGAAGTTAAGGAGGAAAGAGGCATAAGTCATCCCCTCTAAGGAGCTAGAAACTACATAGCAAGTTGTCTATGTACAAGCGAAGAAAAAAAAAGTAAATTTATGGCGTATTCACACCTACGTTGTTTGGTCTGGACCAAACGAACCAAATTTCCCTTGGTCCGGACCTTTTGGGTTGGTCTGAATACAAACCACCGAACTCTGGTCCGGACCAAACAAGCGGACCGAGACCGAGCTGCAAGGTCGGACTCGGTCCGGACCAAAGGAACCCTGGTGCGGACCTTTTGGAGGTGTGAAAGCAGACCGGACCTAATCCGACAGTTTTGCTTTTTTGTACTTCAGGAGCTTCCGTCGTTTGTCGAGCATTATGGGAAACAGAGTCGACACTCCACTGCAAAGTGCAAACACTGTTTCGGTTGTCAAGGGAACCTTACAACAGTCGTTCAGTCATTCAGACCAGTGGTAGGCTAGACTACAGAGTACAAAAAATGAGTAGGGGGCAAACGTGGGCCGAGGAAGAAACGCGTACCCTTGTGGATATATGGGCAGATGTCCACATATCTGAGCTTTTGGAAAGAACACACAAAAATGCCGACGTGTTTGCTGTATTCAGTGAGAAAATGAAGGAGAAGGGGTTCACGCGCTCCCCAGAACAATGTCGGCTAAAAGTGAAGAAACTCCGTCAGACCTACATTAAAATCAGGGACATTCTTTCAAAAAGTGGCAGTACTAGCGACGCAAAAAAGAAATTCATCTATTGCGTGAAGAGCCAGAACTGTCACAACATGATGTGCGCTCATCAGCGCTATCCTCCGTAGCCGCCTTGCCCTTTGTCATCGTCGTTAAATTACTTGTACAACAGCATAGTAATCGCACAATTGTGAAAACAGTAAAAACTGGAAAAAACATATAGCTTTGATGACATTAAAAAGAATAACAGCACGGAAAGCCTCCATGACTACTTTTGAACTTAATGCTTTGTGCGCGTGTCGTCTCTGACCAATAGCTGAACGACCTCAGGGCGCGTGGCTTTGTTGACAGATTTTGGTCCGCTTACTAAAATGTACAGTGTGAAAGCAAACCACACCAAAATGAAAAAATAAAAAAAACATTTGGTTCAGACCAAAGCAAGTGAACTATCGAACTATCCTGGTCTGAATACACCCTTAGACTACGAACCTGACACTTTGTCTTCCTTTTTGTGAAGTATTGACAATTATTTTATTAACAGTGGTTTTATTAAGAGCGTGCACGCGAGTCCGTATGGGTCATATGATAAAATGCTTATTGACTGAGTTAGGTTGGGCCGGACGGGAAAACATTTGGCGCTTGGTCATTTGTATGCACCTCGCTGTGCTCAGTCTGTACGGCATGACCTCGAGCCAAATATTTTCCCATCTAGCCCGACCTAACTCAGTCAATAAGTACATAATATGCTCCATGTGTTATTTCATAGTTTTGATGTCTTCAGTATTGTTCTACAATATAGAAAATAATCAAAATACAGAGGAAAAAGAAAAAAAAAAAAAACACTGTGAATGAGTGGGGTGTACAAACTTTTGACTGGTACTGTAAATATTAGGTATGGGTATTTAGAATATACAGAGTGGGACTGACTCAACCTGGTTGCATTTTCAAGGACCTTGCGTGTGAGGAAGCTCATCCACATTCCATCTCTCTTGCCAAGTATCCATTCCAGGATCCCTGGGAGAAATATGTAATGTTATTATATGTTATCAGCAAGCAAGGCCTGTAACAACAGAAAGGACTGTTTGTCTACAGTCTTCGTGTACACACACACACACACACACACACACACACACACACACAAACAACCACCATAGGACCAGTGCTAAGTGCACATTAACTGAGCAGTAAAACAGAGTTAATGCTGATATGAGCATAGCACTGATGCTGTGATTTTTAAATACTGTATTTATACCAGACACTTTATTAAGACCTACCTCCAGTGGACATAAATTCTTCACACCTCTGTTAAAATTGCAGGTTTTTGTGATGTGTAAAAGAAAAAAGAAGGATATACACCAATCAGCCATAAAATTAAAATAACTGAAAGGTGAATAACATTGATTATCTCGTTACAGTGGAGACAGTCAGTTCTTGAAGTTGATGTGTTGGAAGCAGGAAAAATGTGCAAATGTAAGGATATGAGCGACTTTGACAAGGACCAAATTGTGATGGTTAGATGACTGGGTCTTAACATCTCCAAGCTGGCGCGCCTTGTGGAGTGTTCTTGGTATGCAGTGGTTAATACCTACCAAAAGTGGTCCAAGGAAGGACAACCGGTGAACTGGCAACAGGGTCACGGGTGTCAAAGGCTCATGGATTTGCATAGGGCACGAAGGCTAGCCCATATGGTCCAATCCCACAGAAGAGCTACTGTAGCATAAACTGCTGAAAAAGTTCATGCTGGCTAAAATAGAAAGGTGCCAGTACAGTAGCTCTTCGGTGGCATTGGACCACCTTCGTAACCCAATGTGAATCAATGAGCCTTCGACACCCATGACCTTGTCGCCAGTTGTCCTTCGTTGGACCACTTTTGGTAGGCACTAACCACTGCATACCGGGAACACCCCATAAGATGTGCCATTTTGGAGACGCTCAGACCCAGCCATCTAGTTATCACAATTTGGTCCTTGTCAAAGTCACTCAGATCCTTACACTTGCCCATTTTTCCTGCTTCCAACACATCAACTTCAAGAGCTGACTGTTCTCTTGCTGCCTAATATATCCCACCCCTTGACAGGTGCCATTGTAATGAGATAATCAATGTTTTGATTTTATAGCTGATCGGTGTATCCTGCGAGATATTTTTCTACCTTTAATGTGATTTAGCAAGCAACAAAATTCAAGTGAAAAACAAATAGAAACGTTTTAAAAGAAAAAAAATTCATAAAACAATAATCTAGTGGCACAAGTGTACACATCCTTTTCTAATGTGGCATGCAAGTGTGCTCAGAATGAACCAATCACATTCAAGCTCAGGCTCAAAAATAATTATCATACACCTGTCACCAGTGACGTGATTTTGATGAGCCCGAAATAAAGATCAGCTGTCCACAAAAAGCTTCCAAAGCATGTATGGGCTTATGTTGTCGAAAGACACTGATCAGGAAAGAGGTCCAAAAGAATGTTCAAAACATTAGATGTACCAGAGAACAACATGAAGGTCATCATCAGCAAATGGAGAAAATGGAGCACCATAAAGACGTTGCCAAGAATAGAAGAAGAAGACAAGAAGAAAAGTTATCAGGAAGGCTGCCAAGAGACTTTTCTAGCACCATTAAAAGGAGCTGCAGGAATATTTGGGAAGTACTGGTCAGTCCCAGCATGTGACAACAACCTCTCATTTCTTTCATGTGTCTGGGATAAGCAGAGTTCTAATAGACAGCCGAAGATGAAGAAACATTTAACCTTTCAGCATGACAACAACCCAAAGCACAAATCCACGTCAACAAAAAATGTCTTCAGAAGAAGAAGCTCATCGATGTGTTGAAAAGGCCAGGTCAGAGCCCAGATCTAAATCCTACTGAACATCTGTGGAATGACCTGAAGAGGACTGCACGCAGGATTCTTGGTAGATCTGGAGCATTTTTGCAAGAAAGAATGGAATAAAACTGCCAAATCAAGCTGTGCCAAGTTGGTAGACTCTTTCCCAAACAGACTGAATGCTGCATTACAAGCAAAACCCACCCCAAACACTTTTAGTAGTTTTCCACTTGAATGTTGTTGAATAAAAAAAGATCTGACATGATTTAGCTTTTTTTTTTTTTTACATTATGGAAAGCTGCAATTTTAACAGGAATGCGTGTCGACCTTTTACAGCCAATGTACCTCGTTGCTCCACTTTGTATGCCTACATTTAGACTATTCATTAGGTTTTTCCATGTAGCCTACAGTGCATGTAAAATCCATCCATTATCTGTAACCGCTTATCCTGTGCATGGTTGCGGGCAAGCTGGAACCTATCCCAGCTGACTATGGGCGAGAGGCAAGGTACACCCTGGACAAGTCGCCAGATAGAGACAAGCAACCATTCACACTCACATTCACACCTACGGTCAATTTAGAGTCGCCAGTTAACCTAACCTGCATGTCTTTGGACTGTGGGGGAAACCGGAGCACCCGGAGGAAACCCACGTGGACACGGGGAGAACATGCAAACTCCACACAGAAAGGCCCTCTCGCCGGCTGCTGGGCTCAAACCCAGGACCTTCTTGCTGTGAGGCAACAGTACTAACTACTACACCACTGTGCCGCCCGTGTGTAAAATCATCCTCTACTTTTTTCTCACCATCAGTGTTTGACTACTTGCAGGCTGTTGGTTAATGGTTGGTTTCACAACACACTGAGGTGTTTCAAATCCCTTGCACAACTGTATTAGTGCAACTACCATGTTAGTGTCACTGCTGTGCAACAACAGATGGGCTTCAACCAATAAATATGTAACTAAACAGCACTTTTGAGTCTTGAATTTTGCATGCCTAAAAATGGCATCTTACCTATGTATCCTCCATCAACATCGAAACGTTCATTCATCGTTAGAGTGAATTCTTTCTGCAAGGAAACACATAACTTTTTTTTTTTTTGCAAACGTTTTTCTAAAATCAAAAGCAGATCAGTTCCTTTGCAAGTCCTGAAACACTTACAGGTCTAATGCCAGTGAGCATTCCTACATATCCTGCAAAACTGGTTGACCGGAAAACCGTCCTGTTGTTTCGCTTCAAGTCAACATTCACCACAAGTGGCTTGAGCTTCTCAGTAAGAGTCCAAGTCTGGGTTTTTTGGTCCCAACTAATAGAATCAAAACACAGAGAGTAAATTCAATGTAAATCTCAAACACATACAAAAAAAAAAAAAAAAAAAAATTACAACTCATGTTTAAAAATCATACCCCATGAACAATCCAAAGTCCAAATTTCGAGCATGGTATACATTTCCTTGCAAAATAATAAATAATATGTTATGAAGCAAAATAGACACATTAATCAAACTACATTATGGATCATACAGACAAAGAATATCTAGCAGTTAAATCACCGTTTAAGTCCTCAGCCACCACTGATGTGCACACTGTGAAAACTTCATAGAAGATATTAAAAAGCATGACTTCCCCTAAAAAGTTTACAACAAATAGCTTGCATTAGTAAGGAATATTAGAAAACAGAAAAAAAAATATCATTGTTATATTACCTCTATTGTCATGTTTCATAAGCTTATGAAATATAAATGTAAAAAAAAGAGACAGACAAGTTTGCATAAAAGAACAAGCCTGACCTAAAGGGACATCAGAGGCAGAAGCGATTCCCTTAATTTCCTCATTAAAAGGATATGGGAGCATGTCCACGATCAAAGGCTGAAAAACAAAATGGGAACAAACACATAACCCACAAATAAATCCAAGTACAAGAATCAGGCATTTTTGGCTGAGATATATACAGTAAAACAGTAGCATTGCATTGCACTATAAATACTGAATGCGAACACTCACCAACTCCTTATCTACCAAGTGAATTAATTTTCCATGGAAAAAGCCACTGGATAAATCTTTTATTGCCTGTATCATTGCCGTCAACTGAAAAACAAAAACACACCTGTTTATATACACATTACTCTAAATTTTAATTAACCGTGTCTTCGGTTTCAGTTACCCAAAGAACAGCTTGTTCCTTAATTCATAAGGATATGGACCTGAGAGTCTCAGTAAGTTCTTCCCTTCCATGATTTTAGTGGGTGAAAAACCCACAGAATAACAGAAAACTGCAGACATTTCTTTTTGCTTAAGCAAGTTTTTTTTCTATACTTTTCCACACATATATACAGGGTATTTCAAAAAATTTGATATCATTTCACAATCTAATAACTTTGCCAATTCTCATTCAATTTACCTCAAATTTTAACAGCATGTGTGGAAACAGGTCAAAATTTTATGTTTAATGTTTTTTATTTTTATCTTTTTCAGTATAGAAATGCCACTCACTGGAAAGGAAAGGCGTTTTGTATGTTAGAGTACGCTCGAACAAGATGAAAATTTGTGAAATCGTTCATGGAATCCACACACCTTTGAATTTCTCATTCAAATTTTGAGGAATAAATCTTATATTGCTCAACATTAAGCCTGTTCAGTTTTATTTGCCTAGACGATGTACACATACAAATTTTATATAAATATAAAATCACTGTCAATCTCATGTGCGTAGGAATAATCAGCCATAGGTCAACTTGTCAGTGATGGTCTTGCTTGTCTAATGAGTAGACAGCCATCATATATGATATATTTCAACCTTTGACAACAATATAAAAAATGCATTCCTGATCACACAGAAGTTTTGTGGACTTCAGTGCCATTGAGAAAATACTGATATGAACACAAAGAGCTATGTGCTTTGTTTATATGGACACATACAGTACTGTGCAAAGGTTTTAGGCACCCTATATATATATATATATTTTTTTTTTTTTTAAGTACAAATTTTGTTATAGATTTTTTTTATTTTATTTTATTTTGTGACTTCTACATTATCGAGTCAGGACTAAAACATTTTTGATTTCCAAACATTAGGTTCCCAGCACAAAATTAAATGTTACAGGAGAAACAATGCTTCTATGTCAATAAAGAAAGCAGTATATTCCATAAGAGACCATCCATTATCTGTAGCCGCTTATCCTGTCCAACAGGGTCGCAAGCAAGCTGGAGTCTATCCCAGCTGACTACGGGTGAAAGGCGGGGTACACCCTGGACAAGTCACCAGGTCATCGCAGGGCTGACACATAGACACAGACAACCATTCACACTCACATTCACACCTACGGTCAATTTAGAGCCACCAGTTAACCTAACTTGCATGTCTTTGGACTGTGGGGGAAACCGGAGCACCCGGAGGAAACCCACGCGGACACGGGGAGAACATGCAAACTCCACACAGAAAGGCCCTTGCCGGCCGCTGGGCTCAAACCCAGGACCTTCTTGCTGTGAGGCGACAGTGCTAACCACGACACCACCGTGCCACCTGCCCATAAGAGACCACTTTTCAAATTAAAAAAGAAAACATAATGAAGGCTACTGGGTTTTGGTGCAAAATTAAGAAGCGAGTGTAACAGTCGAAGTGTCCAGAAGAACTGTGGCTGGTTCTGCAAGATGCTCAGTAAAACATACAGCTCATTTTTTATATATACACAAACAACTGCACCTGAGACTACTATTTATTTATTACCTCTGCAAACTTTGTTGGAGGAGGTTAATGTTTTTGTCTCCGTTTGTCTGTTCCCAATGTAACTCAAAAACTAGTGAGCAGATTTTGATTAAATTTGGAGGAAACGTAAGCCACGGGCCAAGGAACAAATGATTAGATTTTGATGCAAGTCTGGATATGTATGCGGATCCAGGATTTGTGTGTGTGTGTATTCTAATATACACACACATGCACATGGAGGTATGCACTTTACCAACTGACCTTCTATCTATCTATCTATCTATCTATCTATCTATCTATCTATCTATCTATCTATCTATAGCATTTGTTTGCATGTGCTTTTGCACAGTACTGTAATTCTACAGACAAGACACAAAGTTATCTCAGGATGTCGTTAAGAGCTTACTTCAGCTTTTTTCTCCTTTATCACATGAGTCCATCTCTGGTTAGGGGGTAAGTCCAGGTTCAGTGTGTACCAGGTAACATTACTTTTAAATCTGTACCAGAACAAATGGAAGAACAGGACTCAGTTTACAATTCATTCATGCAGGCTCTCATGGGATAAATCTCTAAGCAAGATCAGATCACAAGTGAAAGAATTCAGCAGCAAAGTCATTTTTATGCAACATTTCAAACACAGGGTCTTTACAAAAAGGAATAAGAAGAAGGTTTAACCCACGTTGGTCCTTTAGGAGGATACATCCTTGTCCTACATTCTTCACCATGCTGGAAACAAGAGAGACATTAAAGTCTTCAGACTGTCAGTCTCTCATGGGGTCTTTAATGCCATCATATATCAATTCTTGTCATTATAAATAAACTCATAACTTACCAAGCAGGTAAAAAGTGAGAAAAAACTGACGGATGTCAACAAAATACAGTGAACGTTTCTCAACTTCATCTTTCCTCCAACTTTCAGTTTTCACAATGAAGCATAAACACTTCCTCAACGAGTACACCGAGCTGGAATGTACCATTGGTCAGGGGGATGAACGGAAATATTTTTTAATTTTTATTTAACATTAATGTATGGAATGTGTGTTTTACAGTGCTGTTATATTTTAGTATTATTATTAATATTCGGTCTTACACGTAATTCTTCTTTTTTTTTTGCAATTACGTTAAAGTGTTCAGGAGTTGTACACAGAGTCCCCCTTTAATCTGAAACGCGATGGTTTCTTCCGGTTATAAACAATGAATATTCTGTTTACGTTCTCTTTTGGAACATGTTACAGCCAAACACTTGTCTTGCATGTGAAGTCTGCTTTCTTATTATATTATATTATCTCATCATCTCTAGCCGCTTTATCCTTCTACAGGGTCGCAGGCAAGCTGGAGCCTATCCCAGCTGACTATGGGTGAGAGGCGGGGTACACCCTGGACAAGTCGCCAGGTCATCACAGGGCTGACACATAGACACAGACAACCATTCACACTCACGGTCAATTTAGAGTCTATATTATATTATATTATATTATATTATATTATATTATATTATATTATATTATATTAGAGCGGCGGCTACAATTATCGACACCTTAATCTTTTGGCCATTGCAAAAATAGAAAAGACTTTCAGTGCTTAAATTGTGCATGAATAATTACTCAAACTTCCACTGGGGGGAAAAAAGTTGATTCCCGATTACCTAGAGCAGGGCTTTTCAAAGTGTGGGGCGCCAGAGTTCTTCAGGGGGGGCGCAACGTGAGGAGCCTTTACCAGAGACAAAATGGATGGATTTTTAGTACCTAAAGCTACAGTGAGTGAGGAGACAGAGTCTGGGCCAAGCAAAAAAAAAAAAAAAAACAGAGCCTCCAGGATGTTGCGATTTGCAACTTCAGCGCAAATTCAACCAATCCCCGCGAATTCAGGGCGGTGTTGCAATTATATCCAATCACCGCAACCTTCCCGCAAATTTGACCAATCGTTGGCGTCGTCTTGAGGTGACGTCGACAAACTACCTCCCGCCTTACTTCCGTGTTTACGTTCAAGAGAAGCAGCATGTGCGCAGTGTTGCCAGATTGGTTTTAAGTGCATTTTGGCGGGTTTTGAACATATTTTGGACTGGAAAACGTCAGCAGTATCTGGCAACATTGCATGATGTGCGAGTCAGTGTTTATATAGGCTTAAATTCTGTTACTGAAAGTGTGTTATGTTTACAGTGAAGGACTGTGTGCACTTTTTTTTTTACTTAATACAAGAAATTAATGGATGCCAACATTTTTGCCAAAATGGTATTTTATTTTCCATTGTTTAGGCAGCTTCAGCATCATACTGTGAGATTCTGTTCAAATTGTTTTTTTTTCTTCTATGAAGCCTGAGCCATTTATTTTATTAGTTTATAATTATTGTTTAATTTAGTCTTCAGGAGAGGCTGCCTGCACACAGTACTAGTATTAATAGTGTTTTTTTTTCTTACATGAAAGCTGAGGCATTTATATTATATTTTAAGGTAACTTCATGTTGTGCTGTGAGGTTCTATGCACTTTAACTTTTGAACCAACAGGTGCATTTGGATAAGTAAAGCCTATTTTTCTGCATTTTTGTAGTCCTGGTAATCTTTTATATTGGTAAAGTTGTTTATAGGACCATTTCTCAGTGTCTTTGTTTTTTAATCAATAGTTTTTCAGTAATAACTTAATATTTAACATATCACTCAATTTTAATCACAAAAAGAGAAAATCGCAACAATTTCTCGCAACTTTCACTTCCTCCCGCAATGTAATCGCGACAAAAACCTAAAAAACACCGCAACTTTCATCGCAATTTTTTTGGAAACCCCCCCCCCGCAACATCAGACATTTTAGCCCGCAACAATCACAAAAAAGGCCCGCGGAATCCTGGGGGGACTGAAAAAAGAAGGAAGTATGACCACGATTATTTAAAGTTTGGATTTTCATGGACTGGATCTGAAGATGCTCCACTGCCACAGTGTGCTGTCTGCCAAGAGGTGCTAGCTAACGATGCTATGAGATGTTTAAAATGTGTAAAACAAGATGTTTTAAAAAGCACAGATGTTTAAAATGTGAAAAAGAAAAAAAAATAAAAATGTGTACAACAACCATTTTTTAAAAATACGAATGGAACATTAAGTATAGCAACAACAAAAATTGTAAGGGGGGGCGCTGTTGTTTATTTGCTCTCCGAGGGGGGGCTGACTCTCCCACACTTTGAAAACCCCTGACCTAGAGTATCAGATCACGTGACACCGTTCCACAATTATCGACACTTTAGTCCACAGTTATCAACACCATAAATATATAAAATCGGTATGTGGTCCTAAGTTAACAAAACATGGTTTTTATTTAAAAATTGTTTAACATAGACTTATATTTTGTACAAAATATCTTTTATATAAATATATTGATGTCGACATTGTAATATGTGGTAGATATTTACAACAAACTGCAAAAAAAAATTATATATATATATATATATATATATATATATATATATATATATATATATATGTGTATGTATGTATGTGTGTGTGCGGTGGTGTAGTGGTTAGCACTGTCACAAGAAGGTCCTGGGTTTGAGCTCAGTAGCCGACGGAGGCCTTTCTGTGTGGAGTTTGCATGTTCTCCTTGTGTCTGCGTGGGTTTCCTCCGGTTTCCCCCAAAGACATGCAGGTGAGGCTAATTTGTGGCTCTAAATTGACCGTAGGTGTGAATGGTTGTGTGTCTCTATGTGTCAGCCCTGCGATAACCTGGTGACTTGTCCAGGGTGTACCCCGCCTCTCACCCATAGTCAGCTGGGATAGGCTCCAGCTTGCCTGCGACCCTGTACAGGATAAGTGTCTACAGATTTTATATATACAGTTAGGTCCATAAATATTTGTAAATAAAATGTTCATTTCTAATACTTGGTTGAAAACCCTTTGTTGGCAATGACTGCCTGAAGTCTTGAACTCATGGACATCACCAGACGCTGTTTCCTCCTTTTTAATGCTCTGCCAGGCCTTTACTGCAGCGGTTTTCAGTTGCTGTTTGTTTGTGGGCCTTTCTGTCTGAAGTTTAGTGAATGTGGGACCATTGGATACTTCGAAACCCACAATCAAGGCTAACAAAGAAACAGCTATTAGCCCAGTGTTCCAACATCCGTAATCGAAATCTACTATCACAACTAGAGATTAATGAAATACAACAACGATGCTACGGCAAGGGGGAGCCAGGAAGACAGGTCAGCGGGGAGATATCATCATCATCCCCACAACCAGAGATTGGGTACCAAGCCCCAACAGCTAACAGCCTCAACACAAGAGCTGCTGACCTGAGAAGGAAGATCATGACCCAACTGGAAACCTGGAGCCCCCGACGAATACCGAAGCTGAGTTGCCAAGTACCTTCAGAAGATCTACTAGTAGATGTGAATGCTGCTCTGAAGACAATCTCCACAAGAACCATCACTGAGACCAACAAGCTGATACACAGTACAGCAACAGTAATCATGGAGATGCTTGGACACAAGGTGGGTTCGGGACATAACAAACAGTATCCACCATGGAAGAGACGATTAGAGGCCAAGATAAAGGCAGCACGGAGAGAAGTTAGCCAGCTAGCTGAACTACAGAAAGGGAACATGGTGAATAAAGGGGCACCCAGGAAGTACAACTCACTCTCCATACCAGAGGCACTCGAAACTGCCAAACAGCGACTAACAGCTCTGGCCACCCGGTTGAAGAGATACACCAAGAAGGGAGAGGCCAGGAGAATAAACAAGCTGTTCTCCACTGAACCAGCCAAGGTGTACTCTCAGTGGCAGGGGAACAAAAACCGGTCAGACCCACCAAGAGCTGAGGTGGAAAAATACTGGAAAGACATATGGGAAAGAAAGGCATCACACAACACCGATGCCCAATGGTTAGTGGACCTAAGAGCTGACCACAGCAACCTCCCAGAACAAGAACCAGTAACCATCTCAATGGCAGGCGTCCAAGAAAGAGTGTCAAAGATGAAGAGCTGGACAGCACCAGGCCCCGACATGATCCATACGTACTGGCTGAAGAAGCTAACTGCACTCCATGAATGCCTAGCAGCACAGATGAACCAGCTGCTGAGGGATGGGACCCACCCAGAATGGCTAACCCAAGGCAGGACAGTCCTAATCATGAAGGACCCCCAGAAGGGACCCATCCCATCCAACTACCGGCCAATTACCTGTCTCTGCACAACATGGAAGGCCCTGTCAGGCATCATTGCGGCAAAAATGAGTAAGCATATGGCTCAATACATGAGTGAGGCACAGAAAGGAATTGGCAGTAACACCAGAGGAGCCAAGCACCAGCTACTGGTCGATAGAACAGTCGCCCGAGACTGTAAGAAGAGACAGACCAACCTGTGCACTGCCTGGATTGACTACAAGAAAGCCTATGACTCAATGCCACACACATGGATACTGGAATGTCTGGAACTGTATAAGATCAACAGGAACCTAAGGACCTTCATCCAGAACTCAATGGAAATGTGGAAGACAACCCTAGAGGCCAACTCAAAACCCATTGCCCAAGTCAACATCAAGTGCGGCATATACCAAGGAGATGCGCTATCACCACTGCTGTTCTGCATAGGCCTGAACCCCCTCAGTCGGATCATCACGAAGAGTGGCTACGGGTACCGATTCCGTAGTGGGGCAACAATCAGCCACCTGCTCTACATGGATGACATTAAGCTGTATGCCAGGAACGAGCGAGAAATAGACTCGCTGATCCACACCACCCGGATCTACAGCGATGACATAGGGATGTCATTCGGATTGGACAAGTGTGGCCGGATGATCTCAAAGAGAGGCAAGATGATCCGGACTGAGGGGATTGACCTACCAGAGGGCAACATAGGTGATATCCAAGACAGCTACAAGTACCTTGGCATCCCACAGGCTAATGGAAACCATGAAGAGGCCACAAGGAAGTCAACCACAGCCAAATACCTCCAGAGAGTAAGGCAGGTCCTGAAAAGTCAGCTGAATGGTAAGAACAAGGTCCGAGCCATCAACATGTACGCACTACCAGTCATCAGATAGCCCGCTGGTATCATAAACTGGCCAAAGGAGGAGATAGAAGCCACAGCTATCAAGACTAGAAAGCTCCTCACCGTGCATGGAGGGTTCCACCCCAAGTCCAGCACCCTGAGACTATACACTAAGCGGAAAGAGGGAGGCCAAGGGCTAGTGAGCATCAAGACCACGGTCCAGGATGAAACATCGAAAATCCGAGAATACATCAGAAAGATGGCCCCAAAGGATGAACTGCTAAGTGAATTGCCGCTTTTCCACTACCAACGCGGCTGAGTTGGGCTGAGCCGTGCCGTGCTGAGTTGGGCTGAGTCAAGCTGAGTGGAGCTGTTGGCGTTGCATTTCAACTACAATCACGCTGAACCGTGCTGGCTGGAAGTGGGTGGACACATTGGGTGGAGTTAGCGAAAGTGGGTGGACGTCAGGTGATGTCGTTAGGCAGCGCAAACAGTGACACCAATGACCTTTTAAGCGGTAGTCTCACAACCCGGAGAGTAAACAATAAACATGGAGGACATGGAGTCATTAGTGTTGCTGGTCTTGGTGCTGTGGCTTGTTGTCACCGACAACGCCAACAGATACTGGCAAGAGCATATAGATGAGGCGAGGCGCATAAGGCTTCATAATTCTCGTAATTCGTAATTTTCCTTCTTCCGGGTTTACGGTGTTTACAGATCCCAGCGTGCTCGCGGGGCGTGTGTGGGCGTGTGAGGACACTCCTCCTCACCAATCAGTGCACAGGGGAGTGTCTCCTCACGCCCCTAGCCTCACTCAGCTCGGTTTGGCTCGCTTCAGCCCTACTCCAAAACCGTGCGAGTTTTGGGGGCTGAGCAGGGCTGAAGCGAGCTGAGTCGTGCTGTTCTTAGATAGTCGAAACGCGAGCTGTGTCGGGCTGAAGTGAGCTGAAGCAAGCTGAAGTGAGCTGAAAAAGGGTAGTGGAAAAGGGCCAAATGTCTCAGGCAGCAGAACCCTGATGAGAGTGCAGAGGAGGAGGAGGAACAGACAACCTGGAGGGACAAACCCCTACATGGCATGTACCACCGTCAGATAGAGGAAGTGGCTGATATCAAGAAATCCTACCAGTGGCTGGATAATGCAGGACTGACAGACAGCACAGAGGCACTAATCATGGCAGCACAAGAACAGGCCATAAGCACAAGAGCCATAGAGGCCAGGATCTACCAGAGTAGATCAGACCCAAGATGCAGACTGTGCAAAGAAGCCCCTGAAACAGTCCAGCACATAGTAGCAGGGTGTAAGATGCTAGCTGGATCAGCGTACATGGAGAGGCACAACCAAGTGGCTGGGATAGTATACAGGAACATCTGCAACCAGTATGGAATAGAAGTACCCAAGTCCCAATGGGCCATACCACAGAAGGTGGCTGAGAACAACAGGGCCAAGGTTCTGTGGGACTTCAGCTTCCAGACTGACAAACAGATCCTGGCTAACCAACCGGACATAGTGGTGGTGGACAAAGAGCAGAAGAGGGTGGTGGTGATAGATGTGGCGATCCCAGCTGATGCCAACATCAGGAAGAAGGAACATGAGAAACTTGAGAAGTATCAAGGGTTGAAAGAGCAGCTGGAACGGATGTGGAAGGTCAAGGGTTGCGTGATCCCCGTGGTAGTGGGGGAACTTGGGGCAGTAACCCCCAAACTGGGAGAGTGGCTCCAGCAAATCCCAGGAACAACATCTGAAGCCTCAGTCCAGAAGAGCGCAGTCCTAGGAACATCGAAGATACTGCGCAGAACCCTCAAACTCCCAGGCCTCTGGTAGAGGACCCGAGTTTGAGGATGACATGGATACCACCCCCCCGCCGGGGGTGAGAAGGAGATTATAAATATATGTATATTCTGAATGGAATAGAAAAATCTGAATATTTCAAGCATATGATTTTTTTATATGCTAGGAATTTAATTCTGGTCTAAATAGAAATTTATTGCAATCGGATTCCAAATACTCTATAAACATTCCATTCTGCTATGAATCAGGAAAAAAAATTATTATAAATCACATCACTATTTTTTTTAAGTACTTCATCTACTTCAACAATGTTACACAAAGATCAATCCATAACAGTTGTAAATGTCCCTTAATTCCACAGGGTGTCGATAATGGTGGACACAGATGAAAGTGATCACTATTATCGACACCTCACGTGACTTCTCAAACGCGCGTTTAGATACAAAATGGTGACTGTCAAATGAAAGAGTAAGAAACAAAGTAGGTTTCGACAAGGAGATCATGAAATATCAATAAATTTGAACAGTAAAAACATGTCCATGATCTTTCCACCACGCTTACCTGCGATGATAACATCTGGGTTTTTCTGAAATTGCTGATCGTGCTAAAAAAATTCCATCTCCAGTAACAAGCTGTGTCATCAGACGACAAGATCAAAGGGTGAGGGGGGGGTCTTCCGGCTGATTAATTAACCAATAATAACTGTTGTAACTGAAACTCATCTTTGTAAAATTGTTTTTTTTATTGGTAAATCTGAAAAGGTGTCGATAATTACGGACTGTCAATAATTGTCGCCGCCGCTCTATAGTAATTAAACTACTACAGTCTTACAAGAAGTGTCTACAGATTCTAGATACAAAAAATGACTGATCCATAACACCGTAATGCCACCAGGAGAGGATGGGATTTATATAAAGTCTCTACACTGTCCTATCCAATAAAGGTGAAAAAAAGCCCCAAAAATATCTTTAAAAAAAAAATCACATCATTTTCTTGAAATAACTACTTGTTTCCAGTAGGGGTCAGTACAAGCTTCTTTATTTATATACTTGTTTGGTTACATGATAGGCATGTACAGTGGTGCTTGAAAGTTTGTGAACCCTTTTGAATTTTCTATATTTCTGCAAATATTGGATCATTTTCCTCAATAAATAAATAACCAAGTGTAATATTTTTTGTCTCATTTGTTTAACTGGGTTCTCTTTATCTACTTTTAGTACTGGTGTGAAAATCTGATGATGTTTTAGGTCATATTTATGCAGAAATATAGAAAATTCTGAAGGGTTCACAAACTTTCAAGCACCACTGTATCAGACACTCTTATCCAGAGCGGCATACAACATACCCAGAGCAGCCTGGCGAGCAGTTGGGGGTTAGGTGCCTTGCTCAAGGGTACTTCAGCCAATCCTGCTGGTTCAGGGACTCGCACCAGCAATCTTTTGGTCCCAGATCTGCTTCTCTAACCTTTAGGCCATGACTTCCCCGTGTTGAGACTCTTAAATGTAATGTGAGCGACAACCCACAGTGAGTGTAATAATGAATTAAGTGTAACAAAGTATTCTGTAGTAAATTTTAGGTGCCAAAGACATACAAGTGGAGTGATCCATCCATCCCTTTTCTATACCGCTTATACATTGCAGGTCCATATCACAGAGCTAACATATGCCACTTTTCCACTACAAACGCGGCTGAGCCGTGCCGTGCTGAGTCGAGCTGAGTGGGGCTGTTGGCGTTGCATTTCGACTACAACCGCGCTGAACCGTGCTGGCTGGAAGTGGGTGGACACATTGGGTGGAGTTAGCAAAAGTGGGTGGACGTCACGTGATGTCGTTAAGCAGCGCAAACAGTGACATCAGTAAGCTTTTAAGCGGTAGTCTCATGACCCGAATAGTAAACAATAAACATGGAGGACATGGAGTCGTTAGTGTTGCTGGTCTTGGTGCTGTGGCTTGTTGTCACCGACAACGCCAACAGATACTGGCAAGAGCGTATAGATGAGGCGAGGCGCATAAGGCTTCAGAAATTCTCGTAATTCGTAATTCTTCTTCTTCCGGGTTTACGGTGTTTACAGATCCCAGCGTGCTCGCGGGGCGTGTGTGGGCATGTGAGGACACTCCTCCTCACCAATCAGTGCACAGGGGAGTGTCTGCTCACGCCCCCAGCCTCACTCGGCTCGCTTTGGCTCGCTTCAGCCCCACTCCAAAACGGTGCGAGTTTTAGGGGCTAAGCAGGGCTGAAGCGAGCCGAGTCGTGCTGTTTTTTGGTAGTCGAAACGCGAGCCATGTCGGGCTGAAGTGAGCTGAAGCGAGCTGAAGTGAGCTGAAAAAGGGTAGTGGAAAAGGGCCAATAGAGTGACAGAACAGCCATTCACACTCAGACCTATGAGCAATTTAGAGTTTGACCTAATCCGCACGTATTTATACTGTGGGAGAAAATCCACAGGCACATGGAGAACATGCAAACCCCACACAGAAAGGTTCCAGTCGAACCTGCTTACTGCGGGGGCAGCCATGGCCCCAAAAGGGTCACTGGTTTGATTCCTGGGACTGGCAGGAAAAATGTGAGGGGAGTTGAGGGAATGAACAGCACTTTCCCTTCCCTCTGTATCATGACTGAAGTGCCCTTGAGCAAGGCACCTAACCCCCAGGTGCTGTAGCATAGCTGCCCACTGCTCTGGGTGTGTGTGCATGCTTGTGTTTACTACTTCAGATGGGTTAAATCTTTTTCTGTGAGGCAACAGTGCTAACCACACCACCGCCATGCTGCCCATAGAATGGTCCACACAGTGAAGTGCCCATTTCTATTATACCAAACATCAGCACTCTTGGACCACCACTTTTCCAATCAAATTAGTGTATCAGAAGTAACTTGAATAAATAGAAATGAAACACATTGAAATTAAGTTAAAAATGGAGGGAAATAACACTTTCACAAAGTCTGTAAAACTATGTATTTAGTTGCATTTTTAGGTGAACAGGTGGAACATTAATAAACTGGAAATGACTATCTGCAATGTAAATTAAAAAAAAATTTAAAAGTTAAAAAAAGTTAAAAAATAAAATAACTAAATTGTTCCGATAATCATGGAATCATCAAATGTTCAGTGATACAGTCATGCGAAAAAGAAAGTAAACCCTCTTTCAAGTCTAGGTTTTAAGTGTCAGGACATAATACAAAATCATCTGGTCCTTACCAGGTCTTAAAATTAGCCAAATACAACCTCAGATGACCAAGAACACATGACATATTCACCCTGTCATTATTTATTTAACACAAAGTAAGCCAAGAATGCAGTAGCAGTGTGTGAAAAATTAAGTACACCCTTACTGCTTCCATAGAAATTATGAAGGCAATTAGCAGCCAGGTGTTGCTGATCAAATGAATTTGATTAATTGATCATCAGCAAGTGTGGCCACCTCTTAAGAAGCAGACGTTTTGGCACTTTGCTGGTCTGGAGCGCTCAGGTGGATGTTAACACAATGTCAAGGAGGAAAGACATCAGCAATGATCTTAGAGAAGCAATTGTTGCTGCACATCAGCATACATGTCAACCTATACGGAATGTCCGTATTTTATACGGATTTGATTCAATAAACGTAGTATACGGGCGTATAAATAAAGTTATACGGATTCTTTAAAAAAACTTCAGTATTTATTTAGAGCTATAATCAATTCCCACGATGATAAAAGAACACATAACATTTACAAACGTACTGTACACCACAGACAGCCAGTAAAGAGTCATGAAATTGCGCGTTATCTTGTGGTAGCGAGACTTCGTTCCACTTTTGATCATGCGCACACCGCATTGCGAGAATCCCGCCAACCGTGAAGTCATAGACATATAAACATAGACGCCGCCTTCTGCGTAGAATCATACGTCATCCTCGCCGCCATATTGGATGTGGCAAAGTGGAGATTCTTCAACCGTCTCTGGTATAGCGTCTAGACAGTAGCCGAGAATAAAGATGCCTCATTCATGTGCTGCATTTAACTGTACCAACAGGTTTACCGTCCAAACGAGATCACATGGGATTACCTTTCACAGGTGAGACTGGAAAAAATACTTTTCATTGTATTTGGTCATTATAACGTAATTTTACGAACAGATTTTCCTGACTTTGTGGCTAATATGAAGTCTCGTGCATAATAGCCTCTCGGTGAAACCTGTCTCCAAACAACAAAGTATTTCCTTCGTAACTACGCTGATAACACTGTGTTTTTGTCAAACATTGGAGCTTTGTATTTATTCTGAAGGTTTATTGTTATTAATATTGAATAAAAAGTAACTGGGATATATCATTGTTAATTATCATTCAAATTTTAGGTAAATTATTTTAATTTGCATCTTATATGGATTTTATAAGGGAAATACGGATTTTGGAGGTTGGTTATACAGGTTTGATTGACCAAAGGTTGACATGTATGCATTAGTCTGGGAAGGGTTATAAGGCCATTTCCAAACAATTTGCAGTCCATCATTCTGCTGTGAGAAAGATTATTCAGAAGTGGAAAACATTCAAGACTTCCCAGGAGTGGACGTCCCAGCAAATTTACTCCGAGGTCAAACTGTGCAATGCCCAGAGAAATTGCAAAAAACCCAAGAACTACATCGAGGACTCTACAAGCCACAGTTAGCATGTTAAATATTAAAGTTCATAACAGTACACTTAGAAAAAAGACAGCGCAAGTATGGTTTGTTTGAAAGGGTTGCCAGAAGAAAGCCTCTTCTATCTAAAAAGAACATGGCAGCATGGCTTACGCTTACAAAGATGCATCTGAACAAGCCACAAGCCTTCGGGAACAATGTCCTTTGGACAGATGAGACCAAAGTGGAAATGTTTGGCCATAATGCATAGCGCCATGTTTAGTGAAAACCAAACACAGCATATCAGCAAAAACACCTCATACCAACCATCAAGCACGGTGGTGGAGGGGTGACGATTTGGGCTTGTTTTGCAGCCACAGGGCCTGGACACCTTGCAGTCATTGAGTCAACCATGAACTCCTCTGGATACCAAAGTATTCTAGAGGCAAATATGAGGTCATCTGTCCAACAGCTAAAGCTTGGCCACAATTGGGTCATGCAACAGGACAATGATCCCCCAGCACACCAGCAAATCTACAGCAGAATGGCTGAAAAAGAAAAGAATCAAGGTGTTGGAATGGCCAAGTAAAATCCAGACCTCAACCCAATTGAAATGCTGTAGCAGGACCTTAAGAGAACTGTGCATAAACAAATGCCCTCAAACATGAATGAACTGAAACAATGTTGTAAAGAAGAGTGGGCCAAAATTCCTCTACAATGATATGAGAGAGTGATAAAATCATACAGAAAACAACTGCTTCAAGTTATTGCTGCAAAAGGTGGTTTTGAAGCTATTGGATCATGGGGTGTACTTACTTTTTCACACATGGATGCTGCATTTTCACTTAATTTTTGTTAAATAAATAATGACATGGAATCTGTTGTGTGTTGCTTTACACCTGATGTTAGAGTTGCATAATTTTAGGACCTGGTAAGCATCAGATGATTTTTTTGTTATGTCTTGATTGGTAAAACCATGTAACTGGAAGAGGGTGTACTTTCTTTTTCACATGACTGTATATAATAGTAATAGTGTTAAAGCCCCTGGAATAAATTCTAAATAAAATTAGCACCCATGTATTCATACCATCCTGTCTATGTGTATTATGTTCCCCTTTTCTGCTTTGTACCGTATAAGAACAGACAAAACATTACTCCATGAGAGAAAAGATGGAAGAAAATCCGCAAACATGATTAAGCCAGTTACAGTGACTGGAATAGACTTTACCAGCCCATAACTTAGCTCAGCTTGAGCGAACGAAGCATCCTAACACCAGCTTTACTCACTTTATTCCATGGACAAGACCAGGAATTGCCCCTTTTAGAAGTTAATCCCTCGAAGCAGCACCTACATTGAATGATTAAATCTTTCATACTTAGTAAATCATTCAGAAACACTGCTGGTGAGAGCTGAATAAACTCCCTATTACATAAAAATGATCCTGGCTGTGCTCTACAAACTCATAATGGAGTAACTTATTTAAACCTGGAACATCAGATCATCTTCTATAGCCTGAAAATATACAGGCTGAAATATACACTTGCAAGCTATGTTGATAGAAGCACCTGTACCATTGGACATTCATGCTAATGTATAATCAGCCAATAATGTGTCAGCAGCCAAATGCATAAAATCATGCATATACAGGTTAATCGCTTCAGCTAATGTTCACATCAAACATCAGAATGGGGGGAAATAATAGCTATGATAGATAGATAGATAGATAGATAGATAGATAGATAGATAGATAGATAGATACATACATACATACATACATACATACATACATACATACATACATACATACATACATGGTGGTGATTGCCACATCTTCTACAGATGATAGCCGACTCTATATCTTCACATCAACTGTTTCATTTTGACGTTCATGGCCTCTAAGGTGACTCTTGGCATCAGGCATATGTGACAATTGAACTCTGTTGCTAAGAACAAAATGTGGATGGTAAACATCAGTGAAAGTCCATGATAAGATGGCAGAATATCCTAAGAACAGCAGCTGAGATGATGTCGAGGCATCTGTACATCAGTGGATTATAGTGACAAATGCTTGTACAACACGAGTGCCATTCTCTCAGTCTCCGTGATTAGTATCTAGTGGCAAGCCACAGCAAGATAACTAGTAATCACTTAAACCGCAGACTTTTCTGAGTTTCCCTCTCACCAGATGTCATCAGTCAACTTGTCATAGTACCCAAAAAAAGATTTTGACTATCCATCTACTTCGGGCACTGCCCAGGGAATATACCGTCCTTTACTCAGTCCCTGAGATAACTTTCTGTTTAAAACAGGTGCACCACGAGAAGGTAGTTATCCAGAAATTAGGTGAGCAGAACTGTGAAGATTAGCCACCCTTAGCACCCATACATACATACATACATACATACATACATACATACATACGGTACATACATACATACAGTACAGAGTTCCAAACATTCATTTTCCAGCACAAAATTAAATGTTACAGAAAAAAAATGTGTGTATCTGAGCAGCATATTTAATAACCGACCACTTTTCAGATTAAAAAAGAAAACATAATGAAGGCTACTGGGTTTTGGTGCAAAATTAAGAAGCAAGTGTGACAGTCAAAGTGTCCAGAAGAACTGTGGCTGGTTCTGCAAGATGCTCAGTAAAACCTACACCTCATTTCCTTATAAAACTGCACTCATTGTACCTGAGACTACTATTTTTTTTTGAGCAAAGGATCATCTCGCACCAAATACTGATTCTGTTAGCTTACTGACCATAGGGCGATGAGCTATTGCCATCACGCGGCGTCCGGCGTCCATCCATCCGTCCACAATTCACAAAAATCGCAACTACTCCCTGAGTTTTCAATGGATTTTGATTCTGATTGTTTTGTTTGGAAGACCTAATTGTTCTCATGAAGAGCAACTTAACTAATTATAAACGAGTCTGGTTTATGGTACGGCCGTGTGAGCTACTGTTGCTGATGCTCTGGTTTCATTTATTATGGCTTACTGGTGTTTATAGTATTTTTTTTTTATATATCTGTAGCCACTTATCCTGTTCTACAGGATCACAGGCAAGCTGGAGCCTATCCCAGCTGACTAGGGGGGAAAAGGTGGGGTACACCCTGGATAAGTCGCCAGGTTATCGCAGGTCTGACACATAGACAAACAACCATTCACACCTACAGTCAATTTAGAGCCACCAATTAGTCTAACCTGCATGTCTTTGGGGGAAACCAGAACACCCAGAGGAAACCCATGCAGACACGGGGAGAACATGCAAACTCCACACAGAAAGGCCCTCACTGGCTGCAAACCCAGGACCTTCTTGCTTGAGGCTACAGTGCTAACCACTACACCATCATGTTGAAACATTTCATTTCATTATTTTTAAGCCTTTTTTGGCCGACAGCATTTCTTTACATGTGCCTAAGACTTTTGCACAGTACTATAGATAGATAGATAGATAGATAGATAGATTATGACTTGCTTTAAGTCTTTAAATCCCATGCCAAGATCTCATCTCATCTCATTATCTCTAGCCGCTTTATCCTTCTACAGGGTCGCAGGCAAGCTGGAGCCTATCCCAGCTGACTACGGGCGAAAGGCGGGGTACACCCTGGACAAGTCGCCAGGTCATCACAGGGCTGACACATAGACACAGACAACCATTCACACTCACATTCACACCTACGGTCAATTTAGAGTCACCAGTTAACCTAACCTGCATGTCTTTGGACTGTGGGGGAAACCGGAGCACCCGGAGGAAACCCACGCGGACACGGGGAGAACATGCAAACTCCACACAGAAAGGCCCTCGCCGGCCACGGGGCTCGAACCTGGACCTTCTTGCTGTGAGGCGACAGCGCTAACCACTACACCACCATGCCGCCCATGCCAAGATCTAAGGTGGTTAAAAGTGAATATAGAATGGCTGTGTTAATTATTGAAAAACAAGATCATTTTCATTGTCAAATCTTGACAATGCCATGAAAGGAAAGGGCAATGAATGAGAAGTCTTGCAGCAATCACTGAATAGCACAAGCCTCAAGAGACTCTTTTAATAGGGAGTGAGAGAAAAAAAGGCCATGTCAAAAGAAAATACTTTTTTTTTTTGGCTCATGGGCTATCTAACCAACTTGTATAGTTAGTGAGGCTCCAAAACTCTGTCAGAGGCAGTGGTGAAAAGCACTGCAGCACCCCAAAGAACTGTTTAGTCTCCTTTTCTTTTCACTGTCTACACATGGAAATGTCAGTACAATACCAACTTGTGCCACCTGAAGTCCTCTGAAGATTCTTCTACTGTAGGGTGCATTCACAAACCAATAAATATAGGGTGCATTTAAAGTCAGATTACAGGATCCTGGTGGAGGAGTTTGTTTTGTAGAGCGGAGAAAAGCACAAGCAACTCAACATCAACATAACAATGGTGGGATTTGTTACCATCAACCAGGTCACCTGTGTTAGCATGCACTGTATTGCTACCTGAACAATCTTAGGTCTTTATTGTATTGATTTACAACCCCGATTCCAAAAAAGTTGGGACAAAGTACAAATTGTAAATAAAAACGGAATGCAATAATTTACAAATCTCAAAAACTGATATTGTATTCACAATAGAACATAGACAACATATCAAATGTCGAAAGTGAGACATTTTGAAATTTCATGCCAAATATTGGCTCATTTGAAATTTCATGACAGCAACACATCTCAAAAAAGTTGGGACAGGGGCAATAAGAGGCTGGAAAAGTTAAAGGTACAAAAAAGGAACAGCTGGAGGACCAAATTGCAACTCATTAGGTCAATTGGCAATAGGTCATTAACATGACTGGGTATAAAAAGAGCATCTTGGAATGGCAGCGGCTCTCAGAAGTAAAGATGGGAAGAGGATCACCAATCCCCCTAATTCTGCACCGACAGATAGTGGAGCAATATCAGAAAGGAGTTCGACAGTGTAAAATTGCAAAGAGTTTGAATATATCATCATCTACAGTGCATAATATCATCAAAAGATTCAGAGAATCTGGAAGAATCTCTGTGCTTAAGGGTCAAGGCCAGAAAACCATACTGGGTGCCCGTGATCTTCGGGCCCTTAGACAGCACTGCATCACATACAGGCATGCTTTTGTATTGGAAATCACAAAATGGGCTCAGGAATATTTCCAGAGAACATTATCTGTGAACACAATTCACAGTGCCATCCGCTGTTGTCAGCTAAAACTCTATAGTTCAAAGAAGAAGCCGTATCTAAACATGATCCAGAAGCGCAGACGTCTTCTCTGGGCCAAGGCTCATTTAAAATGGACTGTGGCAAAGTGGAAAACTGTTCTGTGGTCAGACGAATCAAAATTTGAAGTTCTTTATGGAAATCAGGGACATTGTGTCATTCGGACTAAAGAGGAGAAGGACGACCCGAGTTGTTATCAGCACTCAGTTCAGAAGCCTGCATCTCTGATGGTATGGGGTTGCATCAGTGCGTGTGGCATGGGCAGCTTACACATCTGGAAAGACACCATCAATGCTGAAAGGTATATCCAGGTTCTAGAGCAACATATGCTCCCATCCAGACGACGTCTCTTTCAGGGAAAACCTTGCATTTTCCAACATGACAATGCCAAACCACATACTGCATCAATTACAGCATCATTGGCTGCGTAGAAGAAGGGTCCGGGTACTGAACTGGCCAGCCTGCAGTCCAGATCTTTCACCCATAGAAAACATTTGGCGCATCATAAAATGGAAGATACGACAAAAAAGACCTAAGACAGTTGAGCAACTAGAATCCTACATTAGACAAGAATGGGTTAACATTCCTATCCCTAAACTTGAGCAGCTTGTCTCCTCAGTCCCCAGATGCTTACAGACTGTTGTAAAGAGAAAAGGGGATGTCTCACAGTGGTAAACATGGCCTTGTCCCAACTTTTTTGAGATGTGTTGTTGTCATGAAATTTAAAATCACCTAATTTTTCTCTTTAAATGATACATTTTCTCAGTTTAAACATTTGATATGTCATCTATGTTCTATTCTGAATAAAATATGGAATTTTGAAACTTCCACATCATTGCATTCCGTTTTTATTTACAATTTGTACTTTGTCCCAACTTTTTTGGAATCGGGATTGTAGTAGCAGTGTCAATAATATTATAACAGCAGCCAATGCCTACTCATTGCTGTTAATGGAGTAGAGGTTTTGCAGGTACTTCTTTAAATTGCATTCGTTTAGTAAATGTGCTTGGTGGAGGACTTTGTTTTGTAGAGCAGAGAAAAACACTTGCATCTCAACCTCAATGGGCGATAGGTATTCAGCATTCTGGCCTGAACAACAGGACTGGACTGGACTGATAACAGTGCTGTAGAAGTGGCTCAAAACCTCAGCCTCTGGTCACCTGTCACCACTTGAAACCCCCCACTGGGTATCCAGCAAGAACAAGTTCAGATGTCTGTCTAAAGGAAGTTATTTCACCCACCAGAATCTCTGATGACCAGATGCAGATTTGCCTAGGTAGACTGTATAGTTGAAAACTGTAATTGAGATCTGTGGTATTCGCTATAAGCAAACAAATATAAAAGGGTACAAATTTCAGCATATTAACAAAAAAACCCAAGAACTAAACAACAGTAAGTTGAATTGTGCATAGTTATGCATACATAAACATGTGCATAATTACAATGTCGTCATCGTCGTTGGCTGTCCATCGCTAGCGATGATGACTACTTCATTGGGATGTGCAGAAATGGAGATGGGCTACAAGGTCTGCACCAGAGCTCCTCTCCTAATGAAGCACCTTGCACAGTAAGATAAGACAAATGGTGTCATGCCCCCATTGTGTTGTCTCTCTGGACCTCCAGACCTGATGCCAAGTGATATACAAAAGTGCCACAGACCTGATGGGTATGGAAGTTGCCCCGCAGTGACAACTGACTTGCCGGGTGATGCCATCCATGGACCATTTGAGTGGCTCTTCTGCATGCCATCTGGTGGTGTGCCATTGACCCTGTTGGGTTCATCTGCCACATTGCACCGAAAAGCGCCCTGCTGCCAGTGCCTCATTGGTGATGTACTATTTAACCCATAGCTGGAACCCAGGCAGGTGCTACCGTACCACTCCGGGTCAGAGTGGATCTACGAGTAATGGTGATTAAGGGGTAATGCCACTTTCCCCAATACTCAAGTCCTCCCGGACTTGAGACTCACCACTGGTTGCAGTTTAAAGTCATACCCATGACTAAAATTACAATTTAGCTATATAACAAATCTAATGCTAGCATTAACAGTGAGAGGCTAATTGTGATGCTAATGCTAATGAGCCATACTAATATGTGCACATTTACTGAAACAAAAATAGTGTGTACACAGTTAAAGAATCACATTATAGAGGGTAGTATGCTTTCCAGTATGGCTTATATTATCAACAAAAATACCGGAGGGGTACCGGCGGGAATACCGGCCGAACTGTACACCTCACACAGCCTGGATGATGTCCCCGTTCACTGGACTACCCGAAGGAAAAGAGGAAGGAGAGGAGGCATACGTCGGAGACTGAAACGCCTCAGCCTGGACAACCGCCGCCGGCTTCCTCCGCTGCCTACGGTCCTGCTTTCAAATGTGCAGTCCATCAGGAACAAGGTGGATGAGCTGGAAGTGTGGGCCAAATTTAAACCTGAAGTTCAGGAAACATGTCTGCTAGCGTTTACTGAGACATGGCTCAGTGAGGCGGACCAAGACGAGGACCTGGCTATAAATGGGTTTGGCAGCCCACTTTGGCTGGACCGGTCCCCAGAGATCACAGGGAAGAGCCGAGGAGGGGGAGTGTGCTTGTTTGTCAATCAGAGGTACCGTTGTGATCCGGGAAAAGTTATGTACTCCTGATATTGAACTGTTGTCTGTCTCACTCCGCCCTCACTATTTGCCTCATGAATTTCAACAACTATTTTTCACGCTTGTTTACATTCATCCACGTGCCAATGCAGCCACAGTGGCACAGCTGATTGCAGATGTAACACATAGACTTGACTCCATTTGTCCTGATGCTCCAAAGTTTATCCTTGGTGATTTTAATCACTGCACTTTGACCAAGACACTGAAAACTTATGAACAATATGTGTCTTGTGCTACTACTGTAAGAAACTCCACGATTGATCTATGCTATGGTACTGTAAGCAGTGCTTATAAATCCTTGCCCCTGCCTTCTCTTGGGGCTTCCTACCACAACTGTGTGTTTTTAATGCCTGTGTATAAGCCTGCCCTCAGACGTCTTGAATATAGAGAGAAAGAAGTTAAAATCTGGACGGAAGACAGTTTTTCATCTCTCCAGGCCTGTTTTGACTGTACCGATTGGGACTGTTTTTATGATGGCAGTGAGAATATTGATGAACTCTTTGATACTGTTTCCTCCTACATTTCCTTCTGTGTGAACTCTATTATCCCATCAAAAAAGGTTGTTGTTTATCCCAACAACAAACCATGGGTAACTAAGGAGCTCAAAACTGCTATCAACAAAAAGAAAAGGACCTTTTTCACAGGTGATCTTCTTGAGAAAAGGCCCCTCTCCAGGGAAGTGAGGAGGGAAATAGCAAAGGCTAAAGTAAACTATAAGAATAAAATTGAAATGCAATTTGGAGGTGGTAATATCAGAGTAGCTTGGCAAGGACTTAAATCAATAGCCTGTATTAATAAGCAGGAAGATGAGGCCAAGCAACATATCACCATTAAAGGAGTATTGGATGCTGAGTTACCAAATGCTTTCAATTGTTTTTTTCCCGTTTCGAAAGTTGTGATTTTACTCAGAATGTCTCTGCATTTAAGAATTCTCTTGTACCCCGAACTGATTTTGTGATATGCAAAGATCAGGTTACAGCTTTGTTGAAGAAAACCAACATAAGGAAGGCTGCTGGCCCTGATGCTGTCTGTGGGCGCACACTGAGGTACTGTGCTAACCAGCTCAGTGGAGTTTTCTCTACACTCTTTCAGATGTGTGCCAATCATTGTCAACTTCCTTCCATTTGGAAAAGTTAAACAATAATTCCAATCCCCAAAACAAAAAATCCTGGGCAACTAACTGATTTTAGGCCTGTTGCTCTCACATCACTTATTATGAAAATCTTTGAGGAAATCATGAAAGATGAGATTGTCTCTTTAGTGTGTGACAAATTAGACCCCTTACAGTTTGCATATCAAGCTGGAAAGGGGATAGAGGATGCTAAACTCCTCATTCTTGACAAAATCTACAAGCACTTGGAGAAGCCAAAATCACATGCGAGACTTTTATTTGCTGATTTTTCTTCAGCTTTTAACAAGATGCAACCCCATATTTTAATTCAACGACTCTCCTCTTATTTTAATTTACCTGATCAGTTCTTATTGTTGCTTTTAAACTTTTTAACTGATAGGAAGCAGCAGGTTTTAGTTAATGGAGCTTTGTCAGATGTCATGGTTTCAAACACAGGCTCCCCTCAGGGTTGCGTTTTATCTCCCCTTCTTTTTATCCTGTATACAGACAGTTGCAGGTCTCGTAAAGAGGGCAGCTACTTGGTAAAATTTTCAGACGATACAGCACTTCTGACTCTCCTTCAAGAGTCAGAGTTGGACCATGATAGCGCCCTGTCTGATTTTGTTAACTGGTGTGATGAAAATTTCCTTGACCTTAATGTGAAAAAAACAAGTCATTGATTTTAGAAAAAATGATGTAAAACCTAGGGCAAGTTCAATTCATGGGAACGAGGTCAAATTGTTGAAACTTACAAGTACCTAGGTACTGTGTTTGATTCCCAGTTGAAGTTTGATAAAAATACTGAATGTATTGTCAAACGAGGCCAGCAAAGAATGCATTTATTAAGAAAGCTGAACTCCTTTAAGGTCTGTAACAGAATTTTGTGTATGTTTTATCAGTCTTTTATCGAGAGCATTTTAACTTTCTCCTTCATCTGCTGGTTTGGTGGTTTGTCTTTAAAAGACAAAAACAGCCTTTGCAGCATTGTAAAGGTCTGTTCTAAAATAATTGGTGTCCAGCAGAGGGATTTGAGTCTTTTGTGAGAAAGGCAGGTGGTCCACAAGGCTAAAAGAATAACTTCCCAACATAGCCATATCCTGTTCTCTGAGTACACGGTGATGCCTTCAGGCCACCGTTTTATAGCACCTATTAGGAAGACAAATAGATACGCTAAATCTTTCATTCCATCTGCCATTAGGCTCTTAAACCTGGATAATGGTAGCCATATTTTGTAACTTTGTATTCATGTACCTATGTGCAATGCATCTCTGTATGCCCATTTATTTATTTATTTATTTATTTATTTTTCTTCCCCTGTTACTTAACTGTGCCACTCCATACAATTATGTACTGGCCTGTTGTTTCTGACATATTGTACTCCTGTCTGCTGTCTGCTGCTTGTTGTCATGGTTGTTGTTGTTGTTGTTGTTGTTTTTATGTTCAGGAACTGCTTGAACTGAATTGCCCCCTTGGGGACTAATAAAGTTGTCTGAACTGAACTGAAAAGGAAAACAAAAGCTTATCGTCTCTAAATGATCCCACTTCACACACAAATACAGCAGGATACTGTGAGAACTTTCATTCATTCATTCATTCATTCATTCATTCATTCATTCACCTCAGTCATGCACCATCTCATTGCAAGATATACAGTTTATAAATAGATTACAATCCATCATACACAGATGTAGACAGTTGTCTTAACAAATCACAGCAAGTCATTATAGTAATCCAATATACCATACACAGAGGCTCTGCTGGGCGGCATGGTGGTGTAGTGGTTAGCGCTGTCACCTCACAAGAAGATCCGGGTTCGAGCCCCGTGGCCGGCGAGGGCCTTTCTGTGCGGAGTTTGCATGTTCTCCCCATGTCCGTGTGGGTTTCCTCCGGGTGCTCCGGTTTCCCCCACAGTCCAAAGACATGCAGGTTAGGTTAACTGGTGACTCTAAATTGACCGTAGGTGTGACTGTGAGTGTGAATGGTTGTCTGTGTCTATGTGTCAGCCCTGTGATGACCTGGCGACTTGTCCAGGGTGTACCCCGCCTTTCGCCCGTAGTCAGCTGGGATAGGCTCCAGCTTGCCTGCGACCCTGTAGAACAGGATAAAGCGGCTAGAGATAATGAGATGAGATGAGAGGCTCTGCTTGAAATTATGGATTCTCTGAGGTGACTGGCATTTTGTGAGGGGCGCAGGCTAGTACTATGCCAGTCACCTCAGAGAATCCATAATTCCCGGTGGTTCTCAGTGCATGGTATATTTGATTTATATCTCTCCTCAAAAAATTCCAAACTAAAAGTGTTAAGGTTGACTCTCGGCATAAACTCACTGGAGGCAGCCATATTTGTTGTTTATATCGGCATGACCTTCAACCTGTGCATGTGCACTGTACCATGGTATCACCTGCCTCACTAGGCATGATCATGATACGTAGATCTACACACAGAAATGCTCGCAGAGCCACAACTGTGACTCGAGTCGGCCATATAGCTTGAAATTGTGACGTCAGTTCCTGGTATATCCAGGATATACCATAACACCATGACTGACTCACACCATATCAGATTTTTTAAATTTTTTGACATCACGAGCTACATTGTTTAATCAGTGGTGGACCTATTTTATGTTATGTGAGCCATCCTTGGCCAGTCCCTGCTCAAGAATTTTTTGATGAGGTATATAATAAGTGTTAGATCCACTGAAACCATGTGGCAGAGGTTTTCATGCCTGCCAATCTAACAATAGGGATCTGTTTTAGTCAGTGTCACATCAGAGACAGCCAGGCACCATGGATACTTCCCTTATGGACTAGGGAGTAGTATTGTGCCACAGGTGGTGTGTGGCCCCTTGGTGTAAGATCAGAGCACATCAACTAGCTGGATCCATCTGGCCCTCAAGTTCTTCTTCCATCATCACATGCTGGTTCTCACAAACAATATCCTGACTGTCAACTACATCAACCATCAGGGTGGCACAAGGTTGAGGAGCTTACTCTGGGAAAGGTTTGGCAAGGCACAGGTGGACCTCTTCACCAATGCCAAGTCAACACATTGCCAGTTACAGATCTACTACACAAAGCCAGGCAGCCTGCTAGGACAGAAAACACTAACCCACTAACACACAACTGGATTACCATGTACTATACAATTTCCCACTCTCTCCTCTCATTTTCTCACTTTCACAAATTTTAGCAACTTCGCCCAGTTCTCCTTTTGAACCATGATACACAAGCAAAACTTTGGGTTGCACTACTGCTTTCACTGGTGGTGGGAATACCCTGAACACTTCCTCCCAGAGTAGATGTGCTGTTCCAAATGGATGAGAGAATTGATATCCTCAGCGAGATCACTTGTGTCTATGCTACTTGCAGACATAACTAGTGTTAGCATGCACAGCACTGTTACCTGAACCATCCTGTGTATTCTTTGTATTGTGATTTAAATATTTAAATCATTTTCAGATTTAGTAGCAGAACCAATATAGGCATTGTGATAAAAACTTAGTGCCTACTCACTGACTACTTTTCATGGGGTAAAGCTTTTGCAGGTCAGTCTTTATAGAAATGCACATTTTTACTATTTGAACAAGGAAAAATCTGTGTTGAATTTTAATCAGCACAAATGACACGAAATGTTGGATTGGTAGGTCAGAACCTTGGCTGCTAAGTCATCAGTAGATTAGATTAGATTAGATTAGATTAGATTAGATTAGATTAGACTTCATAGTCATTGCACAAGTACAAGTACTTGATGAAATGCAGTTGGCATCTAACCAGAGCTGCAAATTAGCACAACAGTGCAATGCATGTAAAAGATAACAGGCCTACTGTAAGTATAAATATATATATTAAAAAAGAGTATTAAGATAACTAAATAGATAGTATAACATTTAATAATTATCTGCCTCAGGCTCAGTGAATATCCGTGAATAATAACTGAGACAAAGTTGAGGTTATTATTCACGGATATTCACTGAGCCGGAGGCAGATAATTGTTTTAGTATAAATTCACAGGTGATTATTTAAAAAAAAAATTGTATTAAAAAAAATCTTTTTTTTTTCAAACTTCAAAAACAGCATGCAAATGTAATGCATACAGACTTGTGTGCAGGCACTTATCTATGCGGACTCACATAAAATACTTTGTTTTGAAATAGATCAAATAAAATCACAATTCCATGTTACCTTTGAATAGTTTTAGACCAAACATCATAGCATCTTTAGTGATTTTTAAGGACAGCATTTTCTTTCATTTTCTTTCTGCTGCATTTGACACTGTTGATCACTCCATCCTCCTGTCATCCTTATCAGCTCTGGGGATATGCGAGACTAGCCTGGGCCTGCCCATCCTAAGCGTGACGCAACACGAGGGCCTGTTCCGAGCTTAGTCTGGCCAGGCAGGCTATCTACAGCATTTCCAAGCTCCCGAAAAATCGGGAACCAATCAACTTTGAGCATCTCCAACGGCCCTGGGTAGAGGCGTGTTCAAGGCAGTGACGTAGTAGAACTGCGACCGGAAGCCATAGATTGTTTACAGAATCTATGCCGGAAGCGCTTCATTCACATCACGAACATGGAGCAGCGGCAAGCCTTTAACACAGCGGTAGATGCTGTATTGAAAGCATTCAACGGGAAGTTCTCATTGAAAACAGAGCAAAGAGCAGCCCTGGAGGTATTTATCTTCTTCCTGTTACTCAAGCAGTTTCCGTCGCGTCACATACGTCAGAGGAAAGAGTGATGTGATTGGTTTAAGCTTCGTCACAGCCTTTTCTGGCTTCGACCAGTAGCAAACTGAGGCATTTCAGGGAGGCGGGTCAACCACGGGCTCTGGGAAACGGTTTGGCTTAATAGCTTGGCCAGACCAAATGCTCGGAGAGCTTTGAAGTCGCGTTAGCCAGGCTAATGCGAGACAGCCCTAGATTGGTTCAAGTCCTACCTCACTGGTCAGTCCTTCCAGGTAACCTGGTCTGGTACTGTATCAGCACCACACCCACTTACCAACGGTGTCCCCCAAGGTTCAGTACTTGGTCTCCTTCTCTTCTCCCTCTACACCCAGTCTCTTGGCCCAATTATCTCTGCCCATGGTCTATCCTACTACTGCTATGCTGATGATACCCAACTGTTTCTCTCTTTTCCTCCTTCTGACACACAGGTCTCTGTTTGCATCAAAGCTTGCCTGCGTGACATCCAGAGCTGGATGGACAACCATCACCTGAAGCTCAACCCAGGCAAGACAGAGGTAATCTACATTCCTTCTCCATCCTCTCCACCCCTGGGCATCATCATCTCCCTGGGGGACATCTCTAAGTCTCCTTCACCCAGCGCAAAGAACCTAGGGGTCATGTTCGATAACAAATTCTCTTCCTCAGTGACCATTGCTGCAGTGACCCGGACATGTAGATTCCTCCTCTACAACATCCAATGGATCCGCCCTTTTCTTACCACCAACTCTGCTCAGCTCCTGGTCCAAGCACTGATCCTCTCCCATTTGGACAACTGCAACTTTCTCCTTGGTGGCCTTCCAGCTTCTGCCATCAGACCCCTGCAGCTCATCCAGAACACTGCAGCTCGCTTGTTCTACAACCTCCCTCACTCTTCCCATGTCACCCCTCTGCTTGCCGACCAGCACTGGCTATCTATCACAGCTCACATCAAATTTAAGACACTGGTGCTAGCTTACCAGGCTCTCAAGGGATTAGGGCCAGCATATCTCTGGAGTCTGATCCTCCCCTATATGCTAGCCAGATCTCTATACTCTGCTACTACTGGTTGCCTGGCCCCTCCTCCTCTCTGCTCCTGCCTAGTCTGCTCAAGACTACTGTCTATCCTGATTCCCCATTGGTGGCCTTCCCATTGAGTTCAGAACGGCTGACTCCCTGACCACCTTCAATTGCAGACTGAAGACTCATCTCTTCAGGCTGTACTTCTCCCTTCTTCTCTGCCCACTGTGTAAGTGCGTTTCGGTCTAGACCAACCCAGGCTGTGTATGGTCTAGCCTGGGGTCAGCTGTTTTGAGTTCTCTTAGTTGGACTTCATATGGTTGGTTTGTTTCCTTGGCTGTATGAGTATTGGTACTTCAACAGAATATTACACTAGGTATTGCTGTCACTTGTTCAGTTGGCACTAGAACTTTCTTGTCTAGAAGTTCAGCACTTCATGTACCTGACTTTTGCACTCGTTGTACATCGCTCTGGATAAGAGTGTCTGCTCAATGCCATATAATGTAAAATACTGTTATGTAATTCTTCCTCACTTACTGTGACAAAACAATTGGCCACCATTTTGCTGAGTCACTGGAGGTGATTATCGAGAAATAATCCAAATCTCTCCACCAATCAGCGCACATAATTTCCTATGATCACCTGCATATTTATACTAAATAGAGGATATTTAGAGTACGGTTGTGTGAAGATATGAAGTTTATGTTTGAGTAGTGAATATATTCATGAGTGAGTGAAGTGAATGAGTGAAAATATTTTCAACATGAGAAGATAAAGTTCATATCTTCGCTCCACCATGTAACATTCTTTATATTTTATGGACACATTAAAAAAAAATGCAAGTTCATCAAAAGAATTTTAATTTTGGTTTGCCATTTTGACAATGTGTTCTTAGTCCTCAGGAAAACACTGGTAGTGACATCATCAGAGTGAAATATCAGGAAATATGTCACTCAGATCTGCGATGTATTTTGTATGAAAAATGTGAAATTTTCAATATGAGAAGATAAACTTCATATCTTCAAGCTAACATGTGATTTTCTTTTTATTATATAGACACATTCACAGACAAAAAGTACCCAAATTTATCAAAACAATTCATCAATTTCCTCATGAGTGACATGTAGATGTCAGAGTGCAGGCACTTACTTATTATGCAGAAGAAGATGAGAAACAAACTGTAAACAAAGCCAAAATGAGAGACAGAAATCATGGTCAGAGACTAGCAAGGGTTGGGCAATCGGTGAACAACTTGGTAGAGACAAGACAAAGGGCGAAAATGAGAAAGGGCAAGAAAGGAGTCAGAGAATGATAGGCAGTCAGAGAAACAAGGCTTGGTATGTACTGAAATGAGCTGAATGATACGTCGCACTGAAATGGCATGTGTGAGAGGTTTAAGTGGGGAGAACAGTGATTAGGGAAATGAGTGTCAGCTGAGTTTAATAATCAGGAGACAGAGGGAGCTGTGAGACTTGGGAGTTGTGGTTTGAGGTGTCCATGTTTGTAGTCGGGGCGTTCTCAGCCGATTTACTGACAGAATCCCCCTGAGGAGCTTCCTCTGGGAGCTACATTCTTCTTGGGACGACCCCTACCTCTAGGTGCTGGTTTGTCAGGTTGTTGAGTGTGGAATTCTTGCGTGAGCAGCGGGTCTAGGATGTCTTTGGTGGCGACCCAGCTCTGTTCTTCAGGGCTGTAACCCTCCCAGTCTACCAGGTACTCAATTTGTCTTCCTCTTCATCTGGATTTGAGAATCTTATTTACCTGATAGACGGGTTCTCCCTCAATGTCAAGAGCTGGGTGTTCCTGAACTGGTGTGTTCTCAGCAAGGGGCCCTGGGATTGCAGGTTTTAGACTGGAGATGTGCAATATGGGTGTTAACCTGCTGTGAGGGGGGAGTTCCAAATGGTACGAGACCTCATTAATCCAACGAAGGACCTTGACTTATTCAATGTATTGTGGCTGGAGCTTTCTACAAGTTTTGGGCTCCCTTAGGTTCCTTGCTGCCACCCATACTCTGTCACCTGGTGAAAAGTCTGGATTGTTTGCCCGATGTTTATCTGCATACTCTTTATATCGGGCATTGACTGTTTCAAGACATTGGTGAACCTCTTCCCATATTGTCTGGCTGCATGAAAACCAATCCTCTACTGATTGTACCTGGCTGGGCGTGTCATCCCAGGGGAACAAAGGTGGCTGGTAGCCAAGTATGCACTGGAATGGTGTCAACTGCATTGCAGAGTGTTTAAGGGAATTCTGTGCATACTCGGCCCATGGGAGGAATCGTGCTCAGTCCCCCTGGTTATGCATGCAAAAAATCCTTAAAAAGCAGACAATTTCTTGATTGGCTTTTTCCACTTGGCTGTTAGATTGAGGGTGATATCTGGACGTGAGACTCACAGATACCCCCAGTCTCTCCATGAAACATGTCCAGAAGTGTGAGATGAACTGAGGGCCCCAATTGCTGACAATGTCCTCAGGCAGACTATAGTATCTGAAGACATGCTGAAATAGTAGTTCTGCAGCTTGACAAGCTGTGGGGATGCCAGGTAACGGGATGAGTCTTAGATCTTTTGAAAAGCGGTCAACGATCACCATTATGGTGGTGCTACCCTGAGAGGGGGGGAGGTTGGTGATGAAGTCGATGGCTATATGGGACCAGGGTCTCTGAGGTACAGGGAGTGGACAGAGTCTGCCTGCTGGTGGAGTTCTGGGAACTTTGGGTTGAGCACACATGGAGCATGAAGTGGTTGATATCAGTGATCATGCCACCAATACTTGTTCTTTAACCCTCTGGAGTCTAAGGCCTTTCAGAGACTTTGAGGCTGTTTGCAACACCCTGACATTTTCAAGTATTTCAACTAACTGTAAACATCTATGCAAAAGTGGCACATATGGTTGTATTCTGAAAAGCCTAACAAAAAATAATATGAAAGTAAAGTGAATGTAATACAAACACGTTTTATTTAAATTGAGTGTAAACACAACTGTACAAAAAGCAGGTTTTAGAGGTCTTCAAACAGTGCAAGAAAACACACAATAAATATATCTAGCCAAGACTTTTGAAGTTTGAACCTTGTAAACAAAAGTGTTGGCTGCATAAAAGTAAAAAGAGCATTTAGAAATGTTTTGTTGTTTCCATACAAAATGTAAAAAAGTAATTGTATGTCAAGCTAGTGTCTCTGTTAGTCGAATACTAATTAGATGGGCGTGAAACACCTCTGATGGCCCCCACCCCCCGTCACTTTCCATGTGCTCTGGCAGGACATTGCCTTTGCCTTCTGGCTGAATGGGGCGTGCTCTCACCTCTGAATAGCCACTCAAGCACCGGGTACTTTACATGTGAATAGCAATAGGTGTGGCCTCGGGAGCTGCTGCAGTCAGACAGTACAGAAAATCCAAAGATTTCTTTTCACTCTCTTTAAAAAGGGCCAGCTATATAATTTATTTCATATAATATATAAAAAATTTTATATATATATATATATATATATATATATATATGAAAACTAGAAGTTTCAAGGTTTTTAATGGTGTCATTTATATGTTTGAATGACAAAAACTCACAGGGTTACAGATGTGTTTTTGGAGACGTGTCAAATTGCCCACCGGCGGGCACTTAGACTCCAGAGGGTTAACAACTGGTGGGTGCATTGGCTGCCAGGGTGTCCAGTGGTGGGATATGCATGAGCCCAGGTGATGAGTTTATCTCTGAGGCACTTTGGTACTTACAATAGTCCCGGTGGGAGACTGTGGGGTAGGGTCAGAGGTTGTGAGTTCCTTATCTCCCTATCTAGGTCCCAGGTGATGGACTTTAGAAAGCACTGCTGAGGAAGAATGGAGTGTGTGACTGTGTCCTGATGAGGTCTGGCAAAGACTCGAGATAGTGCATCAGCCTTAGTGTTCTTGGAACCTGGGTGGAAAGATATGGTGAAATCAAAACACGTGGAAAAAAAAAAAGGGCCCACCTGGCCTGGTGTGGGTTTAATCTCTTTGCTTTTCTGAGGTATTCCAGGTTTTTATGGTCCGTGAGGATAATAAATGGATGAGTAGCTCCCTCTAACCAGTGTCGCCATTCTTCAAGGGCTAATTTTATGGCAAGCAACTCTCTGTTCCCCACATCATAATTCCTTTCAGCAGATGAAAGTTTCCTGGAAAAGAAGGCTACTGGGTGAGTTCTCAATTTCTCCCCAAGATGTTGGGACAGGATGGCACCTACCCCGGTATCTGATGCATCAACCTCAAAGATGAAAGGTTTTGATGGGTCGAGGCACTGTAATATAGGAGTGGAGGTGAAAGCTTGCTTAAAATGTTTGAAGGCCTCTTCTGCTGCGGGGTTCCACTGGAGCCGCTTGGGACTGTCCTTGAGCAAGGCGGTTAAGGGAGCAGCGACCATGCTGAAGCCCCTAATGAAGCAGCAATAGAAGTTGGCAAAGCCCAGGAAATGTTGGAGGTTCTTGATGGACTTGGGAGTGGGTCAGGATGTGACCACTGAAACCTTGGATGAGTCCATGCTAACCCCTTCAGCACTGATGACATAGCCTAAGAAAGAGATACGTCTCTGATGGAATTCACATTTCTCCGCTTTGATGTACAGGTGGTTCTTGAGCAGGCAACTGAGAACAGCTCGAATGTGATCCACGTGGGTCACTTCATCTGGAGAGTAGATGAGGATATCATCAGTATATGCGATGGCGTATTTGCCTAGCATGCTCCATAGCACATCATTTATTAGACACTGGAACATGCTAGGCACTGAAGAAAGGCCATACAGCATTACCCAGTATTCAAAGTAACCGGCAGCAGTGCTGAAGGTGGTCTTCCACTCATCGCCCCTTTTGATTCTTATGAGGTTATAAGCGCTGCGTAAGTCGAGCTTGGAAAAGATTTTCACAGACCTGAGTTGTTCCAAAGCTGCCGGAACCAGCGGAAGAGGATATGAGTACTTTACTGAGACTTGATTAAGACCTCTATAGCCAATGCAGGGCCGGAGACTGCCATCCTGTTTCTCCACAAAGAAGAATCCCGCCAAGGCTGGGGATCTTGAAGGTCGGATGTAGCCTTGTTTAAGAGCCTCCTGAATATATTCCTCCATAGCTGCATGCTTCTTCTGGGAGAGTGGGTGAATGTGACCTCGAGGTGGTGACATACCTGGCGGCAAGTCAATCGCACAGTCATATGGACGATGAGGTGGTAACTCACAGGCTTTTCCTTTGCTAAACATTTCCTTGATGTCCAGAACATTGTCAAGGGAGTTGGGTTGAGGGCTTTCCACCGAGGTTGATGAAATGTTGACTCATGGTCGATCTATGTAACTTAGGAAGCAGGCTGGTGACCACTGGAGTATTTCTTTATTTTGCCAGGAGATCAAGGGGTTGTGAAGTTGTAGCCAAGGGTAACCGAGGACAATGTCGTGGTTCCCTGTAGCGGTGACCTAGAGAGAGATGAGTTCTGAATGCAACGCCCCACCTGGATGTGAAGGGGAGTGGTGTGCCTAGTGGCGAAACCCTCTCCTATGGGTCCTCCGTCAATAGCTCAGATGCTGAGTGAGCTTTGGAGAAGAGTGGTTAGCAGGTTAAACCAGTGGGTAACTGAGTCACTGACAAAGTTCCCTTCTGCTCCTGAGTCGATAAAAGCAGAAAGTACATGTGTGGCATCTGCCAACTTTAACAGTACAGGAACCTTAAAAGATTTGGAATTAAAAGTTTGTGTTGGACTCACAGTTCATGCTGGGGCTGCTGTATGGGACAGACGGATGGTACACTGCCTGAGCTGGTGTTCGGCACTCCCGCAGTAAAAGCATATGCCCTCCCGTTTCCTCTTGAGACGTTCAGACCATGACAGTTGAGCATGTAACACTTCCATGGGTGAACTGCTGTCGGATGACTGAACCGGTTCAGCACTTTCCTGAATGGAGGGGTGGTGTGTTAATAGATGATCCAGGTGAATGGCTAGATCAGTGAGTGAGTCCAGCGTGCATTGTTCATCCTTGCAGGCAAGCTCGCTGAGGATTTCTGGATGCAGGCCTTGACGAAAAACAGCCTTCAGAGCTGGATCATTTAACCACTGGCTGCTGTCTGTGTCCTGAAGTCCAGGGCATATTCAGCCACACTCCGGGAACCTTGAGAAATATTGAGAAGGCTTTCTCCTACCTCAATTCCCTCAGGTTCATGGTCGAAGACCGTCTTAAATTGGGTGAGAAACTGCTCATAAGACTCCGTTTGCTCCTCTCCTTGGTTCCAAACAGCACTGGCCCATTGGAGTGCTTTGCTCATGAGAAAAGAGAGGAACTTCACAATTTTATGTTCATCAGACAGGTGAGGCATAGTAGCAAAATACATGGAGCATTGTAGCAGGAAACCCTTACATGCATTCGTGTCCCCAGTGAATCTTTCTGGAGCCGGAAGTTGCAGCGTGGGGCTCAGAGGAGCTTTGTGATGCGCTAGGAGGGCGTGCGACATCACAGAAGCTAGTTGGGACATCCGTGTGTTGAGGTCTGCTAGCATCTGCTGATGTTCTCCGAGAAGGCATCCCTGAGCATTAAGCGTAGTCTGTTTTGCTTCCTCTGCTACATCCATGGTGGCAAAGTATCCTGTCAGAGTGCAGGCACTTACGGATGTATGCGCAGAAGAAGACGAGAAACAAACTGTAAACGAAGCCAAAACAAGAGACAGAAATCATGGTCGGAGATTAGTGAGGGTCAGACAAATGTCAAACAACTTGGTAGAGATGAGATAAAGGGTGAAAACAAGAAAGGGCAAGAAAAGAGTCAGAGACCGCTAGACAGTCAGAGAAACAAGGCTTGGTATGTACTGAAATGAGCAGAACGATACTTTGCACTGAAGTAGTGTGTGTGAAAGGCTTAAATGGGCAGAGCAGTGATTAGGGAAATGAATGTCAGCTGAGTTCAATAATCGGGAGACAGAGGGCGCTGTGAGACTTGGGAGTTGTAGTTTGAAGTGTCCATGTTTGTAGTCGGGGCATTCTCAGCTGATTTACTGACAACAGAGATTTATGTCACAGTCATAGTTCTCCATGTCCTGGATGTAGCTCGTATGAAAAATATTAGTGGTGTATTTCCCATTAAACACTTATGTGCATATAATATATAGATATGTACAGTGTATACTTATATAGATATAATACCAGTCAAAAGTTTGGACACCTTCTAATTCAATATTTTTCTTTATTTTTATTAAATAAAAGACTCTTCACGTCTTAAAGTAATGATGGATGTCATTTCTCTTACGGTAGTTGAGAGGTTCTCAACATAATATGGATTACTACAGTTGTGGAATAGGGCTATTTACTGTATTTTTATTATTTACTATTTTCTGTTTGATCTGAAATGCATTAAGAAGGCAAGAAATCACACTAATTAACTTTTGTTGAGGCACACCTGTTAACTGAAAAGCATTCCAAGTGACTACCTCATGAATGCCAATAGTGTGTAAAGCGTCATCAAGGTAAATGCTGGCTACTTTGAAGAATCTAAAATATGAGACATATTTTGTTTTTTTAAATACTTTTTTTGTTTACCACAGAATTCCATATGTGTTGCATATATTATTTCATAGTTTTGATGTCTTCAGTATTGTTCTACAATGTAGAAAATAGACAAACTACAGAAAAACCTATGAATGAGTCGGGGTGTCCAAACTTTTGACTGCTACCTTACATGTGCATATAGGGTTTGGTGTTAGTTAAGTGAAGATTTTGAAAGCTATTTAGCAGTTGATAATAACTGTTATGCTATTGTTGGTTTCTTCTTTATGTTCTAGCAAAATATAAATTACAGTAGAAGAAAGACTATAGAGCCTTTATTTCATGTATTAGTTTACAAATTAGAACAAAATACAGTAAAAAAGTACAGTCTCTTAAAGAATGTATGTGGCAGCGGGGGCGTGGTCAAGCGCCGGTCTGTGACAGGAGGGCGGAGCTGGGGAAGGTAAGTGGCAGAATCGCTTCACCTGAGTGTGATTAATCTATGTTTTGTGTGTGTTCTCCCCAGTAAACAGGGCTATTTAAGGAGGGAGAGCGAGAGCAGAGGAGCTCTCTCCACAACCCGAGGACCGGAATGTGTGTGCGTGCATGTGTGGCTGAGAGAGAAATGCTTCCACTGAAAAGTGAAAATAAAAGAGTTTTTTGCGAACTCAGTCTCTGTCCTGCCGTCCTCTGTGCTCCACCCACATCTAGCGAACCTTACAGTGGTGCCGAAACCCGGGATCGTGGAGCACCTGTCCTGCAGCCCCATGGAATCCTCCCCGTTCGCGGACTTGATCCACGCCCTCGCCACGGCTCAGCAGAGCCAGCACCAGGCACTCGTCACGCTCCGGAAGGAGCAGGAGCAGCGCTTCAAAGCCCTGGTGCTGGCTCAACAGGAAGACCGAGAGGCGTTCCGGCGCCTCCTCGCATCGGCGGGGTCCACCAGCGCCCCGGCCGCGGGCCCATCTCCCATCACCTTGACTAAGATGGGCCCGCAGGACGACCCCGAGGCATTCATCGCGTTGTTCGAACAGGTCGCCGAAGCCTCGGGGTGGCCGATGGAGCAGCGCGCGGCGCGCCTCCTCCCCCTCCTGACGGGAGAGGCGCAGTTAGCCGCACTACAGCTCCCCGCCGACCACCGGCTGGCCTACGCCGACCTTCGCCGGGCTGTCCTCCAGCGCGTGGGGCGCACGCCGGAGCAGCAGCGCCAGCGCTTCCGCGCGCTGCGAATGGAGGAAGTCGTCAGCCCGTTCGCGTTCGGCCAGCAGCTCCGGGATGCCTGCTGGCGGTGGCTGAGGGCCGAAGATCGCGACGCCGAGGGGATCATCGACCAGGTGGCGCTGGAACAGTTCATCGCCCGCCTACCCGCCGGAACCGCGGAGTGGGTCCAGTGCCACCGCCCGGCGTCGCTGGATCAGGCCGTAGGACTGGCGGAGGATCATCTGGCGGCTGTCCCGGCGGCAGGACAATGGCTGTCATCATCTTCTCTCTCCTCTTCTCTCTCTCTCTCTCTCTCTTCCCCCTCCTCCCGTGTCCCGTCCTCGCCCCATTCCCCCACCACGGAGGCGGGGGCCGGCTCCACCCCAGCCGGCCCGCCGCACCCGTGGTGCCCTCCCGTTTCTCCCTTCTGTGTCTGTCTCTCCCCCCCCTCAGGTGAGTGACCCTCAAACCACAGCTGCAGAGGGGAGGCCTGGGCTGGTTTGCTGGTGCTGCGGGGAACCGGGCCACCTGCAGCAACAGTGTGTCGCGATGGAGGTGGGGGCGGTGGTGCGGATCCCCGACGTGCCAGAGGCTGCCCTCGATCAGGCCGGAGCGTATCGCATACCGGTAAGTGTACAAGGGGCGACATATCAGGCGTTGGTGGATTCGGGTTGCAACCAGACCTCGATCCGCCAAAGCCTGGTGCAAGACGAGGCATTGGGGGGAGCACAAGGGGTGAAGGTGTTGTGTGTGCACGGGGATGTTCACTGCTACCCGTTGGTGTCGGTCCACATACATTTCAGAGGGGACAAATCCATAGTAAAGGCGGCGGTTAATCCTCGCCTTACCCACTCTTTGATCTTGGGGACTGATTGGCCGGGATTCCGGGGGTTGATGGCACACCTAGTAAAGAGTGGGTCCTGCCAGTTAGCAGGGGGGGTGTCCCGGTGTCGTTTTGGCTGGAACTGCGGTCGCAGAGCCGTCTACGTCATCTCCGCGACAGAGTGAGGAGCCCCCGGCCCCTCCTCTTTCTACTGGGGAATCCCTCGCGGATTTCCCACTGGAACAATCGCGAGACGAAACTCTGCGACACGCGTTTGACCAAGTGAGAGTAATCGATGGTCAAACGCTCCAGCCGAACGCCACCCCGACCTTCCCCTATTTTTCCATTTTAAAGGATAGGTTGTACCGAGTGACGCAGGACACTCAGACGAAGGAGCGTGTCACCCAGTTGTTAATTCCAAAGAGCCGCCGGGAATTGGTATTCCAGGCGGCTCACTTTAATCCCATGGCGGGACACCTCGGGCAGGATAAAACACTCGCCCGGATAATGGCCCAATTCTATTGGCCGGGGATTCGCGGCGACGTCCGTAAGTGGTGTACGGCGTGCCGCGAATGCCAGTTAGTAAATCCAGCGGCCATTCCAAAAGCGCCTTTGCGCCCCCTACCATTAATCGAGACCCCGTTTGAAAGAATTGGGATGGATCTCGTCGGGCCATTAGATCGGTCAACACGAGGGTACCGCTTTATATTGGTTCTGGTGGACTATGCAACGCGATACCCGGAGGCAGTGCCTCTTCGCAATATCTCCGCACGTAGTATTGCAGAGGCCCTCTTCCACATCATCTCTCGGGTCGGAATCCCGAAAGAGATTCTGACTGACCAAGGCACCTCGTTTATGTCATGAACACTGGCCGAACTGTATGGGCTACTGGGTATTAAGCCGATCCGCCCCAGCGTGTATCACCCACAGACGGACGGTTTAGTCGAACGGTTCAACCGCACCCTCAAGAATATTATCAAAAAATTCGTAAGTGAGGACGCACGTAACTGGGATAAGTGGCTCGAACCTTTGTTGTTTGCAGTGCGAGAGGTCCCCCAAGCCTCCATGGGGTTCTCCCCGTTTGAATTATTGTATGGGCGTAAGCCGCGCGGCATCTTAGATGTACTGTGGGAAAACTGGGAGGAGGGACCTTCGCAGAGCAAAAATGAAATTCAATACATTATGGATCTGCGCGCAAAACTCCACACGCTCACCCACTTAACTCAGGAGAATTTGCGGCAGGCCTAGGAACGGCAAACCCACCTGTACAACAAGGGCACGCGCCTTAGAGAGTTCACTCCGGGAGATAAGGTACTCGTCCTGCTGCCCACGTCGAGCTCCAAATTAATCGCCAAGTGGCAAGGGCCCTTCGAGGTCACACGGCGAGTCGGGGACGTCGACTATGAGGTTAGGCGAACGGACAGGGAGGGGGCGCTACAGATCTACCACCTCAATCTGCTGAAGCTCTGGAACGAGGAGGTCCCCGTGGCGTTGGTGTCGGTAGTTCCGGAGAAGGCGGAGCTGGGGCCGGAGGTCCAAAAAGGGTCATTGGCATCTCGCACCTCTCCGGTCCCCTGTGGAGACCACCTCTCCCCGACCCAACTCACGGAGGTCGCCCAGTTGCAGGCCGAGTTTTCGGATGTGTTCTCGCCCCTGCCCGGTCGCACCAATCTCATAGAACACCACATAGAGACGCCCCCGGGGGTGGTAGTGCGTAGCCGTCCTTATAGATTACCCGAACACAAAAAAAAGGTGGTTCGGGAAGAACTTCAGGCCATGCTCGAAATGGGCATCGTCGAGGAGTCCCACAGTGACTGGAGCAGCCCGGTGGTCTTGGTTCCCAAGGCCGACGGCTCGGTCCGGTTCTGTGTGAACTATAGAAAAGTCAACGTGGTGTCTAAATTCGACGCGTACCCAATGCCTCGTATTGATGAGCTGCTCGATCGACTAGGCACGGCTCGCTTTTACTCGACACTGGATTTAACGAAGGGATATTGGCAGATCCCCTTGACTCCATTATCCCGGGAAAAAACGGCCTTTTCCACACCGTTCGGCTTACACCAGTTCATCACACTTCCGTTTGGGCTGTTTGGGGCGCCCGCTACGTTTCAGCGGCTGATGGACCGGGTCCTCCGGCCCCACGCCACCTATGCGGCCGCTTACTTGGATGACATCATCATTTATAGTAATGACTGGCAGCAGCACCTGCAACACCTGAGGGCCGTCCTTAGGTCGCTGAGGCGGGCGGGGCTCACTGCCAACCCGAAGAAGTGTGCGATTGGGTGGGTGGAAGTACGGTATCTGGGCTTCCACTTGGGTAACGGGCAGGTGCATCCCCAAATTAATAAGACAGCAGTGATTGCGGCCTGCCCGAGGCCCAAGACCAAAAAGGGGGTGAGACAGTTCCTGGGGCTGGCTGGCTATTATCGTAGGTTTATACCTAATTATTCGGACGTCACCAGCCCGCTGACTGACCTCACTAAAAAGGGGGCGCCAGATCCGGTCCAGTGGACGGAGCAGTGCCAGCGGGCTTTCTCTGAGGTAAAGGCTGCACTGTGTGGGGGGCCACTTTTACACTCCCCTGACTTCTCTCTCCCTTTTTTTTTACAGACGGATGCGTCGGACAGAGGGCTGGGGGCCGTTTTGTCCCAGCAGGTGGGGGGAGAGGATCGCCCAGTATTATACATCAGCCGGAAGCTGTCGGTGCGTGAGGGGCGCTGCAGCACTATCGAGAAAGAGTGTCTGGCGATCAAGTGGGCGGTCCTCGCCCTCCATTACTACCTGCTGGGGCGCTCTTTCACCCTCTGTTCGGACCACGCGCCCCTCCAGTGGCTCCACCGCATGAAGGATGCCAACGCGCGGATCACCCGTTGGTATCTAGCGCTCCAACCTTTCAACTTCAAGGTGGTCCACAGGCCGGGGGCGCAGATGGTCGTTGCGGACTTCCTCTCCCGTCAAGGGGGGGGGGGAGTCGGCTGCGGGCCGGACGGGCGCCCGGCCTGAGTCGGGCGGTGGGGGTATGTGGCAGCGGGGGCGTGGTCAAGCGCCGGTCTGTGACAGGAGGGCGGAGTTGGGGAAGGTAAGTGGCAGAATCGCTTCACCTGAGTGTGATTAATCTATGTTTTGTGTGTGTTCTCCCCAGTAAACCGGGCTATTTAAGGAGGGAGAGCGAGAGCAGAGGAGCTCTCTCCACAACCCGAGGACCGGAATGTGTGTGCGTGTGTGTGTGGCTGAGAGAGAAACGCTTCCACTGAAAAGTGAAAATAAAAGAGTTTTTTGCGAACTCAGTCTCTGTCCTGCCGTCCTCTGTGCTCCACCCACATCTAGCGAACCTTACAATGTTTTACTCAGTACAGTAATTAGTATTAATTAGTATAAGGGTTTCAAAATCTTTCATGAATCAGATTTTTTTTAAATGTTCCTTTCAGCAGATAAGCACTGAATAGATAAATAACCAAGGACTACAAAGTCATACATAAATGTCAGTTGTTCTGTCTTTAAAGTATTTCTGTTTTCATTAATGCTCTCAGGACTCATGAGATAAGTTCTATCAAAGCAGATAATCACTGAGAAATGTTTAATTAATGAAGGATCCTCATCTGGCTGACCAACAAGTTTTATCTCTAACTTGTTAAAGAAAAAAAATCTGTCTTTTAAAAAAACACTCTTCTTCTTCAAAGTGCAGTACTTGTAGTTCTCTGCTTTGGCACTAAATATGATAATGTAATAAACCTTGTATTTATAAACACAAAAAGCTAAACTTCATATCTGCGCTTTTGTGCTGAATGCTGCCTGGTTCTTCCATGTTAAAACATGGACACATAGACACAACTGAAAGCTTGAGGAAGTGAGTGTCATTATTGTGCATCTCCTTTGTACTATATGGATTAGAGATTGAAAAAATCCTGTTTATTTAGGCTACAGAATTAAATTAGTTTTTCTGGTGAAAGCAGATTCATTCTGACTAGGTGTTTTTTGGCCATGTTCAATCACCGTATAAGAAATACATAGGGGACACTTTTTCCATGGAATAAAAACGTATTCTGTTCCCTTCTTGTGGGTTTACTGATGGCATGCAATATTGTTATCATATCTTCCATGTATTACACCACTCTCCCCAATGGAGAATGAGCATGCAATATTGTTATAATATTGCACGTTATCAAGACAATACACCATCACACTTCAGAATTCATGTGAAGATCCAGTGGCAAAACTTCTGCTGTGCATGCACACAATCATTTCTTTGTCGGCCAGGAGAAAGACAAGACGGGGTTAATCCTGTGCTAGGTTTAAGCACTAAATAAATAAACTGAAAACTGAAACTAAAGACGTGCTGAACACCTGAAAGGCTACCAAAACTTCATTAGATATCCTTCATGCATATTTACAAGATAAAAACATACCATTGAAAAACTGGGAAAGAGACACATTGGAGATCCAAAATGTCCGCGCTAGTGAGTGACAATTTGTACACAAACATGGCCGCGAGGTTTGCTTCATTAAAAGCAGAAGTTTTAAAGAGAAAGACGCGCTGAACACCCGAAAGGCTACCAAAACTTCACTGGATATTGTTCACGCATAGCCTGGGAAATCCCATGCTGCTTTGCACAATCGTTCCAATCTGAAAAGACAGCATGGAAACTATGGTCTAAAGGCTCGCCTGAGTTAGGGAGCCAATCAGAGAGTGGGGAGGGGTGGAAAGACGGTGACGCGTCCTACTCTACAAACGGAAGCTTGTAGTTTATTTGGGACTGTTTATGGATCACATTTAACATGGCGGCGAGCGATACGAACCAAACTTTCGATCAAGCTTTAGACACTGTTCTGAATAGTTTAGAGTGAAAGTTTGTTTTAAAAAAAGAACAGCGTTTGGCGTTTCAGTCTTTCTTCGCCTCTTCGTCTTCTTCGTCGCTCTAACTACGTCACCAGGTACAACTGCCATGATTGGCCATGGGCTATGTATACGCCAAATGATAGACATTCGCAACGTCCAATAAACGGCCGTTGACAATCGTAAACCACACCTCCCCTATGAGAAATTCAATAGGCGGATTCCAGACCATATTTCACTTGTGATATGGTCTGGTGTTAACCAGACTAGTTCACGCATATTTACAAGAGAAAAACATACCAATGGACATCAAAAAACTGGAAAAGAAAGCAATAGCGGAAATATTGTCAAAGTACTACTTGGAGGTGAGGAAAAGTGACAGAGACGTTTACAAGAGGACTTCACTCATGGACTTCACTCAGCAAAGCCCTTTTGTTTTGAACAACTGCAGTGTAACAATTAACTACTACCAAAAGTAACTTTGAACTTGAACTGTCTACCTGTCCTGGATATAGCTTGTACTGTATATAAGTTGGGTTGTTGTTCAGGCTTTTTGAACTTGTACCATTTTTATTGTTAGAACTTTGACTTTGTACATGTACACTGGATTGACAGAACATTGAATTACATTCAGTCAGAATCAGCATTCAATATTAGTAAGTTACCCCCTGTTCTTAACTTTTTGTAAAATCTATAATTGTTCCATTGAATGTGTATGTATAATAATAATAATATTGGCTGGCTTTTTTCATGGTCTTTCAGATATATTCCATTCAGCTAGCATGATATTGAACTCGCTTTCGACTCGTCTAATATCATGCTAGCTGAATGGAATATACAGTGCTCAGCGTAAATGAGTGCACCCACTTTGAAAAGTAACATTTTAAACAATATCTCAATGAACACAAACAATTTCCAAAATGTTGACAAGACAAAGTTTAATATAACATCTGTTTAACTTATACCGGGAAAAAGTAAGGTTAATAATATAACTTAGATTACACATTTTTCAGTTTTACTCAAATTAGGGTGGTGCAAAAATGAGTACACCCCACAATAAAAACTACTACATCTAGTACTTTGTATGGCCTCCATGATTTTTAACGACAGCACCAAGTCTTCTAGGCATGGAAAGAACAAGTTGGCGACATTTTGCAACATCAATCTTTTTCCCTTCTTCAACAATGACCTCTTTTAGTGACTGGATGCTGAATGGAGAGTGATGCTCAACTTGTCTCTTCAGAATTCCCCACAGGTGTTCGATTGGGTTCAGATCAGGAGACATACCGGTACTTGGCCACTGAATTACTTTCACCCTGTTCTTCTTCAGAAATCCAACAGTGGCCTTAGATGTGTGTTTAGAGCAATTCCAGTGTTATGGACGTGACACTTGAACTCAAAATGGCAACAAATGACCCAGTGCATGTTTTATTGTCTCCCAGTATTTAAACATGTGTTGCATATTTTAAGGCTGTACCATACTGGAGAAGTGATAGAACAAGAACAATTCCCATAGTACATCTAGGGCATGCCAGAAAATGCCAATAAAAGATGCGTTATGGATGTGACAGAAAAAGTATCACTTTTCTTGGGTGACTGTACATTTTTATCAAACTCTGTGAAATTGTAAACCTAATGTCGAAATGGAGATATCCATTTGATAGAGGGGTCCAAGGTGAATATTAAAAAATCTTTGTTTAAAATATTTTGTATTTCATGCAGAGTTTCGGAAGGAAAAGTCAGCGTTATGGATGTGACGAAATTCCGTTATGGATGTGACGCGTCTGAAATAGACATGGCATATGTTTAGAAAATCAGCAATTTAACCACCATAACCCTTTGAAAAACTCTCTAAATATCAGCTAAAACTATCAAAGTTCTTAAATAATATTTAGGATGGCTATTGTTTTGCTGTTTTGTGGATTTTAGCATACATTTCTGTGGCTTGTGGCAATAATATAGAATTGTACATGATCAAAGTTGATTTTAGCTTGGGGTTTACATTATAAGAAAGAAAGACTGACAGTGACATATTAGGTTGGTTACAAATTGGTTCAACTTATTCACATCTGTAAAATACAGGCCTAGGTGATATCTCTGGGAGTGGTTTTGATGTATTACATGTTGCTTTATTTTTGCATGGTGAGGTTGACATTTACATGGAATTGCCCTTTAGTCATGTTGGAAAAGTGCACGATGACCAAGGGCATGGAGTGATGGTAGCACCTTCCCTTTCAGTATAGAGCAATACATCTGTGAATTCATGATGCCAGCAATGAAATACAGCTCCCTGACACCAGCAGCACTCACGCAGCTCCACATAAGGACACTACCACCGCCATGTTTCACTGTAGGCACCATGCATTTTTCTTTGTATTCCTCACCTTTGCGACGCCATACAGTTTTGAAGCCATCAGTTCCAAAACATTTATATTGGTCTCATCACTCCAGAGTATAGAGTCCCAGTAGTCTTCATCTTTGTCAGCATGGGCCCTGGCAAACTCTAGGTGAGCTTTTTTGTGCCTGGGCTTTAGGAGAGGCTTCTTTCATGGACGGCATCCATGCATGCCATTCCTCTGCAGTGTACGCCGTATTGTGTCACGGGAAATAATCACCCCAGTTTGGCTTTCTACTTCTTTAGATAACTGCAGTGAACTTGCATGCCGATTTTCTTCAACCCTTCTCATCAGAAGACGCTCCTGTCGAGGTGTTAACTTCCGTGGATGACCTGGACATCTCTGTGAGATGGTTGCAGTTCCATCTTTCTTAATTTTTGTACCACTTTTGCTACAGTATTCTGACTGATAAGTAAAACTTTGCTGATCTTCTTGTAGCCTTCACCTTTGTGGTGGAAATAAATTATTTTCTTTGGGGAATTCTGAAGAGACAAGTTGAGCATCACTCTCCATCCAGCATCCAGTCACTAAAAGAGGTCATTGTTGAAGAATGGAAAAAGATTGATGTTGCAAAATGCCGCCAACTTGTTCATTCCATGCCTAGAAGACTTGGCGCTGTCATTAAAAATCATGGAGGCCATACAAAGTACTAGATGTAGTAGTTTTTGTTGTGAGGTGTACTCATTTTTGCACCACCCTAATTTGAGTAAAACTGAAAAATGTGTAATCTAAGTTATATTATTAACCTTACCTTTTCCCGGTATAAGTTAAACAGATGTTATATTAAACTTTGTCTTGTCAACATTTTGGAAATTGTTTGTGTTCATTGAGATATTGTTTTAAATGTTACTTTTCAAAGGGGATGTACTCATTTACGCTGAGCACTGTATCTGATAGACCACTCAAAGCCAGGCAGTATTATTTAAATATAATATACTGACTGGTCAATTTAATTATACAAGCCAATACAGCTGACATGTTTCTCATGACCAAGCGAGCTGAATAATTTGACATAAAGTGGTACATCTGAGAGCGGTGACTTGAATTTATGCCCAATTTCCTGACAGGTATTTCTTTATCAATGGGATTGGATCCAGTTCATCAACACTAATGCCGCTTTTCCACTACAAACGCGGCTGAGCCGTGCCGTGCCGAGTCGAGCTGAGTCGAGCTGAGCGGGGCTGTTGGAGTTGCATTTCGACTACAACCGCGCTGAACCGTGCTGGCTGGACGTGGGTGGACACATTGGGTGGAGTTAGCGAAAGTGGGTGGACGTCATGTGATGCCGTTAAGCAGCGCAAACAGTGACATCAGTGACAGTGGCGGAACAAGTCAGAGCCGGGCCGGGGGCGGGGCAAATGACCGGGCCCTTTATTAAAGCTTATCATAACATCATTTTAGGCTACAAAATGTCCGCAACTGCGGTGTTTACCAATTTCAACACTACCGGGTGCAACTATGTTATTTAGTACATCAAGTCCTTCAAACGAACATGTAACTCAGAAACAAAAAACATTAGGATACTGTACATGGCTCATAATAAAACATCAATAGCCTATACTGCGCACATTATTTGAAGGGCATACGAATGAGCGCTCAGAGGTTGCAACGCTGACAGGAAGAGTCAGAAATAAAAGGAGGGCGGTGCAAACCTCACTGAATGCACTGTGTTTACCAATTTCAACACTACGGGGTGCAACTATGTTAGTTTGTACATTAAGTCCTTCAAACGAACATGTAACTCAGAAACAAAAAAAAAACATTAGGCGACATACTGTACATGGCTCATAATAAAACATCAATAGCCTACTGCGCGCATTATTTGAAGGGCATACGACGAGCCTTGCGCTCCGCGAACTCGTGCACGATGCTCTGTATGTCACTGATTCAGTGATCTTTTAAGCGGTAGTCTCACGACCCGAATAGTAAACAATAAACATCGAGGACATGGAGTCGTTAGTGTTGCTGGTCTTGGTGCTGTGGCTTGTTGTCACCGACAACGCGGACAGATACTGGCAAGAGCGTATAGATGAGGCGAGGCGCATAAGGCTTCAGAAATTCTCGTAATTCATAATTATTATTCTTCCGGGTTTGCGGTGTTTACAGATCCCAGCGTGCTCGCGGGGCGTGTGTGGGCATGTGAGGACACGCCTCCTCACCAATCAGTGCACAGGGGAGTGTCTGCTCACGCCCCCAACCTCAGTCGGCACGGTTTGGCTCGCTTCAGCCCCACTCCAAAACGGTGCGAGTTTTAGGGGCTAAGCAGGGCTGAAACGAGCTGAGTCGTGCTGGTTTTTGGTAGTCGAAACGCGAGCCGTGTCGGGCTGAAGTGAGCTGAAGCGAGCTGAAGTGAGCTGAAAAAGGGTAGTGGAAAAGGGCCATATCTGACAGGTCAAAAAGGGGTTCAATGATGATGCAACAAATTGAAATGTGGTACTTCCAGACTAAATATTACCCAGCCTAAGCTAAAGTCCTCCTTTTTCTGAACTGAGTTGCACTAGTTGGCCTGAGTGATGGCATTGTCTGGGAGATTGCTAGATAAGGTTTGGATTGTTAGGGTTGTTAGGGCATGCCTTGTGCTGCTGAACATGGCAGAGAAAAATGGGTTCCCCTCTCCTCATCTCTCCTAACCAACAACCCAATTAAACAGTTCACAGAAGAGCGTAACCTTCACGCTGAGATCAGGTGAAAATGCCATGCCTCAACTATGAATATATGTGACCAGTGCAAAGGTGTAGTTTTAGCAAGCTCTTTCAATGTTGGTGGTATTTTGGAAATTATACAATTTATTTATTTTATTTGTCAAGTTTCAAAAGAAGTAATTATGTCCTTTTGTCTCAATCTCTGAAACATCGACTTTGTTTTCCACAAAAACCTTAACTTTTTTTGTTTTTCTCGCTGCCATTGTCAGTGCTATTTTACTTGTCAGTGAATGGGGCACCTCATATTACCTCATATTTTATGAACTGGAAATGTTGTGCAGGTGTGAACATGCAGGTTTATAAATCTGATTTTATTATTATTATTATTATTATTTTATTTTTTTTGGTGCACACACCATCCATCCATTATCTGTAGCTGCTTATCCTGTTCTACAGGATTGCAGGCAAGCTGGAGCCTATCCCAGCTGGCTATGGGCGAGAGGCAGGGTACACCCTGGACAAGTCGCCAGGTTATCGCAGGGCTGACACAGAGACAAACAACCATTCACACCTACGGTCAATTTAGAGCCACCAGTTAGCCTAACTTGCATGTCTTTGGACTGTGGGGGAAACCGGAGCACCCAGAGGAAACCCACGCAGACATGTAGAGAACATGCAAACTCCACACAGAAAGCCCCCCGTCAGCCACTGGGCTCGAACCCAGAACTTTCTTGCTGTGAGGAGACAGTGCTAACCACTACACCACCCTGCCACCCATATATATAGTGTCTTGCAAAAGTATTCATTCCCCTTGGTGTTTGTCCTGTTTTGTTGCATCACAAGATGGATGCAAATTGTTTTATTGTGACAAACAATAATTAAGATGAAAAAACAAAAATCTGGAGTCTGTGGGTGGTAAAAGAGAGCAACTGGACTTGCTTGAATCATTCTCGAAGACGTTTCACCTCTCATCCGAAAGGCTTCTTCAGTTCTGTTGGACTAATAGGGAGTATCAGGTATTTATCCTCTCATGGATGAAAAGTAATCCTAAGGTGTCATTAAGTCAACCTGTTGGTGTGGGTCACTGGGGGCTGAGTGTGAATGGTCTAGAGAGTCATTGGGGTGATCAAAGGATCGTTGGTTCTCTCTGTCCTCCTGTGAGTCACTGAAAACAGCTGGGTTTTGGTGTGCATTCAGTTGTCCGAGAAGTGTGCCAAGGACTGCATTGTAGGTGACTGATAAATGATATCTTAGACCACCACCTCTGTTCAGTGATGGCCGTTCCAGGTTGACAAAAATGGCTTCTTTAACTCCTCGCTCATACCAACGATCCTCTCTGGCTAGAATGCGTATGTTGCAATCCTGAAATGAGTGTCCTTTGTTGTTAAGATGAAGATAGACAGCAGAGTCCTGGCCTGAGGAACTAGCTCTCCTGTGTTGAGCCATGTGCCTGTGAAGCGATTGTTTTGTTTCCCCAATATACGAGTCCATGCATTCTTCACTGCACTGAATTGCATACATTACGTTGTCCTGTTTGTGTCTGGCTATTCTGTCCTTAGGGTGGACCGGTTTCTGCTTCAGGGTGTTACTGGGTCTGAAATGTACCGGAATGTTGTGTTTGTAGAAGATCCTCCCGAGTTTCTCAAATAGACCAGAAATGTAGGGAATGACAATGTTCTTGCGTTTGTTCCTGTTATCCTCCTTGTCCGTTATGTTCCTTTTTCTGCTCTTGAAGAAGGCCCAGTTGGGATACCTGCAGTTCTGAAGTGCTTTCTTGATGTGATTCTGCTCCTTCTCTTTTCCCTCTACTGTTGTAGGAATGTTCTGAGCCCTGTGTTGCAAGGTCCTAATGACTCCCCAATTTGTGTTCCAGTGGGTGGTGTGAGTCGAAGAGTAGGTATTGGTCTGTGTGTGTGGGTTTCCGGTAGACCTCGATGCTAAGGCATCTGACTTGTCTAATGTGTACATCACAATCCAAGAAGGCTAGATTATTCCCACTGATGTTCTCCCGAGTGAAACTGATGTTGATATCCACTGCATTGATGTGCTTAGAGAAGCCTTCCACCTCATGGGTTTTGATTTTAACCCAGGTGTGTCATCCACATATTTTTTTTCAGGAGTTGCTCCCAGCCACTGGTTCAGATATGTGGATGACACCTGGGTTAAAATCAAAACCCATGAGGTGGAAGCCTTCTCTATGGTAAGCACATCAATGTGGCATAACTTGAAGATTGCTGTACACCAATGCAACCCATCTAACTTGAAGGAGTTGGAGCAGTTTTGCCTTGAGGAATGGGCAAAAATCCTAGTGGCTAGATGTGCTAAACTAATAGAGACGTACCTCAAGAGAGCTGTAATTGCAGCAAAAGGTGGCTCTACAAAGTATTGACTTTGACGGGTGACAACCTATGTACTAGGGTGGTCCTGAAATGTATGGGAAAATTTTTTTTTTACCAAAACATTCCGACCACCCTACCATTTTTTTACATAGGCTAAAAGAAGGCAACAAGCAAAATTTCAGAAAAATTGGTTAATATTTAGAGGTGCCACACGAGGTTGCAAATCGGGTTAAGCCATTAACATTAGGTGGTGCGTAGACTGTTGCAGAGAAGATCTCAAACCCCCCAAAAGTCACAGTTCTAGAGGGATTATGCCACTTCTATGAAAAAGAAGAGGCAGGAAGAGTTTATAGACTGATAGAAGGTTAGCTTTCATGCACTAAGGGGTTCTTAAAAAATGAGCACTGATCGTAATATGCTGATGAAGTTGTGAATGTTTTTCTTTCTATGTTTTTCAGATGGCTAGCAACAGTAATACAAATAGTACTGGTGGTGCAAAGCACAAAACCAGAAAGGACAATTATGTTTGGTTAATTGGTCCCACTTCCAAGGAACTGTCTGGGAGAAAGCTTCCTTCTGCTAGGGAAGTCCTTAGTGTGTTCTTTTATCTCCACAAGATACCATAATACCGAAGGGTTTAGAAAATCACAGACAAGTAATAGCTATTGTTACTTTGAACACAGGAAGTTATATTACTGTATTGTTTGTATTAATATGAAACAGTTAATAAGCCACATTATTTTATATTGTGTCTTGAGTGAAAACTTTAATGGCTTTGTGGCACCTCTAAACATTGTTCAATCTTAACCAAATTTTGCACAATAACTTCTTTTAGGCAATGTAAAAAAAAAAAAGGTAAGGTGGTCGTAACAAAATCCTAAAAAAAAATTCGGGACCACCCTACTATGTACACAACAGATTTCTGTTTTTTCATCTTAATTATTGTTTTCCTGCTTGCAATGTGACAAAACAGGACAAACACTAAGGGGGATGAATACATTTTCAAGACACTGTATATGACCTACCTTGTGCCTATTGTTTGTACTAATAGAAATATCCCCATTTTTTGTTTGTAATTTGCAAAGAATTTGTAGTACACCGTTGCAGGGCACCATGCATATATTCACATACTCATTCACATGTAGGGTAAATGTATGTCAGCTAGTCCACCTACTGGCATGTTTTGGGGAGTGGGAGGAAATCCGAGACCCACACTGCCACACAGAGATTATGTGAAACTCCATACAGTAACCCAAGCCCAGGACTGAACTGGGACCCTGGAGCTATGAGGTGGCAATATGGAGGTGAGGCAGTGATAGAATTAAATGCTTTGGCATATTTTGTCAGTGGCCTAAGGGAGGAGAGAGGATGCATGTGTGGCATGTCCCTGTGTGATCCATGCGATGCTGTCATGTGGAAGCAAGCTCGTCAGCCTCTTTTAGCACCCAGATTTCTCTTAATGCACACCTCGTTGCTTCACTGGCCTGAAGAAAGAAAGCAAGGCCACTGAACCAGGCCATTTGTCAAAAAGACAACCAGAGAATTCAATCACCCACTTTGCAAAAGGTACAGAAAGTAGTTTTGTGTTATTTTGTACAACAGTCCAAAGTGACATTCAGTACTCAATACATAAACAGTGGATATAAAACATCAATACATCCTTGTTATAACTGAAGGTTTTTGTGATGTAAAAAAAAAAAGAAACCAAGATAAATCTTTTATATCTTTTTTCCATGTTTAATGTTATATACTGTAACAACCAACAAAATTCAGATGAAAAACTGAAAAAATAGGGAAAAAAAGAAAAAGAAAAAACTACAATAACTTGGTTGCACAAGCGTATACATACCTCTTAACTAATACTTACCTGTAATACAGCACTCACCCTTTTGGGGTAACAATTTACCAACTTAGCACATCTTGATTTGGCAATTTTATTTGACCCTTCTGGTAAAAAAAAATTCCAGATCTTTTAATCTTATCTCCAGATCTTGATATTTTTGTTTCAGTGTTAACTCTTTTATGCATTTTTGAGTTCACCTTGAGGTTGAGCACCTAAAGGCCTGGTCTCACAATACTGATAACTATAACTATACCTATGACTACAACTATGACTATACCTATACCTGAATATAGTTCCAGGCTGGAGCAGTCACACCACAAATATAATCGCGACGATCATATTGGTTGGTCCAGCCACTGAGGGAAATAAATGCATGCAACTTAGGAATAGACATGGAAGTTTTTTCCAAGTAGCAGCACATTATTCTGGATCATACTGTACAGCTTGGACTTCAAAACAACCCATGCACATACTCCGGTTGTTGACAAAATACACATAGGTCACAGACTACGGAAATATAATAAAAAAGGATAAAAAATACGGAATGGTTATAGATTTTAATACGGGTGCATCACAGATGCTAGTAATTTATGGATTGGTCACAGATGTTTCAGTATATTACAGATTGGTTACGGATTTCATACGGATGATGCATCACAGATAAAAAATTAAGAAGTCTAAAACAGTTAAAGTTTGGACTGCCGAAGCTCAGAATTAAAATATCTTACCTGCATTTATATGTTTACTTTATTAACTTGCTATTGATATTTCACAGAAAATCACATATCCGTGAATAAAAGATATGTGCTTTGTATTATATTTTTTATTTTCCGTGAATCCGTATTCCATGATTTCATGATGCAACAAGGATGTGCAAAGATGCCCAGGAAATATAGCACGTGCTTACATAACGTCACATGTAAATAATTACCTGATTGGTCAGATGTTTTATCAGATCAGGTCCAAGCCTGGAAAAATCGCTCCAGAAGGAATCTCACCAATAACGATAAACCCAGGCCTGGACTATAGGTATTGTTATCGGTCTGGTGTGACCACCAACCACATAAACTGCAGGGGACTGATTAATTTTTAGTTATAGTTATAGTTATTGATATTGTGGGACTGAATGAGAACTACGCATGTGTCCTGAATGACCTGCTCCCTGGTGGGAATGCATAAAAGCCAGTCTTCCAAATAAGGCAGTAATTCTGATGCCTTTGCTAATTCCTGATCCCTCCTACTGACTCCAGACTGCTACTGGGGAATTCCAATTCTCATGTTGGAATGATGGAGATGTGGGGTGCTCCATATCTCTGGGGGACTCCAATGCGCATGTTGGAATGATGGAGATCTGGGGCGCTTCACATCTCTGGGGGACTCCAATGCTCATGTTGGAATGATGGAGATCTGGGGTGCTCCATATTTCTGGCGGACTCCAATGCTCATGTTGGAATGATGGCAATCTGAGGCGCTCCATATCTCTGGGGGACTCCAATTCTTATGTTGAAATGATGGAGATCTGGGGCACTCCATATCTCTGGGGGACTCCAATTCTCATGTTGGAATGATGGAGATCTGGGGAGTTCCATATTTTTTGGGGACTCCAATTCTCATGTTGAAATGATGGAGATCTGGGGCACTCCACATCTCTGGGGGACTTCAATTCTTATGTTGAAATGATGGAGATCTGGGATGCTCCACATCTCTGGGGGACTCTAATGCTTATGTTGGAATGATGTCAATCTAAGGTACTCCATATCTCTGGGGGACTCCAATTCTCATGTTGGAATGATGGAGATCTGAGGCGCTCCATATCTCTGGGGGACTCCAATTCTTATGTTGGAATGATGGAGATCTGGTGTGCTGTACGGTATATCTCTGGGGGACTCCAATGCACATGTTGGAATGATGGAGAGGCATGATTTGGAGGAACATCTTCCTGGATATAAACATGAACGGTTAGCCTCAGGATGTGAATGGGTGGCAGGCTCAAAGAAACTGTGTGTTACAGCAAAGGAAACTCACTCAACCATGCATGCAACACATTTGCATTGACCCACTAGTCAGCTATTCAGAAATGCTCAGAAATGGGACAACTGACCCTCATGGAAGAAGGAGAGGTGAGTGCTAGCACTATGGTACAGCACAGAGCAGTCATAGCGAAGTCCTGAACAGCACAGAGAGAAAAGCTAACAAGTCTAGCAATGTTACCAAGGGGAGGGGGGGGGGACTGGGAAGCTGGGGCAGACGATTATTGGAGTCTATCGTCAGGATACCTGTAGCTCTGACTGTACTCACAAGCTCTTATGTAGATACTATATATGGTCTGACATGTAAATGAGACATAAGAAGAAAAGGCACATTGCATCATACTTCACTTTGTGACTTTGTTAAAAGGTCTCAGGTCTTAAAACCAAGACCAGTTGTGTTCAATTAAATTTCCTTGAGGTATGCATAAGGAGGTATTTAGGTGCTGCTCACCATCCCTGGTGGTTACAAGTGGTGACTTTTGCTACATTACAACTGATACCTTCATCCTGCCTAATATGCAAGGTTCAATTGAACATGTTAAATGTGAAACAAGGTGGTGATAGCATTGTCCATAGCACACTCTTTGTCCTGTGCAGTCTCCTTATGTTAGGACTGGGACTGTTTTGGCCTCTAGAGGCCGCTGTTATGTTTATCTTGTCATGTTTGTTTTGGCCTCTAGAGGCCGCCACTGTGTTTTGTGCTTGTCTTGATTGCCTGTTTCCTGCCCCGCCCTGTTCCTTAATTGTTTTGTGTATAAATACCCCTCTGTTTGTTCCCTTGTCACGGAGTCTTTATGCTATGCTGTCTTGTGCTAGTTTCCTCTGTCTCATGTATCTTGCCTGTGCCCTTGTGTTTTTGATATTTTTTGCTTTCTTTGGACTTTGTACCTTTTTGATCTTCTGAGCGTTCAGCATTTTGCCTTTCCTTTTGTTTTTGGACATTTAACCTTTGATATTTTTATTTTGGTTTATCTTCTGAGCTTTTGGATTTTCTTTTTGTTTTTTTCCATTGGATTGTATATAGTGTAAATAAACTGTTTTTTGATACTCTACTTTCGCCTCACGCCTCTGCACTTGAGTCATCCCCCTGGTGGCCTAGTGGGGGTTTGCTGGATTGTCACACCAGCGACCCGGGTTTGAATCCCAGCAAAACCCTAACAGAAAGACTCCGTCATGACCGACTCAGCAGAGGCTGCTTCAACTGTCTACCCGGCCAACCTTCAGGGAATTATGGCAGCTTTGACATGCTTCGGAGCGACCATGGACGCTCATGGACGAACGCTCGCAAGCCAACTTGAGGCCCTTGCTCGCCACGAGGTACTGCTTCAGCAAATTGGGAAAACCCTGGCACAGCTGACTCCTCTGCCCGCATCTCCTCATCCTGATCTGGCTCCTGCTCCACCATCTGCACCTGCTCCAGTGCCTCCCGCCACGCTATCTCCGTCACCTCGCGAACCCAGCCTTCCTGCACCACAGAGGTATGACGGCAAGCACAGTGAGTGCCGGGAGTTCCTTACTCAGTGCCAACTCACCTTTGAGCTTCAGCCTACCACCTACACTACGGATCGCCGCAAGATTGCCTTTGTGATAACCTTGTTAGCTGGTAAGGCTTGGGCAACGGCCATTTGGCAGAGACAGGGACCCAAGTGCTCTGATTTCAAGTTGTTTATGGAGGAGATGCTTCGTGTCTTCGATCAGGCAGACAGCAGTAAAGACGCAGCCAGGAAGCTCATGTCCATCCGGCAAGAAGGAAGCGTCGCGGACTACGCCATCGCGTTCCGGACGCTCGCAGCTGTCAGCGGATGGAATGAAGCAGCCCTGGTTTCAGCCTTTCACCATGGTTTGTCTGACCCTATCAAAGACGGCCTGGCCTCTATCAGATGCCCAAGTGACCTCGAAACTCTGATCTCACATTCTACTCGTCTTGACAACAGGATTAGAGAGCACCGCCGAGTCCTGAGCTTCCCCGGCCTCACTGCCTCGACCTGGAGCCCGTCTACCTCCTCCAGTGACTGTCCAGAGCCCATGCAAGTTGGCTGTACTCGTCTCTCCGTAGCTGAGAGGGAGGGCAGAAGGAGGGACAAGTGCTGCATCTACTGTGGCAAGCCTGGCCATTTCCGAGCATCATGTCCCGAGCTCTCGGGAAAAGGACCGCCCTGTCCAGCTGAGGGAGGGTTGTGATGGGGCCTACCCTCTCTCCTGAACTCCCTGGCCAAGGAGTCTACATCCCGGTCTCCTGGGGTGAGTCTGTCCACTCTTGTCAGGCTTTGTTAGACTCCGGGGCGGCTGGAAACTTTATGGATGTTCACTTCGCCCAAAGTATCAATGTCCCGACTACACCTCTTGAAGTCCCACTGTCTGTGTCTGCCCTGGATGGCCAAGCCTTAGGTGACGGAAGAGTCACCCAAGTAACTTCTCCAGTCTTCCTCCAGTCTCAAGGTTACAAGGAAGAAATATCCCTGCACCTGATTCCTTCACCAGAGTTCCCAGTTATTCTAGGCCTTCCTTGGCTTACCCGCCACAACCCTCGCATAGACTGGGTAACAAGCCAGGTTGTGGAATGGGGGCCTGCGTGCCATGCTTCTTGTCTGCTCTCTAGCTCTCCTGTGTCTCCTGCTGAGCCTCCTGATCTCACCGAGTTATCTCAAGTTCCCACAGAGTACTGGGATCTCAAGGAAGTTTTCAGCAAGAGCAGGGCCGCCATTCTTCCTCCACACCGTGCCTACGACTGTGCCATCAACTTGCTCCCTGGGACTACCCCTCCTCGTGGCAGACTGTTTTCCCTCTCTCAGCCAGAACGCAAGGCCATGGAGGAGTACATCAAGGACGCCTTGGCTTCTGGGTTCATTCGACCACCCACCTCACCCGCTGGTGCCGGCTTCTTCTTTGTCGGCAAGAAGGATGGGGGGCTCCGGCCGTGTATTGATTACAGGGGTCTGAACAAGATCACTGTATGCAACCGTTATCCCCTTCCGCTGATGTCCACAGCGTTCGATCTGCTCCGAGGCACCACTGTCTTCACCAAATTGGACTTACGGAACGCATACCACCTCATCCGTATCCGACAGGGAGACGAGTGGAAGACTGCCTTTAACACCCCGTCTGGGCACTACGAGTAGTAGGTGATGCCCTTCGGACTCACCAACGCACCAGCTGTTTTTCAGGCCCTAATCAATGACGTCTTGAGGGACATGATTACCCAGTATGTTTTTGTCTACCTCGACGACATCCTAATCTTTTCCAAGACCGTGGAGGAGCACCGCCACCATGTCTGCCAGGTTCTCCAGAGGCTGCTACAGAACAATCTGTTCGCTAAGGCCCAGAAATGCGAATTTCATGTTCCCGAGGTCTCCTTTCTGGGTTTTATTGTACGGACAGGCCAACTCCAGATGGAGCCAGCCAAGACCCTGGCCGTCCAGGACTGGCCCACCCCCAAGTCCGTCAAAGAGGTTCAGCGGTTCTTAGGATTTGCTAACTTCTACCGCAAGTTTATCAGGAACTTCAGTTCTGTAGCAGCGCCCATATCGGACCTCACCAAAGGGACAGGTGGATCGTATGTCTGGTCTCCTCAGGCGGAAAAGGAGTTCAAAGACCTCAAGCACCGCTTCTGCACAGCACCCATTCTGGTCCTCCCGGACCCTTCGCAACCCTTCATCGTCGAGGTGGACGCCTCAGACAGCGGCATCGGCGCGGTCCTCTCTCAACGCTCGGAAGGAAGGTTGCACCCCTGCACATACTTCTCCCACCGCCTGAGTTCTGCAGAGTCCCGGTATGACGTGGGGGATTGAGAACTGCTAGCAGTTAAACTGGCCCTTGAGGAATGGAGGCACTGGCTGGAGGGAGTGCAACATCCATTTTTGGTCTGGACGGACCACAAGAACCTGGAGTACCTCCAGCAAGCAAAGAGACTCAATCCACGACAGGCTAGGTGGGCCTTGTTTTTCAGTCGGTTCGACTTTACCCTATCATACCGCCCCGGCTCCAAAAACACCAAACCTGACGCGCTGTCCAGGCTGTTCGCTCCCACCAACAGGGAGAGCAAAGTTGGGCCTATTATCCCTGTGTCCCAGATTGTGGCCCCTGTCCGCTGGGGTATAGAGGAGACCGTCCGACGAGCCCAACGCCAGGACCCCGGTCCTGGGACGGGGCCACTGGGCCTCTTGTACGTCCCACATCAAGCCCGGGCCAAGGTTCTCCAGTGGGGTCACTCGTCCCCTCTCACCGCCCACCCGGGAGCTCGAAGGACCCTGGACTTCCTGAGAAGACGCTTCTGGTGGCCAAGCATGGAGAAGGAAGTGAGGTCATTCATCCTTTCCTGCGAGGTGTGCACCAGAAGCAAGAACCCATGACAGCATCCCCAGGGCCTCCTGCATCCTCTGACCATTCCCCGGCATCCCTGGTCCCACGTGGCAGTCGATTTCATCACGGGTCTCCCGGAGTCACAAGGTAACACTGTCATTTTGGTCATAGTGGACAGATTCTCCAAGGCCTGCCGCTTTATACCACTGTGCAAGCTCCCTTCTGCCCTTGAAACTGCTAAACTAATGTTTAATCATGTCTTCCGAGTCTTTGGTCTCCCTCAGGATATCGTCTCAGACCGGGGGCCCCAGTTCTCCTCCCGAGTGTGGCACGGGTTTTGCAAGCTCATTGGAGCCACTGCCAGCCTCTCCTCTGGGTTCCACCCACAGTCCAATGGCCAGACAGAGAGGCTCAACCAGGACCTGGAAACCACCCTGCGAGGCCTGGCTATGGATAACCCGACTTCGTGGAGCACCTGGCTGCCATGGGCAGAGTACGCCCACAACACCCTGCAGTCATCGGATACCAAGCTGTCGCCATTCCAGTGCCAATTCGGGTTCCAGCCACCTCTGTTCCCGGACCAGGAGGAGGACGCAGGGGTGCCCTTGGTCAACCAATATGTGAGACGGTGTCGCAAGACCTGGAGCAAGGTCAGGAGGACCCTCATCCAGACCTCCAGAACCAACCAGACTCAGGCCAACCACCATAGAAGACCTGCCCACGCTTTCCGCCCTGGGCAGCGGGTTTGGCTGTCCACCAAGGACCTCCCGCTGCAGGTGGAGAACCGCAAGCTTGCTCCTTGCTACATTGGCCCCTTCAAGGTGGTGCGCAGGGTGAACCCTGTCGCCTACCGGCTCCAGTTGCCCCGGACTCTGAGGATCAACCCCACATTCCATGTTTCCCTGTTGCGGCCCGTACTGACGTCCATGTATGCCCCTGCCCCTAGGAATTCCCCCCCGCATCTTCCAGGGTCAGACTGTGTTCACTATACATCGCCTGCTTGACTCCCGCTGGGTCTGCGGTGGGCTTCAATATCTGATAGACTGGGAGGGCTATGGCCCTGAGGAACGCTGTTGGGTCCCCGCCTGGGACATTTTAGATAAAGGACTTTGTCGGGACTTCCATTCGGCCCATCCGGATCGCCCTGGGAACGTCAGGAGATGCTCCTGGGGGGGGGGGGGGGGTCCTGTTAGGACTGGGACTGTTTTGGCCTCTAGAGGCCACTGTTATGTTTATCTTGTCATGTTTGTTTTGGCCTCTAGAGGCCGCCACTGTGTTTTGTGTTTGTCTTGATTGCCTGTTTCCTGCCCCGCCCTGTTCCATAATTGTTTTGTGTATAAATACCCCTCTGTTTGTTCCCTTGTCACGGAGTCTTTATGCTATGCTGTCTTGTGTTAGTTTCCTCTGTCTCACGTATCTTGCCTGTGCCCTTGTGTTTTTGATATTTTTTGCTTTCTTTGGACTTTGTACCTTTTTGATCTTCTGAGCGTTCAGCATTTTGCCTTTCCTTTTGTTTTTGGACATTTAACCTTTGATATTTTTATTTTGGTTTATCTTCTGAGCTTTTGGATTTTCTTTTTGTTTTTTTTCCATTGGATTGTATATAGTGTAAATAAACTGTTTTTTTTGATACTCTACTTTCACCTCATGCCTCTGCACTTGAATCATCCCCCTGGTAGCCTAGTGGGGGTTTGCTGGATTATCACACCAGTGACCTGGGTTTGAATTCCAGCATAACACCTTACTCCTGTCAACTACAAGGTAATAAAATGCATTATGTCTCTTTGTGAAACCTCATCATGTCCCCCTGTGAAATTACAGTAGTTGGCATCAAAGTTCATGAAATCTTTAAGAATACGAACATGTCAAGTTAGTCTTTAAAAATACATTATGATCAAATGTTTTTATTAGCATCACCTGTTCTTTGAATATGCCTAATCTTTCAATAATTGTTTGACATTTGTATGCTGTCTCAATATATTTTGTTCTCACCTTAGGGCCTCTGCATGCTCTTGCGACAAGGCTTTCACAGATAGCTTTTCGCAGACAGTTGTAATTTATCATTGAGTGGGGAGTAATAGGCGTGCGTGATGTTATTCACCGCCACAACGCAAGGGGGCACGAAGTCGCGAAATCGCTAGGAGTAGTTGGTGGGTGTGGTTAGTGGAGTGTTTATCCTCTGGTTACTTATAATGACTAGAACTGGAGTCGTATAGATGTACGTACTTCCTCATTTCCTCGATCAACCGCTCTTCGTGCTGCTCTATCTTCGCTCGTGTTTTTAAAAATGGCGGTCGTGAAAACAAACCAAACCGGGAAAGTAGGGAAGTGGAAGTGCGTGTACAGCGGATGTAGAGTGGACCAATCAGAGCCCTCTTGTCTGCGACGCTGTCTGCGAGGCTTCTGCAGTGGTCACAATTTTTGAGAGGTGCATGCAGAGCATCTGCGAAGGTGGGGGGGCTACGTAGACGCTATCTGCGACGCTGTCTGCGAGGACTGGGTTGTCAGCATAAATTGGCCTTGTCAGTCGCCTCTTATCTCTGCTTTAGCCATGATGAGACAGTGATTTAATATAGCCATACTTTTTTTTCATTAAAAGAGGGATATTAAAAATGGGAGTCTGTATGGGTCAATTAACATAGCCTTTTATAACATGCTTCAGCTATTTCTTTTGTTTTAGCCATGTAAGACCAGTTCTATCTAAATTTTCCAGTTAATTAAATCCTCCTTCAGTGGCTGAGTCGCCATTGGTTTGAGATGACCTGTGACAACCCTCATATATCTGCTCATCCAAATCTTGTGTCCTGGGACTGGATTGTCTGTTCCAGTTGCTGTTACTTTCCAATTTTCCTGTTCTACTCCAGGCTGCTGAGCTTGGTTTATCCATATCCTTAACTCTGGGACATTCTCCAGACCAACGTAGATCAGTGTTGTTGTGACTTTAGACACAACTAGAAGGACCCCTTTCGCTGGCGACTGGGTCATTATAATTGTGGCAGCGGGGGCATGGCCAAGCAGCAGTCTGTGAATGGAGGGCAGGGTCAGGAAAGGTAAGTGGCTAAGTCATTCCACCTGCTGTCAATTAATGTGTGTGTGTGCGTTTGTTACAGGGACAGAGCATAAAAGGAGGGGGAGAGCAGAGAAAAGGGGCTCCCTCCCAACCACAATGCATGTGTGTGTGTGTGTGTGTGTAGAGTGAGTGAGTGAGTGAGTGAGTGAAAGAAAAGCTGAAAAGCTAGTATTAAGTGAAATAAAGAGTTTGTGTGTGACCATCAACTCACCTGCTGTGCTTCTGTGCGCCACCCACATCAGGAACTGCCACAGTGGTGCCGAAACCTGGGACACACAGAAGGGAACCACCCCATGGAGTCCTCCCCATTCGAAGAGCTCATCCTTGCTCTCGCTACCGCCCAGCAGAACCAGCATCAAGCGTTGACTGTCCTCCAAAAGGAACAAGAGCAACGCTTCGAAGCCTTGATGCTGGCCCAGCAGGAAGATTGCCAGGTGTTCCGGCACCTGCTCGCATCAGCAGGGGTGTCAACCATCACCGCAGCCAGCACCCCCATGAAGATGGGCCCGCAGGATGATCCAGAAGTGTTCCTTGCCCTCTTCAAGCAAGCAGCCGAGGCATGGGGGTGGCTGCTGGAGCAGCGCACGGTGCGCCTCCTCCCGCTCCTGACTGGTGAGGCGCAGCTCGCAGCACAGCAGCTCCCTGCTGACAGCCGACTGGTGTATGCTGACCTGAGGAAAGCCATCCTGCAGCTGGCTCTCCTGTGTTGGGCCAAGCGCCTGTATTGTGGAGACGAAACAACCGCTATACATGCGCTTGGCCCAACACAGGAGAGCCAGCTCCTCAGGCCAGGACATCTTAACAACAAAGGACACTCATTTCAGGATTGTAACGTACGCATTTTAGCCAGAGAGGATCGTTGGTATGAGCAAGGAGTTAAAGAAGCCATTTTTGTCAACCTGGAACGGCCATCACTGAACAGAGGTGGTGGTCTAAGACATCATTTGTCAAACATCTACAAGGCGGTCTTGGACACTCTTCCCAGACGGCTGGGTGTACGCCAGGACCCAGCTGTTTTCGGTGACTCACAGGAGGACAGAGAGAGTCAGATTGCCATTGATCACCCTAACGGGAAATCCTTTGATCACCCTAATGTCTCGCCGTTCACACCCAGCCTCCAGTGATCCACACCAACATGATGCCTCAATGACACCTTAGATGAGCTGGTCATCAGAATTCTGATTCTGATCCAGGAGAAGATAAATATCTGATACTCCCTATTAGTCAGACAGAACTGAGGAAGCCTTTTGGATGAGAGGTGAAACGTTTTCAAGAATTTTCAAGCAAGTCCAGTTGCCCATTTCTACCACCCACAATCTGTGCTGGTGGTGGCTATGAGGCTGCCACAATCACTCGGGTGAGAGCCACCTGGGGCAAATTTAGGGAGCTGCTGCCTATACTGTTTTGCAAGAGCTCGTCATTTCAAACATGGGGTAGGGTGTATGGTAGCTGTGTTAAGGGTGCCATGCTGTACGCCAGTGAGTGCTGGGCCCCAAGGAAGATTGACATGGCAAGGCTGGAGAGAAACAAGCGGGGGATGATGGGGGCTGGATGTGTGGTGTCAAACATGATGATGTTACCAGCGTGAGTGACCTACTCGCAAGGATTGAGATAGTTGACTTCATGACTGCTATCAGATGTAAGCGGCTGCGATGGTTTGGACATGTACAGTAGAAAGGGCCGAGAGCTGTATTAACACCATAAGGAACATCCAGGTTGATGAGTGGAAAAGAAGGGGTAGGCCACGCAAAACATGGTGCAAAGTGGTCACAAATGACCTAAAGGTGACCAACCTCACTGCAAATGACACAAGGGACTGAACAGCATGGAAAATGAGGGTGAAAGCCTATCATGCAACCTCACACCTGCCAGCTGGTGGAAACTGATGTTAATGGATAGTAGTGGATAGTGGAGTGTGCTATTAATCGGACATAAAACGTAGTGCTAATGCGGCACTTTATTTGGTAGCCTGTCCCTTGATGCAATGTTAGATCTGTACGGTGTAATGAAATCTGATATTAATGTGCAATGATAACAGGGCTGGCCTTATTGCCAATAATAGTTTAAAGGCTGCATTCTTGATTAATTATCTAATGCAAAAATATATTGAATGTTTCTAAATTATATTGTCTCCCTGAGCTCTACCTCATTAATCTGTTTCAAATCAGATAAGATTGTTTCTTTTTGTTCAGGTGACCTTATATTTTCCACAATTAACTGTAAACTCTTGGGCTATACACAACCAAACTAAATGCTAAGTGATATGGTGATTTTCACAGTTGCACCTATATTCCTGGAAATAGAAATAAAGAGAGTAATAAACCAAAAAGAAAATCTGAATACAGAGTGAAACAGCTAAAAAAATGTTTGTACATCTAAGATATTAAGTTGTTTTTTTCTCAAAATGAGGACCAAAAGCATGTCACTGCCTGCAAATTGATATCACAAACCTAGAAAAGCTTACTAAATTAATCAAAGCATACATGAAAATCATATAATTGTAACATTTTTTTCGAGTAACAATGAACTGTAGTGTTACACAGTGAAATGAAATGTTACATCCTCATAAAATCACATCCAGACCACATAGACAAGCATATATAGACACACACATATCAATCAGCAATAACATTAAAACCAACATTAAAGGTGCCCTTCCACCAAAAACGTTTAATACTGGCTCTTTTTGAAATACCATAGTTCACTCCGAGTTGCACATGCATGCTGCATGTGAAAATGTAATTCTACTCCCATTCCCTGTATTAGCTTATGAAAGAAGATAGTCGGAAAAATGAGCGAATCTGAAAAAGCCCTACGAACTTACGTCACTTCAAAAATTAGTATTCATGGCCTCGCCCACCTTGGCTTGCGACCGCCCACGGGAAGAAAGTTCGGATTTAAGCGCGAGGAGAGATAGCAGAGCCCATCTCGTCAGTAGCTAACAAAGAGGACCTAACAGCAAGTTGAAAACATGTCTGAACAAGTTCGTGCCTGTGTTATTTGTGGCAGTAACACATCAACGTTGCATTTCTTGCCCAAGATAGAAGAGGTGAAGAAGAAATGGTTGGAATTTATCTTTGGAACACCACCAGCAAAGTATAATGCAACGTTAGTACTGTGTTCTGATCATTTCAACCACAGTGACTTTTCAAACTTCGGTGCCTTCAGTAGTGGTTTTGCTTCAAGGTTGTTTTTAATACCTGGATCTGTACCGTCAAGACGATTGACCACCAGCTCACAAGCTGTAAGTAAAACATAAACTTTTTGTTCGAAGGTTTTTGTTACAAAATAGCATGTTCATATTCTTCATGTTAGCATGCATGACATGGTCACAAGCTAGGCAGGGATGAGAGTTTTCCGCTTTTCGGCGGATTTCTGCTTTTTCTGAGTTAAAAAACGACCTTTTTATATTATGCCAAATCCGTTGAGAATTTTTTTTATTAATTTCAGGGGGTTGGGGTATGTTCCTTCATGCTGTTCAAACTTTAGTAACTCCAACGATGTTTACACATTATTTGTAAGTCGCCATCTTTAGTCTCGTTTAAATCTCATTGAATGTGATGTAAAATTCGTGTTATCTACATTGTTATTGGTCAAAACATCAATGTCGAGACCATAATAGCCAATCAAAACAGTTTTTACAAAGACACCCACATCTGCTTGTTCTGACCCACTGGAGGTAGCGTCACAGTGCTGTTAGCCAATCAGAGGTAACACGTTTACTGATTGCTGTTAGCCAATCAGAGGTAACACGTTTACATGTCATGAATATTAATGAGTAAGAGCTGAAATCCTGTTGTTCTCCCGCCACCTACTCCTCCACCAAACTAGAACAGCCTGAAACAGGATAACCACAGCATTTTTTTCACCAAAACCGGCTCACAGGGCATTCATTCATACTAGAGACCACCGCACAATTAATGAAAAAATGATGCAATGAGACCTTTAAGCCAAAACATTATTGTGTAGGTTCCCCATTGTGCCACCAAAGCAGCTCTGACCCCATTGAGGCATGGACTCCACAAATTCTCCTGGGTTAGGTGCATGAGTGTGTGGAGTTTGGCATGCAGGTCAATAACGTATTGAATTTTATTCTTACTTGTTGAAGGTCCCTCCTCCCAATTTTCACGCAGCACATCTAGAATGCCACGCGGCTTATGCCCGTATAATAATTCGAATGGGGAGAACCCCATGGAGGCTTGTGGGACCTCTCGCACTGTGAATAACAGGGGCTCGAGCCATTTATCCCAGTCGCGTGTGTTTTTGTTTACAAATTTCCGAATTATGTCCTTGAGAGTGCGGTTGAACCGTTTGACTAAGCCATCCATTTGTGGGTGATAAACGCTGGTGCGGATAGGCTTAATTCCCAGTAACCCATACAGTTCACGCAGTATGTGTGACATAAACGTAATGCCTTGATCAGTCAGAATCTCTTTGGGGATTCTGACTTGGGAGATGACGTGGAAGAGCACTTCTGAAATACTACGTGCTGAGATATTGCAAAGAGGCACTGCTTCCGGATATCGTGTTAGTCCACCAGAACTAAAATAAAGCAATATCCTCGTGTTGACCGATCTAATGGCCCAACGAGATCCATCCCAATTCTTTTGAACGGCGTCTCGATTAATAGCAGAGGGCGCAAAGGCGCTTTTGGAATGGCCGCTGGATTTACTAACTGGCATTCGTGGCACGCCATACACCACCTACGGACATCACCGCGAATCCCTGGCCAATAGAACTGGGCCATTATTCGGGCTATTGTCTTATCCTGCCCCAAGTGTCTGGCCATGGGATTAAAGTGAGCCGCCGGGAATATAAATTCCCGGCGGCTCTTTGGGATTAAATGCTGCATTATCGGTTCCTTAGTCTGAGTATCCTGCGTCACTCGGTATAACCTATCCTTAATAATGGAAAAATAGGGGAAGGACAGGGTGGTGTTTGGCTGGAGCGTTTGACCATCGATTACTCTCACTTGGTCAAATGCCTGTCGCAGAGTCTCGTCTCGCGACTGCTCTAACGGGAAATCCGTGAGGGATTCCCTGAGAGAGGGAGGAGGAGCCTGCTGCTCCTCACTCTGACGTGGTGATGACGTAGACGGCTCTGTGACAGCTGCTCCTGCCAATGCCACACCAGGACCTCCCCCTGCTAAATTATGGCAGGCCCCACTCTTCACTAAATGTGACATTAATTCCCTAAATCCTGGCCAATCAGTCCCCAAAATTATCGAGTGGGTAAGGTGAGGATTAACCGCTGCCTTTACTCTAAATTTCTCCCCTCGAAATAGAATGTGGACCAACACTAAAGGGTAGTTGTGAACATCCCCGTGCACACAGAACACCTTCACCAATTGTGCTCTCCCCAATGCCTCATCTTGCACCAGGCTTTGGTGGATTGAGGTCTGATTACAGCCGGAGTCCACCAAAGCCTGATACATATCCCCTTGGATACTCACTGGTATGCGATATGCTCCGGCCCGATCGAGGGCGGTCACTGGCACGTCGGGGATCTGGACCACCGTGCCCACCTCCATCGCCGAGCACTGATGATGGAGGTGCCCCGGCTCCCCGCAGCGCCAGCAAACCGGCCCAGGCTCTCTCTCTGCACCGGTGTTCTGGAGCTCACTCACCTGAGGGGGGGAAGACACAGACACAGAAGTAGGAAACGGTAGGGCACCGCGGGTGCGGTGGGCCGGCTGGGGTGGAGCTGGCCCCCACCTCCGCGGTGGGGGAATGGGGCGAGGACAAGGAACAGAAGGGGAGGGAGAGAGAGAGAAGAGAGGGGAGAAGAGGAGACACGCTGTCCTGCTGTCGGAACAGCCGCCATATGGTCCTCTGCCAGCACGATGGCCTGATCCAGCGACGCTGGGCGATGGCACTGAACACACTCTGCTGTTCCTTCCGGAAGTTGGGCGATGAATTGCTCCAGCGCCACCAGGTCAATGATTTGCTCAGCGTCGCGGTTGTCGGCCGTCAGCCACCGCTGGCAGGCATCCCGGAGTTGCTGGCCAAATGCGAACGGCCGGCCGACCTCCTCCAGGCGCAGCACGCGGAAGCACTGTCGTTGCTGCTCTGGGGTGTGCCCCACGCGTTGGAGGATGGCTCTGCGGAGGTCGGTGTAGACCAGCCGGCTGTTGGCGGGGAGCTGTAGTGTGGCCAGCTGCGCCTCGCCCATTAGCAGGGGGAGGAGGCGCGCCGCACGCTGTTCCACCGGCCAACCCCACGCCTCTGCTGCCTGCTCAAAAAGAGTGAGGAAGGCTTCGGGGTTGTCTTGCGGACCCATCTTTGTTAGGGTGAGGCGGGGAGGGTCCGTGGTGGTGGTGGTGGACCCCGCCGACGCGAGGAGGTGCCGGAATGCCTGGCGATCTTCCTGCTGCGCCAGCACCAGGGCTTTGAACCGTTGTTCCTGCTCCTTCCGGAGGGCGACCAGCACCTGGTGCTGGCTCTGGTGGGCCGTGGTGAGGGCATGGACCAGGTCCTTGAAGGGGGAGGACTCCATGGGGCCGTTCTCTTCTGTACTCCCGATCCCGGGTTTCGGCACCACTGTAATGATTCTTGGAGGTGGGTGGAGCACAGAAGCATGGCAGACCAGAACTGACTGTTACAAAAACTCTTTTTATTAATAGCTTTTCAGCTTTCCACACTCTCCCAGCCACACAAGCACACACACACACAAGTGTTCTGGTTGGGGAGAGAGCTCCCTTTCTCTGCTCTCTCTCTCTCCTTTTAAAGGGCGCGGTCACTGGGGGAGACACACAAACACAGGTTAATTCATGTCAGGTGCAGTGATTCTGCCACTTACCTTCCCTGACTCTGCCCTCCATTCAAAGACCGACGCTTGACCATGCCCCCGCTGCCACAGAGGTCAATATGTAGCATTTTTTACCCCAAAAAGTACAGCAACATTCAAAAACCATGTGGGATAAATAAGTACACCCTTCCACATTCATACATTACATAGTTAAATGTTAAATGATGTGGTGATTTTCACAGAAGCACCTAGATTCCTGAGCCCAGGATACTGAGGATACTGAAGAAGAGACTTCTGAGGTTTGTAATGAGCATTTTGAAAATCTAAGTAAAATATAAATCCGGGCAGCACGGTGGTGTAGTGGTTAGCGCTGTCGCCTCACAGCAAGAAGGTCCGGGTTCGAGCCCCGTGGCCGGCGAGGGCCTTTCTGTGTGGAGTTTGTATGTTCACCCCGTGTCTGCGTGGGTTTCCTCCGGGTGCTCTGGTTTCCCCCACAGTCCAAAGACATGCAGGTTAGGTTAACTGGTGACTCTAAATTGACCGTAGATGTGAATGGGTGTCTGTGTCTATGTGTCAGCCCTGTGATGACCTGGCGACTTGTCCAGGGTGTACCCCACCTTTCGCCCGTAGTCAGCTGGGATAGGCTCCAGCTTGCCTGTGACCCTGTAGAACAGGATAAAGCGGCTAGAGATAATGAGATGAGATGAAATATAAACCCTACCAAACAATACAGAAGTGCAACTTACTCAAGTATTTCCCACTTCTGATTAACAGTCTTATGCTTTGGAAGCAGAATATGACTTGTCATTCGAATGTTTTTTTTTCTTCTGATGAAAAGTCAGTGATAAGAAATATTTCATGAGAAGTAGCATGAATTCAAGCACAGCTGTGGCAAATGCTTGTTAGATGCTTGTTATTTGTCACACTTTACCTAATGGCTGGGGTGGCACAGTGGTGTAGTGGTTCGCACTGTCACCTCACAGCAAGAAGGTTTTGGGTTTGAGCCCAGTGGCCAACAGGGGCCTTTCTGTGTGGAGTTTGCATGTTCTCCTCATGTCTGCATGAGTTTCCTCCAGTTTCCCCCAAAGACGTGGTTACGCTGTTAACTGGCTACTCTAAATTGTCTATAGGTGTGAATGGTTGAGAGGAGAAAACCTCTATAAAAATCCAGTAGAAGGCAATGGGAAACCACTAGAGCGGCAGCTAGTGTTGCCACCTGTCCCGGTTTTTCCTGATTGTCCCGGATTTTCATGGTCTGTCCCGGAAAAAAAAAAAATCCGGGACAATGAATGTCCCGGTTTTTTGTACATGATGGGCAAAATGTGTATTTCAACTTGCAAGCCAGCTGAGAACCAGTTTGCTTTTCCGTAGCTCGCCGCACTAAGCGGAGAACGTCATTACGTCACTGTTTACGTCACTTACGTCGCTGTATATGTCAGTTACGGCGCTACGTTTGCATAAACCTTGGCGCGAATATCAAAGCAAAAACAACACGGAAGAAGCAGCAGCAGCAGTAGCAACAACAGCAAGAATAATAATGGATGACTTCGCATTTGTACAGCTGCTGCTTCTCGTCGCTTAAAAATGGCGGTCTTGCTATTGTTGTTGGTCTTAGCAACTCCGCCCCCCCGCTGATGTAAGCGGTTCTTTCCTCTGGCCCAGCAGAGAGTTGGTGCTAGCCTGGAACCGGTTTTTCTGGCCCCAGAGCCAGTTCTTTGTCAATGGAAACAGAAAACCTGGTTCCAAACTAAGCACTGGCCCCGAACCAGCCCTGGAACTGCTTTGGTGGAAAAGGGGCAATGGAGGATGCTTGGACTGATAAAAGAAATAGACTCTCTGTTGCAATGGTGAAGGCTGAGCTTCAAGTCAGGCTAAACTTTCAGTTGTCCTGAACTGAGTTCAAGACATTCATTGAAAATCAGCCAGGACTCATAGCAGCAGCAAAGAAAAACACCAAATATAAATGGAAGATTAGGTAAGGTTTTGGTGAATTAAATGAAATAGTGTAGTACATACTGCTGTATGTACTGTATGTGTCCAGTTATATCAGTTACATGTCCTCCTATGTATTTGTTTAGCCAAGAGCTGCAAGCAGCAGAGGCACAGGCAAGCACAAGCAAAGCACACACCACACTCTAAGCAATCAGGTAAGCTGTTTGACACTACACCTTACATTGTTACATTCAGGTATTCTTAGATACAATGAAAAATTAGATTATTTATTTTTATTCCACATAAGCAAACAAACAGAACTTAATTATGTATTCCCCTTTTACCTGTGTCCAGTACTGCCCCCAGGTGTCCACAACCAAAAACTGTTGGAAATAAACCAAAATAATGAAGACCTGCTATATTATGTAAAGCAATTAACTAAACAAATAACTAGCAAAAGCGTCATTTTTACTAATTAGAGCAATACAATTTCAGCGTAGAAGGGCGATTTTTATCTTGGGTTAGATGTGCGAAGGGCGCCGTTGCTTACAAGCAAAAAGGTCGACTGGATGGTCGAAATGTCCAGGATTTTTGTCAGACACAGGTGGCAACCCTAGCGGCAGCTACAATTATTGACAGTCCGTAATTATCGACACCTTTTCAGATTTACCAATAAAAAACAATTTTACAAAGGTGAGTTTCAGTTACAACAGTTATTATTGGTTAATTAATCAACTGGAAGACCCCCCTCGTCCTTTGATTTTGTCAGGTCAGGTCAGGTTACTTTATTTGTACCCGTAGGTAGATTTGTTTTGCAGTAAAATGAGACACTTCCAATGTGGCACCCAATTACAGAACAACAGTAACATGACACCAGACAATAAACATACTAAAGCATGATAAAAGTACTCAGGGCTCTGCCAATCAAAACATAGAAATAAATAAATATCAATAAGATAATGAGAAATATTAAAATGAATAAAAATCACTTAGACAAATAAAATAAACCACTAAAAACCAAGACAAAAGACAAGTATAAAACCATAATAAATAGTACCAATAAATACAATAAATAAATTATAATAATGCCCCAGCAATCAATGGACCTGTGCCAATGTACAAGTAACACTATGTCTTGTTCAATTCAGTAATAGCAGCAGGAACAAAGCTGTTTTTGTACCGCTTTATTTTGCACTTTTGGACTAAGAACCTCCGTCCAGAGGGAAGAAGCTGAAACTCTGTGTGCAAAGGGTGGGAGTCATTATTTAAGATACAGTTAGCTATCTGCTGTACCTGTCTGGTGTACAGGGACGCTAAGTAAGGCTGTGACTCTTCAATCAGCCGACTAGACCATTTAATAATTTGGTTTAAGGAATTTCTTTCCTTCAGGGATGTCGTCTGATGATGCAGCTCGTTACCTGAGATGGAATTTTTTAGCATAATCAACAATTTGAGGAAAAGCTGGACATTATCATCGCGGGTAAGCATGGTGGAAAGATCATGGACATGTTTTTACTTATCAAAGTCACCGATGTTTCATGATCTCCTTGTCATAACCTACTTTATTTCTTACTCTTTCATTTGACAGTCACCATTTTGTATCTAAACGCACGTTTGAGAAGTCACGTGAGGTGTCGATAATAGTGATCACTTTTACCGGTGTCCACCATTATTGACACCCTGTGGAATTAAGTGACATTTACAACTGTTATGGATCAATCTTTGTGTAACATTTGTTGAAGTAGATGAAGTACTTTAAAAAAATGAAAGTGCTCTGATTTATAATAATTTTTTTCTGATTCATAACAGAATGGAATGCTTATAGAGTATTTGGAATCCTATTGCAATAAATAGAATTAGACCAGAATTAAATTCTAAATTTTGCAGCTTGTTGTAAATATTTACCACATATTACAATATCAGTAGACATTTTATAATTTAGATGTAAAAATATAAAGTTTTGGTTTGAGAAATGACATGCGGCCTTTGACCTGGATTGTGATGTGGTTACAATGTCAATTGCCTGTTGACATTTATTGGTAAACTACAAAACTAGAAATGAATACAAACAACAATGAATGATTAACAAAATGTGATCTATGAAAATACTTAGAAAGTGGATAGAAAGTGGAACAAAAAGATTTTCTGACACAGGTTAAACATTATCAGTTCATTTGTTTACAAACATTAAAATTACTTCCTCATTTACGTAAGCACCGACATTGATATATTTATCTCATCTCATTATCTGTAGCCGCTTTATCCTGTTCTACAGGGTCGCAGGCAAGCTGGAGCCTATCCCAGCTGACTACGGGCGAAAGGCGGGGTACACCCTGGACAAGTCGCCAGGTCATCACAGGGCTGACACATAGACACAGACAACCATTCACACTCACATTCACACCTACGGTCAATTTAGAGTCACCAGTTAACCTAACCTGCATGTCTTTGGACTGTGGGGGAAACCAGAGCACCCGGAGGAAACCCACGCGGACACGGGGAGAACATGCAAACTCCGCACAGAAAGGCCCTCGCCGGCCATGGGGCTCGAACCCAGACCTTCTTGCTGTGAGGCGACAGCGCTAACCACTACACCACCGTGCCGCCTACATTCAGATTAAACGTAGAAAATATAGTCATACTTCCACAGTCTGAAGTTATCTCAGATCATTATCTCATCTCATTCAAAATATGTCTGAGTAATATGCACCTCACCACGCTACTGTATTAAAAGTACATTCACGTCAACTACTGCACAGAGCTTTATAAATGATCTCCCAGAGTTATCATCTTTGATTGGGTCACTGTCAGCCCCTGCAGAACTTGATCAGGCAACTGAATGCTTAGAGTCAACATTTTACTGTACTTTAGATAATGTAGCTCCTCTTAAAAGGAAAATTATTTGAGAGAAAAAATTAGCACCTTGGTATAATGATGACACTTGCACTTTAAAACAGACCACTCGAAAATTGGAATGTAAATGGCGTCAAACAAAATTGGTAGCATTCACATTAGCGTGGAAGGAGAGCTTCCTGACATATAGAAAAGCTCTTAGTGCTGCTAGATCAACATATCTCTCCTCCCATAATAGAAGATAACAAAAATAATCCTAGATTCCTATTTAATACTGTAGCAAAATTAACCAGGAATAAGTCCACTATAGACACATGCACACCTGCAGTATGTATTAGCAACGACTTCATGAATTTTTTTAATGACAATAAGTGCATAAACAAGCTCCAGTTAGTTCAAAATGCAGCAGCAAGAGTCCTTACTAGAACTAGAAAATATGACCACATCACCCCTGTCTTATCCACACTGCACTGGCTCCCAATCAAATTTCATATTGATTATAAAATACTACTATTGACCTTTAAAGCACTGAATGGTCTCGCTCCACAGTACCTGAGTGAACTTCTGGTCCTCTATGATCCGCCATGCCTACTTAGATCAAAAGGTGCAGGCTATCTGCTGGTACCTCGTATAGTGAAGGCTACATCAGAGGGCAGAGCCTTTTCTTACAAAGCCCCACAGTTATGGAACAGCCTTCCATGTAGTGTTCAGGACTCAGACACAGTCTCAGTGTTTAAGTCTAGGCTGAAAACATATCTGTTTAGTCAAGCCTTTTGTTAATGGTGTTTATGAGGTAAAGGAGTAGATCTGGAGGGTTCTCAGACATAGAGTGTTTTGGTAAACTGGGATGTATGGATGCTGTCAGTCCCCCACTCGCTTGCTCACTCAAGTTTGTTGACGGTGTAGTGGCTGGCTGCTTTATGTCCTGGGGCTCCCTCATGCCTGAATTACCTTCTGGCTCTCCCCTTTTAGTTATGCTGTCATAGTTAGTTTTGCCGGAGTCCCTGCTTGTACTCAGTGCAATATGTACTAGTATACTGTTCCTACTTATTCAGGTGACATAGGCCATGCCTAACAACCTGTGTTTTCTCTCTCTCTCTCTCTCTCTCCCCCCAGTCTGTCCCTCTGAGTTACATGTCGGTCCTGGGATCGAGATGCTGACCTCTTCTGTTCCTCATACCTGCCTGATCCATCCTGGTGCCCTGTGTCTGGTTGGAGTCTCATTGCATCGCTCCTGTGGAGGACGGCCCCATGTGGACAGTTGAAAGTCACACTTGGAGGATGCTCTGGACACTTACAGTAATGCTTTTATGGCTGAGGACTACAGTTGACTTGCTAACTTTAGGACTGCAGTTGTCATGAACAGTTTTGCACTCAAGTTTCCATCAATGAAGAGTTTATAACATCAACGAAACTAACTTCATGTTAAAACTGTTAATGTTATAGTCACGTTGTCTGTTGTTGCCCAAATGAGGATAGGTTCCCTTTTGAGTCTGGTTCCTCTCAAGGTTTCTTCCTCATGTCGTCTGAGAGAGTTTTTCCTTGCCACCATCGCCACAGGCTTGCTCACTGGGGATAGATTAGGGATAAAATTATCTCATGTTTGAAGTTGTTCAAATTCTGTAAAGCTGCTTTGCGACAATGTTTATTGTTAAAAGTGCTATACAAATAAACTTGACTTGACTTGACTTAAAGAAGACCTGATGGCCAACATTACCTGCATCTACAGTGGATATAAAGTGTATACACCCCATTAAAATGATAGGTTTTTCTGATGTAAAAAAATGAGACCACAAAAAATAATTTCAAAACTTTTCCCACCTTTAATGTGACTTATAACCTCATCTCATCTCATTATCTCTAGCCGCTTTATCCTGTTCTACAGGGTCGCAGGCAAGCTGGAGCCTATCCAGCTGACTACTGGCGAAAGGCGGGGTACACCCTGAACAAGTCGCCAGGTCATCACAGGGCTGACACATAGACACAGACAACCATTCACACTCACACCTACGCAGGGGCGATTCTAGCATCTGATCTTTGGGGGTGCTTAACCCCCAGAGCTGACAGAGGCACCTGGCTTGAACGACAGTGTTTCCACGTTTATTCCGCATTTAGACTAGACTTAACTAGACAAGAAGACTAGACTAGACAAGACTAGACTTATGCAATGTTTTAACAGAAGCTGACCCAATAAACTATGATATCTACACATTTACAACCACTGACACAAATATTTACGTTATATTTTTAACTAAACAAGACCTACTACTGCATTTGTAATGTTGGAGCTATTCATTTTGAACAGTGGTAATTGTTAATTAATGTGTTATTGTGTATTGTGTAATAATAGTGTGTATTATTATGATTTTACATTAGTTTACATTAGTAAACGCTATGTTACATTAAATAAAATTGACTAACACACGGTGGTCTAGCACCGTAGCACTTGTACAGCTCTGCACAAAAGTATCTCGATATGGATGATAAATGTCGTTTTTATCATTCTGTTCATAGACCAGGGAACATCAATATTGCATTATGCATATTATTGTGTTGTGTTTAACAATTGTAACTCCAGTCCGTACCTTCACATCTCGCTATGCCAGTAATACTCAGGTGCTACTTCGAGTTCCTCATTGGCGTGGAATCTAGTTAAAAAAAACACCATGTCGTAGCAAGCACTCGCATGGACAGGCAACCCAATCAGAGGGGACGCAAGGAGGAGAGGTATTTTACTGGTCATAGAACTATCACGTAACAGGTGAATTCAAGAACACACACACGCCCGCGCACACATTCATTGCGCAGTGCGCAAGGGCACTTATTTCTGAAAATTATGTCCAAAAGCAGTGTTTTTGAGGGTGCTGAGCTCCTTTTTGGGGGTGCTTGAGCACCCCCCAAAATAGGCTAAACACGCCCCTGCTACGGTCAATTTAGAGTCACCAGTTAACCTAACCTGCATGTCTTTGGACAGTGGGGGAAACCGGAGCACCCAGAGGAAACCCATGCGGACAGGGGGAGAACATGCAAACTCAAAAAAAAAACATATAATAAGCTGGTTGCACAAGTGTGTACACCCTTAAACTAATACCTTGTTGAAGCACCTTTTGATTTAATTACGGCATTCAGTCTTTTTGGGTTCACACCTTCCATCAATTAAAATGACTCTGATTAACCCCAAATAATGTCCAGACATTTACTCAGTTGCATCCTCCAGCAAAAGCCAGGGTTCACAGACAGCTTACAAAGCATCAAAGGGATCTCATTGTTGAAAGGTATCAGTCAGGATAAGGGTACAAATTTTTTTCCATGGCATTAGATATTCCATGGAGCACAGTGAAGACAGTCATCAAGAAGTGGAGAAAATATGGGACAACAGTGACATTACCGAGAACTGGACGTCCCTCCAAAATTGATGAAAAGACAAGACGAAAACTGGTCAGGGAGGCTGCCAAGAGGCCTATAGCAACACTGAAGGAGCTGCAGGAATTTCTGGCAAGTACTGGTTGTGTATTACATGTGACAGCAATCTCCCATATTCTCCATATGTCTGGACTGTGGGGTAGGGCCAAAGAAAATAATCCAGGCCCAGCTAAATTTTGCAAAAAAAAAACCCTCAAAAAACCATCAACTCTCCCAAAAGCATGTGGGAAAATCTGTTATGGTCTGATGAAACAAAGGTTGAACTTTTTGGCCACAATTCCAAAAGGTATGTTTGGTGCAAAAACAACATTGCACATCACTAAAAGAACACCATACCCACGGTGAAGCATGGTGGTGGCAGCATCATGTTATGGGGTTGTTTTTCTTCAGCTGGAACAGGGGCTTTAGTCAAGGTGGAGGGAATTATGAACAGTTCTAAATACCAGTCAATTTTGGCCCAAAACCTTCAGGTGTCTGCTAGAAAGCTAAAGATGAAGAGGAATTTCATCGTTCAGCATGACAGTGACCCAAAAAAGTTTTGGAATGGCCCAGCCAGAGCCCAGACCTAAATCCAATTGAAAATCTGCGGGGTGACCTGAAGAGGGCTGTGAACAAGAGATGCCCTTGCAATCTGACAGATTTGGAGCACTTTTGCAAGGAAGAGTGAGCAAATATTGCCAAGTCTAGATGTGGCAGGCTGATAGACTCTGACCCAAAAAGACTGAATTCTGTAATTAAATCAAAAGGTGCTTCAACAAAGTATTAGTTTAAGTGTGTGCACACTTATGCAACCAGCTTATTGTATTTTTAAAAAAAATTTTTTATGCTTTTCCCGCTAACAGATTTGTTTGCTCCATCCATTCATTATTTGTAGCTGCTTATCCTCTTCTACAGGGTCACAGGCAAGCTGGAGCCTATCCCAGCTGACTGTGGGTGAGAGGTGGGGTACACCCTGGACAAGTCGCCAGGTTATGGCAGGGCTGACACAAACAACCATTCACACTCACACCTACGGTCAATTTAGAGCCATCAATTAGCCTAATCTCCATGTCTTTAGACTGTGGGGGAAACCGGAGCACCCGTAGGAAACCCACACAGACAAGGGGAGAACATGCAAACTCCACACAGAAAGGCCCTTGTCAGCCACTGGACTCGAACCCAGGCCCTTCTTGCTGTGAGGTGGCAGTGCTAACCACTACACCACCATGCCGCCGCAGATTTGTTTGTTTTTCAGTTGAATTGTACAGGTTATAGGTCACATTAAAGGTGGGAAAAGTTTTGAAATTATTTATTGTGGTCTTTTTTTTTTACATCAGAAAAACCTATAATTTTAATGAGGTGTGTACACTTTTTATATCCACTGTACTTCATTATTTATTTCCATCCATCCATCCATTATCTGTAGCTGCTTATCCTGTTCTACAGGGTCGCAGGCAAGCTGGAGCCTATCCCAGCTGACTATGGGCGACAGGCAGGGTACACCCTGGACAAGTCACCAGAGCATTGCAGGGCTGACACACAGAGATAAACAACCATTCACACTCACAGTCAATTTCGAGCCACCAATTAGCCTAACCTGCATGTCTTTGGACTGTCGGGGAAACCCACGCAGACACGGGAAGAACATGCAAACTCTACACACAAAGGCCCTTGCCGGCTGCGAACCCAGAACCTTCTTGCTGTGAGGCGACAGTGCTAACCACTACACCACCATGCCGCCTAACTCAACTTTATACATTTCCAAAAAGTAAACTTAAAGTGCATATCACAGGTAAATTCAGGAGCAAGATCAATGTAATTCTCCTATTTTATATTAAACTTTGGTCAAATATCTGTCACATTTTGCATTTTGTGCAATTTTTTTTACCTTGCGCAATACCAGAAAAATTCAGTTGAAATCAAACCATTTGAGGCGAATTGGTCCGCCTCTGAAAAAACTTGGCATTTGGATTTCATTGAATTTGGAAAACATTGAATTTCGTGACGTCACGTGCGGGACGCCTCTTTCTGAATCCTACGTCAGCACTGGTTTGTTTATGAAAAAATGACCTGGTGGTTTTCTGCAAATTTCTTCAACGTTATCACATAATTATTAAAATGGTTAACAGATGTATCGTAGGAGGGTGTAGCAACACCAATCTTGATGGGATTAGTGATTCTCGTTTCCCACATTGCGCTCAGCTGACAATTCCATATTTCAATACAAAATCGCTAGCTGCTAAACTTGGTCTACACAGACTGTGCACTGAAACCGTGCAAGCTCGCACAGCCTGCTGGCGCTTCTGCAGGTGACATCACAAATCTGGCTCCAGACATCCTTGGGATTTTTCCAGATGCGTTTTGTTATTTAATTTTTTTCTGCTGTAGACAGATGGCCTTGTGTAAAATTACCCTTCTGGATGAGTGTGTTAAGGGATATACAAAAAAAAAAATTGGTCCAGGATATGCACTTTAGAGTCTTGACCGCTTGTGAGTTTTGTTTGGGTTCTCAGTGTTCATTGAGCCACCTCATGATATGGTTATCCTCAAGTTGAAGTTTCTGACAGTGCAGTTTGTGAATGAATTTGTCACATGCACACTTCAAGCACAGTGAAATTCATCCTTTGCATTTAACCCATCTGAAGCAGTGAACACACGCATACACACCCAGAGCAGTGGGCAGCCATACTACAGCGCCCGAGGAGCAGTTAAGGGTTAGGTACCTTGCTCAAGGGCACTTCAGCCCAAGGTCGCCCCACATTAACCTGCATATCTTTGGGGGAAACTGAAGCACCCGGAGGAAACCCACGCAGACATGGGGAGAACATGCAAACTCCACACAGAAAGGCCCTCGTTGGCTGCTGGGTTCGAACCTGGAACCATAGTTAATAGAGGGGAATGGTTAGGAAACCCGGCAAAATTCAAAGGACCGTCCTATTGTTTCGTATTTGAGGTTGAACTGTACCATCACGTGACCACGACCGTGCACACCGGCCAAACAAACATATAGGACGACAGTGAATTTAGAGATGATTTTGAGTTAAAACTCGTAATTTTAGAAGCGAAAGAAAACTTAAAAACAAAACATTTAAAACTATGTATATGATGAGTGAAAATCTCATTCTCATCTCATCTCATCTCATTATCTCTAGCCGCTTTATCCTTCTACAGGGTCGCAGGCAAGCTGGAGCCTATCCCAGCTGACTACGGGCGAAAGGTGGGGTACACCCTGGACAAGTCGCCAGGTCATCACAGGGCCGACACATAGACACAGACAACCATTCACACTCACACCTACGGTCAATTTAGAATCACCAGTTAACCTAACCTGCATGTCTTTGGACTGTGGGGGAAACCGGAGCACCCGGAGGAAACCCACGCGGACACGGGGCGAACATGCAAACTCTGCACAGAAAGGCCCCCGCCGGCCACGGGGCTCGAACCTTCTTGCTGTGAGGCGACAGTGCTAACCACTACAACACCGTGCCGCCCTGAGTGAAAATCATTTAAAATAAATCTTAATTATTGTAAAAAACGCCGTCAATTTACCTGTTTTCTAACCATCATCGTTTTACGATACGGCAATCAAAACCAAATACTGAAGGCTTATCAAAAAAAAAAAAAAAATCTTTGCCCCAGATTTCCTGGTTGTTATTTCTTTAAGAAGAATAGTAATAAAAGCCAGAATCTTTCAAATCAAGCGAACTGAGAAATAGGGAAAATTTGGCATCTCGTAGAGGTGAGCTTCAACAGTTCGAAACTGAGTACAAGTTAAACAATCCTAAAATTGTAAAAAAAAAAAAAGGTCTGAGACTTTAATTTTTTTTACTTCGATTCCAAAAGATAAAATATTGATACTCGATGTTTTGAGACCTTTTATTATCCCAGTAGCTTTTAAAGTACGTACAGCGTTATTCAATTTTTGCTCATAATAGTTTCATAATACACGGTGGTGTAGTGGTTAGCGCTGGAGCCTCACAGCAAAAAGGTCCGGGTTTGAGCCCCGTGGCCAACGAGGGCCTTTCTGTGTGGAGTTTGCATGTTCTCCCCGTGTCTGCGTGGGTTTCCTCCGGGTGCTCCGGTTTCCCCCACAGTCCAAAGACATGCAGGTTAGGTTAACTGGTGACTCTAAATTGATCGTAGGTGTGAATGTGAGTGTGAATGGTTGTCTGTGTCTGTGTCAGCCCTGTGATGACCTGGTGACTTGTCCAGGGTGTACCCCGCCTTTTGCCCGTAGTCAGCTGGGATAGGCTCCAGCTTGCCTGCGACCCTGTAGAACAGGATAAAGCGGCTAGAGATAATGAGATGAGATGAGATATTTTCAGTGAGCTTCGCGCTACTTTACTCTTGTTGCAAAAACGTTGATTTTAATCCAAAATTCTTAGAATATTCTCAATAAACTAAAAATACATCGCATGCATAGTCTTTTCTATAGCAAAATAGGGTCCGTGTGCACGGTAAATGTCACGTGACATGTCATAACGTTGAACAAAGAGTTATGAACTGCTTATTTCATGTTTACCTGCTATACCTCAAGTGCCCTTGACTGTTTGGTTATTTGAACCAATTTGTGTGTGTGTGTGTGTGTGTGTATATATATGTATGTATGTCTATATATATGAGTGTTTAGTCTACGTCTAGTTCATATCTAGAGTGTTTATACTGTTTATATTGTCTGAGTGTTTAGTCTGTGTGTAGTTCTTATCTAGTGTTTACACTGTTTTATTTATACTGTTTATATTGTTTGAGTGTTTAGTCTATGTCTACTTCCTATCTAGAGTGTTACTATTTATATTGTTTGTGTTTTTCAATTATTCTATTTTTATTTATTGCATTGCCAGTTTGCACCATGGGTCAGAGAGGACTGATATTTCATCTGTGCTGTATGTCGAGCATGTATAGCATATTTGACAATAAAGTTGACTTGACTTGACTTAGTCCTTTGAAGTCTGCCGGCCTTCCTAACCATCTCATCTCATTATCTGTAGCCGCTTTATCCTGTTCTACAGGGTCGCAGGCAAGCTGGAGCCTATCCCAGCTGACTACGGGCGAAAGGCGGGGTACACCCTGCAGTCACCCATCACAGGGCTGACACATAGACAACAACACTCACATTTACGGTCAATTTAGAGTCACCAGTTAACCTAACCTGCATGTCTTTGGACTGTGGGGGAAACCGGAGCACCCGGAGGAAACCCACACGGACAACATGCAAACTCTGCACAGAAAGGCCCTCGCCGGCCACGGGGCTCGAACCCGGACCTTCTTGCTGTGAGGCGACAGTGCTAACCACTACACCACCGTGCCGCCCCCATTCCTAACCATCTCCCTCTATTAACTACTGTATGCTGGAACCTGGGGCGGCACGGTGGTGTAGTGGTTAGCGCTGTCGCCTCACAGCAAGAAGGTCCTGGGTTCGAGCCCCGGGGCCGGCGAGGGCCTTTCTGTGCGGAGTTTGCATGTTCTCCCCGTGTCCGCGTGGGTTTCCTCCGGGTGCTCCGGTTTCCCCCACAGTCCAAAGACATGCAGGTTAGGTTAACTGGTGACTCTAAATTGACCGTAGGTGTGAATGTGAGTGTGAATGGTTGTCTGTGTCTATGTGTCAGCCCTGTGATGACCTGGCGACTTGTCCAGGGTGTACCCCGCCTTTCACCCGTAGTCAGCTGGGATAGGCTCCAGCTTGCCTGCGACCCTGTAGAAGGATAAAGCGGCTAGAGATAATGAGATGAGATGCTGGAACCTTCATGAATCGGCACCAAAACAGTGAATGAGGTTGTGCGACAGAGAAAGAAAGAAATAAGGGTGGGAGAGAGAGAGAGAGAGAGAGAGAGAGAGAGAGAGAATGTGAATATATTCTGTTCTCTTCCACGGCGGGGCAGCGTTTCTACACATAGACGAGTCGCGGCATTAAGAGTGAACTGAATTATCATATGTGAAGTCGCTCCAAAGCTATAAAAGTGCGCGCGCGCGCGCGCCCACGTGCTGCCTCACGAGCGACGCACGAGACGCAAGGCGGCTTTGGTTCCCGCGGTTTCTGCGCAGCGCAAAGTCCCGCCGACTCGAAAAGTTTTGTTTTCGCAATGGCGCCGACACCTGTGAGTGATGCTGACTGAGAAGTGAGGTTTAAAATGAGCACAAATTGCAGCATATTAGCGAACATTTCCTCGCTGCCCCCTCAGGAGCTCCCACTCAGCCGTCCTCCGTGGCTCTCGAGCACCCTGGGGAGTGTGCTCATCTTCACCATCGTGGTGGACATCCTGGGCAACCTGCTGGTTATCTTCTCCGTCTACAGGAATAAGAAGCTCAGAAACGCAGGTAAACCTCTTCTTCAAAGCATCTCCACTTCCCCAAACCTCTCTCTCTCTCCCTCTCTCTCCCTCTCTCTCTCTGCGCACCACATGCATGTGCACACAGCAGTCTTTCCTCACGCGCAACTTGCATGCAGTGCACACGTCACGTCACAATAAACAGTTTCACAAAAACAACCTACAACAGATGCACTTGAAATGTTGACTCATTAGTGTGTTTTTTCCCTCTTTTTTTTTTTTTACTTTTTGAAATTAAGTACTATCCAGTACAAGTATCCTTGGTCATTTTAATGCATCAAGTTTTATAATTTATTGACAAATTAAATTGAAATCCATTAAAATGAACAAACACTAATAATGCTAAATTATTGATATATTCATGTATACGATTATACAAAAAAAAATAGAATTCTAATATATCACCAAATTTAGAATTCAAATGCAATACCAAAAATTAACACACATACACAAAACAAAATTAGTTCTTTTTAAGGCATGAAGTAATAATAAAAGTATTCTTAAATCTGTTGGTTTTCCACTTGAGATGAAATTGTTCTTAAAGTATAGGCAGAATTAATCAGCAACTTATTCAGTCCATTTTCCTTGTCTTTTAAAACTGCGTCGAATGTTCTGCTACATATGGAATCACAATAATCTTTCAACGCCGGGATGCCAGCGAGTTCCAGAGCATCCTCATAAGCGATGCCTGGGCTGATAATAGAGAGGGCTCTTTTCTGTATGCGTTCCAATTCTTGTCTTAAATTCTACTGTGCGTGTGTAAGGTCTATATTAACTTACTCTGTCCCAGTTTTCCTTTATTCACTGCCATAGCATCAATTTAGCTGATACTTGAGCAGCAAATCAATTTTGTTTAATGTTGACCTATTCTATTCTATTCTATTCTGTATTTTCCCAAAGGACTGGTTAAATGGAAAAAACTCTCAAATTAAAAATCTCTGTGTGAAACTTGATCAAAGTGATGCACTGAATATGCTGTTGCGTACATCATTTCTAGTTTCAACTCAATACAGTGCATCGCACAATTATTTCCAAAAGTGAGCAAACTGAAAGAAAACTTTCAGTACTCACTGCTAGATATTTCATTCAGGTCCAAATGATAAATGATGCACGCACACACACACACACACACACACACACACACACACACACACACACACACACACACACACACGTGTGTGAACTAAGTAAATTCAATACTTAGTACTTGCTTTTTTCACTTTACTCTTGAAGGACATCTCATTTAATCCTCGATATTTACTATAATCATGGTATACTAGACACAAAGTGCAGGGAGATTACGAGGATCAAAGAGTCTAAAAGAGACATTTAACACTCTTTGTTTATGTGAGGAAGTGATGGAATTCACCCTAGAGCAAGCGGTAAAGCTGTGACTGTGATCAGCGGTCTCTGAGAGTGCCACTTGAAATATTTTTGATGCCTTTTATACCAAAAGACTTACCAAAGAACAGGCAATCATGTGCAAGACCCAGGACTAATATGATAGCCATATAAAAACACTTACGTACAGTACTATGCAAAAGTCTTAGGTACCCTGGTTTTTTTTTTCATACAAACTTGTTATAGATTTCTGTTTTATGACTTCTACATTATCGAGTCGGTACAAAAACATTTTAGAGTTCCAAATATTCGTTTTCCAGCCCAAAATTAAATGTTACAGAAAAAAAAGCTTGTATCTGAGCAGCATATTACATAAGATATGACTTTTCAGATTAAAATAGAAAGCATAATGAAGGCTACTGGGTTTTGGTGCAAAATTAAGAAGCGAGTGTGACGGTCAAAGTATCCAAAAGAACTGTTCTGTAAGATGCTCAAACCTACAGCTCATTTCCTTATAAAACTGCACTCATTGTACCTGAGACTGCTATTTTGTTTAAGCAAAGGGTCGTCGCAGACCAAATATTGACTTTATTTCATGCATTACCGCTTACTGATTTTTATAGTATTTTTTTAATGTAGAAACATTTAATTTCATTATTTTTGAAAGCATCTTTGCTCTACAGCATTTCATTGCATGTGCCTAAGATTTTTGCACAGCACTGTATATACTTGCTATTCATGATGCAAAAGTTTGGGCAGCCCTGGTCAAAATTGCTGTTACTGTGAACAGTTAAGCAAATTGAAGATGAAATTATTTCCAAAAGGCATAAAGTTAACGATGGCTCATTCCCTTTATATTTTAAGCAAAAACATTTTTTTTATTTTCATCTTTTACATTTTCAAAATGACAAAAAAGGAAAAGGGCCCGAAGCAAAAGTTTGGGCACCCTGTATGGTTAGTACCTAGTAACACCCCCTTTGGCAAGTATCACAGCTTGTAAACACTTTTTGTAGCCAGCTAATAATCTTTCAGTTCTTACCTGGGGGATTTTCACACATTCGTCCTTCCTTGCAAAAGGCTTCCAGTTCTACAAGTTTCTTGGGCTGTCTTGCACGCACTGCTCTTTTGAGATCTATTCACAGATTTTCAATGATGTTTAGGTCAGGGGACTGTGAGGGCCAGGGCAAAACCTTCAGCTTGTGCCTCTTGAGGTATTCCATTGTAGATTTTGAGGTGTCTTTTGGATCATCGTCTTATTGTAGGACCCATCCTCTTTTTAACTTCAACTTTTTTACAGATGGTGTGATGTTTGCTTCCAGAATTTGCTGGTATTTATTCGAATCCATCCTTCCCTCGACCAGTGAAATGTGCCCTGTGCCACTAGCTGCAACACAACCCCAAAGCATGATCAATCCACACCCATGCTTCAGAGTTGGAGAGGTGTTCTTTTCCTGGAATTTGGCACCCTTTTTTCTCCAAACATACCTTTGCACATTGTGGCCAAAAAGTTCTATTTTGATTTCATCAGTCCACGGGACTTGTTTCCACAATGCATCAGGCATGCTTAGATGTTCATTTGCAAACTTCAGACGCTGAGTTTTGTGGCTAGGACGCAGGAACGGTTTTCTTCTGATGACTCTCACAAAGGTCATATTTGTTCAGGTGTCGCTGCATAGTAGAACAGTGCACCACCACTCCAGGGTCTGCTAAATCTTTCTGAAGGTCTTTTGCAGTCAAACGGGTTTTTATTTGCCTTTCTAGCAATCCAACGAGCAGTTCTTTCAGAAAGTGTTCTTCATCTTCCATCTTCATCTTCCTCACCTTGATCTCCGCTGTTTCTGTTAACTGCCATTTCTTAATAACATTACAATATGAGGAAACAGCTACCTGAAAACACTTTGCTACATTCTTGTAGCCTTCTCCTGCTTTGTGAGCATCAATTATTTTATTATTCAGAATGCGAGGGAGTTGCTTAGAGGAGCCCATGGCTGTTGATTTTAGGGACAAGTTTGAGGAGTCAGAGAATTTATACAGCTTTGAAATCTGCATCATCTGACCTTTCCTAACAAAGAATTTGAACAAGCCACAGCTCAATAAGCTAATTAAGGTCTGGAACCTTGGTAAAAGTTACCTGAGAACTCAAATGTATTGGTGTGCCTAAACTTTCGCATGGTGTTCCTTTTCTTTTTTCACTCTCCAATTGTACAAAACAAAAATCTCATCTCATTATCTCTAGCTGCTTTATCTTGTTCTACAGGGTCGCAGGCAAGCTGGAGCCTATCTCAGCTGACTATGGGCGAAAGGCGGGGTACACCCTGGACAAGTCGCCAGGTCGTCACAGGGCCCAAAACAAAAATAATACACAAATCTTGTAGAAAACGCTGAAAAGAAATGTCGTCTTTACCTTTATGCCTTTTGGTGATCAGTTCATCTTCTGCTCACTTAACTATTCACAGTAACAGACATTTTCAGTAAGGGTGCCCAAACTTTTGCATGCCACTGTATACATTGTATTCAGAGTACATTAAAATCTTAGGCTGCTTTATGTCTCAAGTACAGTGAAAGTCCTTTTTATTAACAATGGAAGACAAAAGCGAGAATTAGATTTTAAATATAACACTTTTTTTTAAGACATAATGACATTCTTTTCATAAAATGTGACAAACACGAGGAAGCAACTACCTAGTGTTGCTCTGTTGTACTTTTTATTTATGTCAAGCAGGCTTTTTATTGTCACATTTCATTTTATTGCATCGTATTGTCTCGGAGACACGACCCACAGCTTAGAAGCTTCAGGTAACTGGCTCAATATCAAACAGACCTGAAATAGCCAGTTACTCTCCCACAAGTGGACAGAGTGCTTATTGCCAGTGACATACTGTCCCATATGCCACTATCATCTGCCAGTAGAGACAACACCGTGTGCTACTGTAAAACATAGCAGTAGAAAATTAAAACCTATAGAGTGTAGGTTACGTCAGTGAAAATTTGGCTGTAATGTTTATTATCTTCATTACATGATTTGTGTGCCTGTGTGTGTGGAGTAAGTGAGAGAGTGAGAGGAAAGGGACAGAGCAGAATCGTTCCCATTCAAAACTCAATCCGTGGAAAATGTATTTAATGCATGACTGACAGCTTAATAGTGTGTTGTTTACCATGTCAGTGTTATTTATGTCTGGACCAATTAAACTACCAATTAAACAGTACTAACAGAATTCTTCTGTGTTAATGTAATTGCACAAAGGGAGTTATGGAATGCATTCTGCAGTGTGACCTCCCACTGGGTTTAGTGCAATGCCTAGTGTGATTAGTGGGTCACGGTTAACTCACTAATTGTTCTATTACCCTACAATGTACTTCATTATGCTTCTCTCTCATGAGGAGATGTCCCAGGCCTCATGCATAGTTATCTGACTCACTGGGAATTGGCAATGGCTTTCCCGTTTCAAATAATCATACCACAAGTTCAACAGCCATACACATGGATACACACACAGACACTGAATACATACAGTTGTGGTCAGAAGTTTATATACAGTGACATGTCATCTTGGATACGAATGTCATGGCAATATTTGGGCTTTCAGTAATTTCTTTGAACTGTTCTTTTTTTGAGGCAGAATGATTGCACAGCATATATCTTTAATTTAAAAAAAACCACTAGAATTTGGTGCACAAGTTTTAATTTTCTTTGGGTTTTCTGAAATCAACACAGGGTCAAAATTATATACAGTGGGGCAAAAAAGTATTTAGTCAGTCACCAATTGTGCAAGTTCTCCCACTTAAAAAGATGAGAGAGGCCTGTAATTTTCATCATAGGTATACCTCAACTATGAGAGGCAAAATGAGAAAAAAACTAGACAGGGACACTCTAACGAGTGCAAACCCCGCCTTTTCCCTATTAAAATACATTGGGCGAAAATTTCGAAGTTCTGCCATGACCTTGACCTTTGACCTTTGACCTCCAAAATTTAATGGTTTTCTTCCTGGGTGATTGGCAACACATGTACAAAATTTGGTCCAAATCGATCCATTGGTTCTTGAGATATCTTGTAGACACACAGACAGACAGACAGACAGACAGATACACACACACACACACACACACACACAGACTGACGCAGGTGAAAATAATAACCCCTCCGACTACTGTCGGCGGGGTTAAAAATCCAGAAAATCACATTGTCTGATTTTTAAAGAATTTATTTGCAAATTATGGTGGAAAATAAGTATTTGGTCAATAACAAAAGTTCATCTCAATACTTTGTTATATACCCTTTGTTGGCAGTGACAGAGGTCAATCGTTTTCTGTAAGTCTTCACAAGGTTTTCACACACTGTTGCTGGTATTTTGGCCCATTCCTCCATGCAGATCTCCTCTAGAGCAGTGATGTTTTGGGGCTGTCACTGGGCAACACGGACTTTCAACTCCCTCCAAAGATTTTCTGTGGGGTTGAGATCTGGAGACTGGTTAGGCCACTCCAGGACCTTGAAATGCTTCTTACGAAGCCACTCCTTCGTTGCCCGGGCGGTGTGTTTGGGATCATTGTCATGCTGAAAGACCCAGCCACATTTCATCTTCAATGCCCTTGCTGATGGAAGGAGGTTTTCACTCAAAATCTCACGATACATGGCCCCATTCATTCTTTCCTTTACATGGATCAGTCGTCCTGGTCCCTTTGCAGAAAAACAGCCCCAAAGCATGATTCCACCCCCATGCTTCACAGTAGGTATGGTGTTCTTTGGATGCAACTCAGCAATCTTTCTCCTCCAAACACGACAAGTTGAGTTTTTACCAAAAAGTTCAATTTTGGTTTCGTCTGACCATATGACATTCTCCCAATCCTCTTCTGGATCATCCAAATGCTCTCTAGCAAACTTCAGACGGGCCTGGACATGTACTGGCTTAAGCAGGGGGACACGTCTGGCACTGCAGGATTTGAGTCCCTGGTGGCATAGTGCGTTACTGATGGTAGCCTTTGTTACTTTGGTCCCAGCTCTCTGCAGGTCATTCACTAGGTCCCCCTGTGTGGTTCTGGGATTTTTGCTCACCGTTCTTGTGATCATTTTGACCCCACGGGGTGAGATCTTGCGTGGAGCCCCAGATCGAGGGAGATTATCAGTGGTCTTATGTCTTCCATTTTCTAATAATTGCTCCCACAGTTGATTTCTTCACACCAAGCTGCTTACCGATTGCAGATTCAGTCTTCCCAGCCTGGTGCAGGTCTACAATTTTGTTTCTGGTGTCCTTTGACAGCTCTTTGGTCTTGGCCATAGTGGAGTTTGGAGTGTGGCTGTTTGAGGTTGTGGACAGGTGCCTTTTATACTGATAACGAGTTCAAACAGGTGCCATTAATACAGGTAACGAGTGGAGGACAGAGGAGCCTCTTTAAAGAAGTTGTTACAGGTCTGTGAGAGCCAGAAATCTTGCTTGTTTGTAGGTGACCAAATACTTATTTTACAGAGGAATTTACCAATTAATTCATTAAAAATCCTACAATGTGATTTCCTTGATTCTTTCCCCCCATTCTGTCTCTCATAGTTGAAGTGTACCTATGATGAAAATTACAGGCCTCTCTCATCTTTTTAAGTGGGAGAACTTGCACAATTGGTGGCTGACTAAATACTTTTTTGCCCCACTGTATACAGGGTCAAAAACTTGCATACACTCAATTAGATTATTAATTCAGAGGTGCTGAAACTTCCAAAACATCTCTTATCTTGCCAAGGTCGAGGTCTCTTAATTTCCTGTTAGTGATCATGATTGACTACAGCTGGTAGCTTCTCTGTGCCTTCATAAAAAGGGTTTGTTTACAGCACTCATTGGATTGACCAACACACAGGAAAATGGGAAAGTCCAAGGAACTCAGTGCAGATCTGAGAAAGAGGATCACAGATATATGTAACTCCGGAATGTCTCTTAGAGCCATTTCTAAACAACTTCAAATTCCAAGATCAATTCAAACAATTGTATCCAAGTTATTGTGAGGTGTAGTCACTTTGCCAAGCCACTTTGCTTCAAGAAAACCGAAACTGTCACCCTCAGTTGAAAGGAAATTGGTTTGGATGGTCAGGAACAACCTGGGAACCACCATGGCACAACCCTGCCATGAACTGGAAGCTGATGGATCACTGTCTACAGTTCAGATCACCATGGACTAAGAGGCTGCTATCCAAGAAATAACCCTCTGCTCCAAAATTGACACCTTCAAGCTTAACTAAATTTTGAAGCTGACCACACGGAAAAAGAAAGTCTTCTGGAGGATAGCTGTATGGTCAGATGAGACAAAAATTGAGTTGTTTGGCCACAATGACCACCATGTGCAGAGGGACGCTGTACCAGCTGGTGGTGGTGGTGGTAGGATCATCATACTCTGGGGCTGTTTTGCTGCCAGTGGGACTGGTTCATTGCACAAAGTGGATGGAATAATGAAGAAGGAGGACTACCTCAGAATTCTTCAGCATAAACCATCAGAAACTTGAACACGACATGGGACTTGGGAGTTACAACAGGACAATGAACCCAAACATGCATCAGAGCTGGTTGTGGAGGATAAAGCATGCTAACATTAAGTCTAAAACAAGTCCTGATTTCAGCCCTAATGAAAATATATGGACCGTGCTTATAAGTTGAGTCCATGGCATGAAAAAAAAAATTAATTGAACTCTACCAGTTCTACCATGAAGAGTCGCAAAATATCCAACCAGAATTCTGCCAGAAGCTTGTTCATGGTAAACAAAAATGTTTGGTCAAGGTGAATCTTGCGAAGAGACATTTTACCCAAATATTAGTTGTGCTGTATGTATAATTTTTGACCGTGTGTTGATTTCAGAAAACCCAAAGAAAATTAAGACCCCGTCCACACGTAGCCGGGTAGCTGCTAAATCGAAGACATTTTTCTACGTTTTGGCCTGTCATCCACATGAAAACACATCAAAAACGAATATTTAAAAAAACTCCGGGCAAAGTGAAGATTTTTGAAAACTCCGTGTATGCCTTTTCGTGTAGACAGAGATAACCAGAGTTTTGCGTTTTAGAACGTCACAATCTGCGCCAAAAAAATGACAACAAATCTGCCCTGACGTCAAACGTGCGACCTTTGTTTACTACAGAAGCCAGATTAAGCATGGACAAAGAGTAATGGATCGGAGTAGTGCCTTGAAAGCGTTAATTATTGTGCAGGTGCTATTCTGATGTGATTGGGGGTAGGATTTGGGGAAATAATGCCATCTACAGGTTTGGGGAAATAATGCCATCTACAGGTTTGGAATGCTTATGAATGTGTTTGAAAACGCAGATGTTCGGTTATGTGTGGAAGGGATTTTTTTCGAAGACGAGGTGGTGTGGATAAAACATTTTTATAAACGGAGGGGGAGAAAATGTTCGGTTTTAAAAATACCCGGCTACGTGTGTACATGGCCTAAAACTTGTGCACCAAATTCTAGGTTTTTTTTTTAAAGATGTATGCTGTACATTCTGCCTCAGAAAAAGAACAGTTCAAAGAAATTACTGAAAATCCAAATATTGCCATGACATTCATATCTAAGATGACATTCATGTTACTATATGTAAACTTCTGATCACAACTGTACATGCATGCATGCATGCATACATACATACATACATACATACATACATACATACATACATACATACACAAATTATTTACTGTGCATTTTATTTCACATGTGGAACACAGCAGTTTTCCCTCTCCCTCGACACAGATATACCAATTCAACCAGAAAGTCTCAATCCCCTGTGACATCACTGTCTGTTTGGATTATTCAGAGCAAGTAGTTCCTCCTGGCCTGTAGCACTGATTTAAACACGCTCAGCATTCCCTGCAGCACCCTACAGCCAGTACAACTCATGAACGGTTAAATATGATGTTCATCAAGGCTTTGTGGGAAGGCATGTTGTACAACGTATGCTATCCTGGATGAAATCTAATGCTTTTTTTTTTTTTTCTGAAGGAATTTGCCTCTGTAATTATATTTGAATCTCTCTGGCACACTCTATTTCTCTTACTCCTGTTCTCTCACTGTTTTATTCTCACTTAGTGGCCCTGACATGGCTTGTAAGCCCAAGGCAGTTTTATTAAGTGAAGCTCATTGTTCATTCATGGGGAACTCTTTGCAGCACGTTATGCAGTCTGTATGATAGAAGGAAAACGTACTTTAGTGGACCTTACTTAATTGGGATAAGAGTCAGAATATTCCCTTGTGCATGCTTGATTAAAATGACACTGATCACTTAATTATGAGCCAATTAGTTCAGGGATTTGTGATCTGGCTTATAATTTAAAAAGTATAACCTAAGTGCATTAAAATGCAAGCAAATAATTAATTGCAAAAGAAGCACCATGGTTCGTTGTGGGATTATGCTTGCTGGATTAAATTGTATTAAAAAAAAAGAAAATATAGTTCATTTTTATGTCCTCATTTCTTACTATCCTGCCCTGCGACTTTCTTTTGGATTTCTTTCTCAGTAAAAGGTGCTAAAGTCAACTCATAGCCGAGCAGAGCTCCATACTTAAGAGAATATGGTAATGCATCGACCTGTAAGTGCAAGGCAACGTATCTCATAAACACTTGATGACTGGACAACAAAATTTGTATCTTTATTTCCATAAGATAGATGGGTTTTTATCTAGCGCTTATTTAATTTTTTTTTTTTGTTGTTAAAAAATAATGTGGGATTATTTACAAACACATTTTCTGGAAAATATTTGACAGTTTCATATAAAACTAGTTAAAACAGTTTTATTAGTCTACTAGTTTTATTGAAAACGTTAGCAAACGGATCCAAAACGAAGACAAAGGCAGAGTCGAATAACAGGCAGTGGTCGAGTGAGGCACAGACAGGATATCGGAGGTAATACAATACTCTCAGTGCAAAAACACAAACTGGGTCAAAACCAGAAAAGCGATACAAAATACAAGGCTTTAGCAAAGTCTGTGTGTTACTGAGAGTCCTTATATTAGGCATATCAGACGTTCGCTGGCCGTGCTGTAAAAATTGTGCATGCAGACACTCATCTAAGTTTCCAAATCTGTTGTTGCTTAACTCTTGAATACTATAATTAAAAAGCTTATAATCTCTGCTTTCCAAAGAAATTTATCTCGTTAAGATCTATTCGGTACTTTGGGAGTAACGGCAGGTTAAATTCGGTACAACAGGTTACACTCTCTGCTCGCGGGACGTCAGGAAACTGCCAGTGATTTTTGAGTCACGGGAAAGCGGTCAGGCTCTCTTCTGATTGGTTTCCGACTGGATTACTCGTGACTATCAATCAGATCACTTTTATAGGGATGTTCTCTCGCTCTCACTGTTTCTGATGAAGTATTCAGCAAAATTTTCCATCGGCTAGTTTTGATGTTTTGCTTCACGGGAGACTCTGAAGTGAGTTTTCATACCTTTACTTATTTTTTTCAAATCAAACTGATTCATGTAAATAAATATTTTAGAATATAACTGAGGGCGGCACGGTGGTGTAGTGGTTAGCGCTGTCGCCTCATAGCAAGAAGGTCCTGGGTTTGAGCCCCGTGGCCAGCGAGGGCCTTTCTGTGTGGAGTTTGCATGTTCTCCCTGTGTCCGCGTGGGTTTCCTCCGGGTGCTCCGGTTTCCCCCACAGTCCAAAGACATGCAGGTTAGGTTAACTGGTGACTCTAAATTGACCGTAGGTGTGAATGTGAGTGTAAGTGGTTGTCTGTGTCTATGTGTCAGCCCTGTGATGACCTGGCGACTTGTCCAGGGTGTACCCCGCCTTTCGCCCATAGTCAGCTGGGATAGGCTCCAGCTTGCCTGCGACCCTGTAGAACAGGATAAAGCGGCTAGAGGAGATGAGATGAGAATATAACTGTAGTTGTTTCAATAAAAACTATTGAGATCTTAGTGGCCAGAATGATATTTAAAAAAAACGGAAGTCAGAAACGCAAGTGTCAATTTAAGTTCAATTAATTGGAATTGTTCAAATTGGATGTGGCTCATACACACAGTTTTTCGAGATCAGCCTTGAAAGCTGTGAATATTAATCGAAATAATCATTTATATTTTTTTCGCGGTCCAAATCCTGCGCTCTAATTGGCTGGCGAGCGGGTCTGTATCCTACGATACGGACCCCAGTTACGGACCCCGGTTACGGACCTCTGGCGACTCGCTCATTCACAACAACAACAAACATAGTAACTTTTTTTTTGTCAACATTTATCTTTTTTTTTATAAGATTTATTTATAAGATTATCAAAAATCTTATAAATTTTTGCCAGCATTTCTCAGGAAAATAGCATTAATTTTACATCATGGATAGTTATAACTACAGTCTTCACAGCGAAAGCGAGTTTTACTACCCTGAGGAAGACAAAATAAAAGAAAACATTTCAGGAGAAAGCTAAAACCTGTAATTTGTGAAAACACTGAGCAAAAACATGGCTGAATCCTGAATGACTCCTATTTGTATAAATAGGGGACTACATAGGTGGCAAAATGTAGTTTTTTTCCTGCCATGGAAGTGCACTTGTATACCGAGGAGAAAGCAATTTGCATTACAGCCGTGAATGAGGATTCAAAATGGCAGCTCGCCTCGGCTTGGTTTTCCCTTTCGGGCGCTCTCGTTTTCTGTTAGAATTTGGTAAAGAAAAAATAAATATATTATTTACCAGCTTAAGGTCGGTCCGTATGGTGAAATACCATGACCTCGGCCTTGAATACTGACCTCGGCCCAGAGGGCCTCGCTCAGTACTTTCAAGACCTTGGTCACGGTTTTTCACGATACGGACCTCCCAGCTGGTAGATAACATATATATATTCTTTCATATAAACATGAGTATATAAAACACCTGCTTTTGAGAAATACAAAGGTCTACAGAGCACAAAGAGGGAATTAGAAATAATATTTTATTACTTTTTATTGAGTGTACCGATTTAATGTTTTTACCTAATTAGCATAATTAATACTAATGAAATACTGATTTGCATAATTTGTTTATTACAAATTTTTCAAATTTATATTCAGTATACAACCATCTACAGTGGTGCTTGAAAGTTTGTGAACCCTTTAGAATTTTCTATATTTCTGCATAAATATGACCTAAAACATCATCAGATTTTCACACAAGTCCTAAAAGTAGATAAAGAGAACCCAGTTAAACAAATGAGACAAAATATTATACTTGGTCATTTATTTATTGAGGAAAATGATCCAGTATTACATATCTGTGAGTGGCAAAAGTATGTGAACCTCTAGGATTAGCAGTTAATTTGAAGGTGAAATTAGAGTCAGGTGTTTTCAATCAATGGGATGACAATCAGGTGTGAGTGGGCACCCTGTTTTATTTAAAGAACAGGGATCTATCAAAGTCTGATCTTCACAACACGTTTGTGGAAGTGTACCATGGCACGAACAAAGGAGATTTCTGAGGACCTCAGAAAAAGCGTTGCTGATGCTCTTCAGGCTGGAAAATGTTACAAAACCATCTCTAAAGAGTTTGGCCTCCACCAATCCACAGTCAGACAGATTGTGTACAAATGGAGGAAATTCAAGACCATTGTTACCCTCCCTAGGAGTGGTCAACCAACAAAGATCACTCCAAGAGCAAGGCGTGCAATAGTCGGCAAGGTCACAAAGGACCCCAGGGTAACTTCTAAGCAACTGAAGGCTTCTCTCCCATTGGTTAATGTTAATGTTCATGAGTCCACCATCAGGAGAACACTGAACAACAATGGTGTGCATGGCAGGGTTGCAAGGAGAAAGCCACTGCTCTCCAAAAAGAACATTGCTGCTTGTCTGCAGTTTGCTAAAGATCACATGGACAAGCCAGAAGGCTATTGGAAAAATGTTTTTGTATTGTATTGTATTGTATTGTTTATTTTTGAATAGGGACAGATACAAAGACATAGATATCTGGAACAGTTATCTGATGTATGCATCACAGTATTTGTAGCCAAAGCTAATTCACAACACTTGTCCCTAGACAAGTTTTGTGAACGGATGAGACCAAAATAGAACTTTTTGGTTTAAAAGAAAAGCGTTCTATTTGGAGAAAGGAAAACACTGCATTCCAGCATAAGAATCTTATCCCATCTGTGAAACATGGTGGTGGTAGTATCATGGTTTGGGCCTGTTTTGCTGCATCTGGGCCAGGACGGCTTGCCATCATTGATGGAACAATGAATTCTGAATTATACCAGTGAATTCTAAAGGAAAATGTCAGGACATCTGTCCATGAACTGAATCTCAAGAGAAGGTGGGTCATGCAGCAAGACAACGACCCTAAGCATGCAAGTCGTTCTACCAAAGAATGGTTAGAGAAGAATAAAGTTAATGCTTTGGAATGGCCAAGTCAAAGTCCTGACCTTAATCCAATCGAAATGTTGTGGAAGGACCTGAAGCAAGCAGTTCATGTGAGGAAACCCACCAACATCCCAGAGTTGAAGCTGTTCTGTACGGAGGAATGGGCTAAAATTCCTCCAAGCCGGTGTGCAGGACTGATGAACAGTTACCGGAAACGTTTAGTTGAGGTTATTGCTGCATAAGGGGGTCACACCAGATACTGAAAGCAGAGGTTCACATACTTTTGCCACTCACAGATATGTAATATTGGATCATTTTCCTCAATAAATAAATGACCAAATATAATATTTTTGTCTCATTTGTTTAACTGGGTTCTCTTTATCTACTTTTAGGACTTGTGTGAAAATCTGATGATTTAGGTCATATTTATGCAGAAATATAGAAAACTCTAAATGGTTCACAAACTTTCAAGCACCACTGTATGTGCCTGCCATTTTCCGTATACATATCTTGAAAAGTAGAAGAGTTATTAAGAAAAAAAACATTTGATCTCATTCATTAATGAGGCCCATTTTGGACCATGTGATCCCAATACATATTATGTCAGTTTTCTAAAAATTAAGCCGTTTTTTTCAATCTTTGATTTTGTAGTATCTGACCAGGTGGGTGGAGCACAGAAACACGGCAGGCCAGAACTGAGTTCTCAAAAACTTTTATTTTTTTAGCTTTTCAGCTTGTCTTTCACACTCTCCCAGCCATACACACACGCACGCGCGCGCGCGCACACACACAAGTGTTCTGGTTGGGGAGAGAGCTCCCTTTCTCTGCTCTCTCTCTCTCCTTTTAAAGGGTGCGGTCACTGGGGAAGACACACAAACACAGATTAATTCCCATCAGGTGCAGTGATTCCACCACTTACCTTCCCTTACTCCGCCCTCCATTCACAGACCATTGGCCACGCCCCCGCTGCCACAGATTTGTAATATCTCAAGAATGGATAAACACATTTTGATTCTGTAAAAAATGCCTTGTTCTGCATTCAATTCTGAATTCAATGAGACCAGTTTCAAGCAATTCGGATTGAATTTGAATTTTCACCTGATATGCCTACTTATATGTATGCGCTGTGATTTCGTTCTAATCAGGAACAGGTGCATGGTAGTTAGTCCTAATGGTGCTGTGCACATGTGCCAAAGTGCCTGGCCGTGAAAGATATAACCAGACAACTGTTTAACATATCAAGTTTGCTATTCAATCGTAACTATATAGTAATGATGTAAAGTGAAAGTGCGGGTTCCCTGCTGTCCACCAGGTACCCAGCAGAGTCCCACCATAATAAATGCCATGGTGTTTCTGGTGCATGGCATGCGGTGTCAAAGAAAGGAATAAATATGTATTCATAACTGCGATGCGGTTAGCACTGTCGCCTCACAGCAAGAAGGTCCTGGGTTCGAGCCCAGTGGCCGGAGAGGGCCTTTCTGTGTGGAGGTTGCATGTTCTCCCTGTGTCTGTGTGGGTTTCCTCTGGGTGCTCCGGTTTCCCCCACAGTCCAAAGACATGCAGGTTAGGTTAACTGGTGACTCTAAATTGACCGTAGGTGTGAATGTGAGTGTGAATGGTTGTCTGTGTCTATGTGTCAGCCCTGCGATAACCTGGTGACTTGTCCAGGGTGTACCCCGCCTCTCGCCCATAGTCAACTGGGATAGGCTCCAGCTTGCCTGCAACCCTGTAGAACAGGATAAGCAGCTACAGATAATGGATGGATGGAACTGTGATGCATTATTGGTTTCACTGTCACAAGACAACACAACAATTTACTAATGTGAAATACACAACACAATTCGATGGTTCATCCATCCATCCATCCATCCATCCATTATCTGTAGCCGCTTATCCTGTCCTACAGGGTTGCAGGCAAGCTGGAGCCTATCCCAGCTGACTATGGGCGAGAGGCGGGGTACACCCTGGACAAGTCACCAGGTTATCACAGGGCTGACACATAGACACAGACAACCATTCACACTCACATTCACACCTGCGGTCAATTTAGAGCCACCAATTAGCCTAACCTGCATGTCTTTGGACTGTGGGGGAAACCCACGCAGACACAGGGAGAACATGCAAACTCCACACAGAAAGGCCCTTATTGGCCGCTGGGCTCGAACCCAGGACCTTCTTGCTGTGAGGCGACAGTGCTAACCACTATACCATCGTGCCACCGTCGATGGTTCATATGCTTTAATATTATTATTCTATTCAGGTTGAGTTTGTGCCCTTGCAAATATTTTGCTTATACACTCATCAGGAGCTCCGCTTTTAGGCTCTCCCGAAATATCTACTGTATATTACTTTAGTTCTGTGCATAGAAACATTCTGCTCTGTTAGGGTGCGGCTTGGTAACATCTTATATGCTACCTTGTGGAAAAAGGTCCTGACTCTGATAGAAAGTGCTCAGACTAAAGACCAAGGAACTTTCTCTTCCTGAACACAGCACATATGAACTCCAGAGCTCATATGGTACGTTTTCCAAAGGCCGGTTTTCAATTTGCCTAAGATCTGAGATGCTAGAAAAGACAGGAGTTGAAATAATGGCCTATAAAATAAGTAGATGTGCAAAAACTCTTCCTTCTGTATACGTATATGACATTTTTGTTGAAGCCATCTCGTAATTCATTGCTATGAGAGTTCACTAAAAATGAAATGCCACTTTTCTTTTCTGAAAAGGAACCACAAAGGTCTTACTTTCTACAAAAAGGGTATTTCATCATTGCCATGGTTTAATAGACCCCTTTCACATGACGTCACCGCGCCGCGAGATTTTGTTAGGCGCCATATTGGAAGACCAAGTACATGCACTCACAATATAAAACAAAGTACGAGCAAGAGTAAAGTGACACGATGGATGATAATTCGGGTTATGTGAGTACATTACCAGTTGCAGAAAGGGCACGGTATGTGGAGAAACTGGCTGTGATTGATGGGTTTGACCCATAAGACTCAGAAAAAATTATGTGAATCCAAGCACACAGTTTAACGCAAAAGTTCGTTTATATCCCGACCTTGTCAGCTGTCAGATTTATGTTAATGGACCCGGTAAGCTGGTAAATAATATATATATTTTTTCTTTACCAAATTCTAACAGAAAACGAGAGCGCCCGAAAGGGAAAACCGAGCCGAGCCGCCTCACGGCTGTAATGCAAATTGCTTTCCTCCTCGGTATACAAGTGCGCTTCCATGGTAGGGAAAAAGAAACTACATTTTGCCGCCTATGTAGTCCCCTATTTAAACAAATAGGATTCAGGATTCAGCCATGTTTTTGCTCCGTGCTTTTACTCGACCAAAGTTATACAGTATTATGAGCTTTAAATTGCATAAATAAAACCATTTGGTGAAACTTTGAAGAAGATTGTATTGGTTTAAAGTTTTTACCTAACGTTTTCATGTCGACTCCAATTAATACACTAGTAGAATCGATGACTAGTTTAGTAGGCCAAAACTTTTTTCAATTTTTGACTGTACCAGCCTGAAAAAACTTGCGACAGTCAAATGGAAAAAAAGCAAGCTGGTCATGATGAGTATAGTAAGTGATACTAGTACTGATACAATAAAACAGACGACTGTAATCTGGTAGGCAGCACGATTTATATTATTTCTCCGTGTCAGATACATAAGGAGGACCGGACACCAATTCTGCCATCTGTTTGCTACCCAGACATTGTAAACTATTTGTTGTTTACACCCAGTGCCTACACTGCTGATGACTTGAAAGCCTACAAAGGACTACAGGCTTACAATTATGTTGTTAGTGGCTTGGTTCGTGATATTACAGCTGTTATTAAGAATAACCTACACATAGTTATTATTATTATTAAATTGTAGAAGTCTGGGAGGCTTGCTCCTCATACAGTTATCAACTTGAGGCCAATTTAGCATGTTTTAAATCTGAATTTCTTGCGTTTGCTTACCTCAAAGTGTCCACAGATCATGCACAGACTTATCCATTATATCCACAGTTTTTTGCCAAGTCTCACACAGGTTTCTTTCAAGTCTACTGTTGGGCCAATAAATCATAAATAAAACAGCTCAGATTTGTTTGTTTAAGTCGTTTGCCACTCCACTTTATTCTCGTGGGTTCACATACCGCTGCCGTTATCACGAGTTTGTTGGTCTTCCAAAATGGCGCAGGGTCTGTTTACTTCCGGTTTCGGGTGACGTCAGTGAAAGGGGTCTATATTTGTCACGATTGCCACAGATGAAAATCCACATGACATAATCGTGATTATTGTTAAGATTCTATCTGTCAGTTCACGTTGACTGAAATACACAGAGGATACAGGGGATTGTACTGGGTCATTGGTTCCCCTAAAACTAAAGCTGATGTCACAAAGCCTTTCCAATTCTAAGATAATTTGAAATGGGGGCAGCCATGGCTTGAAGGTTAGAGAAGCAGCCTTGAGCCCAAAGGGTCGCTGGTTCGGTTCCTGGGACCGGCAATAGAATGTGAGGGGAGTTGAGTGAATGAACAGCACTTTCCCCTTCCTCTGTATCATGGCTGAAATGCCCTTGAGCAAGGCATCTAACCCCCAACTGCTCCCCAGGCGCTGCAGCATACGTAGCTGCCCACTGCTCTGGGTATGTGTGTGTGCTCATTGCTCACTTGTGTATGCATGTGTATGTTTATTACTTCAGATGGGTTTTCACTGTGCTTGAGTCTACATATGATAAATAAAGTATTATTATTATTATCTATTAATTCAGAGTGAAAGTAAAATGGCATTCAGATAGGAATGAGTTGTAAAAAAAAAAAAAGTAAAGTCCATCTTGCACTATAAATAAAAAAAAAATGTCAAAAGCAGCTTATATAAGTGTGACTTAGTAAAAGCCTGTTAGACTAAATGCTGGAAAACACAAAAACTTTCAAAAAAAAAAAATCTGGTTTTGACCACAAATGAGTTTTTTTTTTTCTAATAATATATTTTGAAATCTCTGTTAATAAAGCATAAAGGTATTTTACCAAAATGATGAGGAAGCGATGCTTGGTGTCTTCTTCCAAAGATCACTTTGGATAAAAAAGTAAATTTAACAAAGAGGTAAAAGATAATCCTAGTATAGTCTTGGCCAAGTTCGATAACAGCTAGTGCGATAACGTGCTCTCCATATTGGAATACACAAGGCAGAAAATTAATGCATTTTGCTTTTGTGATCAATCCATGTGATCCATGCTGATGCAGAAAATGGAATCGAAAAAAAAATTAAATTTAACAAAGAGTGGGAAAAACAGTGCGTCTGCTGTGAAAGATATTTAAACCTTGTTAGCTAAGTGTGATTTTCTCCTGATTTGATGAGGGTTTTGGAGCGATAGATAGACGCCATAGTGAAACAGAATTCAGTTTGTGTTCAGATAGTGGCTGTCCAAATGCACCTGCTTCATCACATCATCAAAACAGGCGAACACTTACACACACTACACACAGATGACAGCGCACTAAGAGTGAACATGTTTAATGCCATAACATTAATAGCAAGAAATGTCGTCAACAGAACAAAACTGACTGAATGAATCAGTGCTTATTTCCCCACTGGCATGAGAAGAGAGATGAGATGACTGAAGAAATAACAACGCAGCTTGTGTTTAAACACCACGAGCGATGATGGTGGTGCAGGTGATGAGGCAGACACTGAGGATGATGGTAATAGTTGTTAAGTGACAATCAACGTTTTCTATTGTAAATTTTACGATTCTATAAAATGTCTATTTTTTTTTTCCATGAGTAAAAAAAAAAAAAAGACCTCTCTGAATGTAAACAGTATAGTATTGTTTTGTTGACTTTGTGGCAACAATTTGGGGAAGGTCCACATACGGGTGAGAAGATCAGGTGTCCACATACTTTTGGCCATATAGGATATATAGTGTCAGATGGTCTGGTTTGAGTATTTCAGAAACTGCTGATTGTCTGGGATTTTCTAGCACAACAGTCTCCAGAATTTACACAGAATAGTGGGGGGAAAGCAACCAAAATACTTTTGATGGTGTGCTTCTTAATTGGCCAGACTGTTTGAAACTGACACGAATGCTATGGTAACTTAGGTGATCATTCTTTAGAGAAAGAGCAGAAAAGCATTGCAGTATGCTCAATATATCAAACGATAAGGAAAATGGGCAGTCCAATGTAAAACTGGGTAGATCATTACACTTTCTATCAGCAAGTTTAGAAAGAAAGAACTTGGCAGCTTAACATTTAGCACCGGTGCTGAAAAGCCATTATAAAACATTCAAGTGTTGCACTCAAGTGTAAAAGATAAAAATGACATGATAATGATGATAATTAGTAGCAAACAAAAATCACACATACCGGCGCACACACACACAAACCCCCCCCAGACATTACGTGATAGCACAACAAAACAGACACAGAGTAACATAAAGAGAAAAGGTGAGATTTCAGATGGCCCTTAAATAGAGGAAATGGAAAAGGAGGCACTTTGGCTGAGGTTTTTGGGAAGAATTTCCATAATATTTGAGCTGCGCTGCTGAAAGCTCGAACATTCATGGAGGAACATCTATATTTGGGAGTCAATATTAATTTAGAATCAGTAGACCTCAACATACGGACAGGCTGTAACAGGTCTTGTGAGTATGTGGGAGCGAGGCCATGTACAGTGCCTTGCAAAAGTATTCATCCCCCTTCGTGTTTGTCCTGTTTTATCGCATTACAAGCTGGTATTAAAATGGATTTTTGGGGGGTTAGTGCCATTTGATTTACACAACATGCCACTTTAAAGGTGCACATTGTTGTTTTATTGTGACAAAAACAATAATTAAGATGAAAAACAGAAATCTGGAGTGTGCATATGTATTCACCCCCCTCAAAGTCAATACTTTGTAGAGCCATCTTTTGCTACAATTACTGCTGCAAGTCTCTTGGGGTATGTCTCTATTAGCTTAGCACATCTAGCCACTGGGATTTTTGCCCATTCCTCAAGGCAAAACTGTTCCAACTCCTTCAAGTTAGATGGATTGCGTTGATGTACAGCAATCTTCAAGTTATGTCACAGATTCTCAATTGGATTGAGGTCTGGGCTTTAATTAGGTCATTCCAAGACATTTTAAATCTTTCCCTTTAAACCACTCCAGTGTAGCTTTAGCAGTACGTTTAGGGTCATTGTCCTGCTGGACCCTATTTTCAGACCTTCATACCAGTCTGAAACCTCTGGCTGACTCAAACAGGTTTTCCTCCAGAATTGCCCTGTATTTAGTGCCATCCATCTTTCCTTCAGTCCTGACCAGCTTTCCTTTCCCTGCAGATGAAAAACATCCCCACAGCATGATGCTGCCACCACCATGCTTCATTGTAGGGATGGTGTGGGTTTGTGCCACACATGACATTTCCCGTGATGGCTAAAAAGTTCAATTTTTGTCTCATTTGACCAGAGAATCTTTTTCCATGTGTTTGGGGAGTCTGCCACATGCTGTTGGGCAAACTCCAAACATGTTTTCTTCAGCAATGGCTTTTTTCTGGCCACTCTTCCATAAAGCCTCACTCTGTGGAGTGTACGGCTTAAAGTGGTCCTATGGACAGATACTCCCATCTCTGCTATGGATCTTTGCAGCTCCTTCAGTGTTATCTTTGGTGTTTTTGTTGCATCTCTGATTAATGCCCTCCTTGCCCGGTCTGTGAGTTTTGGTGGGTGGCCTCCTCTTGTCAGGTTTGTAGTGGTGCCATGTTCTTTCCATTTTGCTATAATGGATTTAATGGTGCTCCCTGGGATATTCAAAGTTTGGGATATTTTTTATGACCCAACCCTGATCTGTACTTCTCCACAACTTTGTCTCTGACCTGTTTGGAGGCTCCTTGGTTTTTATGTTGCTTGCTTAGTCGTGCTGCAGAGTCAGGGTCCTTCCAGAACAGGTTGATTTATTCAGACATCATGTGACAGATCATGTGACACTTTGATTGCACACAGGTGGATCTTTTTAAACGAATTATGTGACTTATGAAGTGAATTGGTTGGAGCAGCTCTTATTTAGGAGTTTCATACGAAAGGGGGTGAATACCTATGCACACTCCAGATTTCTGTTTTTTCATCTTAATTATTGTTTGTCACAATAAATTAAAGTGCACCTTTAAAGTGGTAAAGCATGTTGTGTAAATCAAATGGTGCTAACCCCCCAAAAATCCATTTTAATTCCATCTTGTAATGCAACCAAATGGGACAAACACCAAGGGGGATGAATACTTTTGCAAGGCACTGTACTGGATGTGAAAAGAAACCAGCAACCAATATAGATTCTATAGAATAGGAGGGATGTGAGCTGTGCAATAAGTACGAGTGAGAAGTCTGACTGTTGAATTTTGAATGTACAGTACTGTGCAAACGTCTTCGGCACATGTGAAGAAATGCTGTAGACCAAAAATGGATTAAATGAAATGTTTCAACATTAAAAAATACTATAAACAGCAGTCATCCATAATAAATGAAACAAAGTCAGTATTTGGTGTGAGACGACCCTTTGCTTGAAAAAAAAAAAGTAGTTTCAGGGTGATCAAGACAGTTCATTCATTGACCATTTCGTCCAATAGTTGAGACATTTCGTCCAAAACCTTTTTCATACGCACTATCAATTATTTTATACGTGCGACAAGATCGAGATATAAACAAACCATCATTCATTTAAGGGAGTGCATTAAGCACTATCAAAAACACACACGCAAACAATCCAAAACAGCAGGCAATCTCGTAAACGTGAAACTAGCAAAAGGTTGGGCGAGGCACAAACAGGCTAAATCAGGCAAAGGCAAAAACAGAAACTAAGAACAGGAAACAGGATCGGAAACCCAAGGAATCTACACGGGAGAATAAGGCTCGGTAATGCGCACTGACGTGATGTAATACTTCGCCCTGAACGTGCGTTTTCTCAGTCTTTATATAGGCACACTGATGCCTCTTGATCATGTGCAGGTGAGCCTCATTAACAGCGTGTGTGCGAGAGTCCGCTCAGCGCGCGCGCAGTCCGGAGCACACCCGAGTGGACTCTCTCACGCGTGCTGTTAATGAGACTCACCGGCACATGATCAAGAGGCATCAGCGTGCCTATATAAAGACTGAAAAAACGCACGTTTTCTCATATTTGGATATCATATCTCATATCTCGCACTTGCCAAAGATATTTGGCAAGTGCGAGTATAGATTTATGTAATTTGGTCTAATAAAAATGATCTCTCCCCACAAGCGGCCCCAGCTGAATGCGCCCGAAGTTGACACTCGCTGAGTCCCATAATTTCCGGTTTCGTTTTCATTTTGCAAAAATGTGCTTTGCTTCGGTCAAATTCCATTGAGAATTCCTCCTTTTTTCGAACCAACAAATACCTGAAATATGAAATAATTGATAGTGCGTCTGAAAAAGGCTTTGGATGAAATGTCTGAACTATTGGACAAAATGGCATTGGACGAAATGACGTGTATCCGTCTCAGGTACAGTGAGTGCAGTTTTATAAGGAAATGAGCTGTAGGTTTTACTGAGCATCTTGCAGAACCAGCCACAGTTCTTCTAGACACTTTGTCACACTCGCTTCTTAATTTTGCACCAAAACCCAGTAGCCTTCATTATGATTTCTTTTTTTAATCTGAAAAGTGGTGTCTTATGGAATATGCTGCTCAGATACAAACATTTTTTTTTTCCTGTAACATTTAATTTTGTGCTGAACGAACGTTTGGAACTCTAAAATGTTTTTGTACTGACTCGATAACATAGAAGTCATAAAATAGAAATCTATAACAAAGTTTGTACAGAAAAAAAAATAGGGTGCCTAAGACACTTGCGCAGGACTGTATGTAAACAAGCAAGTGTTCTAACTGGGAGGCCAAAAAGAAGGGCATTGCAGTCGTTCATTTGTGATGTAATGAAGGCATGGATAAGCATTTTAGCATCATCCACTGAGAGTTATGAAGGCATGCAAAAAAGGTGGTTAAAAAAGGTGGTATTAATCAGGGAGTTTACATGAGAATCAAAAGAAAGTGTTTGATCGAAAATAACAGAGGTTCTGCTTGGTTTGTGTAGAATCGGTGATCTCACCATCGGTATTAAGTTTGAGAGAAGGATGCCCAGATAAGAGATATTCAGTACCAGTGAGTAAAGCTTTTGTTTTATCTGTGTTCCATCTAAGATAAATACAGTCCAACCAACCCTTCACATCATGGATAAGGATGGGAGAGGTGAGTTGCACCTAGTACAGTCCTACTATACAGTACCAGTCAAAAGTTTGTACACACTTTCTAATTCAGTGGTTTTTCTTTATTTTTATTAATTAAGTCACTTCATATCTGAAAGTAATGATGGATGTCATTTCTCTTTACTTGGTTGAGCGGTTCTTGACGTAATATGGATTACTACAGTTGTAGAATAGGGCTATTTACTGTATGTTTATTATTTACTATTTACTGTTTGCTCTCAAATGCATTAAGAAGGCAAGAAATTGCACTAATTAACTTTTGACGAGGCACGCCTGTTAATTGAAAAGCATTCCAAGTGACTACCGGTACCTCATGAAGCTGGTTAAGATAATGCTAATAGTGTGCAAAGCGTCATCAAGGTAATCAGTGACTACTTTAATGAATCCAAACTATGAAACTTTTTTTAACACTTTTTTGTTTACCACATAATTCCATATACACTCTCTGGCCACTTTATTAGGAACACCCATCCACCTGCTGTTTTATGCAGTTCTCTAATCAGCCTTGACAGCAGCACAATGCATAAAGTCATGCAGATACAAATCAACAGCTTCACTTCAAACATCAGAATGGGAAAAATAGTGATTTCTGTGACTTTCACTGTGACATGGGTGTTGGTGCCAGATGGGCTGGTTTGAGTATTTCAGAAACTGCTGATCTCCTGGAGTTTTCACACACAACAGTCTCTAGAGTTTACACAGAATGGTGCGAAAAACAAAAAACACTGAGTGAGCGACAGTTCTGTGGGTGGAAGCGTCTTGTTGATAAGAGAGGTCAGAGGAAAATGGCCAGAGTGGTTCGAGCTGTGTGGAAAGATATAGTAACTAGAAAAGCACTCGGAGAGCGCAGACCTCCGCCAAGAATCCTTTAAAAAAATCCGGGATCCAGAAGGTGATCCAGATCACCGCCAAAATTTAATGGATTGTTACTTGTGCCCAGTCACACCTCTGGAAAAAATTTCAGAGTAATCCGTTCATTACTTTTTCCGTAATGTTGCTAACAGACAAACCAACAAACAAACCAATGCTGCCGAAAACATAACCTCCTTGGCGGAGGTAATAATAATAACTAGAATGCATTTCCGGAGAAAATGCGAAATTGTGCTTGCTCAGGTGCGCCGCCATGGCGACCCGGCAAGAGAGGCGACCGCACGCCTACACAGCAAGTTTTGTGTCAACACGCGAAAGTTTGGCCAAGACACAAGGCGGATTCTCATACGGAGATGACAGGCTGGCAAGGTTCTTTACAGGGACATCCCAGAGCATCACTAACATGAAAATGTAGATGTAATTCTAAATCCGTAAAGAGATATGACCCAAAACACGTTTTTGCTCATTGTGGCGCCCCCTAGTGGCCAAATGACACCAAATTTGACGAGGATACATGAACTGGTGCCGAAAGTCATCTGAACAAATATGGTCTTGATACGTCAAAACGTTTCTGAGATATGAGCCAAAATACATTTTTGCTAATTGTGACGCGCCCCCCCCCCCCCCCCCCCCAGTGGCCAAATGACATCATATTTGATGAGGGTAGTTTGGATGGTGTCGAAAGTCATGCCACTAAATATGGTCTTGATACGTCAAAGCGTTTCCGTGATATGAGCTCACTTTCTGTTTGGTGGCTTCGCCGTCGATTTTGATTGGCTGCCACGGGCGAACGCGTCGACGTATGAGAGCGAAACAAATAGCATTCATTAGGCATGGACTGGAGATCATGTATGCTAAGTTTCGTGATGATCGGACAAAATATGCGGCCAGAGTCACTCTACCTTCACTTTGGACAAAATTCAAAATGGCGGAAAATCTAATTAGGCGGAGAATGACGTGATGGGGTGCATTGGAATCGTCTAACTCCAAGGATTCCAGCGGCACCACACTTATGAAAATCGGACATACGGATCAAAAGTTACGTGCATGAACGCATGTAAGATTGTGATCAGTTGGTGGCGCTAGAGCGTGAGACGTACCAACATGAAACTTGATGAAATCAATCAGGGTCCACTCCTCTATCAGTGTACAAAGTTTCATGACTTTACACCTTACGGTTTGGCCTACAGAAGGAAAAATCTGTTTTTTTGCGTCACGTGCCCTTTCATTTCAATGGGGAAAAAATTAATCCTTTAAAAAAATCCGGGATCCAGAAGGTGATCCAGATCACTGCCAAAATTTAATGGATTGTTGCGTGTGCCCAGTCACACCTCTGGAAAAAATTTCAGAGCAATCCGTTCATTACTTTTTCCGTAATGTTGCTAACAGACAAACAAACAAACCAACGCTACCGAAAACATAACCTCCTTGGCGGAGGTAACGAATAGCAACTCTTTACAACTGTGGTGAGCAGAAAAGCATCTCAGCATGCAACAGCAGAAGCCCACATTGGGTTTCACTCCTGCCAGCCAAGAACAGGAATCTTAGAATCAAGAACAAGTTCCTGTTAAAGTGGCCAGTGAGTGAATGTTCCATATGTTGTTTCATAGTTTTGACGTCTTCAGTATTGTTCTACAATATAGAAAATAGTCCAAAAAAAATATGAATGAGTAGGTGTGTACAAACTTTTGACTGGTACTGTTTATCTGCATATCATCAGCATAACAGTGAAATCTCAGACCATGGCACTGAATTATTTGACCAAGTGGCAGTATGTATATTAAAAAAAGAATGGGCCCATGGACAGAACCTTGCGGAACACCTTGCCTCAACAGACAATCAGACAGTTTATGATTTTTAAGTGAGGTAAACTGCTTCTTGTCTCTAAGATAAAAGGTAAACTAGGCCAGAGCTGTACCAGTGATGTCAATAGCTGAGAGATGAGCAATAAGTATGTGATGATATACCGTGTCAAATGCAGAACTAAGGTCAAGGAGAAGCAAAATATGACCGAAATGGTTCAGTATTATTTAGATCAAGATGAGACTCTCGCCAGGAAGTGACAATCCTCTCAAGAAATTTGGCAGTAAAATTTAGATTAGAAATGGGCCTATAGTTATTGAAGTTATTTGGGTCAAGACAAGGGTTTTTTTGAGGATGAAGTGAGACAGATGCTGTAATCTTAGGTGAGTCGATAGCCCTGTTCATAATGAAAACTTAACCATATTTAACCTTAGTTAATTACTGACATTTAAAAATTAAGATGTGACATTTTCCTTAGTGCCCCATTTATGCCAAAATTATGATATAGACCCCTTGCGTGTGACATCACACATCACGTGATAATTTCTCCTGAGGGATAACCAGACACTGTCTTTCCTGTAAGCAAGGCTTAATCTGTCTTAAATATGGTTGATTTTTGCGCTGGTTTTGGTTGTTCCAATCATTCAAATAGAGACAAAGATAAACGGTATTATCGTCTACCTGGAACTTTGTCTTGAACTTCCGATTGTCGCTTAGAAACTTGATGGGCATTTCTTTAGAAAGGAAAATTATCTCTGATCCAGGAATAGTTGACTTTTTTTCACAGCAGTAGGAAGAACCCAGTACGCCTTTGTATCTGTAACTGTCAGTGAATCCCTTTGTTTCACTCCAGCTTTGAGCCCACAACAACGATGCTACAGTCCTGCTCACCATTATTGGCACCCATGAAGTTTAAGTGCATAATGTGGAATATCTCCTCCTGAAAAAAATGAATCAAGTGAAACAACTTTTTTCTATAGAGAACTCGTGTTTGATACAAAAGAGCAAATGATAAACAACAATTTAAAACAATAAACAATGAGGGGAAAAATATAAAAATTTAAAGCTTGCTGTGTCACTGATATTGGCACCCTTTGCTGTAAATCAGTATGGAAACACATTATGACTCACCTGTGGTAAATCACAAATGAGAATCACCTGTAATAAATTGTCTGTGCCCATGTGACATGAATTAGCCAATGAATGATGACTTCCATGTTTTAAAAAGCCACCTGTTATTCCCTGTTCCTTTGTCATAATGGTGAAGACAAAGGAGCTGTCTGAGGACATCAGAAGAGCTATTATTAGCATACACAAGACCTCCAAAGGGTATAAGGCCATCTCCAAAGACCTTGGTATCCCTGTTTCAACAGTGCGTAATGTTAAGAAGTTTGCCAAGCATGGAACTGTCAAGAACCTCTCTGGACATGGGGGGAAGAGAAAAATTTGATGAGAGAAGTCTTCGAAAGTTGGTGTGAATGGTGGACAAGACACCACGTCAAACATCCAAAGACCTGAAGGCCAACCTGGAACAGTCTGGGGTCATGATTTCAACAAGTACCATATGCCGCACACTAAACCAAACAGGGCTTTATGGACAAAGGCCAAGGAAGACACCATTGCTGAGGAAAAGACATAAAAAGGAACGACTGATCTTTGCCAAAGAGTACCTGGACAAACCGCAATCCTTCTGGGAAAATGTTCTGTGGACAGATGAAACAAAAATAGACTTTTTTGGCAATGCACACCAACAGTTTGTTTACAGATGGCGCAATGAAGCCTACAAGGAAAAGAACACCCTACCAACAGTTAAGCATGGTGTAGGATCCATAATGCTGTGGGGCTGCTTTGCTGCATCTGGTACTGCAGGCCTTGACCGTATCACAGGAATCATGAAATCAGAGAATTATCAAGATATTTTAGAGGGAAATGTCCTACCCAGTGTAAGAAAACTTGGTTTGAGTCGAAGATCATGGGTCCTTCAGCAAGACAAAGACCCAAAGCACACATCCAAAAGCACCCAGGAATGGTTGAAAAGGGAAAAAAATGGACTGTTTTAAAATGATCTCAATCCAATCAAAAATCTTTGGGGTGAGCTGAAATCTGCCACTGAGGAAAAGAACCCTGCAAACGTTCAAGAGCTTGAACAAATTGTAAAGGAAGAGTGGGAGAAAATACCAGTTGAGAAGTGCAAGAAGCTTATAGATGGCTACAATAAACGTTTGGAGGCTGTCATCACTGCCAAAGGGTGTGCAACCAAATATTAAAGAGGGGTGCCGTTATTGCTGCACATGGTGTTTTTTCTGTTTCTTCTTTGAAATTACAATATGTAAGTTGAAAAAAACAATTTTCTTTGTTAAATTTCATTGGACCTCCAATTAAAAGATCCTGATGCTATAAATTTGGTACATTTCCATTTATTTCTGAAGATATTGTACAGGTTATGCAAAAAATGAAGGGGTGCCAATAATGGTGAGCAGGACTGTATGTGAGAACAGCTCTCTCCAAGGCCTGCCATACAGTCGAAATGTGCGGCCACCATCTTGCCATTTTATTCACTGACAGTCCAAGGAGTTAAAGGTTTTTCGGTCATTCTTTGTGAGTGGTTAACCTGGAATAGAATAGAGGTTGTATTCAGTCACATGACCTTTGCTTGCGAGTTTACTTCCGGTGAATGAAGTGGTGGTCAAACAAACCGATTTGGCTGTCGTTATGTAAACCACTAGTGAAACCGTCTCCGACTATTTTCGCAGTTTAGAGGCCAATGCACAGTCAAGATACCTTCGGAAAGTTTCTCTTTGCAGTGGGATAGATCCTGATGCGCTAGTAAAGAAGGATTTTTCTGCTGATTTGAAAAATTATCCATCTGTTGAGTTCCCCAACATCTCAAACTACCTTGTGCTGCAGATATCATTCTACATGGACACACAGATGAAAACCTGGAAGACCATGGAGGCATACAACCTTTTATCCCCCGATGGTCGAAAGGCCCGAAGGGGGATTATGTCGTGGCGATTTCCGTCCGTCCGTCCTGGGAGGGGTACTCATGTTCTGAAATCAACTCCTCTCACAATTTTTGGAGGAATTTCACAAAACTTGGCAGGATTCTTTGTTATATATCGGTAAGACGCATATTGCAATTTCATTAAATTCAGTCACATTTTGCCAGAGTTAAAGCCCTTGATTAACAAAATTATAATTTGACAATTTCATGAGAGTGTGTTTTCCTTCTGAAATCAACTCCTCTCACAATTTGTGGAGGAATTTCACCAAACTTGGCAGAAGGCTTTGTTATATGTCATTAGTACGCATATTGTTATTTTGTTCAATCCAGCTACATTTTACCAGAGTTACAGCCCTTGATTAACAACCTTGTACTTTCACAGTTCAATGAAGGTGTGCTTGCCTTCTGACATCAACTCCTCTCACAATTTTTTGACGAATTTCTCGAAGCTTGGCAAAAGGCCTTATTATATGACAGTAATACGCATATTGCGATTTAATTTCATTTGTGAAAATTTTACCAGAGTTTTGGCCCTTGATTAAATAACTTGTGCTTTGACAATTTCATGAGGGTGTACGTTCTTCTGAAATCAACTCCTCTCACAATTTGCGGAGGAATTTCACCAAACTTGGCAAAAAGCTTTGTTATATGACAGTTATACGCATATTGAAATTTTGTTTAATTTGGGCAAATTGTACCAGAGTTATGTCCTTGATTATTAACAAACTTTTACTTTGGTAATTTCTTCAAGGTGTGCTTGCACTCTGAAATCAACTTCCCTCATAATATTTGTAGGAATCTCATGTAACTTGGCAAAAAGTTTTTATTCCCCACTGGCCGAAAGGCCCAAAGGGGGATTATGTCATGGCAATATCCGTCTGTCCATCCCAAGAAGGGTACGCACTTTCTGAAATCAACTCCTCTCACAATTTTTGGAGGAATTTCATGAAACTTGGCAGGATTCTTTATGTCAGTAATACGCATAGCAATTTCATTCAGTTCAGTTACATTTTACTAGAGTTATAGCATAGTTGCCAGCGATTGTGCTCTCAGAGCACTCTTGTTATACGTGACTGGGTTAAAGATCTGGGGATCAGGACAGTACAAGATAAATCCTGTATCATTTTTGCCTGTATAAGTAGGTATTTTGGGGCTTTTTGTACGTGTCTTTGCGATGATTGCTAGGACGCTACAAGAATTCGTATCGTGTGAACAAACCACAGCTGCTCGATTCTCAATCCTCCCTGCTCTCCTCTTCCAGCAAACGATAATTAAAAAAAAGTTACTAAATAAAACAGAGAGTGCAATGAGAAGGTACATTCCAAAATCTCTGTAGGTAACACTAGGCCACAAATCTACATCACTCCAATCATTTCGAGGAACTTTGTACGGATCATAACCACTAATATACTCTGATTTCCATATATATCTATCTTTGCTTCTTTCTGACGTAGATTATCCAAGTAATCCAGTAGTAAAGGTTTTTTAGCTGTAGTTTTCTTCCAACCAGAGATGTCTGACATCTTCAATATCGCTTGTCTTCAGTACGTAAAGTTTGCTTGTCCCCAGGACAAGGGTAGCAATGGTTGCTAATGTAAATGTGATGGATGTCAATGTAGTGCAAGGGGTCTGTTCAGTACACAAATTTATGATATATTGAACTTAAATGTTGATGTGTCATACTGGAAAAAGTCTAATTTTGCATGTTTTGCAAATGCTACAAACATGCAGAACTTTTGATTTAAAAAAAAAGCTGTAAATGTAGCATAATTTTACCAATGTAGGAAACTGCAATTGACATCTACTCTATTCCTAAAGTGTCTTTAAGAAAGAAAGATGCATGTTACTTGTGGGGAAATGGGTGGCATCATCCAAGAATGTAATTCAGGCTAAAAAGAATGCACAGTATTAATTTACAATTACTCATAGCTAGGGTCAAGTGTTTGCCTTATACACTACTTGCATTATGATTGAAACAGTACAGAGTCAAATAATAGAGACTAGTTGTCACTCCTTCACAAGATGGAGATGATGTAGGCAGAAAGGATCCAGGGGCACGTTGAGGACTTTGTGGTTGTTCTCGTCTGTTCATCCCTCAAAGAATAATTTTGTTCTGTTATTCTGCTTTAATGATTGCTTCGAACATCAAGCTAAATCCACTAAGTCGGGAAAGCATAAAGTACCATACCAGGAATCATACGATCTGATCTGCCAGGATTTATTTTTATCTATCAACAAGCCTTAGTTCAGTCAACATGTAAAACACCACAGCTCAATGCTTTAGAACCCAGAATATAAAATATTTTCTTCTTATCCAAAGAAAGCCACATGGGTGACTTGAACTTGTGAAAAAAGCATGAATGGTATTTTGAAACTTGTGTTCCCCCGTTCCTCCCGGCAATAAGATGCCGCATGCAGAGGACAGAGTCACACAGGCTTAGTGCTAATGAGGGAAGACAGATGGGAGAAAGGGTTCCATGTCACTATTGCTCAGGTCATGCTACATGCGTCTCAGTCTTGCAAGTAGCATGTCTGAGCTAACTGACTGATGCAAAGAAAAAAAATTCAAGGCAATGTAAAATTAGTTGCAATCGCTGCGCATGTTTTAAATGCTGTGACAGAAAAAAAAATTCTAACAGAAAGAGTGCTGCTATATTATTAAATGAACCATATCATAACTCTCTCCTGAGACGGGCCCCGAAGTTCAGAACGTTCCTCAAAGGAGAACAAAATATCATATAACAAAAGCAGGTGCAACCCAAATGCTTTTAATAGAGAAAGCAGCTGATAGACTTAGGAAAGGTATGACTTAATTAAAAGTGGTGAAGGTCATTCTATTAAAATACATTGGCATCATTGATGAAAAAGACATCTATAACAAGTCGTAACCTTGAGTTCTGAAAGATATCAGGCAGGAAGTACTTTTTTTTTTGTGTGCTAGCTTTTTGGTATATAGTCATAATTTATAGGATCATTTTTGTCTTTGTGGGCGGCACAGTGGTGTAGTGGTTAGCGCTGTCGCCTCACAGCAAGACGGTCCTGGGTTCGAGCCCCGTGGCCGGCGAGGGCCTTTCTGTGTGGAGTTTGCATGTTGTCTGTGTGGGTTTGCTCCGGTTTCCCCCAAAGACATGCAGGTTTGATTTTATTTAGGTTTTCCACATGTACATTTACAATAAAATACACATTTAATTATTATAAAGACATGTAAAAAACCAAGGATGACACAAAAAAGTCTAATAAAATGACTTATTTCCATTGTGGTCCTCATAAAAAATTACAAAATGGTGACAATATGATAGAGGACAAAAATTACAAAAAATGTGTAAATAAACAAAGTGTATAAAAATAACATTAATAATATTAATAGTAAATAAATTTAAGAAATGTAACTATCACAAGTTTTATATATCACAAAATATCATAATTGTTATCAAGACTTATTACACAGAAATTGAATGACAATTTACAAACATATTAAAAGTACATGGGAGAGTCCATTTTTAATGATTCTAATAAAAACCTTTTGACTTGTTTCTTAAATGTTTGTTTATTGGTGAGCGTTTGAACACTTGTGGGTTGGCTGTTCCAGTCTGCAGCTCCCGTGTACCTGAATGTGCTCTTACCCAGTGTGGTCTTAAATCTGGGTAAGGCCAGTGACCCGACACTTGCTCGAGTTCGGATGTTATGGACTTGGCTGACAGTGGTACAAAACGAAGAGAGATAAGAAGGGGAGGTGTTATTTACAATTTGATGAACATGATTTAGCTTTAGTTGGACAACATGTTTTTCTATTGGTAACCAATTAAGTTGAATAAAGTGGGCAGGGGTAATGTGGGGATGGAGTTTTAATACAACACGAATTAACTTATTTTGACACGTTTGAAGTTTGTGCTTAGTTTTTTTAGTAAGACCACTGTACCAAGAAGAACACGAATAGTCGAAGTGACACTGAGCCAGAGCGGTAGCCAATAACTTCATCGTCTCACCATCCAGGTATTTTGATTTACGAGCCAGATATTTGGTCCTGGAGCTGACCTTTTGAATAACTGATTGGGCCATATCTTCGCCAGAAACGTAATTATCAATAATTGCTCTAAGATATTTTATTTTGAGTTTTGGAATAATTTGTTTACTGTTACATTGTATGTTTTAAATTTTGAATTTTATTGATTTTTGGTTTTGAGCCAAAAAGGATTGATTCCGTTTTACCTAGATGGAGAGACAATTTGTTATCGACTAACCACTCGTACACATTGGATAGCTCGGTACTCAGAGATTGTTCGATGACGTGTACATCTTTGTCTGACACCAAGCCCATATTTACATTAGACCGCATCAGCGGATCATCAGATTAACGTTTTTAAAACGATTAGTGTGCACACAGCAACACCAATACACGATTTGCGTGTACACAGCAACGCCAATACACGGATACGCTCGGCTCCGCAGGCATCCTGCGCTCCAAATCACTCCGCCCTGAACAGCGAGTGCCCTCTGGAGGGTGCGCACTCCGGCCCTGCGCAGCTCACAGAGCGCGCGAGTGTAGTGCACAAGCCACGATTCGGGACTGAGCCGCTGTGTGTGTGATCCCAGCGCATATCACTTACTACTTGCAAGTGGAAGGATGGCAAGCCTAAAGACAATCATAACTACACAATGGGCAGTATTTGCATCAGTATTTGGAGTATTTTCATACTTTTATACTCTTTAATGAAAGGTGATACAAGGTGGAAGTCCGCGCCGTTTTTCAGCAGTCGCGTCACATGACCAACGCCAGCGAATCAGGAAGGTGGATGTCACAGTGACGTTGTCCAATGAGACTCCAGCTAGAGCTCAGCACAGCGTATCCACGTATTCTGAATGTTTACACAGCACCGGAGCTGACACGATCTGGATTGAATACGTGGACGCTGGCGGATTCCCGTTTCCCGGCGTTTCCAGGCGGTTTAATGTAAACGGACAGTGCATCCGCAAAGAAAACGAGACAGATACGGTCTAATGTAAACGTAGCCCAAGAGAGCAGAATCATCTCCGTATAAAAGTAACTCACAGTTGACCGCTGATTTCATGTCATTGACATAGAGTAAAAACAACAATGGCAACAACAGTTAGGTTAACTGGTGATTCTAAATTGACCGTAGGTGTGAATGTGAGTGTGAATGGTTGTCTGTGTGTCGGCCCTGTGATGACCTGGCGACTTGTCCAGGGTGTACCCCGCCTTTCGCCCGTAGTCAGCTGGGATAGGCTCCAGCTTGCCTGCGACCCTGTAGAACAGAATAAAGCGGCTAGAGATAATGAGATGAGATGAGATTTTTGTCTTTGTTTCTGTCTTCTGTTACATTTTTCCTTTTAAAGTTTCTTGCTTTTGTTTGATTATTTATTTTTACGTTCCTGTTTAGGGTTTGCAGCTCATGTTCTTTATTAGTGTCAAATCATTATAATGCTTTTTATGACCACAAGGGAAAGTAAGAAAAAAAATTATCACTACAAAATAAGATGATAAAAAAATGAGAACTGATATATATTTACAAAACAAAACTATATTTAGTCAATCGTTAATCCATTGTAGTAAACCAGTCAGATATCAGGTTTAACTTGTATGCAAATCTAATCTGATGTCACCCCCCCAAAAAAAATCAAGCAATTCTCTTCTATAATAAAAAAAAGCGTATCTTTGTTCAAAGGCTTTGGAAAATATTAGCAATCTGTTTAAATGTTAAAATGTGTTTTCTGTTTCACTGTTTCAGATTTCATGTTTTTTTCTGCAAATATTTTATAGTCAAAATCATTTTACATGCTTACCTCAATTTCTCAGTCTTATGTGAATGGAAAATCAGGCCTGAAAATACACTTTTTTTTTTTTTTTTTGCAGGGAATATATTTGTGGTGAGCCTGGCAGTAGCAGACCTAGTAGTGGCAGTTTATCCCTACCCACTGGTGCTGATGTCGATTTTCAACAACGGATGGAACCTGGGCTTTGTACATTGCCAAATCAGTGGCTTTGTGATGGGATTAAGCGTCATTGGGTCCATATTTAACATCACTGGCATTGCTATAAACCGATACTGTTACATTTGTCATAGCCTCAAATATGACAAGCTCTACAGTGACAAAAACTCCCTGTGCTATGTCGTCCTAATCTGGATCCTGACTATTGTCGCTATAGTGCCGAACTTCTTCGTGGGCTCGCTGCAGTACGACCCCCGGGTGTACTCATGCACGTTTGCACAGTCAGCCAGTTCGGCCTATACAATTGCCGTGGTCTTCTTCCACTTCATCCTTCCCATATTGGTCGTCACCTTTTGTTACCTGAGGATCTGGATTCTGGTCATCCAAGTACGAAGGCGAGTCAAGCCTGAGTTCCGAGCCAGGCTTACACCACATACAGTGAGGAATTTTGTCACAATGTTTGTAGTATTTGTGCTTTTTGCAATCTGCTGGGCACCGCTCAACTTCATCGGCCTGGCCGTTGCTGTGAACCCTGAACGGGTGGCGCCTCTGATCCCGGAGTGGCTCTTTGTCTTCAGTTATTTCATGGCCTACTTTAACAGCTGCCTTAATGCCATCGTCTATGGACTGCTCAATCAGAACTTTAGACAAGAGTACAAAAAAATCATCATCGCATTTTGCACTGCGAGGATGTTCTACCCAGACAGCTCTAATGATGCTGTAGACAGGATAAAAAGCAAGCCGTCGGCTTTAATGTCAAACAACAACCAAGTGAAAGTTGACTCCGTGTAAACACCTAAAGGGTTGGGCCACCTGAGCAAGAAATACTCCAAATACCCATCTGGAAACCTTGGGACTATAAATGGTACTATATAGTAATAAACATGTAAACAATGGATTCAGACATACAGGGTGTATGGATTTTCTTTCAACAGTTTCTTTTTAAAAAATGGTGCACTGCAAATATCCTGTCTCATGTTTACATTTCATAATGGGGAATAATTTACTTATTTTTTGTGACAGATTTTATTCAGATTTTAAGGCTATCAGTTTGGGCTGAAATGTCATTTCAGAGTAACAAAAAAAAGAAAAAATATATTTGATTTAACATATAACCTTATTATGCTTTTGACGTTTGATAACTTTGAATTGGACGCCTTCCTGTCTCTGCTCACAGTCTAGAGCATATTAAAGCCCTTTTTTTAAAGCCTTAGAGCTTTCCAAATAATTGTCTTTTGGCACTAAAATTTTTGCTCAATCATACAACAGTCAGCAAGACCATGTTATTTTATTGAATACAAATATAGTTTGATCCCGTTGATGGATTGGTAAACAAATTGCACATGCTTTATATGTTTTTGATTGGAAATTTTAGATATTTCTATAACCTTGTTGTATGTGCCATAGTACATAAATCACAGGGTGATTCAAAAATGTCAGTAACATTTTTGTGCTGTCTGTGTCATATGACATATACTTTAACATGCCAGTGGAACCACCCATGCACAGACCTTTCCTCTTAAAACTCAACCTAGTAGCCGCCATTACACAAAAAATGACAACAGTATTGTAAAGAACAGAAAACTGTAAAGAAAATGCCGCCAGTATGTTTTTAACATTGTTTAATTTTTTTTATTGCCCTGTATATGAATAAAAGAGCTTAAATACACTAAAGCTTGACGAGCATGAAGTTAAAAAAAAAGTGCTGGAATATTTATCATGGAAGACTGAAAAGGTAAAACAATATTTTTCAGGTCATATGAAGAATTCCTATGATCAAAATAAACACGATGATAATGATCTGTTTGTATTTGTGCATGCTTCAGGTTTTGTGTGCAAACCTCCATTACTGTGTGACTTTGCTGTCAGAAATTTTATACATCACTTTACTGTTTACAACATAAAGCAGCTTGATTGAATATATTTCTTTGTCGGTCTTTGAGCATTGAAATGTGAGATTTACTGGAATTTACTGGATTTACTAATTTGAACTTTAGCTTAAAGCTGCCTCATAACAAAGCTATACAGAGTATTCATTTTCATATTTTCATATGGGTGACACGGTGGTGTAGTGGTTAGCACTGTCACCTCACAGGAAGAAGGGTCTGGGTTCGAGCCCAGCAGCTGACAGGGGCCTTTCTGTGTGGAGTTTGCATGTTCTCCCCATGTCTGTGTGGGTTTCCTCTGGGTGCTCCGGTTTCCCCCGCAGTTCAAAGCAGTGTTATAGTCGAGTCACTAAACCTCAAGTCCGAGTCCCCAGTGTTCAAGTTGTTAAACTTTTTTGAGTCAAGTCCACTATCGATCCAAGAACAAGACTCCAACTGCACCACTTGACGGTGGCTGTTTTAGCGCCATTAACATTAGTTTGTTCCTGAACATGACGTATGAACAGGTGAATGTGCGTTCTCTTTATCAGGGAGTGCGAAGTATTCTGTCAGAGATGGTTGGGAGACGGATGGAAGTGCAAAAGGTGTGTTTATTAATACAAGTGAAGGCAGGTAAACAATCCAGAACGGCAGGCAAAATCGTAAAACAGTGAAACGGGCAATAGGTCGAGCGAGGCACAAACAGGCTATCGTAGACGAGGCAGACTCAAAGATGAGAAACAGGAAATCAGGGCTCAGGAAACCAAACAAGGAAATAAGACTCGGTAATGTGTCAGCAACGCAACTCAATACTTCGCAAAGTAAGCGTGTTTTAACCGCTTTTATATAGACGCACTGATTGTGCCTTAATCCTGTGCAAGTGTGAGTCGTTTACGGCAGCGCGCTGTCTGGAGCGCACCCGAGAGTACCTGACCATTTTGTGATTTCCAATACAGAAGCATGCCTGTATGTGATGCAGTGCCGTCTAAGGGCCCGAAGATCACAGGCACCCAGTATGGTTTTCCGGCCTTGACCCTTACGCACAGAGATTCTTCCAGATTCTCTGAATCTTTTGATGATGATATGCACTGTAGATGATGATATGTTCAAACTCTTTGCAATTTTACACTGTCGAACTCCTTTCTGATATTGCTCCACTATTTGTCGGCGCAGAATTAGGGGGATTGGTGATCCTCTTCCCATCTTTACTTCTGAGAGCCGCTGCCACTCCAAGATGCTATTTTTATACCCAGTCATGTTAATGACCTATTGCCAATTGACCTAATGAGTTGCAATTTGGTCCTCCAGCTGTTCCTTTTTTGTACCTTTAACTTTTCCAGCCTCTTATTGCCCCTGTCCCAACTTTTTTGAGATGTGTTGCTGTCATGAAATTTCAAAATGTCTCACTTTTGACATTTGATATGTGGTCTATGTTTTATTGTGAATACAATATCAGTTTTTGAGATTTGTAAATTATTGTATTCCATTTTTATTGACAATTTGTACTTTGTCCCAATTTTTTGGAATCGGGGTTGTATGTAGAGAACTTTGAATAAACAGCCTATGCATTGCAAAGTTTAGTCTGATATAAAATAGCGTTTGTGATTGTATTAACCCCTGCATTTGAGTTTTAAAATTTGATGGAAAATTTAGGTTTTATAGTATAGGCAGGAAAATTCAGTTTTGACTCTCTTACAAGGTATTATTATTTTATTAATATATAACCATTCAGTATTCAATTCAATGATTTGTATTCCACTTTTTGGGACAGATATGCTGTTATTGTATTTTTGCAAAAAGTTTTCCAAAAAGAACAAAGAACATGGTTCCTGAGGTCAAACCACTTCTACAAAGGGGCCTGCCTAAGGGTACTCAGGACCGTTCTTCAGGTCTCATGTGGAGAGGCAGATTAATCCAGGTTACAGTTGAGTGGCTGAGGGTAGTAATGTCTGTTTGCCTGGTTCTACTCTCTGCAGATGAATGTATCCTGTTTCCTGGGTTTGCTTGCTTCTTCTGATCCATTCATTGACTATGGGGCATCCAAATGTTCTCCAGACCATTGTTGTTGGTAACTGGGCACACACTGAAAGGGAGTGAGTCCTGTGAATGAGTGTGATAGTGAATTCCATGCATAGCAACTCCAGTCATGTTGATTATTACTGCAATGTTGTCAGGAACCTACTGATTTCCTGGTTCATACGCCCCACTTGGTCGCTGGATTGGGGATAATACCCTGGGGACAGACCAACATTGATATTTAATTGTGTGCAAAGTGCATGCAATACACATGCAGTGAATTGGACTCCTCAGTCCAATCCAATGTCCTCATGGAGACCAAAATGTCTAAATACCTCCTTGAAAATATCTGATGCTGTTTCCATGACTGTAGAGAGCTTGGGGGGAGCTATCAAATGGCATGCTTTCGAAAATCAATCAACAATTGCTAATATTGTGGTATTACCCTCGGAGACTTGGAGATCAGTGATGGAATCTAATGCGGTGTGACACCATAGTTGATGTGGGATGGGTAGAGGGTCTAGGAGACCTGAGGGTAGTTGTCATGTGGTGCGAGACAGAGCACAGATACTACAAGCTTTGAAAAATTTGTCCACATCTTGTGCTAAGGACTGCCGCCTGAGCTTTTCCACTAACCTTCTTGTGTTCAATGCCAAGACGTCCGGAACTGAGCAACCCATTCAGTGACGATTTCTTACTTGTTCTGAGACACATTTTTTTTCAGTTGCACATTCTAATGGGATTGGATCTCCAAGTTGATGGGACCAAACACTTTATGTCTCTGCCGCAGTTAAGCATAAAACTCTGAACTGAACTTACCAGTAGACTTGACCACCAATTACTCATTGTTTTAGATGGGAAGTTGGATGTTACAGGACTGTTTCTTCTTATCCATGCTTGCAGGCCTGAGGAAGGCATGATAATCTCTGGGGCACAGCAGTTTGTTTGGTACACTGTACTGCTCATGTCCATTAAGAGCAATGTTTAGAAGGATTTTTTTTTGCTATTTCATGTATAGGATGGCTACCTGCAGCTCGTCAGTTAAAACCTTATTTAATTTTTTCACGTTCAATAAGCATGGGGTAGAGGGTGAAGATGTAATAGATGTGATCTGCCCAAGGAAAGAAAAGGGTGGATGGGTAGGCATTGAAAGGAATCAGGATTATTTATCAAAGCTGTTCAAAAACAAAATTTATTTACTTCAGCTTCCATAGATTTAGAGACATATTCAGCTCTAACCACAGAAAGAACCATCTGTGGGCATAGATGCAGCAACTTGCACTTAAAAATAGCTCAGGGATTGTACACTGTGTATGGCCAGGATAGACACGATGAATCATTTTATGAGACTCATGCGTGTATAGAAACCCTCAATATCTGATTCTATTGTGGACAGATATCTGGCAAGACGTCATTTTTTTCAAGGCAACCTATAGGAGGCATCGTTGCAAAAAGAAAATCTGTAGAACACATGATTTGGCCCTGAAATCTGTTTCTGCTCAGGTGATCCAAGCCATTTGAAAGGATTTTGTGTCTGCCAAAATAGACATGGAGGAAAAAAAAAAAGAAGAAGCAATAATGGATTTCAGTTTATGAGAATATCACACTATACAAGAATACGGCAACATAACTCGGTATGTTATAATTAGAATCCTACATTCAGGGTTGTATTTGAACATCATCTAATTATGCTCATAAGAATACAGAAGAGGTGGCACGGTGGTGTAGTGGTTAGCGCTGTCGCCTCACAGAAAGAAGGTCCTGGGTTCGAGCCCCGGGGCCGGCGAGGGCCTTTCTGTGTGGAGTTTGCATGTTCTCCCCGTGTCCGCGTGGGTTTCCTCCGGGTGCTCCGGTTTCCCCCACAGTCCAAAGACATGCAGGTTAGGTTAACTGGTGATTCTAAATTGACCGTAGGTGTGAATGTGAGTGTGAATGGTCGTCTGTGTCTATGTGTCGGCCCTGTGATGACCTGGCGACTTGTCCAGGGTGTACCCCGCCTTTCGCCCGTAGTCAGCCGGGATAGGCTCCAGCTTGCCTGCGACCCTGTAGAAGGATAAAGCGGCTAGAGATAATGAGATGAGATGAGAATACAGAAGAAGGAGGCGTTGTGGCTCGGGTGGATGGGGTGCCGTGGATCCGGGGACCTGGGTTCGGTTCCGACCCGAGGTCGTTTCCCGATCCCTCCCCGTCTCTCTCTCCCGCTCGTTTCCTGTCTCTGCACTGTCCTGTCCAATGGTGGTGAAAAAAGCCTCCAAAAAAATCTTAAAAAAAAAAAAAAAAGAATACAGAAGAAGCTAAGCCAAGAAGCCTTTTATTTGTCACACGTAGACTCAAGCACAGACTTAAGCACACAGTAAATTTAACCTCTGCACTTAACCCATCTGAAACAGTGAACACACATAAGTGAGCAATGAGCACATGCACATACCCAGAGCAGTGGGCAGCTGTGATACAGCTCCTGGGGAGCAGTTGTGGGTTAGGTGCCCTTGCTCAAGGGCACTTCAGCCCAACCTCAGGCCATGGCTGCCCCATGTTAACCTAACTGCATGTCTTTGAACCAGGCTTGTAGTACTCGAGTCCAAGACTCGGACTCGAGTCTGACTTATGCCCTAATTTTAAGGACTCATAACTCGACTTGGACTTGAGCACTGATGACTCGGACTTGGACTCGTGAATTAACTGCATTCGGACTTGTAAATTGGAGATGAGGACTCAGATTTTTTATTTATTTTTTGTAACATGCCATAATAATTTGGCATAATATATTTATATCTATATTAATTTTGTACTACAACCCCGATTCCAAAAAAGTTGGGACAAAGTACAAATTGTAAATAAAAACGGAATGCAATAATTTACAAATCTCAAAAACTGATATTGCATTCACAATAGAACATAGACAACATATCAAATGTCGAAAGTGAGACATTTTGAAATTTCATGCCAAATATTGATTCATTTGAAATTTCATGACAGCAACACATCTCAAAAAAGTTGGGACAGGGGCAGTAAGAGGCTGGAAAAGTTAAAGGTACAAAAAAGGAACAGCTGGAGGACCAAATTGCAACTCATTAGGTCAATTGGCAATAGGTCATTAACATGACTGGGTATAAAAAGAGCGTCTTGGAGTGGCAGCGGCTCTCAGAAGTAAAGATGGGAAGAGGATCACCAATCCCCCTAATTCTGCACTGACAAATAGTGGAGCAATATCAGAAAGGAGTTTGACAGTGTAAAATTGCAAAGAGTTTGAACATATCATCATCTACAGGGCATATCATCATCAAAAGATTCAGAGAATCTGGAAGAATCTCTGTGCGTAAGGGTCAAGGCCGGAAAACCATACTGGGTGCCCATGATCTTCGGGCCCTTAGACGGCACTGCATCACATACAGGCATGCTTCTGTATTGGAAATCACAAAATGGGCTCAGGAATATTTCCAGAGAACATTATCTGTGAACACAATTCACCGTGCCATCCGCCGTTGCCAGCTAAAACTCTATAGTTCAAAGAAGAAGGCGTATCTAAACATGATCCAGAAGTGCAGACGTCTTCTCTGGGCCAAGGCTCATTTAAAATGGACTGTGGCAAAGTGGAAAACTGTTCTGTGGTCAGACGAATCAAATTTTGAAGTTCTTTATGGAAATCAGGGACGCCGTGTCATTCGGACTAAAGAGGAGAAGGACGACCCAAGTTGTTATCAGCGCTCAGTTCAGAAGCCTGCATCTCTGATGGTGTGGGGTTGCATTAGTGCGTGTGGCATGGGCAGCTTACACATCTGGAAAGACACCATCAATGCTGAAATGTATATCCAGGTTCTAAAGCAACATATGCTCCCATCCAGACGACGTCTCTTTCAGGGAAGAGCTTGCATTTTCCAACATGACAATGCCAAACCACATAATGCATCAATTACAGCATCATGGCTGTGTAGAAGAAGGGTCCGGGTACTGAACTGGCCAGCCTGCAGTCCAGATCTTTCACCCATAGAAAACATTTGGCGCATCATAAAACGGAAGATACGACAAAAAAGACCTAAGACAGTTGAGCAACTAGAATCCTACATTAGACAAGAATGGGTTAACATTCCTATCCCTAAACTTGAGCAACTTGTCTCCTCAGTCCCCAGACGTTTACAGACTGTTGTAAAGAGAAAAGGGGATGTCTCACAGTGGTAAACATGGCCTTGTCCCAACTTTTTTGAGATGTGGTGTTGTCATGAAATTTAAAATCACCTAATTTTTCTCTTTAAATGATACATTTTCTCAGTTTAAACATTTGATATGTCATCTATGTTCTATTCTGAATAAAATATGGAATATTGAAACTTCCACATCATTGCATTCCATTTTTATTTACAATTTGTACTTTGTCCCAACTTTTTTGGAATCGGGGTTGTAGTATTTTACCTAGCTAGCAAGAAGAAGCTCTATACTGTATATGTACATAGGCAGTGGTAACATGAGAATCATTGTTCACATTCTTCCCTGTACACTTTATTTACAACCCCAATTCCAAAAAAGTTGGGACACTGTGTAAAACATAAATAAAAACAGAATGTGAAGATTTGCAAATCATGGAAACCCCATAGTTCATTGAAAATAGTACAAAGACAACATATGAAATGTTGAAACTGAGAAATTTTATTGTTTTTTGAAAAAGATATGCTCATTTTGAATTTGATATCAGCAATACATTTCAGAAAAGTTGGGACAGGGGCAACAAAAGACTGGAAAAAGTTGTGTTATGCTAAAAAGTAATAATAATAAAAATTTGGTTAATTAGCAATAGGTCAGTAACATGATTGGGTATAAAAAGAGCCTCCCATAGAGAGGCTGAGTCTCTCAGAAGTAAAGATGGGGAGGGAGGGGTTCACTGCTCTGTGAAAGACTGCGTGGGCAAACAGTGCAACAATTTAAGAATAACGTTCCTCAATGTAAAATTGCAAAGAATTTGGGAATCGTATCATTTACGGTACATAATATCATTACAAGATTCAGAGAATCTGGAGAAATCTCTGTATGCAAGAGACAAGGCTGAAAACTGAAATTGGATGCCTGTGAGCTTCAGGTCCTCAAGCGACACTGCATTAAAAGCAGACACATGTCTGTAGTGGAAATCACTGTATGGGCTCAGGAACACTTCAGAAAACCATCATCTGTGAAAACAGTTCATTACTGCATCCACAAATGCAAGTTAAAACCATATATAAACAATATCCAGAAACATCACCACCTTCTCTGGGCCCGAGCTCTTTTACAATGGACTGAGGTGAAGTGGAAAATTGTCCTGCGGTCTGATGAATCAAAAGTAGAAATTCTTTTCAGAAATCATAGACACCACATCCTCTAGGCTAAAGAGGAGAGGGACCATCCAGCTTGTTATCAGTGCACAGTTCAAAAGCCAGCATCTGTGATGGTATGAGGGTGCATTAGTGCACATGACATGGGTCGCTTTTATATCTGGGAAGGCATCATTAATGCTGAATGATATACACATTTCGGAGCAATATGCTGCCTTCCAGACAAAAAACTTTTTCAGGGAAGGTCTTCCTTCTTTCAGTAAGACAATGCCAAACTCCTTTCAGCACATGTTAAAACTACATGGCTCCGTAGTAAAAGAGTCCGGGTTCTAAACTGGCCTGCCTGCAGTCCAGACCTGTCTCCTATTTAAAACATTTGGCACATTATGAAGTGCAAAATACTACAAAGGAGACCCCGAACTGTTGAGCAACTGAAATTGCATATGAAGCAAGAATGGGACAACATTTCTGTTTCAAAACTACAGCAATTGCTCTCCTCAGTTCCCAAATATTTACAAGGTGTTGTTAAAAGTAGAGGTGATGCAACACAGTGGTAAACGTGTCCCTGTCCCAACTTTTCTGAAACGTGGTGCTGACATCAAATTCAAAATGACCATATCTCATCTCATCTCTCATTATCTGTAGCTGCTTTATCCTGTTCTACAGGGTCGCAGGCAAGCTGGAGCCTATCCCAGCTGACTACGGGCGAAAGGCGGGGTACACCCTGGACAAGTCGCCAGGTCATCACAGGGCTGACACATAGACACAGACAACCATTCACACTCACACCTACGGTCAATTTAGAGTCACCAGTTAACCTAACCTGCATGTCTTTGGACTGTGGGGGAAACCGGAGCACCCGGAGGAAACCCACGCGGACAGAACATGCAAACTCCGCACAGAAAGGCCCTCGCCGGCCACGGGGCTCGAACCCGGACCTTCTTGCTGTGAGGCGACAGCGCTAACCACTACACCACCGTGCTGCCCCAAAATGAGCATATATTTTTCAAAAAACAATAACATTTCTCAGTTTTTCAACATTTGATATGTTGTCTTAAGTACTACACACACACACACATCACATTATCTCTAGCCGCTTTATCCTTCTACAGGGTCGCAGGCAAGCTGGAGCCTATCCCAGCTGACTACGGGCGAAAGGCGGGGTACACCCTGGACAAGTCGCCAGGTCATCACAGGGCTGACACATAGACACAGACAACCATTCACACTCACATTCACACCTACGGTCAATTTAGAGTCACCAGTTAACCTAACCTGCATGTCTTTGGACTGTGGGGGAAACCGGAGCACCCGGAGGAAACTCACGCGGACAGAACATGCAAACTCCGCACAGAAAGGCCCTCGCCGGCCCCGGGGCTCGAACCCGGACCTTCTTGCTGTGAGGCGACAGCGCTAACCACTACACCACCGTGCTGCCCCAAAATGAGCATATATTTTTCAAAAAACAATAACATTTCTCAGTTTTTCAACATTTGATATGTTGTCTTAAGTACTATTTTCAATTAAATATTGACATGGTTTCCATGATTTGCAAATTATTGCATTCTGTTTTTATTTACAGTTTACACAGCATCCCAACCTTTTTGGAATTGGGGTTGTACACACAAGGATGAGTCTTGTGGGTAAAAATTTCTGTTGTTGTCATTATTGGTGTCATGAGCTGTGTCTCAAAATCAATAGCTATGACCTTACATGTATTTACTGATCACTAAAATCCAGATTATTGGAAAAAACATTTACTGTTATGTTTAAATGCTACTTGGGAGGTTTTTGAAATTCAGCCATGTGCCATAGAAGGAAAACTGGTTTATGTTAATACTGAAAGGTTTCATGAAGAACCTCTTGAGGCTGCTAGAAGCATTAACAAGCCAAAGAGAGTTGCAGAGGAGCTCAAGGGTGTATATAAACTCAGAGATGGTGTTTCATCATCATGTTTTCAAAACCCTGGGTAAGGTTCATGTTTTGCTATTTCATATCTAATTTCTAAGCATTCTTTTCTACCAGATGTTCATGTGTGGTGCAGGAGTGATAACGATAGTGATAACTTCCCACACACAGGTCTGTGTATGTGTAGGAAATAAAGCCGTGTCATGGTGGCACAGCCAGGTAGATTTGCAACTGAGGGATATTTATTATAGTCATTCCCATATAAACCTGCGCAGGTTCCTTGTTAGCAGTTTGGTAACGTCTGTTGTTTGTGTGTCTTGGTGTGTGGGGAAATTAGGGCAGTGTACAGTATGTGTGTGGTCTGTTTGTTTAAAAGAGGTTTTATGAAAATGAGGTTCTGCAGTTTCCACTGCACGCCAATCTAAAACCAAAAGAAAACATTATTGTACCACTATATAATTTTTGTGTTTGGCCAGAGAGAGGAGATTCATATGAAGCAGTCTGTTTTTGTATATACATTCTCAATCTCTCTCTGGGCCTATGTAAGAAACAAACTGATAATATGATAGGACCTATGTTGTTATTTCAGATTCCTACTGACGTTTATAATTCTTCCCTTTAACACCTTATGTTTACCATCAAAACAAAAATACATTTCATTTTGCTCATGCACCCATTATTGATCATGGAGATGCATTTCTGTAGTGTAAAGTCAGTCATAATTTGTAAATATTGGATTTGTACATGTTATCTGAAATGAGTCAGATTCTTGAATATTCCCCTTGAAGAATATAAACAAAATTACATTTTGGATATAATAATAGTAGTGGAGCTCCAGCAGAGCACCATACCTAAGAAAAAATAGTAAACCCATCGAGTCGATTTTTTGTGGTTTGTCCGTGTCCGTGTACCACCAGTCATACACACCGCCTGGTGGCCGGTGTTAGTAATTACCAGTCATACACACTGCCTGGGGCGGCACGGTGGTGTAGTGGTTAGCGCTGTCGCCTCACAGCAAGAAGGTCCGGGTTCGAGCCCCGTGGCCAGCGAGGGCCTTTCTGTGTGGAGTTTGCATGTTCTCCCCGTGTCCGCATGGGTTTCCTCCGGGTGCTCCGGTTTCCCCCACAGTCCAAAGACATGCAGGTTAGGTTAACTGGTGACTCTAAATTGACCGTAGGTGTGAATGCGAGTGTGAATGGTTGTCTGTGTCTATGTGTCAGCCCTCTGATGACCTGGTGACTTGTCCAGGGTGTACCCCGCCTTTCGCCCGTAGTCAGCTGGGATAGGCTCCAGCTTGCCTGCGACCCTGTAGAAGGATAAAGCGGCTAGAGATAATGAGATGAGATGAGATGAGATGAAATGAGACACACCGCCTGGTGGCCGGTGTTAGTAATTACCAGTCATACACACCGCCTGGGGTGGCACGGTGGTGTAGTGGTTAGCGCTGTCGCCTCACAGCAAGAAGGTCCGGGTTCGAGCCCCGTGGCCAGCGAGGGCCTTTCTGTGTGGAGTTTGCATGTTCTCCCCGTGTCCGCGTGGGTTTCCTCCAGGTGCTCCGGTTTCCCCCACAGTCCAAAGACATGCAGGTTAGGTTAACTGGTGACTCTAAATTGACCGTAGGTGTGAATGTGAGTGTGAATGGTTGTCTGTGTCTATGTGTCAGCCCTGTGATGACCTGGCGACTTGTCCAGGGTGTACCCCGCCTTTCGCCCGTAGTCAGCTGGGATAGGCTCCAGCTTGCCTGCGACCCTGTAGAAGGATAAAGTGGCTAGAGATGATGAGATGAGATGAGATGAGATGAGATGAGATGAGACACACCGCCTGGTGGCCGGTGTTAGTAATTACCAGTCATACACACCGCCTGGGGTGGCACGGTGGTGTAGTGGTTAGCGCTGTCGCCTCACAGCAAGAAGGTCCGGGTTCGAGCCCCGTGGCCAGCGAGGGCCTTTCTGTGTGGAGTTTGCATGTTCTCCCCGTGTCCGCGTGGGTTTCCTCCAGGTGCTCCGGTTTCCCCCACAGTCCAAAGACATGCAGGTTAGGTTAACTGGTGACTCTAAATTGAACGTGAGTGTGAATGGTTGTCTGTGTCTATGTGTCAGCCCTGTGATGACCTGGTGACTTGTCCAGGGTGTACCCCACCTTTCGCCCGTAGTCAGCTGGGATAGGCTCCAGCTTGCCTGCGACCCTGTAGAAGGATAAAGCGGCTAGAGATAATGAGATGAGATGAGACACACCGCCTAGTGGTCGGTGTTAGTAATTACCAGTCATACACACCGCCTAGTGGTCAGTGTTAGTAATTACCAGTCATACACACCACCTGGTGGCCAGTGTTAGCCAGTAAATAAATAAAACAAAAGAGACTGGCTATGATATAAGAAAATTCTACAACCCAGAAACAGATGGGAGCTCCGCTTTTAGGCAGTGCCTAAATCTATATATTATATGTTATTTGGTATAATACTGGCATATAGCCCTGAGTTAGGTCTGGCAGTTTATCCTTAGCTCCACTTGTTTTCTAAGTAAACCTGGGTTCTATTTCATTTCTCCTGACCGCCAGAGGCGGTGCTTAAAGCACCTGGATGTTCATCACATGCTCATGCAGTTCGAGTGTATATACCAACAAGGTCGCTTGCGACAGGGGTGACGTATGCCACTGCACCGGTACTTAAGGTACGTTCACCCCGGAAGCGTTCTCTTGCATCTTCTCATGCAAAGCAGGTTTGTTTTGAGCCGTATTATTTTTGCTAAGAGCAATCACCTGGAGTCTTGCAAACCCTTAACGGGTTGGAGCTGCGTTTTTTTCACCCTCTTAAGACTGCGATTTGCCATTTGGTTAAGTGATTTGTCTCGAAGCTTTAAGGTAAGTAAAGTATTTTCAGCTAAGCCATTTATGAGTGAGTTTGCTCTGACTTCGGCAGCTAGCAACTTCTAATTATAAGTTTCAGTTTCACCGTGATCATATGGGTGTTTTCTCGCCTTGCAGCGATCTAATAAGCATCGTTTTGTTGCAAGTGTGATACTTATTTGGTGTTTTTGTGCGCTTTTGATTCACACTGTAGCTTGTTTATTTCAGTTTTGATTGCTGATTACCTGAACGTGGTTGGGTGAGTGTGTTTGCTCCTGACTCCGCCACGGATATTTCGTTTTGTTTGCTTGGCTCTGTATTGGTACTTTGACACTGCTTGTTTACCATCACCTAATCCATATTTAGGTAAGTAGAATAAACAGCGGTCATGTTTATGTTTTGTGCTGATTGTCGAGCCCCTCTCGAGCCAGAGGATGGTCATGATCGATGCCTGAGCTGCCTCGGCATCGATCATCTGCGACAGGGATTAACTGAACAGGCATGTATGAACTGCAGTTGCCTCAGTTTAGCCGCATGCACTGCTAGGCTTGCTCAGCTGGAAAGCAGTTTGGGCTCTCGACTGCCCCCAGCACCGAGCGACTGCGCTCTGTCTCCTAAGTCTAGGAAGCACCCTAAGCAGCCGTCATGTGAGGCTCCCTGTAGGCCCAAACACCAGAAGGTAGACCCCTTAGCGCAACGAGTGGACACCTTGGCTTCAGAGTTTGCTGAGATTAAGGCTTTGCTCTATAACCTACAACCGCCTGAGGCACGGCCTGCTGATGCTCTTGCCACTGCTGCTTCATTTACTCCTCCTGAGCCACAGCCTCCGGTGCTGTCCCCGGCCGCGGAGCTTCAAGAGGAGGACGTGCTTTCCACTATGGCGTCTGACAGCCTAGATGCGGAAGAATGGGAGGACGGGGGGCGACTCCATAGACACTGGCCGCAGTTCACTGAAGGGCTCAGTGGATAGCCGAACATCAGTGGTCAAGCCCGCGGTAAAAATGGCGCTAGCCCGCCTGGGGTTGGACACGGCGCCATCTGAAGTACGGATGCAGAGTGCCTTTTTTAGACAGGCCTCGCCCTCTGCTGTTTTCACTATTCCACCTTCAGCCCCCTTTATTGAGGAGCTGCAGAGATGCTGGGCGGACCCCAGGCGTTTCTCCCACCTTCCTAGTGACTGCCGGGCGTTGGCTAGCATGCAGGATGCGTCCAGTCATGGTCTGGCCAGCATGCCAACAATCGAACTGGCCCTTGCTGCCCTGATCCTTTTGCCGGACGAGGCGTTGAGACCCGATGCTCGCTGTCCACGGCCACAGTGTCGTTTGACTGATGACTTCATTGGGAAGAGCTATGACGCTGCAGCACGGGCTGCACGCATAGGCAATTCGTTATCTCACCTGATCCTGGCCCAGTCTCAGGCCCTTCAGTCTTCTGGAGCAGACCCATCACTGCAAAGCCTAAGTGAGGCCTCGCTGCAGGCATTTGCTTTAATGTCCAGGGAGCTGGGCAGACTGATGTCGTCTTTAACCCTCGCCAGGCGTCAGGTATGGTTGGCTCAGTCACCACTCTCAGAGCCCTGCAGGAGGGCCCTCCACACTCTCCCAGTTGTTCCGGGACAGCTCTTTGGTGCCGCTGCACAACAGGCTTTGGAGCACACCCTTCAGGTGACTCAAGCCAGGCAGCAGTTTGCCAGCCTGAGGCATGTGTCCACGTGGGCGCAAAGGTAGGGGGGCGTGGAGGCAGACGTTGACTACTCCACTCCGGCGGTCGGACACTTCACCAGTCAACAACTCGCCTACTGGGAAGTGGTAACATCGGACCCCTGGGTTGTATCCACCCTCTCTCAGGGTTACAGCATACAATTCAGATGCCGACCGCCGAGATTTCAAGGGGTCAAAATGACCATAGTAAAAGATCAGGCCAAAGCTCTGGCACTACGCCAGGAGGTCTTGGCCCTCCTGGAAAAGGGTGCCATCAAGCCATTAGATCCACCTTCACAAAACAGTGGGTTTTATTCCACCTATTTCATCATCCCAAAAAAAGGGGGTGGGCTTCGCCCCGTACTGGATCTGAGACATTTGAATGACCACCTCAAGGTCTTCAAATTCCATATGCTGCGCACATCCGACGTCTTAAAGGGATAGTTCGGGATTTTTGACATGAATCTGTATGGCATCCCCATCAATAGTGTCGTGCAAACACACTGACTTACCCCTGACAGCATCCTGTGAGTCCAGTTCTTGTCCAGTTTTGGTCCAGACGAAAGTAGTCCGGCAAGTTTGTTGGGGTCACGAAAGTAAAACGTTTGTTTTTATATCTGGAACTATTTTCAGCCACAGCACAGGCAAAGCACCGCTGCAGGCGCAAAGACACCGCGCAGCGCCTGAAAACGGGTTTTCAGGCGCTGTGCACCCGTTTTCAGGCGCTGCACACCCGTTTTCAGGCGCTGCGCGGTGTCTTTGCGCCTGCAGCGGTGCTTTGCCTGTGCTGTGGCTGAAAATAGTTCCAGATATAAATTGGTCTAGTAAATCCCTTCGTGTTAATTTGCATTGATATGTGTACTCAGTGTGAATGTACAAGTCATGAGAAATAATTATAAAAAATCTTCCGAAAGAGCCGGCTCCTTATAGTAAGAAGAGCCAAAAGAGCCGAAATTCCCATCACTAGTAAACAATGAATGAAACAGCCGTGGCTGTCACCTGGCGGCAGCGCGCAGTGATAAGAAGGGAGAGAAAATAGTGCCAAGCGATTTTGAGGTCTGACTTTTTATTTGACAATGGTTTTGTGATGCAAATATATCACTCTTTTGAAGACATACTGTTTTGAGACAAAAAACATTTTACTTTCGTGACCCCAACAAACTTGCCGGACTACTTTCATCTGGACCAAAACTGGACAAGAACTGGACTCACAGGATGCTGTCAGGGGTAAGTCAGTGTGTTTGCACGACACTATTGATGGGGATGCCATACAGATTCATGTCAAAAATCCCGAACTATCCCTTTAAACAGCATCAGACAGGACGATTGGTTCACAACCATCGATCTGAAGGATGCATACTTCCACGTTCCCATCACTCCTCATCACAGGCAGTTCCTCCGCTTCGCCTTCGAAGGGAGGGCTTACCAGTTCCGAGTATTACCGTTCGGAATTTCCCTAGCACCCAGAATCTTTATGAGATTCGTCGCGGCAGCACTGTCCCTACTTCAGAGCAGGGGAATGCGTATCCTCCCCTACCTGGATGACTGGTTGATTTGTTCTCAGTCAAGGGTAGACGCGCTCAGCGACTCAGTCGTGCTGGTTTCTCACATCACCAAGCTTGGGCTCAGGGTGAACCACGCCAAGAGCTCCCTCACACCCAGCCAGAAGACTGTGTTTCTTGGCCTTCAGCTGGACTCTCAGCTGTTGAGGGCAACCCTGTCTCAGCGACGGGTGAGCGATATTGTCCGACTGTTACATCGCTTCAGGAAGGGACAAACCCTGACCTTCAGGTCTTTCCAGACACTGCTAGGTATGCTCACCGCGGCCTCGTCGGTAGTTCCTTTGGGCCTCCTCACACTCAGGCCTCTACAGAGCTGGATGAACAGCCTTGGTTTACATCCACAACATCACAGGCACAGGTCAGTCAGACTCACTGCCAGTTGCTCCTCATGTCTACATCCATGGGGAGAGCGCTCTTTCCTAACGCGGGGGGTCCCCATGGGGTCCATACCCTCTCGCAGAGAAGTAGTCGCCACTGATGCATCGCTGATCGGCTGGGGTGCAGTGTGGCAGTGCAGGACTGCCCGGGGCGTATGGGCCCCACAACAGCGGGGACAACACATCAATGTGTTAGAACTGCGGGCCGTCTTCCTCGCCTTGAAACATTTCCTTCTGGTTTTAGCGGGTCGGCATGACCTTATAAGGACCGACAATACATCTGTGGTCTATCATATAAACCACCAGGGCAGCACCAGGTCACTACCTTCCCTGAAGCTCACTCGGCGCCTGCTGACATGGACTTACCCTCGTCTGTTGAGCCTGAGGGCAATGCATTTACCAGGAGTGAGGAACACTGCTGCGGATCTTCTGTCGCGACAGAACCCCGACCCGGAGGAGTGGAAGCTGCACCCGGAAGTGGTGCAGAGCATTTGGCTGCAATACGGCAGGGCAGAGGTGGACCTTTTCGCCTCTCAGGCCACGACACATTGTCCCCTGTGGTTTGCACTGAAAGAAACGTCGAGCCCCCTGGGCCAAGATGCACTGGCACACGAGTGGCCACAGCAGCTCCTGTATGCTTTCCCACCACTCCCACAAATTCTGCCCACTCTTGAGAGGATCCTCAAGGAGGGTCACAGGGTGCTGTTGGTAGCCCCCAATTGGCCGGGGAGAGTCTGGTTCCCTACCCTGTACGGGTTGCTGCACGGGGAGCCTTGGTGTCTTCCTGCACGGATGGACCTCCTCTCACAGATGGGGGGTCAGATTTGGCATCCGAACCCAGCACGGTTGCAGCTGTGGGTGTGGCCTCTGAAGGGCCCGACCCACTGCTAGCAGAATGTGAGCCGACTGTTGTGAGGACCATCCAGTGCTCCTGCGCACCTTCCACCAATGTGCTCTATGCCAATAGGTGGAAGCTCTTTGTGAGTTGGTGCCAAGCATGCCATCAGGAACCGACGTGTTGCCCGATACCGGTGATTCTCAGCATTTTACAGTCTCGTCTGGACGAGGGCCTTGCACCCTCCACCATCAAGGTGTATGTAGCGGCTATATCCGCAATGCACAACAGGGTGGACGGGCTGACTGTGGGATCCCACACACTGGTGAGCCGCTTTCTTAAAGGTGCTCAGCGCATGAGACCCCCTCAACGCAGTCCAAGACCAGCTTGGGACTTGCCTCTGGTTTTAAGTGCACTGTGTAAACCTCCATTTGAACCCCTACAGGGGACGGAGCTCAAATGGCTATCTTTAAAGACAGCATTCCTTTTAGCTATGGCGTCGGCTAAGAGAGCGGGTGAACTACACGCCCTGTCTATTGGCCGGGAGTGCTTACGATGGAGCCCCGATGGCACGGGTGTAACATTGTGGCCTAATCCTTTGTTTCTGCCCAAGAACTTCTCCTCTTCGTACACCAATCAGCCCCTCAGCCTGGAACCCTTCAGACCACTGCCTGAGGAGAATAAGCAGGGCCAAGGTCACGTCCTTCTTTGCCCAGTTCGAGCACTGAGGGCATACATTGAAGCGACTGCTGCATTTCGACAGTCGGATGCACTGTTTGTGTGTCACACTGGACATAGGCACGGCCATGCGTTGTCCAAACAGAGACTGTCGAACTGGATCGTGGAGGCCATTAGCCATGCCTACACTAACAGCAGCCTCCCGGTCCCTCCCCACATCTGAGGCCACTCCACTCAGAGTGTGGCTGCATCATGGGCGGCTCTACATGGAGTTCCACTCTCTGATATCTGTGCTGCTGCCTCATGGGTCTCAACTTGCACGTTTGCAAGGTTTTATAGGGTTAATGTGGCCATGCACAATCCACTGGCCACAGCCACCCTTTTCAGCCATTCGTAGGGTAAGTAGGTCTTCCTCATGACCCTATTGGTATTAGTCATCCAGGTGCTTTAAGGACTACCTCTGGCGGTCAGGAGAAATGAAATAGAACGATGGTTACGTATGTAACCACGGTTCTATGAATTTCGGATGACTGCCAGAGCTTGGCTGTCACTCGGAAGGCTGACGCGAAGACTGCCAAGAGAACGCTTCCGGGATGAACGTACCTTAAGTACCGGTGCAGTGGCATACGTCACCCCTGTCACAAGCGACCTTGTTGGTATATACACTCGAACTGCATGAGCATGTGATGAACATCCAGGTGCTTTAAGCACCGCCTCTGGCGGTCATCCGAAATTCATAGAACCGCGGTTACATACGTAACAATCGTTTTGTGCTCTTCCAGAGTGTGAAAGTACACTACAGCACATATTCTGCATATTTACAATTCTGATGATGACAACAAAATATCTTCATAGTGTCCTGATATTTAGCATGGCTGTTTCTCAGAACCATTTAACCCCTGATATCCATCCATCCATTATCTGTAACCACTTATCCTGTACAGGGCAAGCTGGAGCCTATCCCAGCTGACTATGGGCGAGAGGCAGGGTACACCCTGGACAAGTCACCAGATCATCACAGGGCTGACACATAGAGACAAACCACCATTCACACTCACATTCACACGTGTGGTCAATTTAGAGCCACCAATTAGCCTAACCTGCATGTCTTTGGACTGTAGGGGAAACCGGAACACCCGGAGGAAACCCACACAGACAACATACAAACTCCACACAGAAAGGCCCCGTCAGCCACTGGGCTCGAACCCATAACCTTCTTGCTGTGAGGTGACAGTGCTAACCACGACACCACTGTGCTGCCCTAACCCTTGATATGGAAGCAATAAAGGTTTTGTAATAAAGTTCTGTATTTAGAGCTGTTCTGCTCTCCTGTGTCCTCCACTTTCCAGAAAACTTCACTCCTGAATTACACAGAGTCAGCATGGGAAAGCCAAAGATAGTACTGTATGTGGCTTTTTAGGCTAAGTAGGGGCCCTTCCTTACCACTGAGCACACCTGCACCAAATACATTACTCTCCTGAAAGCTATTTAAATATCTCATGGACCCAGCTTGTACAAACACTTAGCATGCTAAAATATTTAGCAGGCTAATCATTCTCCACAAGGGACAGCTATTACTCGAGTAGCTTTTGGGGAGTATCTTTATTAAAAGAAAAATAGTGCTATGAGCCCAACAGTAACATGATCTGAAAAATGCACTCACAAATATTTGCAATTACAAAATGTGTCTAGGCAATAAAAGAGGCAAACCAAACCCCATGCAGAGATGCTGTTGCCGTTTTTCTTTTTTATCTTGACTGATATTGCATTACTTTGTGTGAATAAAAGTATTCACCTTGTGCATGATGATGTGCAGTTTTATATACTCTAAAAACTGAACATCAAAACAAAGGACACGTACTTGTGACTCACGAATGTGAGAAATTATTACTGTAAATGATGACTGAAGTAAGAAATATTACAAATTACCTTATTTTATTAGAACAATATACAGTAGCTACTGTATAATCTAAAATGGCCCAAATCTTTATAATTCTTAATAGGAAACATAAATCAGAGAGTCAAACACATATATATTATATAGACATGAGTGTTTTACTGGGAAATACACCACTTGCATTTTTCATACGAGCTACATCCAGAACATGGAGAACCAAAACCGTGACATAAATCTCTACATGTCACTTGCGAGGAAATCAATGAATTGTTTTGATAAATTTGGGTACTTTTTGTTGGTGAATGTGCTAAATAATAAAAAGAAAATCAGACATTGGCTTGAAGATATGAAGTTTATCTTCTCGTGTTGAAAAACTCCTATTTTTCATACAAAATATATTGTAGATCTGAGTGGCATATTCCCCAATATTTCACTCCATGACGTCACTTCCAGTGCTTTCCCACTGAAATTTAAACTCTTTTGATTAACTTGCGTAATTTTTTTGTGGATGTGTCTATATAATACAGTGATGCTTGAAAGTTTGTGAACCCTTTAGAATTTTCTGTATTTCTGCATAAATATGACCTAAAACATCATCAGATTTTCACACAAGTCCTAAAAGTATATAATAAATCAGTATAAAGTATAAAGTATAAATAAAGAGAACCCAGTTAAACAAATGAGACAAAAATATTATACTTGGTCATTTATTTATTGAGGAAAATGATCCAATATTACATATCTGTGAGTGGCAAAAGTATGTGAACCTCTAGGATTAGCAGTTAATTTGAAGGTGAAATTAGAGTCAGGTGTTTTCAATCAATGGGGCGACAATCAGGTGTGAGTGGGCACCCTGTTTTATTTAAAGAATTGGGATCTATCAAAGTCTGATCTTCACAACACATGTTTGTAGAAGTGTATCATGGCATGAACAAAGGAGATTTCTGAGGACCTCAGAAAAAGCGTTGTTGATGCTCATCAGGCTGGAAAAGGTTACAAAACCATCTCTAAAGAGTTTGGCCTCCACTAATCCACGTCAGGCAGATTGTGTACAAATGGAGGAAATTCAAGACCATTGTTACCCTCCCCAGGAGTGGTCGACCAATAAAGATCACTCCAAGAGCAAGGCGTGTCGTAGTTAGTGAGGTCACAAAGGACCACAAGGTAACTTCTAAGCAACTGAAGGCCTCGCTCACATTGGCTAATGTTAATGTTCATGAGTCCACCATCAGGAGAACACTGAACAACAGTGGTGTGCATGGCAGGGTTGCAAGGAGAAAGCCACTGCTCTCCAAAAAGAACATTGCTGCTTGTCTGCAGTTTGCTAAAGATCATGTGGACAAGCCAGAAGGCTATTGGAAAAATGTTTTTTGGACGGATGAGACCAAAATAGAACTTTTTGGTTTAAATGAAAAGCGTTATGTTTGGAGAAAGGAAAACACTGCATTCCAGCATAAGAACCTTATCCCATCTGTGAAACATGATGGTGGTAGTATCATGGTTTGGGCCTGTTTTGCTGCATCTGGGCCAGGACGGCTTGCCACATTGATAGAACAATGAATTCTGAATTATACCAGCAAATTCTAAAGGAAGATGTCAGGACATCTGTCCATGAACTGAATCTCAAGAGAAGGTGGGTCATGCAGCAAGACAACGACCCTAAGCACACAAGTCATTCTACCAAAGAATGGTTAAAGAAGAATAAAGTTAATGTTTTGGAATGGCCAAGTCGAAGTCCTGACCTTAATCCAATCGAAATGTTGTGGAAGGACCTGAAGCGAGCAGTTCATGTGAGGAAACCCACCAACATCCCAGAGTTGAAGCTGTTCTGTACAGAGGAATGGGCTAAAATTCCTCCAAGCCGGTGTGCAGGACTGATCAACAGTTACCGGAAACGTTTCGTTGCAGTTATTGCTGCACAAGGGGGTCACACCAGACACTGAAAGCCAAGGTTCACATACTTTTGCCACTCACAGATATATCATATTGGACCATTTTCCTCAATAAATAAATGACCAAGTCTAATATTTTTTGTCTCATTTGTTTAACTGGGTTCTCTTCATCTATTTTTAGGACTTGTGTGAAAATTTGATGATGTTTTCAGTCATATTTATGCAGAAATATAGAAAATTCTAAAGGGTTCACAAACTTTCAAGCACCACTGTATAAAGAATATTACACGGTTACATGAAGATATGAAGTTTATCTTCTCCTGTTGAAAAATGTATGACTCGTTCACTTCACTCACTCGTGATATATCCATTCACCATTCGAAGATAAACTTCATATCTTCATGCAAATCTGTAATATCCTCATATTTAAGTTGTAGAGTTTATTACTAGTACTGTCTGAGTCTTTTATCCAGGTTTAAAGGGTTTACACTTTCACTGCCTGCCTAACACTCGTTTAAAGTCTTTTTAGGATTAGAAAGCAACCAGTTAACACGTTCCACGAATCGTTTAATTTTCTTATTTAATTGTTGTGTATGCTTGTCTGTGGCAATAGCAATTAAACTGTAATAAACCTGTTGGTGTTCAAATGTGTATATAATCTCAAAATATCATATCCAACCCATACAATATCCAGCCAAGACCTATGTACATTGGTGTGGTGTGAAAGAACAGCTGTGTGACTCACATCCTTTTTTTGGCATATATCATGCAAAATTGTCTAAACAGCACAAGAGCCGACTGAATGTCAAAAGGTCTGTCAAATCCGATTTCGTGGTTTCTTTCCCTGTAATTTGGTGAATTTTACTTCTTTTGTAAAATTTGCGACAAGAACAACAATGTTAACAAAAACCAGCCTGAAGGAAGGTCATGGGAAGAGTGTACCTGGGCCTATAGCAAAGTGGCCTGTGTCCTTCATTCTTCCTTTCTGGGTTCTTTTCTAACTGTATTAAGTTACTTGTTATGACAAGAACAAACATGGCAAATGTGCTTCCTTCTACTTTGGCTTCTCTACCTGTGTAGAGGAGTTTTATTCAATCTGTACTGAGGTAAATACACTAATTAAATAATATTGGCTGGCGTTGAGTGGTATATCAGATATATTCCATTCAGCTAGCATGATATTGAACGAGTCAAAGACTCGTTCAATATCATGCTAGCTGAATGGAATATATCTGATATACCACAAAAAAGCCAGCTATTATTATTATTATTATTATTATTATTATTATTATTATACATTTGATGAAACAATTATAGATTTTACAGGGTTTACAAATTGTCACAGTCGTTCGTTAGCATGGTAGTTTTAGGTGTAATATGTATCTTATGGTATTTTCAATTCAATGCGACAGTTTACTGCGGGCGCCACCAGTGAACACAGAAATGCTTCTGCGCATGCACAGCAGAAAACTCTCCCATTGAACATTCACATCAGCTCCGACGAGTATCGTCATGTTGTCTTGACAACCATGCAATACCGTAAACCATATTGAAGGCTCATTCTCCATTGGGTAGAGTGATGTAATACACATAGGATAAGCAATATGCTAACAATATTGCATGCTATCAAACCAAATGAATGAAACCCTCTAGAAGGGAATAGAATACATGTTTTGATTCCATCGAAAAAGTCTCCTGTATGTATAATAATGCTTCGTATGCTGGCTCTTACACATACCTACGACTGGGATCTGCTTTCTTCTCCAAACATAATAGTAGCTCCTGACTCACAACCATTTTGACTTCCTTAACCCGCTAGCTTGTTACCCTGACCTGTAGGCTTGGGAGATCCCTGACCCACAGCCTGCTTTGCTGATTCATCAGCATGCACGTTTCAGCTCTGGGTTCCCAGCAGATGTTGCTCCTCCTCCACACCCTCAGGCTGTTGTTCCTTTCTTTAATACAACAAGATTAGTGTAGACCAAAACAAAATGAAAAGAATGACACTAATGACTTTGAAAAAGAATCTAAAGTAAAGGGTTGGGTTTAGCATGGCAAAAATCAATAAGCTGCACAATTTTGTCTTTGGTTTCAAGGAATGAAAAAGTGCTTCAAATGCAGTTGTGACATGAAAGTAAAGTGGCCCGGTATCTCAAGGGTGCCTGGAATTGAGTCTACACGAGGAACTGAAGTGGATCAAGGAAACATGCGACATAATGCACCTTAGTACTAATGCCAACACCTACTCAAGTTTATCCCTTGGGAATCTTTGACATGCACAATAAGACATGCATGAAAAAGTTCACGATCTACAGTAGTGATATGCCCTATGGTAAGGTTGCAATTTTTTTTAATTTTTATTTGCCCTTTACTGACTGAATAGACATATAAAATACTGTGTAACATGCCATTTGGATGGAATGGCCTTTAAACAGACAAGTAAGACTACTGCATGATGCATTAATCGGCTGTACTAATGGCAACCCACACTTAGCCCGGAGGCTTATTCTATTTACATTTCTATTATATTTAAATCCCTGTCTCACATCCAAAGCTCCAGACTTAAAATGGAACGCCCTGTACTGATGGATGATCTTGCTCAGCTTAACTCAAAACATTTTAATTTAAGATTTAAAATTGTTTGAGGAAAAAAAAGGCATTTGTCATTATATAAGGGGAATTATCATGAGCTGTAAAATAAATAAATACTGAAATGACTTAATCAATCTGTATCATCTAATCCATGACTGCAGGGGCTTCAGGAAGTGACTTGGATAGAGATATTTAAAAAAAATTTTTATCACATATTATACTCTAATCTGTACACTAGCTACAGATTATATTTTGGGACACTAATCACACAAAACAGGGTTTTATCCTTTCAGGCTTCCTCTTTATTAAAAAGGTTTGTGGCAGTTTGATGTGCCCTGAAGAATGAAAGTAGATTATGGGAATTATGGCCTCAGTGAGTGCTGTCAACATACATTATTTGTGGACACATGACCTTTACATTTTTGTACTTTCCATTCCAGATTTTGTCCCACCATTGTTGTTATGTTAACTTCCACTATTCTGGAAAGGCTTTCCACTGGGTTTTGGAATGTGGCTGTGGGGTTTTGCCCATTCACACACAAGACCATTAGACCCCGGAACCCTGGGGTGATAGTCAAGTCAAGTCAAGTTTATTTTTATAGCGCTTTTAACAATAGACATTGTCGCAAAACAGCTTTACAGAATTTTAATGACTTTAAACATGAGCTAATTTTATTCCTAATCTATCCCCAATTAGCAAGCCTGTGGCAATGGTGGCAAGGAAAAACTCCTTCAGACGACATGAGGAAGAAACCTTGAGAGCTAACCAGACTCAAACGGGAACCCATCCTCATTTGGGTGATAACAGACAATGTGATTATAACATTTTTAACAGTTTTAACATGAAGTTTGTTTTGTTGATGTTATAACTCTTCACTGATAGAAACTTGAGTGCAAAACTGTTCATGGCAACTGCCGTCCTAAAGTTAGCAAGTCAACTGTAGTCATCAGCCATAAAAGCATTACTGTAAGTGTCCAGAGCATCTTCCAAGTGCGACTGTTAATTCTCCATATGGGGCCGTCTTCCACAGGAGCGACGTGATGAAACTCCAGTCAGACGTAGGGCACCAGGATGGATCAGGCAGGTCCGAGGAGTGGATTCAGCAAGCATTAATCTCACTAAACTCCATGACAACTGCACTCAAAAATGTTGGTATCATTAGCTTGAAGTGAACCTAGCTGGTACCTCTCTTACCTAGAGAGAACATATCTTCTACAGACATTAGTTTAACAAAGTTTAAAAAGATGTGGGGGAAAAACAGCAGCATGCAATGTATCAGCTTCTGATAAAACATACTCTGTTAACTTACTTAGAGTCACTAAATAGAATATTTAAGGGTCATTCTAGAATTCAGGGCACATTTCGTGTCTCCAAGATAAACCTTTTGTTATTTTCCACAAAAGAACTCTTTATTGAATCAGTTTTGAACAATAACGCAAATTATGACAAACTTTCACCAGTAGCATTGCTTGATGTACATTTTAGACCCAATTTATCCATAAAACATTAACTAAATGACTCCCACCCCTTCCCCCACATTAGTGACTGTCTTTGACTACCGATTCATCCATTCAGCTTGAATAAACAAAGTGATTCAGTCTAACAATGTGTTTTTTGGGGCTTATTCTATTAACTGTTATTAAATCAGTTGCATAGAAAGTCTATTTTCTGTATGTATTATGTGAAATTTCAGTAATAATAAGAATTATATATATATATTCATCCCAGTGTTCTCATCAACTCTGTTAACTCTGTTATAAAACCGCATAAAATCCACAAAGACTTTTAATAATGCATATGACACCTACACTGAGAGATGTCATTTCCTCTGGCAGGAAACTTCAGAAAGGCAGTGACGTACATTACGTTTCTTCTCTCATTCAATTGAACAAAATGTTGAGGATACACCAGCAGTAGATTATTTATTTGTCAAATCTGTTATTGTGATACTGGAGTGAATCTCTTGCTCATTTTTTTTTAAAAGCAATCATATGATTAAAATCCATAAAATTCTGTTTTTATATATGCCATGTGCCAGCTAGTTTGAGGTTAGCATGTGGAGTTAAGACACAAAATGGCAGAAAATGTCAACTCTGTTGTCGTCAATTCTGTTCATGGGTTGTCCAGTTTAACAATACATTTTTTGAATAAATATTTAATGTCTTACAGGTTTAAGGTTTGAAAATACTTGTAATGTTAAATTTGAAGTGTGTTCTATGACAATAAAAAAGTTTAATAGAAAAAAAATTCCAGTTTTTTGTTTTCTTTCAACACTTGAAATGTACCCGCAATAAGAGAATGGGCCATGAATCGAATGCAAATTCAAATCCTGGAAATCCATCACCTTATACATGATAGTACACACCTAACTCCGATATTCAAAGAGTTAATGGAAGTCCTGATCAGCTAGATCAAGGGTGTAATTAAATTTTCTTATGTGTTGTATCAGGGTTCAGCAGCTTAAACTAAGGTTTTTTGTAAGGATCCAGTCCATCACTTTACACACTGGCTGCATTGCCTTCCACTGAGCCTGTATGTCTTTTGATACTTAATTGTGAGCTTGAGTATTTAATTCCACCCCCTGATTACTTCATGCTCCTCATGTAGTGCAACCTTTTATTACTGAAAATCCAATTCAATGGCATGTGTGGAGCAATAAAGGACACTTAAATTTTCACTGACATGGATTTAACACATTATTTCCAGGCAATATGCAGTGCTATTTATAGCCACTGTCCATGGGATGCAGTGATGGCACACATGAGGCTTAATTTTTTTGCCAGAGAGAATGAAATGTCAGTAGTGATGAACTGCTTCCATAATTAATAATAATAATTAAAAAAAACCTTTAAATATCCACTACTTTGTGCCATTCTAGAAATTATTACACAAATTGCTTCTTTTTAATACACAAGCCTGATAACAGGGGAAATAATTAATCTGCCAGATTGTGAGTGGATAAATCAATGACAAAACCTTTTGATAACCCATTAAAGCTTATTGTTCTACTTGGAAAAAATGTACTTGGGATAAAACGAGGCACATTTTGAAGATATTGCTCTTGAAAAATTGCTTGGTGCGATTACTAAAATGCGCTTATGAAAACTCATGAAAAGATTTTAATTATGGTTCGAAATAGATTCACATTGTCATTAAAGATGGAGGTTAAACAGGCACACCTTCTCTTTCATCAATCATTGAAACGAGGGTGTCATGGGGTTGACCCTGAGTTATCGCTCTTTGCCTGGCCATAATGAGGCAAACTGGATCTGCGCTGTGCTAACTAGGGCAAACAAAGTCTATGAAGTCAGAGATAACTGCAGTCTTCTGGAGCTGATGCATTCAACTAGAAAATAAATCAAACTGTCTTCTGGCAAAGTCAAGACAGAAGGTTTTAAAAAACATGAATGAGTGGAAATGAGTACTTAGAAAATAGGCACTAAAACATATAATGCTGGTTAAACCTAGTCTAGTGCTTTGTATGTAGTTCTATTTCAGAAAGTAGCAAGAGAATATTCAACCTAATGTGAGGAATACGCAGTTCCTCTGAAGCTAAAATACACACCATAAAAGCATATATGTTTATGTTTTTGCCTTCTGTTTGCAAGTTACTGAGAGAGAGAGAGAGAGAGAGAGAGAGAGAGAGAGAGAGTGTGTGGTGCTTGAAAGTTTGTGAACAGTTTAGAATTTTCTATATTTCTGCATAAATATGACCTAAAACATCATCAGATTTTCACACATGTCCTAAAAGTAGATAAAGAGAACCCAGTTAAACAAATGAGACAAAAAATATTATACTTGGGCATTTATTTATTGAGGAAAATGATCCAATATTACACATCTGTGAGTGGCAAAAGTATGTGAACCTTTGCTTTCAGTATCTGGTGTGACCCCCTTGTGCAGCAATAACTGCAACTAAACGTTTCCGGTAACTGTTGATCAGTCCTGCACATTGGCTTGGAGGAATTTTAGCCCATTCCTCCATACAGAACAGCTTCAACTCTGGGATGTTGGTGGGTTTCTTCACATGAACTGCTCGCTTTGGGTCCTTCCACAACATTTCAATTGGATTAAGGTCAGGACTTTGACTTGGCCATTCCAAAACATTAACTTTATTCTTCTTTAACCATTCTTTGGTAGAACGACTTGCATGCTTAGGGTCGTTGTCTTGCTGCATGATCCACCTCCTCTTGAGATTCAGTTCATGGACAGATGTCCTGACATTTTCCTTTAGAATTTGCTGGTATAATTCAGAATTCATTGTTCCATCAATGATGGCAACTGTCCTGGCCCAGATGCAGCAAAACAGGCCCAAACCATGATACTACCACCAACATGTTTCACAGATGGGATAAGGTTCTTATGCTGGAACGCAGTGTTTTCCTTTCTCCAGACATAACGCTTTTCATTTAAACCAAAAAGTTCTATTTTGGTCTCATCCATCCACAAAACATTTTACCAATAGCCTTCTGGCTTGTCCATGTGATCTTTAGCAAACTGCAGACAAGCAGCAATGTTCCTTTTGGAGAGCAGTGGCTTTCTCCTTGCAACCCTGCCGTGCACACCATTGTTGTTCAGTGTTCTCCTGATGGTGGACTCATGAACATTAACATTAGCCAATGTGAGCGAGGCCTTCAGTTACTTAGAAGTTACCTTGGGGTCCTTTGTGACCTCGCCGACTATTACACGCCTTGCTCTTGGAGTGATCTTTGTTGGTGCACCACTCCTAGGGAGGGTAATAACGGTCTTGAATTTCCTCCATTTGTACACAATCTGTCTGACTGTGGATTGGTGGAGTCCAAACTCTTTAGAGATCTTTTTGTAACCTTTTCCAGCCTGATGAGCATCAACAACGCTTTTTCTGAGGCCCTCAAAATTCTCTTTTGTTCATGCCATGATACACTTTCATAAACATGTGTTGTGAAGATCAGACTTTGATAGATCCCTGTTCTTTAACTAAAACAGGGTGCCCACTCACACCTGATTGTCATCCCATCGATTGAAAACACCTGACTCTAATTTCACCTTCAAATGAACTAATCCTAGAGGTTCACATACTTTTGCCACTCACAGATATGTAATATTGGATCATTTTCCTCAATAAATAAATGACCAAGTATAATATTTTGTCTCATTTGTTTAACTGGGTTCTCCTTATCTACTTTTAGGACTTGTGTGAAAATCTGATGATGTTTTAGGTCATATTTATGCAGAAATATAGAAAATTCTAAAGGGTCCACAAACTTTCAAGCACCACTGTATATATATGCCATTACAAAGTTTATTTTCAGGTGGTGAATATATTTCACGAGTGAGCAAAGTGAACGAGTAATATATTTTTCAACATGAGAGGATAAACTTAATTTCTATGTGGCACCATGTAATGTTCTTTGTATTATATGGACACATCCACAAAAAAAGAAAAATAAAACACACAAGTTCATCAAAAGAATTTAAATTTTGAGCCAGTTCACCATTTTAACAGCATGCGTCATGTCAGCAGGAAAACGCTGGGAGTGACATCATCGATATCCTCACAAGTGAAGATACTGTAAAATATGTTACTCAGCTCATATGAAAAATACGAGTTTTTCAACATAAGAAGATGAACTTCATATCTTCAAGCCAATGTGTTATTTTCTTTTTATTATATAGACACATTTGTAGGTACAGTCCGTCTAAAAACTACAACACAGTCCCTTTAAGGACTACAACTCCCATCACCAGCTTCCGCATTGACCTACGTCACGCCTGGGCGGGATCACCAATGTCACATCCTCCATGAAGGAATAAGTAACCCGGAAACTTCCAACTCGCCCTCTTTTGGCTCCGCGTGAACTCAGCACACGGACATAAGGAGGACCCTGCACCAGAAAACCAGATAAAGATGTCTTTTTCTTTTCTTTTCCTCAAGAATCAGAGTTTCGCTCTTTTCTTTCACCTTTGGCCACAGTTGATTCTAGGATCGCGCGATTTTAAACTCAGCTTGAGCTACAGCCGGTTTGTTTGCCTATTATCAAGTACGTACAAAACTGCAGCCCAGAGCAGTTTTAATTTAAAGTTAGAAGCGACCGGATCCTTCTAATATTAAAAAAAAGCTGTGCACATTGTCTGATCAGAGACTTTCTTTTCATCACGAGCGACCACGCGTTGGACCAAGAAATTCTCTGCGCTTCACAACGGTGAAACTCCAAAAGTCTCAGAACTTCTTCTCATAATCTTGCTATAAGCAAGATACTAAGTAAGACTGGCAATTTTTGGGGCATAAAACTAGTCTTAGGAATTTGCTTTATTGAAGTAGTGTGAATTTAAACTCAGGAACTGTTTAAGTGTGCACACTGATTTTTGTGTTGAATTGATTGTTCTATTTTGTTTTGATCTCTCAGTTGTGTAATAGACAGGTTGCATGCTATCTTCTATTCCTTCCTAACACTCTTAATTTCATTCTTACACATATTTTGACCTCATCAAGGTTTCAGTGAATTTGGTAATGTTATAAAGCTAGTGAGTTAGCTGCTACGGCTAATTCTTCTGTCTCATTAGCATCCAGAGCTAATTTTATTGTCTCAAGGGAACACGTGGCGGCCCTCCTCCACAGGCCTCACAAACACACCTTAGCTAGCACCCCTTTGTCTTAGCTAGCGACACAAGGCTAATCTGTGTCTCCACACGTGGCCAACACAGCTAGCAACCAGAGCTAAATCCTTTGTTCTCAAACCCCACGTGGTGACACACCCTCCTTAGCTAGCCACTCGGCGAATTCTTTTGTCTCATTAGCAAGCTAGGCTAACCTTTTGTTTACCGTTTACCACAAACACACCTTAGCTAGCAATCCATGCTAACTTTTGCTTAGGCCACACACACACAAACACACCTTAGCTAGCATTTCTTTGTCTTAGCTAGTGACACAAGGCTAAGCTGTGTCTCCACACGTGGCCAACCCATCTCAATTAGCAACCAAAGCTAACTCTCTTGCTGTACTTAGAAACACGTGGTCACGACCACACACACCTCAGATAAGATTCACACACACATACCTCAGATAAGATTCTAATCACTCTCTCACACACACACATAACACACACCGTTGATGCTTGTTTATATGTATATATCTGCTGACATTATTCATTTTTATCTTTGTTATAATAAATTCAATTATGATTGAAACTGTGTTTTATTTGTTGTTCCAATACTTTTGAAGTCACCCAAATCTCAAAGAATTCCAAGGTGCATATGATTTATGTAATATGGTACCGTAAGTGAGCATAATAATTTGGAATATACCATAATTTAGCTGTTTGGTAATTTATTATTAAGCACCAAAATTAATGGTATTAATTAATGAGACTGATCCAATGAGACTGATTCCATGAGTGATTTAATGATAATATGAGATGATTTAATGACAATAATTAATGAGACTGATTTAATGAGATTGATCACTTAATTACCAATTGCACCTACACATTCATAAACAAAAAGTACCCTCCATCCATCCATCCATCCATCCATCCATTATTTGTAGGTGTTTATCCTGTTCTACGGGGTTGCAGGCAAGCTGGAGCCTATCCCAGCTGACTATGGGCGAGAGGCAGGGTACACCCTGGACAAGTCACCAGGTTATCGCAGGGCTGACAGACAAACAACCATTCACACCTACAGTCAATTTAGAGCCACCAATTAGCCTAACCTGCATGTCTTTGGACTGTGGGGGAAACCAGAGCACCCAGAGGAAACCCACACAGACGTGGGAAGAACATGCAAACTCCACACAGAAAGGCCCTCGCCGGCTGCTGGGCTCAAACCCAGGACCTTCTTGCTGTGAGGCGACAGTGCTAACCACTACACCACCATGCTGCCCACAAAAAGTACCTAAATTTATCAAAACAATTCAGCAATTTCCTTGCGAGTGAAGATATGGAAAATGTTACTCAATGTCCCGGAGATAGTTCGTATGAAAAATACGAGTGGGCATAGTTCCCAGTAAAACATTTGTGTCTATATAATAAACATACACTCACTGGCCACTTTAATAGGAACTTGTTCTTGAGTCTAAGATTCCTGTTCTTGGCTGGCAGGACTGGAACCCAATGTGGGCTTCTGCTGTTGCATGCTGAGATGCTTTTCTGCTCACCATGTTTGTAAAGAGTGACTATACGAGTTACTATATCCTTTTAAGCAGCTCGAACCAACCTGGCCATTCCACCCATAGAACTGTCGCTCACTCAGTGTTTTTTGTTTTTCACACCATTCTGTGTAAACTCTAGAGACTGTTGTGTGTGAAAACCCCAGGAGATCAGCAGTTTCTGAAATACTCAAACAAGTCCATCTGGCTCAAACCAACACCCATGTCAGAGCGAAAGTCACAGAGATCACAATTTTTCTCATTCTGATGTTTGAAGTGAACATTAACTGAAGCTCCCGATTTGTATCTGCAGGATTTTATGCATTGTGCTGCTATCAAGGGATTGGCTGATTAGATAACTCCATAAAACAGCAGATGGGTGGGTATTCATAATAAAGTGGTCAGTGAGTGTATATTTTGTGTGTCTGCTGAATTGACGTAGGTCCTACCTTGACAGTTTTACTCCAATAGTTAAATGAAATATACTGAGCTGTTTAGTCAGTTAAATTGTGCCAAAGCCAGCAGCAAAGTGATCTGTGCCAAACGGTAAGGAATGTTATTTTTGGCACACACAGCACAACAGAAAAGCCCCTTTATAGGAGAGAAAATGGAACAAGCAATTCAGTCCATGGACCTGGGGTGTTTTATGATATTGTGCAATTCAGTATTTTACTCTTTGTTAGTGTGAACCAGAATGCATACTGCATAATGTGCACAATTTTGTAAATATGGCATACATTAAAATATGTCAGTGCATTTCTTCACTGCATTCATACCATGCTGCAGGGCTCTCAATGTGACGACAGCATGTGTGTGAGGGCTGTGGGTTCATGGCAAGTGCAATGACTCATGGTGTAAAGCCAGCCATGTTCACCCATGCAAGGTGATCGAACAGTTTACAAAACTCCCAGCTGCCATCGAGCCTCTAGGGGCTGCAACAAAATGAAAAGATCCTTTTTACATTGGATTGACTGGTGTAATGCCGTGTCTTTTCTTCATTTCTCATGGAAATAAAATTCCCTCAAGTAGATTTAATTGAGTTTGAGATAATAATTTTTGTGGTGGTGAAGTGGTTAGGACTGTCGCTTCATAGCAAGACAGCTCTGGATTCAAACCTTGTGGCTGACGGGCATTTCTGTGTGGAGTTTGCATGTTCTCCCCATGCATGTGTGGGTTTCCTCCGGGTACTCCAGTTTCCTCCCAAAGACATGCAGATTAGGTCAACTGGCTACTTTAAATTGCCCATTTAGATATGCAGTCAGTCAGTGCATTTACATTAGGGATGCAAATTATCGATTAATTCATTAATCATTAGTTGATTGACTTTATCGATCGATTTACGATTAATTGATAAGCAGCATTTTTCACCTGAATTTCAGTGTTTCAATTGGGTCTTTAAGAATATAAGCTATAGTATTCATAACACTGAGTTAAAAAAATATATTATTATTGTTATATTATATTCCTCAATTAATTATTCATTAGTTAAAAAGCAGACAAATGTATTGATGCTGAATAACAAAATAAATTCTTTATTGAAAATGAATTGAGGACTGGCTCAGTTGTTGCACTTGAAACATTAGAAATCTGGGAAGGAACAGAAGAAATTGAATAGAGAGCCAAACAGAATATTATTTAGCCTATATATTATGAAGAAACTGTGAATCCAGGCTATTATTTAGGAAATCCTCAACATTTCTGTTGAACTAAAACATCAACAATATTTCTCTCCCTTAATCTGTGAAGGGTTACAGTAAAATAAAATGAAAACTTCACAGGGTCCCTAGACACAGCATAAAACATTACAAGGCCTCAAACCAGAACAATCAATTTAAGAAATTATAAAATCATGTTAGCCTTTCCTGTCTGAATGTTGCCATACAACTCATAGCAGAGCTGGACCTAGAACCATATATTTTTGTTCAAGAATATGAGCATGTTAACGTGGTCAGGAGTAAGGCGTGTACGCAGCCTGTTGACAGTGAGGCCAGCTGCTGAGAATACACGTTCGGATGAGATCGATGTGCCTGGTATGCACAAATACCATCGTACTAGATTTGCCAGCCTCGGAAACCTCCCTTCATTAACTTTCCACCAGCCTATGGGATCAGAGTCAAGAAGTGGAGAGGGGTCCTTTAGATACATTTCCACTTCGCTCTCCATGTCACCATCGCGGACACTGGAATAGGTATCACCCAGGAGTAGACTCATAGCAGACGTAGGCCTATGTCCCTGATGCGCAGCTTCCTGGACATCAGTGCTCCCCTCGTCTCTCGCGGTGGCTGCACCTGCGGGTGTGGAGCTCTCATGTTCTGCTGAAGCCAGTGCAAGCAGTTTGGAATGAGCAGAAATCCTACTTGCTGGATGTAGAAATCCCAGGTGTTTATGCCGAGGGTCAAGCATGGTTGCAATCATTGGGGTTGATGATGTGAGGTCATCAGACTCAACCTGTTTAAATAAAAACAGTAAAATGAATAATATTAATGACATTATTATTATTATTATTATTATTATTATTATTATTATTATTATTATTATTGCTGCTGCTGTTGTATTTTATTATTATTATAGATAGATAGATATATAGATAGATAGATAGATAGATAGATAGATAGATAGATAGATAGATAGATAGATAGATAGATAGATAGATAGGCTAATTAATGGATACATACCTTCATGCGTTCACCCAGCGAATCTCGCACTTTTGACTTGAATTCTGCCACTTTTTGGCTGTCACCGTCTGCAACATTGAGATGCTTGTTGATTAGACTGAACGCGATGGGGTACGTGTTTGATATGGACACCTTGGACTCAGTAGACATGACTGTAGTGGCACACTTCAGAGCTCCCAACACCGGTCCCATGTCCTCCATCAGCTCCCAGTAGTCGTCTCTTAACTCCAGCGTCCTCGCATTTGTCAGCTTTGTCACGGACCGGTCTGACAACACGGCACACACGGCCCACCGCTGTTCAACCAGGTGCTCGAACATGTCGCAGACCGAATTCCACCTGGTTTTACAGGATTGGCTGAGGCGATGAGGTGGAAGCCGCATTTGGTGTTGTTTTTCTTCGAGGGCTTTGGTTGCGACTGTGCTGTGGTGGAAGTGTTTCACCAATCTTCCCGCTGCCACTATTGCTCTGCTCACACCAGCAGCAGTAAATCCGTCATTGACTGCAAGGTTTAGGGTATGTGCAAAGCATGCAACTGATTTCCAGCTGACTCGTGTGGGGTTGTTAGCTTGGACAATGTTTCTGGCATTGTCGTGAACACACGCTGTAACGCGACCGGAGAGTCCCCATGTCTCCACAACATCATTGAGCTTGTCAGCTAAATTGTCAGCTGTGTGTCTATCCGACATGTTAATCGTAATAAGGACTGCTGACTTTAGCTGCCAGTTCTCGTCAATATAGTGGCACGTTACGGTAATGTAACTTTCTGTTGTTAGAGCCGTCCAACAGTCTGTTGTCAGTGCCACAGTAGCCGTAGTCAACATTGTTTTTAGCTCACTTTTCTTTTTTTTGTAGCGAGCTTCAAGGCGGGAGGTTATTGTTGCCCTTGAAGGGATATTGTACCCTGGCTCTAGGAATCTAATGAGCTCCTGAAATCCTGCACTGGCAACTGTGCTGAGTGGCATCAAATCTCTCTCAATCATGCTACATATCCTCTCTGTAATGCCCTCCGTCCTCCGATCATCACACATGCACCTTCCCAGTGCAGCTGTGATTGTAGGTTGGTCTGGTGCACTCGCGCCTTGCAGGACAGCCGCATGCACATTGTTGAGATGGTAACTGAGTGAAGTAGTAGAACTGTTGTATTTAAATACTGCGTTGCACAGAGAACATTTGGCTTCTTTCCCGGAAACAACTAATTTGAAATGGTTCCATACCGCACTTCTTTTTGACCGCTTCATGGTTAGTTTTCACCTCTGGTCTTTCTCGCGAGACGGGTTAACATCTCGTGTTCACATTCAAGTTAGTGCAGTAGCGCCCTCTGGTGATTAATTGCAATTAATTTATTTTGTTCGACCAACGTCTTGATCGACAATTAATTGTAAGTCGATTAATTGTTGACATCCCTGGTTTACATGCACATCCAAATCAAGCTACTGTCGGTAATCGAGCTAAGGGTTCCAGCAGGGGTGCCAGAGAAATCCAATCCTACATGCACACAAGGAAATCGAGCTATTGTGTGAGGTACATTGTGCACCTGAGCCACAGGTGGCGCTACACGCCCCATCGTGTTGGTACACTTCTGGTTGTCATCATGAAGAAGAGCTATTCAAGAGTATAAACAAAGTTCTCCTTGTTCCTCCTGACCTCTTCTGCTGCTCGCTACTACTACTGTTGTCATGCCGACCGAGGCTGTTGTGTTTCCCGCTTGTGGTCTCGTCACTCGTCACTTCCGGAAGGGGCAGTGCTGAAGTAAGTAGCTCGACTACGTAGCTCGATAGGTTTTACATGCACTAAGTAGCTCGGCTACAATCGCATAATCTAGGTCGCATAGCTCGATTACGAGAAATCCAGTTCAGTTTGATTTCAGCCAAGCTAAGGTGTTTCCATGGCATTTAGAACTTCGATTTCAGTCGAGCTATGGCAGAAATTCGATTTTCTCTATGTGCATGTAAACGCACTGAGTGTCTTGGAAAAGTATTCATCCCCCTTGGTGTTTGTCCTCTTTTGTTGCATTACAAGCTGGATTTTTAGGGGGTTAGCACCATTTGATTTACACAACATGCCTACCACTTTAAAGGTGAAAATTGTGTTTTTATTGTGACACAATCAATAATTAAGATGAAAAAAACAGAAATCTGGAGTGTGCATAGGTATCCCCCCCCCCCCAAAAAAAATGCAGCAACATGAAATTGCAGCTGCAAGTCTCTTGGGGTATGTCTCTATTAGCTTAGCACATCTAGCCACTGGGATTTTTGCCCATTCCTCAAGGCAAAACTGCTCCAACTGCTTCAAGTTACAGTAGATGGGTTGCGTTGGTGTACATCAATCTTCAAGTTATGCCACAGATTCTCAACTGGTTTGAGGTTTGGGCTTTGATTAGGCCATTCCAAGACATTTAAATGTTTCCCTTTAAACCACTCCAGTGTAGCTTTAGCAGTATGTTTAGGGTCATTGTCCTGCTGGAACGTGAACCTTCGTCCCAGTCTCAAACCTCTGGCCGACTCAAACAGGTTTTCCTCCAGAATTGCTCTGTATTTAATACCATCCATCTTTCCTTCAGTCCTGACCAGCTTTCCTGTCTCTGCAGATGAAAAATATCTCCACAGCATGATGCTGCCACCACCATGCTTCATTGTAGGAATGGTGTTTTCAGGGTGTTTGGTTTGCACCACACATGGCGTTTCCCATGATGGCCAAAAAGATCAATTTTAGTCTCATCTGACCAGAGAATCTTCTTCCATGTGTGTGGGAAGTCCAACTCCAAATGTGTTTTCTAAAGCAATGACTTTTTTCTTCCTGGCCACTCTTCCATAAAGCCTCACTCTGTGGAGTGTACGGCTTAAAGTGTTCCTATGGACAGATACTCCCATCTCCGCTGTGGATCTTTGCAGCTCCTTCAGTGTTATCTTTAGTGTCTTTGTTGCATCTCTGATTAATGCCCTCCTTGCCCGGTCTGTGAGTTTTGGTGGGCGGCCTTCTCTTGTCAGGTTTGTAGTGGTGCCATATTCTTTCCATTTTGCTATAATGGATTGAATGGTGCTCCCTGGGATATTCAAAGTTTGGGATATTTTTTATAACCCAACCCTGATCTATACTTCTCCACAACTTTGTCTCTGACCTGTTTGGAGGCTCCTTGGTTTTCATGTTGCTTGCTTAGTAGTGTTGCAGAGTCAGGGTCCTTCCAGAACAGGTTGATTTATACACACATCATGTGACAGATCATGTGACACTTTGATTGCACACGGATGGATCTCAGGGTGTATTCAGACCAGGATAGTTCGATAGTTCACTTGCTTTGGTCCGAACCAAATTTTTTTTTTTCATTTTGGTGCGGTTCGCTTTCACACTGTACATTTTAGTAAGCGGACCAAAATCTGTCAACAAAGCCACGCGCCCTGAGGTCATTCAGCTATTGGTCAGAGACGACACGCGCACAAAGCGTTAAGTTCAAAAGTAGTCATGGAGGCTTTCCGTGCTGTTATTCTTTTTAATGTCATCAAAGCTATATGTTTTTTCCAGTTTTTACTGTTTTCACAATTGTGCGATTACGATGCTGTTGTACAAGTAATTTATCAACGATGACGACAAAGGGCAAGGCGGCTACGGAGGATAGCGCTGATGAGCGCACATCATGTTGTGACAGTTCTGGCTCTTCACGCAATAGATGAATTTCTTTTTTGCGTAGCTAGTACTGCCACTTTTTGAAAGAATGTCCCTGATTTTAATGTAGGTCTGACGGAGTTTCTTCACTTTTAGCCGACATTGTTCTGGGGAGCGCGTGAACCCCTTTTCCTTCATTTTCTCACTGAATACAGCAAACACGTCGGCATTTTTGTGTGTTCTCTCCAAAAGCTCAGATATGTGGACATCTGCCCATATATCCACAAGGGTACGCGTTTCTTCCTCGGCCCACGTTTGCCCCCTACTCATTTTTTGTACTCTGTAGTCTAGCCTACCACTGGTCTGAATGACTGAACGACTGTTGTAAGGTTCCCTTGACAACCGAAACAGTGTTTGCACTTTGCGGTGGAGTGTCAAGACTCTGTTTCCCATAATGCTCGACAAACGACGGAAGCTCCCGAGGTACAAAAAAAGCAAAACTGTCGGATTAGGTCCGGTCTGCTTTCACACCTCCAAAAGATCCGCACCAGGGTTCCTTTGGTCCGGACCAAGTCCGACCTTGCAGCTCGGTCTCGGTCCGCTTGTTTGGTCCGGACCAGAGTTCGGTGGTTTGTATTCAGACCAATCCAAAAGGTCCGGACCAAGGGAAATTTGGTTCGTTTGGTCGTTTGGTCCGGACCAAACAACGTAGGTGTGAATACACCATCAGTCAACTAATGATGTGACTTATAAAGTGAATTGATTGGACCAGCTCTTATTTAGGGGTTTCATACAAAAGGGGGTGAATACCTATGCACACTCCAGATTTCTGTTTTTTCATCTTAATTATTGTTTGTGTCACAATAAACTAACAGTGTGCACCTTTAAAGTGGTAGGCATGTTGTGTAAATCAAATGGTGCTAACCCTCCAAAAATCAATTTTAATTCCAGCTTGTAATGTGACAAAACAGGACAAACACCAAGGGGGATGAATACTTTTGCAAGACACTGTACATGTATATGAGCATATATATATATATATATATATATATATATATATATATATATATATATATATATATATATATATGCAAAAAACTAATAAACAGTCTACCTGGTCTCCCTAATGCTATTGTTCACCAAGTTTTAAAAATTGTTTTATTATTTTATTTATTCAAATTATTTCCATTTGTTAATTATTTTTATTAAGACTGGCTGACATGTGTGTTTGCTTTGCAGCCCATTTTAATAAAGTTTGCAAGACAAAGCATTCTGAATGATCTCATAGCCACCTGTTTCATCTATGTCAGAGTGTCCACAAACTTACCAGCATCATTGGCAGGGCAGCCAGAGTGAATTTTGATGTTCTCGCCATGATTGGTGTGAACACAGGGTAACTTGAAGTCTAGGTTTGTTTGCAAAAACAAAACAAACAATCCAGTAATATTCATCACTGAAAACTAAATATCTGATTTTCACAATTTTTTTGATTTTTAATTTTTGTTACGTTTCCAAAGAGTACGTGCATTCTTTTTTAAATTCTCATCAGAATGCTGTATGACTGCCCACTGCGATGCATGACTTTGGCATGTGTCATGTTTCATGTTAGTTGGAGTGTCTTATTGGGCTAATATATGCAAGCTCTCAAGACACTACAAAAATGCAAGAGTACTTTTTTGACAGGTTAAACATTTTATCATAAAACATAGCATTTCTGTAATTAGATGTAGTCAGTGTTACACTACGCAAAAGCATTGCATGTTTTTGCAATCACAAAGCTCGAGTTTAAGCAAAAATACAAAAATTAGAGAAGAACATAGATATTTAGTTGATTTTGCAGTAATCACACAACCACAGTGACATTACTGGGAATGCAGAAGGATTCCCAGTCACTGATGAGGGCGAGGGGCGGCACGGTGGTGTAGTGGTTAGCGCTGTCACCTCACAGCAAGAAGGTCTGGGTTCAAGCCCCGTGGCCGATGAGGGCTTTTCTGTGCGGAGTTTGCATGTTCTCCCCGTGTCTGCATGGGTTTCCTCCGGGTGCTCCGGTTTCCCCCACAGTCCAAAGACATGCAGGTTAGGTTAACTGGTGACTCTAAATTGACCGTAGGTGTGAATGTGAGTGTGAATGGTTGTCTGTGTCTATGTGTCAGCCCTGTGATGACCTGGCGACTTGTCTAGGGTGTACCCCGCCTTTCGCCCGTAGTCAGCTGGGATAGGCTCCAGCTTGCCTGCGACCCTGTAGAACAGGATAAAGCGGCTAGAGATAATGAGATGAGATGAGATGATGAGGGCGATTATCAAAAGAATTGATTACTACACAAATCACTGTCAAATTTGTGATCAAATCAAATCAAAATCCCTATCAAATCATTCCACACTGTTACCACTATCCTCTATTCTTTTCCTTGGTCACGAAACCCAGTATATACAGGAATATTTCTAGTGTAGTCTGTTTGCCTCATTCTCAATGAACAGCCCATCCCCAGTGAGTCTTTCATAGCAGAGAGCACACTGTCTGTCACGTTTTCCCTAATCATTTAGAAAAGCCCTGGAGTCTCAACTGTGCTTTGCCTGCTTCCCGCTGGTGTATGTGTGCCCTTAACCTGCCACTACTGATTGTGTTTCATAAGAGGAGCCATGCACTTCCATTCTGTCAACCTCTATGGTAAGGTTTGCTGAAGGCGAAAGACTAACCCATTCAAATATAATGCATTAAAATATGAATGCAAAAGCCTTGGATATAAAATTGCAGACCGTTTTTTTAATCTGTGCACATTATGCATTATATACTGATCAGCTATAACATTAAAACCACTGACAGGTAAAGTGAATTCTGTTGATTATCACATTACAGTGGCATCTGTCAAGGGGTGGGATATACAACCCCGATTCCAAAAAAGTTGGGACAAAGTACAAATTGTAAATAAAAATGAAATGCAATAATTTACAAACCTCAAAAACTGATATTGTATTCACAATAGAACATAGACAACATATCAAATGTCAAAAGTGAGACATTTTGAAATTTCATGCCAAATATTGGCTAATTTGAAATTTCATGACAACAAAACATCTCAAAAAAGTTGGGACAGGGGCAATAAGAGGCTGGAAAAGTTAAAGGTACAAAAAAGGAACAGCTGGAGGACCAAATTGCAACTCATTAGGTCAATTGGCAATAGGTCATTAACATGACTGGGTATAAAAAGAGCATCTTGGAGTGGCAGCGGCTCTCAGAAGTAAAGATGGGAAGAGGATCACCAATCCCCCTAATTCTGTGCCAACAAATAGTGGAGCAATATCAGAAAGGAGTTCGACAGTGTAAAATTGCAAAGAGTTTGAACATATCATCATCTACAGTGCATAATATCATCAAAAGATTCAGAGAATCTGGAAGAATCTCTGTGCGTAAGGGTCAAGGCTGGAAAACCATACTGGGTGCCTGTGATCTTCGGGCCCTTCGATGGCACTGCATCACATACAGGCATGCTTCTGTATTGGAAATCACAAAATGGGCTCAGGAATATTTCCAGAGAACATTATCTGTGAACACAATTCACCATGCCATCCACCGTTGCCAGCTAAAACTCTATAGTTCAAAGAAGAAGCCGTATCTAAACATGATCCAGAAGCGCAGACGTCTTCTCTGGGCCAAGGCTCATTTAAAATGGACCGTGGCAAAGTGGAAAACTATTCTGTGGTCAGACGAATCAAAATTTGAAGTTCTTTATGGAAATCAGGGACGCCGTGTCATTCGGACTAAAGAGGAGAAGGACAACCCAAGTTGTTATCAGCTCTCAGTTCAGAAGCCTGCATCTCTGATGGTATGGGGTTGCATTAGTGCATGTGGCATGGGCAGCTTACACATCTGGAAAGACACCATCAATGCTGAAAGATATATCCAGGTTCTAGAACAACATATGCTCCCATCCAGACGACGTGTCTTTCAGGGAAGACCTTGCATTTTCCAACATGACAATGCCAAACCACATACTGCATCAATTACAGCATCATGGCTGCGTAGAGAAGGGTCTGGGTACTGAACTGGCCAGCCTGCAGTCCAGATCTTTCACCCATAGAAAACATTTGGCGCATCATAAAATGGAAGATATGACAAAAAAGACCTAAGACAGTTGAGCAACTAGAATCCTACATTAGACAAGAATGGGTTAACATTCCTATCCCTAAACTTGAGCAACTTGTCTCCTCAGTCCCCAGACGTTTACAGACTGTTGTAAAGAGAAAAGGGGATGTCTCACAGTGGTAAACATGGCCTTGTCCCAACTTTTTTGAGATGTGTTGTTGTCATGAAATTTAAAATCACCTAATTTTTCTCTTTAAATGATACATTTTCTCAGTTTAAACATTTGATACGACATCTATGTTCTATTCTGAATAAAATATGGAATTTTGAAACTTCCACATCATTGCATTCCGTTTTCATTTACAATTTGTACTTTGTCCCAACTTTTTTGGAATCGGGGTTGTATTAGGCAGCAAGAGAACAGTCAGTCTTCGAAGTTGATGTGTTGGAAGCAGAAAAAATGGGCAAGTGTAAGGATCTGAGCAACTTTGACAAGGGATAAATTGTGATGGCGAGATGACTGGGTCTGAGCATCTCCAAAATGGCAGGTCTACTGGGGTGTTCCTGGTATGCAGTGGTTAGCCAGCATTAACTTTTTCAGCAGTTTTTGCTACAGTAGCTCTTCTGTGGGATTGGACCATTTGGGGTAGCCTTTGTGCCCCATTCAAATCAATGAGACTTCGACGCCCATGACCCTGTTGCCGGTTTACCATTTGTCCTTCTTTGGACCATTTTTGGCAGGTACAGTGGTGCTTGAAAGTTTGTGAACCCTTTAGAATTTTCTGTATTTCTGCATAAATATGACCTAAAACATCATCAGATTTTCACACAAGTCCTAAAAGTAGATAAAGAGAACCCAGTTAAACAAATGAGACAAAAATATTATACTTGGGCATTTATTTATTGAGGAAAATGATCCAATATTACATATTTGTGAGTGGCAAAAGTATGTGAACCTCTAGGATTAGCAGTTAATTTGAAGGTGAAATTAGAGTCAGGTGTTTTCAATCAATGGAGCGACAATCAGGTGTGAGTGGGCACCCTGTTTTATTTAAAGAACAGGGATCTATCGAAGTCTGATCTTCACAACACATGTTTGTGGAAGTGTATCATGGCACGAACAAAGGAGATTTCTGAGGACCTCAGAAAAAGTGTTGTTGATGCTTATCAGGCTGGAAAAGGTTACAAAACCATCTCTAAAGAGTTTGGCCTCCACCAATCCATGTCAGACAGATTGTGTACAAATGGAGGAAATTCAAGACCATTGTTACCCTCACCAGGAGTGGTCAACCAACAAAGATCACTCCAAGAGCAAGGCGTGTAATAGTCGTCAAGGTCACAAAGGACCCCAGGGTAACTTCTAAGCAACTGAAGGCCTCTCTCCCATTGGTTAATGTTAATGTTCATGAGTCCACCATCAGGAGAACACTGACCAACAATGGTGTACATGGCAGGGTTGCAAGGAGAAAGCTACTGCTCTCCAAAAAGAACATTGCTGCTCGTCTGCAGTTTGCTAAAGATCTTTGGACAAGCCAGAAGGCTATTGGAAAAATGTTTTGTGGACGGATGAGACCAAAATAGAACTTTTTGGTTTAAATGAGAAGCATTATGTTTGGTGAAAGGCAAAGACTGCATTCCAGCGTAAGAACCTTATCCCATTTGTGAAACATGGTGGTGGTAGTATCATGGTTTGGGCCTGTTTTGCTGCATCTGGGCCAGGACAGTTGCCATCATTGATGGAACAATGAATTCTGAATTATACCAGCGAATTCTAAAGGAAAATGGCAGGACATCTGTCCATGAACTGAATCTCAAGAGAAGGTGGGTCATGCAGCAAGACAACGATCCTAAGCACACAAGTCGTTCTACCAAAGAATGGTTAAAGAAGAATAAAGTTAATGTTTTAGAATGGCCAAGTCATAGTCCTGACCTTAATCCAATCAAAATGCTGTGGAAGGACCTGAAGCGAGCAGTTCATGTGAGGAAACCCACCAACATCCCAGACTTGAAGCTGTTCTGTACGGAGGAATGGGCTAAAATTCCTCCAAGCCGGTGTGCAGGACTGATCAACAGTTACCAGAAATGTTTAGTTGCAGTTATTGGTGCACAAGGGGGTCACACCAGATCCTGAAAGCAAAGGTTCACATACTTTTGCCACTCACAGATATGTAATATTGGATCATTTTCCTCAATAAATAAATGACCAAGTATAATATTTTTGTCTCATTTGTTTAACTGGGTTCTCTTTATCTACTTTTAGGACTTGTGTGAAAATCTGATGATGTTTTAGGTCATATTTATGTAGAAATCTAGAAAATTCTAAAGGGTTCACAAGCTTTCAAGCACCACTGTACGAACCACTCTGGCTTCTATGTGAGCTTTTTAACACATTACCTTTCTTTTTGTTGCTTTTTGTTTTTTTTAACCTAAGTATCCTTTCAGAAGGTATGCTTCGGATCATTATCCTGTTGAAAAATCCACTTTAATGCAAGAAAAAAAAAACCCTAATATGTTAAAAATTACACATAGAAGCCAGAGTAACACTGTTTAAAAAAGGTTTGATTATGATAAGGATTAATAAGACAATCAGTGCCATGTGTATGATTTTATTCTTCTAAATCCTTGGAAAATGAGGTCCTCTGGCTCTTGCATAGTCCCCCATATGAGCCATCAGCCTGGTTTAGTGTTATCATTACCTTTCTAGCATCTGTGATTAGATCTGGCTAAGTCTTGGATGCATGTGCACTTTGATAGTGTGTGCTTACATGATTTGGAGTTCCATGCATGCAAGTGAAATAAATCATATAACAGCCTTAATGTACATATTTTGTGATTAAACAACGACAAAATGCACTAGAAAACAAATTATCATCTCAGCACATATCTTGACATAAAATTCCTTGTGTTTTATTTATTGTGTGGTCATACTTTTTAATATACAGTATACTGAATGACTTACGGTACTGCATTATCTTTGAAATACACATGTAATGCTAATTATGTGTGAGACTGCTTCCAGTGTGAGCTGGGAATGAATGTTTTTGATTGACATTGTAAACATTAAAACCACAAAAGTATCTTTTGCTAGAGAAGCAACTATGTTTACCTCGCCTGCGATGGAGTAAGTGGGGCGAGGTATTGTAATCAGTTTGTTTGTTTGTTTGTTTGTTTGTTTGTGTGTCTGTCTGTTAACAATCTAGCGTCTAGACGGTTGCACAGATTGACTTCAAATTTTCAGCGTAGGTGGGTAATGGGCCGTAGATTACCTGATTAAATTTTGGGGGTAATCGGGTCAAAGTGAAGGTCAAGGTCACCGGAAAGGTCAACCTTTTGGTGAAAATAACATTTTTCATGATAACTCAAAAACAATTGCCGATAGGCAGATGTTTACTATTATGAGCATATAGGAACTCCCATATGGCCTTTCATTTGGCACCATGATCTTTCACCTTGAGTGACCTTGAAAGGTCAAACTCAAGATCACGGATTTTCAGAGGGCTGTAACTTGAAAACGGTTGATGGTAGACAGATATTTACCATTATCAACTTATAGGAAGTGCCATATGGGCTTTTATTTGGCACCATGACCTTTTGACCTTGAATGACTTTGAAATGTCAAACTCAAGGTCATGGATTTTCATAGGACTATAACCTGACAGCTGATGATTGAGAAATATTACCATTATCAACATATAGGTATAAAATAAGTGCTGCCGGGCGAGGTTTGTTTTGCCTGGCAACACTTGTTGGAACAAAAGTCATCTTATGCATGCAAACAGACGTCTCACTGAAAGCAACAGATAATATTTTTCTTGTTTTCTACTATTTAAAATATGCTGGATGTCTCCTTTGACAAACACTCCACAGACATTAGCATAATGTTAATGAGAGGTACTTTCTTTGCATATTTCTAACAAGATGCAATAGAAAACAAGGTAGACATTGACAATAGCAAGGCTTGATACTGACTGGTATAAACGCAGAGTGTACAGTATACTTGGCATGAATGGTTGGCATGAGAGTGCTTATTTACTGTGTGATTGTATGATTGAGTTCAGGTGTCAGTAGTCTGGTGAACTTGAACGTGACAGTCTCTGTAGTTGTTGTGTGTTGGAGTCTCTGGTGGACATGTTTGTAAGCCGCATTATGTTCTAGGAATTGTATTTGGACAGTGTTTCCAGTGTTGACATGAAACTCCTCAGGGACATGCAGTTTTGAATTCATTTTACTGCTTTTATTGCAAGAAGTGCCAACTTTTGTTCCAGACCACTTCACTGTTAAAGGTGGTAAAATCAGTGAGCTTGAGTATTGCATTGGCTGTAATACAGTATAACCCTAAAGCAGAAAAAAAAATGAGACAGTATGCTGAAATTGAAATTAAAACAATGATTTGTAAATAATATTTGACTTGTATTGCATTCAAAACAAAACAACAACACATTATCTGATGTTTAACCTTGTGAATTGTATTGCTTTTTCAAAATAAATACATTTCAATTTCGATTCTTGCAATACATTTCAAATGCAATCCAACATTTTTTGTGTGTTGCAGGAATGGACGTCTATTAACAAATGAAATTACATTGACCAGACAAAACATGAAATATCTTGGGCTCATTTTGTCTGCAATGAAATACAAGCCAAAGTAAATTTAAAAATCACTGCTTCCTTTTTTGCATTTTCCATACCGTCCTAACTTTTTCTGATTTGAGGTTGTAAATTTAAATGAATATTGTTCTAAGTGTCAGGGGCATGTAATGTACCTCCTTGTACAGAGTGCAGTTATTTCTGGATGAAGTGACCTGGATTCTCATCTCATCTCATTATCTCTAGCCGCTTTATCCTGTTCTACAGGGTTGCAGGCAAGCTGGAGCCTATCCCAGCTGACTATGGGCGAAAGGCGGGATACACCCTGGACAAGTTGCCAGGTCATCACAGGGCTGACACATAGACACAGACAACCATTCACACTCACGGTCAATTTAAAGTCACCAGTTAACCTAACCTGCATATCTTTGGACTGTGGGGGAGACCGGAGCACCCGGAGGAAACCCACGCAGACACAGGGAGAACATGCAAACTCCACACAGAAAGGCCCTCGCCGGCCACGGGGCTCGAACCCGGACCTTCTTGCTGTGAGGCAACAGCGCTAACCACTACACCACCATGCCGCCCTAACCTGGATTCTATCTTTTTAATATAATTTTACAACGCATGAATAAAATTGCTTTATCCTCAGCAAATTGGCCCCTAATGCTCTGGAGGTCTTGTGGAATAATTGTCTCCAGTTGGGTATAACAAAGTTCAGAAAGAGATGGCCTACTGGACAAAAGGAACAGTATCTGTGAGACTGTTTCATTGACTAGGACTGACTGATAAGGAATTTAAAAAGACTGAAATTTTCATTTACTATAAATTTCTGTACTTCAGATACATTTGACAGCTTCAGCTAAAGTTTTGTAACACTCAGGTGATTAAACCCTCAGAAGAGATTAGGAAAGGTGTTTGGTCTTCAGTGCAGTGAGATAGCATGGCATATTGGAGCTTCATTTAGTATTGGGATTTCTAAAGATAACCATTCAGGTTACTCGGTCTGTGGAGATTCACATGTTCTCCTTGTGTTGGTGTGAGTTTCCTCCTACTATCAAAAAACGCTAGTAGGTGGATCAACTATGCTAAAACCCCCCAGGTGTAGTAAGATCTGAATAAGTGAGAATGTGTGTATATGTACTGGTGCGGATTTTAGGGAAGGCGCCTGGCATGCACCCCACATCCAAAAGGGGGAAAAAATAGTTTTAGTACATGGCTCCTTGGAATTGTGACTTGATTGTATTGTAGATACGGAGATATGTCTGCCGTTTTTTTTTTATTAATAAGGTTTAAAAAGAAACAAAATAAATCATTATGTGGGATTGAGCTGAAGAGTTTGTGGTATAAATTTATATTTAATAGTATGTCCTAGCTTAGGTTTTTTCACTTTTGACATGAATGCAGTGAAAAGCAAGCTGAGCAAGTCCTGTTGGATTTTAACAGGGTGCCAGAACTTCATGCATCGATATAATAACATACTGTATTCCCGGACTGCACTGTAGAATACATGTAAAGGGTGTGCACCATCCTTTTATGTTTATGGTATCGTTAACATGCATGTTCACAAGCCAAAATGATAAGACGCTGCAGCAGGCTTACTGTGTACACGTGTTGGCTGTCTGGCTACTGCTCGTATTCATTAATAGGGTCTCCCTGTACTCACTATACATGGGACATGTACATGGGACACGTGCCGTTTTGGGGTGAGCCTCACTTTGATTTTTATGACAGCAGCTGGATAGGTCTGTGAGAGATGTTGATTTTTACAACGGCTCTGCTTAAAATCCCCTGAGTTTTGGGAACTAAGACTTATTATAGGACTTCTTCACATGCAACTCACACAATCATTGTATCGTTATCTCAGTCTGTTAGACTCAGGAGCTCAGATTGCAGTTACTGACTTTGTATTATTATTATTATTATTATTATAGACATGCCACTCTTGCAGTCTTTGTTTATAGTTATCTCGGTATTCAGCGCTGTCTTAAGTGACCACTTACGTTCCCTCAGTTTGCCTGGGTATATTCAGTGTCTTATACTGTATGTACATTGAATGTCCTGAGCAGGAGCTCAGATTGCAGTTACTAAAATAGTAATAATTTATTGATATAAGGTGTTTTGTGGCGGCACGGTGGTGTAGTGGTTAGCGCTGTCGCCTCACAGCAAGAAGGTCCAGGTTCGAGCCCCGTGGCTGGCGAGGGCCTTTCTGTGCGGAGTTTGCATGTTCTCCCTGTGTCCGTGTGGGTTTCCTCCAGGTGCTCCGGTTTCCCCCACAGTCCAAAGACATGCAGGTTAGGTTAACTGGTGACTCTAAATTGACCGTAGGTGTGAGTGTGAATGGTTGTCTGTGTCTATGTGTCAGCCCTGTGATGACCTGGCGACTTGTCCAGGGTGTACCCCGCCTTTCGCCCGTAGTCAGCTGGGATAGGCTCCAGCTTGCCTGCGACCCTGTAGGACAGGATAAAGCGGCTAGAGATAATGAGATGAGATAAGGTGTTTTGTGGTCAGTGTACTACACTGTAGTGTGTCATGTGGTAATGTATTATATGACAATGCAACTTTCATCAATATTACCATATATCAGTTGTAATTATGTTTGACGCATATACCTGCAACTCTGACAATATCATTTTCAGTGACAAATAAAATATTTTTGAAAGTTCCTACTTTTAAAACATATTTTTGATATGGTGATTTTCTGAAAGAGATTTCATTTACAACATGCTCTGACAGCTCAAAGTGGATCTCCGGGCATTTAAAAACTGCAGAGTTTCCAGGGGCCTCTGGTGGCCCTCGGACCTCCAGCCTCCTGAGTTGATGCCCCCTCCTCCCTTTCTCATTTTCCTGGATCCACTCCTGATGTAATATCCTCCAATAAACTGATGATCCATCCCTGTCTTGCTCTTCACCACCATACTTAGATGCACAGATCAGTATAAATAATAAAATATGTTAAGTTTCGTCAGACAACTAATTGGCAACCAAATGAAACCTTTTCTCTAATGCTGCAATCTCACACCTAAAACTATTAAACATCTTACCTGGATATCATGAGAAATATAAAAATACAATTTGTTTCAGAAATTGACAATTTGTTAAAGAATGCGTTCCATTCTTTCCAAACAAAACCCCAACAACCCTGAACTCTCTGAATCAAAACATCTTTCCTTGCAAGAACACTGCAATATTTTATGCTGTTCCTTGGGCCTGTATTTATGTTTTCAAGCAGCCAGCCAATTATACTTCAAGGTGATATACCCATTTTCCACAAGCTGACACTTTCCTCATGAATATTTATTCGCAAAAGCAGTTCTTAAGCCATGACAGGAGATACTTAGATGAGGGGGCAGTATAATTCTAATGCTCTCCCCTTGTAACATACCGTAGAAAGGGGAGGCAAATCTGAACGGCTTGTTGAAGCACATGTTTTCTGAAATAGGCAGCTAAAAGAAACTGGCTGTGTTGTTGCATTTCAGAGTTTGTGGGTTGGTAGGTACTCCAAACACTGAAAAAGTGAGTCTGTCATAATATCCCCCCTTTGCTATTTCCTTTAAATGATGCCATTTTTGTTATAACCCAAACAAATCTTTCTTGCATTAGTCAGAAATCAATCTCCCTCAATCTACATGAGTGATGTACCAGTATTGGTAATTAATCTTATCTAAGAGGGACTGGCCTCTCGCTAATGTAGGAATGTCATTTACTGTATTTGCTTCTGTCATCAGCTTGGAGCGGCAAGAAAGTGTTAATTTATTCAACAATAAATAAAACCTGTAGGACAGCAGTAAAATCAGTGCCATTAGTGCCATTGTGTGTTTCACTATATTATAGATTGATTATGATACAGTTCCTAAAAATGTATGTTACATATATACAGTTGTGGTCAGAAGTTTACATACAGTGACATGAATGTCATCTTGGATATGAATGTCATGGCAATATTTGGGCTTTCAGTAATTCCTTCGAACTGTTCTTTTTTTGAGGCAGAATGATTGTACAGCATGCATCTTTAATAAAAAAAACTAGAATTTGGTGCACAAGTTTTAATTTTCTTTGGGTTTTCTGAAATCAACACAGGGTCAAGATTATACATACAGGGTCAAAAATATACATACAGCACAACTAATATTTGGGTAAAATGTCTCTTCGCAAGATTCACCTTGACCAAACATTTTTGTTTACCGTGAACAAGCTTCTGGCAGAATTCTGGTTGGATATTTCATGACTCTTCATGGTAGAATTGGTAGAGTTCAATTAAATTTGTTTTTTCTTGGCATGGACCCGACTTACAACCAGGGTCCACATATTTTCAATAGGGTTGAAATCAGGACTTGTTTTAAGCTTAATGTTAGCCTGCTTTATCCTTTACAACCAGCTCTGATGCGTGTTTGGGTTCATTGTCCTGTTGTAACTCCCAAGTCCCAAGTCGTGTTCAAGTTTCTGATGGTTTATGCTGAAGAATTCTGAGGTAGTCCTCCTCCTTCTTCATTAGTCCAACCACTTTGTGCAATGAACCAGTTCCACTGGCAGCAAAACAGCCCCAGAGCATGATGATCCTACCACCACAACCACCAGCTGGTACAGTGTCCCTCTGTACATGGTGGTCATTGTGGCCAAACATCTCAATCTTTGTCTCATCTGACCATACAGCTATCCTCCAGAAGGCTTTTTCTTTGTCCATGTGGTCAGCTTCAAACTTTAGTTAAGCTTGAAAGCGTTGATTTTGGAGCAGGGGGTTATTTCTTGGATAGCAGCCTCTGGTGATCTGAACTGTAGACACTGTTCCATGAGCTTCCAGTTCATGGTAGGGGTATGTGCCATGGTGGTTCCCAGATTGTTCCTGACCATCCAAACCAATTTCCTTTCAGCTGAGGGTGACAGTTTGGGTTTTCTTGAAGCAAAATGGCTTGGCAAAGTGACTACACCTCACAATAACTTGGAGACAATTGTTTGAACTGATCTTGGAGTTTGCAGTTGTTTAGAAATTGCTCCAAGAGACATTCTGGAGTTGTGTATATCTGTGATCCTCTTTTTCAGATCTGCACTGAGCTCCTTGGACTTTCCCATTTTTCTGTGTGTTGATCAATCCAATGAGTGCTGTAAACAAACCCTTTTAATGAAGGCACAGAGAAGCTACCAGCTGTAGTCAATCATAATTATTAACAGGAAGTTATGAGACCTCGACTTTGGCAAGATAAGAGACATTTTGGAAGTTTCAGCACCTCTGAATTAATAATCTAAGTGAGTGTATGTAAAGTTTTGACCCTTTATGTATAATTTTGACCCTGTGTTGATTTCAGAAAACCAAAAGAAAATTAAAACTTGTGCACCAAATTCTATTGTTTTTTTTTTTCAATTAACGATGTATGCTGTACAATCATTCTCATCTCATCTCTTTATCTCTAGCCGCTTTATCCTGTTCTACAGGGTCACAGGCAAGCTGGAGCCTATCCCAGCTGACTGCGGGCAAAAGGCGAGGTACACCCTGGACAAGTCGCCAGGTCATCACAGGGCTGACACATAGACACAGACAACCATTCACACTCACATTCACACCTACGGTCAATTTAGAGTCACCAGTTAACCTAACCTGCATGTCTTTGGACTGTGGGGGAAACCAGAGCACCCGGAGGAAACCCATGCGGACACGGGGGGAACATGCAAACTCCGCACAGAAATGCCCTCGTCAGCCACGGGCTCGAACCCAGACCTTCTTGCTGTGAGGCGACAGTGCTAACCACTACACCACCGTGCCGCCTGTACAATCATTCTGCCACAGAAAAAGAACAGTTCAACGAAATTACTGAAAGCCCAAATATTGCCATGACATTCATATCCAAGATGACATTCATGTCACTGTATGTAAACTTCTGACCACAACTGTATATGGATGATTTATTAATACGCATCAGGACAAAAGCAAACAGATGCAGTTATGTTCAGTTTTCTGCTGCACAAGAGCGTGGACTATATTACACTGACAGGATCAAGTAACGTAGAAGCTGGAAACACTTGCCCATGACAATAAATAGAGCACATGCAATATGAGGGCAGGAAACAGCTGTATATGTGGTGCTCTCTCAATTAGCTTGCATGCCATGACCTCTAGCATGTTTGCCTGAGGGACCAGCTCCATAATTTCACCAAACATGACATCCTTGGTTTCATCCTTATTTTTCTCTCCCACTTTACCTCATTAAACTTCCTTTAGGTGTCTCTTTTTGTTATTTTCTCTGCCTCTCTCATTCTCTCTTCCAAGCCATATTTTGTATCTCTCGACACATCATTAGTGAGAACAAATAAGGTGCACTTGGGCATCTTTGATACAGTTCTGTGTGTAGAATAGCTTATTCATAAAGATGCCTTATTCATAGGGTGCGCTTAATTCTGCAGTCTTCTCATTTAAAGAGAGATAAAAGTTACCACATGATTAACCTAATTTGATCTTGCCTCTGTTTATCAACATCGTCATCTGTGACAATAAATAACATTTGAAGCAAATTCACAATACTTAAAGTTGAAAATATAATATCCTTTCCTGCATGTGGTTTTAGGGAGTGTATAATCCTGGATGCTTGCAAAACTAAAACTCATTAGCAGAGCCTGCAAACAATGCCCTCCAAGATTATTGGTACCCCTTTCAACGATGAGTAAAAAAGGTTAGAACCCCCCCCCCCCCCCCCCCCAAAAAAAAAAAAAAAAAATCCACGTTTTGACAAAGTACAGTAGCTTCATCTCACACTGAAAAAAAGAGAAAAATCCAACCTTTAATTGAAATAAATTTATTCAGAGAAAAACAAATCCCTCATAAAGAAATAATTATTTTCAACAAAAACACATGCGTCACTGTTATTGGCAGCCCTGCATTTAATACTTTATACAATCTCCCTTTCCCAGTAAAACAGCACTGAGTGTCCTGTAACATTTTATAAGATTGGAGATACAGAACAGAGCATCTGAGTCCATTCCTCTTTACACAATCTCTCCAGGGCTTCCAGGGTTCAAAGCCCTCTCTTGTGCTCTCTCCTCTTCAGCTCATCCCGGCATATTTTACAGTTGGGATCGGGTTCTTTTCATTATAGCCATCCTTTTTACACCAAACCCACCTTGATTGTTTATTGCTAAAAAAAAAGCTCAATTTTTGTTACATCAAACCATAAAGCACAGTTCCAGTCAAAGTTGTAGTAGCATTTTATAAACTTCAGGTGTTTACATTTGTGGTAAACTGACAGAAAAGGCTTTTTTTCTGAGATACTTTCCAAATAACCTGTTGGCATGGAGGTGGCGTCTGATGGTGCTTTTGGAGACTCAGAAACCCCAAGAGTTTACTTTTTCTTGTAATTCACCAACAGTGACCCTTGGGGATTTTTTTGTCTCTCTTACCATCCTCCTCACTGTACTTGGGGACAAAATAAACTTGGGCAGGCAAGTTTGTAATAGTTACAGTTAATATCCACTTTTTATTATTGCACTAACGGTAGAAATGGACATTTACAGGTGAGTTGCTATTTTTTATAACCATTCCCTGACTTACGAAGGTCAACACACTTCTCGCTCATTTGGTTTGTGTGTTCTCTTATCTTTCCCATGTTGATGGATGACTAACCCTGTGTCTGAAATCACTCCCTACTCACTATATAGGGCACTATATAGCGGGGACGCCATTTTGTAGTGCTGTCTGAAATCTTATTGAGGATTATTTACACCCTATATAGTGCACTCAAAGTATCCCACAATGCATCACAGAAAGTAGTGTACAATGATGGTCACTAACCAAAGCAATATATCCCATCATGCATTGGGGTCGCGCTGAAAGAAATCAAATTAAAAGTCTCAAATTTGATTTAATAAAAGGCAGCGTCAAAGAACAAAGTATTCAGCCTTGATTTTAAAAAACTGAAGGATTCAGGTACTTTGTATTTTTATCACAAAAATACATGCATGTATTTATTATTTTGAAAACCCACCAGCCAACTGAGCTGGCAAGTTTTAATTGTGTGACAGTAATGACGTAAATAACAATGTGATGGACTAGTGTCCAAAAGTGTGTTTTTTTCATTTTACCAATGAGCTCACTATATAGTCCTCTATATAGTAATTCCCTATATAGTGAGTAGGGAGTAGTGAATGAGTGAGTGATTTTGGATACAGGGTAAGGGAATTTGACCTCTGTGTCACCTCATATTTGTCCCCCAGTTAATCAGGAAGTCATGGATTACAGCTTAAAAGTTCCTACACACTCAAATCAACTCAAAAATGTACAATTTAAATGGAAAACATGTTTCAGTTACATTGTGTTCACTATAATTTCCAGGGGTGCCAATAATAGTGGCACGTGTTTTTGTTGAAAATAATTATTTCTTGATGAGGAATTTGTTTTTCTCTGAATAAATTTATTTCAAATAAAGGTTGGACTTTGACTTGGCCATCCCAAAACATTAACTTTATTCTTCTTTAACCATTCTTTGGTAGAACAACTTTTGTGCTTAGTCGTTGTCATGCTGCATGACCCACCTTCTCTTGAGATTCAGTTCATGGACAGATGTCCTGACATTTTCTTTTAGAATTCGCGGGTGTAATTAAGAATTCATTTTTCCATCAATGATGGCAAGTGTCCTGGCCCAGATGCAGCAAAACAGGCCCAAACCATGATACTACCACCACGTTTCACAGATGGGATAAGGTTCTTATGTTGGAATGCAGTCTTTTCCTTTCTCCAAACATAACGCTTCTCTGTCACAGAACAGACAGGAGAGGAGATCAAATGCGCTCAAACCACAGTTTATTAATGATAGGGGAGTTGGAAGAATGTGTGTGGGTGAAGTCCAGTGCCAGGAGAACTGAGAGGAAGGGATGGCTGGTGGTGACGTCTGAGGTCTCCCATCCAAGTACTGACCAGGCCCGACCCTGCTTAGCTTCAGAGATGAGACAGGATCTGGCGTAGTCAGAGAGCTGTGGCGGTAGGCTGGCAGAACTTGGGTTTCAGGCGGACTCCAAGCGAGCAGAGCTGAGCGAGCTGGAGAACAGGCGAAGGTACAAGAGGGGCAGGCAAGAGGCAGAGTCAACGGGACAGAAGGCAGATCAGGTTACCGGGGCTGGAGAGCAGACAGAGTCAAACGGAACAGAAGGCAGGTCAGGGTACCGGGGCTGGAGAGCAGACAGAGTCAAACGGAGCAGAACAATATCAGGAGTCAGAGTAGTAGGAACACAGAGCAGGTTATCAGGCTGAGAGTTGCAGACGATCTGACAACGAGGCTTGGGAGGACTGCAGCTTAAATACACACAGGGGGAAGCAGGTGATCGGCAACAGCCAATGACAGTCACTGAAAGTTAATAAGAGGAAGTGAGAGCGGGCGTGGCTGGTAATGCTGAGTGGAGATGTTACCTGAAGAGAGAAGCCACCAGGTAGGATCATGACAGAACCCCCCCCCCCCCAAGGGACAGCTCCAGAAGTCCCTAGCCACAGATCACCAAAGACGGGCAGGAGGAGGGGGAATACCGGTGGAGGGTTAGAACTCCTCAGACCGGTCGGAGTCCAAGGCCTCAGGATCTGGTTCAGGATTGGACTCAGGGACAGTAGCGGTGGGCGCATCGTCATTCCGACAAGGCCCCTTTTGTCGACCCCTCCGGTTGGCCAGCTGGTTCGGATGCCGGCGAGGAGGAGAAGGTGCAGCTGGGACCAGCGGGCTCTTGTGCACTGGCTTAATCTTTGAGACGTGGAAGGTGGGGTGCACTCCCATAGACTTGGGCAGTCGGAGCCGGACAGCAGACTGGCTGATTATCCTCTGGATCGGGAATGGTCCGACGAACCGAGGTGCCAGCTTACGAGACTCCACCTGGAGGGGCAGGTCCTTGGCAGACAACCACACCTTCTGGCCCACCCGGTAGGTGGGCGCAGGCTTCCTCCGCTGGTTGGAGGGCTTATTTTGATTACAGGGGTCAGGTAGGACAGGAGCCGGATCCTTGGAGGGGGCAGGGCTGGCAGGTGGAGTACGGGGGGGGTAGAGTGGCGGCTCATAAGCAGGTCCGGTGGCAGTCCTTGCCCCATCCTCTTATCACTCCAGTGGCCCAGTCGAGGTGAGGACTGTGCTGGCGGAGCCATGGATAGCCCAGGATAAGAGGTTGGCCGGGGGAACGGAGCAGGTGAAACTGGATGGTTTCGTGGTGGTTGCCTGACAGAGTCATCGGGATAGGGGCAGTGAGACGGGCGATGGTGCCAAGAAGATGGCCATCCAGTGCCCTGACTGGAACGGGAGAGGATAAGTGAAGGCTTTGCAGACCCAACTGGAGCGCAAGCCCGATGTCCATGATGTTAGCCCCAGCGCCAGAGTCGACCAGGGTGGGCAGGGTGTGGGTGGAATCCGACAGATGAAGGCAAACTTGGAGCATAGGTTTCTGGCTGGTGGAGGACTGGATGATCATTGAGCCCAGCCGGACCCCTCCCATGTCCAGTGAGCTCGTCGCCTTTACTGGGCAAGAGGCAACCCTGTGACCGTCACCCCCACAGTACAGGCACAGATTGGAGGTGATCCGACGCTGGCGCTCTGCCGGGCTGAGGGAAGCATGACCGATCTCCATGGGCTCTGACTGGTCCAGAAGGCTTGGCGGAAAAGCAGCAGGAGACGTAGAAGGGGCTGGGTTACCCCGTGCGCTGGTGACTGACTGAGTCTGGCGGGCCCTCTCTCGTCTACGGGTCTGGACCCGGCGGTCAATGCGGATGGCCAGGGCAATGGCCTCGTCGAGCGTCGATGGTTGTTCGTGCAAGACCAATTCGTCCTTAATGTAGTCGGCCAGGCTCTGCAGAAAAGCGTCCACCAGCACCTGCATGTTCCACTTGCTGCACCGGGCCAAAGTCCGGAACTCGATCGAGTAGTCAGCCACTGTTTGTCTGCCTTGGCGAATACTCATCAGTCCTCCGGATGCCTCTACAGACGATGAGCCCAGGTCGAAGACCTTAGTCATTTCCGCTGAAAACAAGCAGAAGGAGGCACACGCCGGTGTCCGGCATTCATACTCAGCAGTCCCCCACAGTCAGGCGCGGCCCGACAGACGAGTGATGATGAAGGCTACCTTCGCTGCCTCCAACGCGAAGGTTCTGGGCTGCAGGTCGAACAGCAACTGGCAGCTGGTCAGGAAGGCATGGACTTAGGAGGGGTCACCGTCAAAATGCTCTGGATTGCTGACCTTGGGTTCCGGGGCCTCGAGTGTAGCAGGAGCGCCTCCCGGAGCTGGCATGTCAGCGGCGGGTGTGACAGGGGCTGATGCAACAAGGGACTGCGGTGGTTGGGCGGTGAGCAGCTGGAGTGCTTGGTCCAGTCGTTGTTGCTGCTGCTGGACAAGCTGGATCAGGGCTACAATGTCAGCAGACATCCGACTGACCTCTTCTTCGACGTGATGCAGCCAGGCTAGAGCAGAGGGTTTGGGCGCTGACTCCATGTTGTGGTCAGATCATTCTGTCACAGACAGGAGAGGAGATCAAATGCGCTCAAACCACAGTTTATTAATGATAGGGGAAAGGGGAGTTGGAAGAATGTGTGTGGGTGAAGTCCAGTGGCAGGAGAACTGAGAGGAAAGGATGGCTGGTGGTGACATCTGAGGTCTCCCATCCAAGTACTGACCAGGCCCAACCCTGCTTAGCAGCAGAGATGAGACAGGATCTGGCGTAGTCAGAGAGCTGTGGCGGTAGGCTGGCAGAACTTGGGTTTCAGGCAGACTCCAAGCGAGCAGAGCTGAGCGAGCTGGAGAACAGGCGAAGGTACAAGAGGGGCAGGCAAGAGGCAGAGTCAACGGGACAGAAGGCAGATCAGGTTACCGGGGCTGGAGAGCAGACAGAGTCAAACGGAACAGAAGGCAGGTCAGGGTACCGGGGCTGGAGAGCAGACAGAGTCAAACAGAGCAGAACAATATCAGGAGTCAGAGTAGTAGGAACACAGAGCAGGTTATCAGGCTGAGAGTTGCAGACGATCTGACAACGAGGCTTGGGAGGACTGCAGCTTAAATACACACAGGGGGGAAGCAGGTGATCGGCAACAGCCAATGACAGTCACTGAAAGTTAATAAGAGGAAGTGAGAGCGGGCGTGGCCAGTAATGCTGAGTGGAGATGTTACCTGAAGAGAGAAGCCACCAGGTAGGATCATGACACTTCTCATTTAAACCAAAAAGTTCTATTTTGGTCTCATCCGTCCACAAAACATTTTTCCAATAGCCTTCTGGCTTGTCCAAAGATCTTTAGCAAACTGCAGACAATCAGCAATGTTCTTTTTGGAGAGCAGTGGCTTTCTCCTTGCAACCCTGCCATGCACACCATTGTTGTTCAGTGTTCTCCTGATGGTGGACTCATGAACATTAGTCAATGTGAGCGAGGCCTTCAGTTGCTTAGAAGTTACCTTGGGGTCCTTTGTAACCTCGTCAACTATTACACGCCTTGCTCTTGGAGTGATCTTTGTTGGTCGACCACTCCTGGGGAGGGTAACAATGGTCTCGAATTTCCTCCATTTGTACACAATAGGGTGCATCAGTTGCCCTCACTTTCATAAAATCTGATGCATTTTTGTTTGGGTGTTCCTTTTCAAATTTTTTGACCATATTCAAAAGTCTAATGGTGGCACCATGAGGTTCATTTTTTGCCAAAAAACGCTTATTTTATGTTTTCGCGTAAGGTTTGAATCACAATGTTGGACTCCATTTATTGATTTCTTGTGACCCAGAGATCATGTTAAGAACCTTTGCAAGGGATTGAGAAGCATTAATGTGATTCATAATACATTTGTATTGTTTAAAAGTAGTTGAACAATGATTCAATGAACAGCTAAAACTCAAACTCTGCTTGATAATATATTTAGAATATGTACTAAAAATGTGTATCTAAGATATTTGGTATACTCTATAAGGTGTCATAATGTTTCATGAAAAGTGATCGAAATTTTGTCATAAAAGTCATAAAATAGCAGCTTTTTCCATAACTTTGAGCTCCTGGTGCCACCATTAAACTTTTGAATTTTGTCAAAATATTTCACCCAGTGGGTGGCACGGTGGTGTAGTGGTTAGCACTGTCGCCTCACAGCAAGAAGGTCCTGGGTTCGAGCCCCGGGGCCAGCGAGGTCCTTTCCGTGTGGAGTTTGCATGTTCTCCCCGTGTCCGCGTGGGTTTCCTCCGGGTGCTCCGGTTTCCCCCACAGTCCAAAGACATGCAGGTTAGGTTAACTGGTGACTCTAAATTGACCATAGGTGTGAATGGTTGTCTGTGTCAGCCCTGTGATGACCTGGCGACTTGTCCAGGGTGTACCCCGCTTTTCACCCGTAGTCAGCTGGGATAGGCTCCAGCTTGCCTGCGACCCTGTAGAAGGATAAAGCGGCTAGAGATAATGAGATGAGATTTCACCCAGTGGGTAGTGGTGTAGTGGTTAGCGCTGTCGCCTCACAGCAAGAAGGTCTGGGTTCGAGCCCCGTGGCCGGCGAGGGCCTTTCTGTGTGGAGCTTGCATGTTCTCCCCGTGTCCACGTGGGTTTCCTCCAGGTGCTCCGGTTTCCCCCACAGTCCAAAGACATGCAGGTTAGGTTAACTGGTGACTCTAAATTGACTGTAGGTGTGAATGGTTGTCTGTGTCTATGTGTCAGCCCTGTGATGACCTGACGACTTGTCCAGGGTGTACCCCGCCTTTTGCCCGTAGTCAGCTGGGATAGGCTCCAGCTTGCCTGTGACCCTGTAGAACAGGATAAAGCGGCTAGAGATAATGAGATGAGATCCCTGTTCTTTAAATAAAACAAGGTGCCTACTCACACCTGATTGTCATCCCATTGATTGAAAACACCTGACTCTAATTTCACCTTCAAATTAACTGCTAATCCTAGAGGTTCACATACTTTTGCCACTCACAGATATGTAATAGTGGATCATTTTCCTCAATAAATAAATGCCCAAGTATAATATTTTTGTCTCATTTGTTTAACTGGGTTGTCTTTATCTACTTTTAGGACTTGTGTGAAAATCTGACATTGTTTTAGGTCATATTTATGCAGAAAGATAGAAAAATTCTAAAGGGTTCACAAACTTTCAAGCACCACTGTACTTCTGTGCAACACTTATGTATAAAGCAATTTTGAAAATAAAAACTTAAATTAATTTGTACAGGCAATTATTACATTTTATTCTGTTTTCCCTAGTCTTGTTCTTATTTTATTTTATCTCATTTTCCACATTTGCAATGATGATCATACAAATATTTTAGATCCACCCTTTAAACTACACCAAAGGAATATTTTTTAACTTAATCACTATCGAAATATGTGATAGCACCTAGTGTTGAGACCAAATCAAGACGACGACCACTGCAGGGCAAGTCGGAGTCAAGACCAGGACCAGACCAGTCGGTGTGAAGCGGGGTTGTGAGGGGTCACAGCCCTTAACAGTTACAGAAATTTCAAATTAGCAATGAATTAAAAAATGTACAATTTAAATGGGAAACATGCTTCAGTTACATTGTGTTCACTAAAATTTCCAGGGGTGCCAATAATAGTGGCAGATGTGGTTTTGTTGAAAATAATTATTTCTTGATGAGGAATTTGTTTTTTCTCTGAATAAAATTAATTTCAGTCAAAGGTTGAGTTTTTCTCATTTTTTCAGTGTGAGATGAAGCGACTTCACCAAATGCTGGATTTTTATTTACCCTTTTTTTTTTTTTTACTAATCTTTGCAAGTGGTGCAATAACTGTGGAGGACACTGTATGTTCCAGATGTCATTTCATTATTTTGATGCCTTCAATATTGTTCTACAATGTAGAAAATAGTCAAAATACAGAAAAACCTTTGAATGAGTAGGTGTGTCCAAACCTTTGATTGACTGATACTGTATAACACACACACACATATATATATATATATATATATATATATATATATATATATATATATATATATATATGCAGGTGTTCCGAATAAAGCAAAGGTTCACATACGTTCTTTTGCCACTCACAGATATGTAATATTGGATCATTTTCCTCAATAAATAAATGCCCAAGTATAATATTTTTGTCTCATTTGTCTAACTGGGTTCTCTTTATCTACTGTTAGGCCTTGTGTGAAAATCTGATGATGATGAGGTCATATTTATGCAGAAATATAGACAATTCTAAAGGGTTCACAAACTTTCAAGCACCACTGTATATACATATATATAAACACACACACACTCTCACTGGTCACTTTATTCGGAACAACTGCATTCCTGCACCTTCACGGGACTATCCAATCAGTTAGCCATGTGGCAGCAACACAATGCATAAAGTCATGCAGATACATGTAAAGAGCTTCCATTAATTTTCATATGAAATTTCAGAATGAGGAAAAAATATGATCTCAGTGACTTTGACTACGGGAGATTTGTTGTTATCAGACTGCCTGGTTTGAGTATTTCAGATAATAAACTAAAATCTCCTGGGATTTTTCACAAAGAAGAAACTCTAGCACTTCCACAGAATGGTGAAAAAAAAAACCACCCACAGAGCAGCAGTTATGCAGGTGGAAATGCCTTGTTAATGACTGAAATAAGAGGAGAATGGTCAGACTGAATCTGAGGCTACGTAGCATGCTATCAAAACTGGACAGCTGAAGGTTGGAAAAACATCGCCTGGTCTTTTAGCAATCTTTTCCAACAAGACTGGGTCCAGCATCGCCTCAGATTCCTGCTCTTTATATCATTTATTATGCATACAGGTCTATTTATGTTGGTGTATGTATTAGTAGATTTTTTTTCTTTGTAGCGGACAAAAAAATAGTGAACATCCACAAAATCAGGTTGTAAGAAATTGGATTTTTATGAAACTAAAGCCTTGAAGAGAAAAAGTTTTCAACCTTGAAGAGAAAGAAAGCTCAAATATTGGAGTTTGCAGAGTTTATTTAAATTTAAGCTCATTTTTGACGGATGATATTTACCAAGTTTTCTATTCTATTGTGTCTAGCTGAAATAATTTAACCTTGGTGTAACCTCGAAGGGTCAGTTCTTTCCACGAACTTTATAAATCTTTTGAGTAGTGAGTTCATGCTTTGGCTTGCTAACCTGGCCTGCCTTCATTTCACTAACCTGGACAAGGGGGTGACGAGGCACAACACTGCCTCTGTGTGGAGGAGCGACAATGCCTGCTTTCTCCTCAGCATCCTCAGCCCTGGATAAAAAGAGCAGGATAAGCAGTAATTCTCTCTTTTGATATATTACTTAACTGAAGTTCTGGATTTATCCAGCAAAACTTATGCAATTTTTTTTTTAATTCAGAAAAAACTGATTTTGATATTTGACTTTGTTAAGAGGAAACAAAATAACCTAGCACTGGAATTTCATCCTGCACCAATGTTATAACAACAACAACAACAACAACAGTACATTAAGTATGCTCTTATCTCTCAACAGTGTTGCACAGCTTACACTATAATTTGAAAACTACTTACAGTGGATATAAAAAGTGTACACCCCCCGTTAAAATGATAGGTTTTTCTGATGTAAAAAAAAAAATGAGACCACAATAAATAATTTCAAAACTTTTCCCACCTTTAATGTGACCTATGACTTGTACAATTCAATTGAAAAACAAACACATCTGTTAGGGAGAGAAGCATAAAAAAACATACAATAAGCTGGTTGCATAAGTGTGCACACCCTTAAACTAATACTTTGTTGAAGCACCTTTTGATTTAATTACAGCATTCAGTCTTTTTGGGTCGGAGTCTATCAGCCTGCCACATCTAGACTTGCCAATATTTGCCCACTCTTCTTTGCAAAAGCGCTCCAAACCTGTCAGATTGTGAGGGCATCTCTTGTGCAAAGCCGTCTTCAGGTTACCCCACAGATTTTCAATTGGATTTAGGTCTGGGCTCTGGCTGGGCCATCCCAAAACTTTTTTGCGGTCATTGTCATGCTGAAAGCTGAAATTCCCCTTCATCTTCAGCTTTCTAGCAGACACCTGAAGGTTTTGGGCCAAAATTGACTGGGATTTAGAACTGTTCATAATTCCCTCCACCTTGACTAAAGCCCCTGTTCCAGCTAAAGAAAAACAGCCCCAAAACATGATGCTGCCACCACCATGCTTCACCGTGGGTATGGTGTTCTTTTAGTGATGTGCAGTGTTGTTTTTGCACCAAACATACTTTTGGAATTGTGGCCAAAAAGTTCAACCTTGGTTTCATCAGACCAAAACACATTTTTCCCACATGCTTTTGGGAGAGTTGATGTATTTTTATTTTTATTTTTTGCAAAATTCAGCCAGGCCTGGATGTTTTTCTTTGTAAGAAAAGGCTTCCATCTTGCGACCCTACCTCATAGTCCAGACATATGGAGAATATGGGAGATTGTTGTCACATATAGTGCACAACCAGTACTTGCCAGAAATTCCTGCAGCTCCTTCAGTGTTGCTGTAGGCCTCTCGGCAGCCTCCCTGACCAGTTTTCGTCTTGTCTTTTCATCAATTTTGGAGGGACATCCAGTTCTCTGTAATGTCACTGTTGTCCCATATTTTCTCCACTTCTTGATGACTGTCTTCACTGTGCTCCATGGCCATGTGCTCTAATGCCATGGAAATGTTTTTGTACCCTTCTCCTGACTGATACCTTTCAACAATGAGATCCCTTTGATGCTTTGTAAGCTCTCTGTGAACCCTGGCTTTTGCTGGAGGATGCAACTGAGTAAATGTCTGGACATTATCTGGGGTTAATCAGAGTCATTTTAATTGATGGAAGGTGTGAACCCAAAAAGACTGAATGCTGTAATTAAATCAAAAGGTGCTTCAACAAAGTATTAGTTTAAAGGTGTGCACACTTAGGCAACCAGCTTATTGTACATTTTTTAAAAATTATTTTTATGCTTTCCCCCCGAACTGATTTGTCTCATCTCATTATCTCTAGCCGCTTTATCCTGTTCTACAGGGTTGCAGGCAAGCTGGAGCCTATCCCAGCTGACTACGGGCGAAAGGCGGGGTACACCCTGGACAAGTCGCCAGGTCATCACAGGGCTAACACATAGACACAGACAACCATTCACACTCACACCTACGGTCAATTTAGAGTCACCAGTTGACCTAACCTGCATGTCTTTGGACTGTGGGGGAAACCGGAGCACCCGGAGGAAACCCACGCGGACACGGGGAGAACATGCAAACTCCGCACAGAAAGGCCCTCGCCGGCCACGGGGCTCGAACCCGGACCTTCTTGCTGTGAGGCGACAGCGCTAACCACTACACCACCATGCCGCCTTGAACTGATTTGTTTGTTTTTCAATTGAATTGTACAGGTTATAGGTCACATGAAAGGTGGGAAAAGTTTTGAAATGATTTATCATGGTCTCATTTTTTTTTACATAAAAAAACTATCATTTTAACGGGGTGTGTACACTTTTTATATTCACTGTACAGTATATGCACTTTCCTTTTGTTCATCCACTAATGAATTTGCATTGAATTCTGAGCTGAGGTTTAATCGTGACCTTCAGTCAGGAACAGTGTTTGAACAGTTTTGCCTCACGCTAAAGGACATATGTTACAAGTCCAGTCAACAACAAAGGAATTATCCTGCTGAACTTCATTTTTCAATCTGCGCTATTCTGCAGTTCCTAGCAAGCAGGTACTGAAACAAACTTCAACTTCTTTAAAAAGTTTTGAACACACATCATGAAAAACTACCCCTGTGACAATTTCCTTGGAATTATATTCAGATCAAAGAAATTGATATTCAGGTATATGACCCCATGGAATGATATTAAACTACACAGTGAATTATTTTTTAATGAAATCCACATGTGTAAAATCTTAATAACATTGGAAAATCTGCTCCAGGAACGCAAAGATGAATATCAGGATGGAAGGTAATATGCGCAGTCTATTTAGTCAAGACTCTCTCCTGCCAGAGGTTAATTTTTTTGTCTAAAGAAACCTAATCTTGCCACTGGACCAATAACGAAACTTGCAGGAATCTGCTGTATTGTTTGGATCATACACAGTTGATCTAAGAAGGAGGGGAATTTGAGAAGTTAACAATTTGTTTAATACTGAAACTATGTTGGAAATCATTTCAAGAAGTCACATCGATGCCAACACACTATTTGTCAGAGTTTATATGGTATCTAATAAACAGGCATCTTGGGATGAAATAAGAGACACTGATTTAGAAGAAGAAGAACTTTATTCATCACATGTACACTTATGAAATTCCTTTCTGCAGTTAACCCATCTGAAGCAATGAGCACACACCCATACCCAGAGCAGTAGGCAGCTATGCTAACAGTAGTAGGTGCCTTGCTCAAGGGCACCTCAGCCTAAGGCCGCCCCATATTAACCTAACCACATGTCTTTGACAGTTTATTCTGCACTAGATCAGTGTCTGTAATCGAAATCACAGGTTTACATTAACACACTTGGTCTATATCAATAACATAATAACAGCTAATTCACAGGCGCTTGTGTGGTGGATTCTTCACACCATCTAAGGCGAATGAGAAATGGATTTAAACGTGCTTTTATTTCAAAATGAAAAACATATAAACTTATTAACTTCAAAAGAAATAAAAAAAAAGGCTCCTGATGGGATGGACATTTATTGCTGCTATAACAGAAGCGATATCAGGAATTAACTTGACTCGCGGATGATTCACAACATTAAATAAGACGATTATGTTTTGTTCTTTAATTAATAGTAAATTGAAAAAAAACAAAACAACAATCCACTTCTTTAAACCCAATCACATGACCCAGTCACTGAATGTTTTCCGACATTGTAATAACAATGATGCTGAACAAATATTATTTAATGTTTAATTGTAACGTTTTGTATTATGAATTGTTCTAATCATCTGATCCATCCAATACATTGACAAGTAATCATTTTATGTAACTTAGGATAATGATTTCAAAGTAGCAGTTATTATTTATGTAGTTTGTTTAAATTTTTTAAATATCTGTGTTAATTTATTTTATATATATATATATATATATATATATATATATATATATATATATATATATATATACACACACACACACAGAGTCATGGCCAAAAATTTTGAGACTGACACAAATTTTGGTTTTCACAAGTTTGCTGCTTCAGTGTTTTTAGATCTTTTTGTCAGATTTCTATGGTATACTGAAGTACAATTATAAGCATTTCATAAGTTTCAAAGGCTTTTATTGACAAATACATCAAGTTTATGCAAAGAGTCAATACTTACAGTGTTGACCCTTCTTTTTCAAGACTCCTGCAATTCGCTCTGGCATGCTGGATATCAGCTTCTGGGCCAAATCCTGACTGATGGCAACCCATTCTTGGGTGGTGTAGTGGTTAGCACAGTCGCTTCACAGCAAGAAGGATCTGAGTTTGAACCCAGCGGCCAGTGAGGGCCTTTCTGTGTGGAGTTTGCATGTTGTCTGCATGGGTTTCCTCCGGGTGCTCTGGTTTCCCCCACAGTCCAAAGACGTGTGGTTAGGTTAATATGGGATGGCCTTGGGCTGAGGTGCCCTTGAGTGAGGCACCTAACTCTCAACTGCTCCCTGGGTGCTGTTAGCATGGCTGCCCACTGCTCTGGGTATGTGTGTGTGCTCATTGCTCACGTGTGTGTGTGCATGTGTGTGTTCACTGCTTCAGATGGGTTAAATGCAGAGGGGAAATTTCCCAAGTGTGTGATGAATAAAGTTGTGCTTTCTTTCTTAATCAGTGCTTAGAGTTTATCACAATTTTTGGGTTTTTGTTTGTTTGTTCAATTGCTATGGAGAAGGGTTCAGGATGCCCAAGAAAGTCCAGCAAGTGCCAGGACCATCTCCAGTTATGGGATCAGGTCACCACCAGTGCAGAACTTACTCAGGAACGGCAGCAGGCAGGTGTGAGTGCATCTGCACGCACAGTGAGGCGAAGACTTTTGGAGGATGGCCTGGTGTCAAGAAGGGCAGCAAAGAAGCCACTTCTATCCAAGAAAAATATCAAGGGCAGACTGACAATCTGCAGGAAGTACAGGGATTGGACTGCAGAGGACTGGGGTAAAGTTATTTTCTCTGATGAAGACCCCTTCAGACAGTTTGGGACATCTGGAAAAATGACTGTCTGGTGAAGAAAAGGTGAGCACTACCATGAGTCTTGTGTCATGCCAACAGTAAAGCATCCTGAGACTATTCATGTGTGGGGTTGCTTCTCATCCAAGGGAGTGGGCTCGTTCACAATTTTGCCGAAGAACACTGCCATGAATAAAGAATGGTATCAAAACATCCTCCAAGAGCAACTTTTCCCAACGATCCAGGAGCAATTTGGTGATGAACAATGCTTTTTCCAGCATGATGGAGCACCATGTCACAAGGCAAAAGTGACAACTATTTGGCTCAGGGAACAAAACATTGGAATTTTGGGTCCATGGCCAGGAAACTCCCCAGATCTTAATCCCATGGAGAACCTGTGGTCAATCCTCAAAAAGCGGGTGGACAAACAAAAACCCAAAAATTGTGATAAAGCACTGATTATGCAAGAATGGGTTGCCATAAGTCAGGATTTGGCCCAGAAGCTGATATCCAGCATGTCAGGGCAAATTGCAGGAGTCTTGAAAAAGAAGGGTCAACACTGTAAATACTGACTCTTTGCGTAAACTTGATGTATTTGTCAATAAAAGCCTTTGAAACTTATGAAATCCTTATAATTGTACTTCAGTATACAGTGGATATAAAAAGTGTACACACCCCGTTAAAATGATAGGTTTTTCTGATGTAAAAAAATGAGACCATGATAAATAATTTCAAAACTTTTCCCACCTTTCATATGACCTATAACCTCATCTCATCTCATCTCATCTCATTATCTCTAGCCGCTTTATCCTGTTCTACAGGGTCGCAGGCAAGCTGGAGCCTATCCCAGCTGACTACGGGCAAGAGGCGGGGTACACCCTGGACAAGTTGCCAGGTCATCACAGGGCCGACACATACCGTAAACACAGACAGCCATTCACACTCACACCTACGGTCAATTTAGAGTTACCAGTTAGCCTAACCTGCATGTCTTTGGACTGTGGGGGAAACCAGAGCACCCGGAGGAAACCCACGCAGCCACAGGGAGAACATGCAAACTCTGCACAGAAAGGTCCTCGCCAGCCACGGGGCTCGAACCCGGACCTTCTTGCTGTGAGGCGACAGCGCTAACCACTACACCACCGTGCTGCCCGACCTATAACCTGTATGATTCAATTGAAAAACAAACAAATCTGTTAGGGGGGAAAACATAAAAAATAAAAAACATACTATAAGCTGGTTGCATAAGTGTGCACACCCTTAAAGTAATAGTTGAAGCACCTTTTGATTTAATTACAGAATTCAGTCTTTTTGGGTTCACACCTGCCATCAATTAAAATGACTCTGATTAACCCCAAATAATGTCCAAACATTTACTCCGTTGCATCTTCCAGCAAAAGCCATGGGAGAGTTTACAAAGCATCAAAGGGATCTCATTGTTGAAAGGTACAGTATCAGTCAGGAGAAGGGTACAAAAAAATTTCCACGGCATTAGAGCACATGGCCATGGAGCACAGTGAAGACAGTCATCAAGAAGTGGAGAAAATATGGGACAACAGTGATATTACCGAGAACTGGACGTCCCTCCAAAATTGATTAAAAGGCAAGATGAAAACTGGTCAGGGAGGCTGCCAAGAGGCCGACAGCAACACTGAAGGAGCTGCAGGAATTTCTGGCAAGTACTGTATTGGGGTTGTTTTTCTTCAGCTGGAACAGGGGCTTTAGTCAAGGTGGAGGGAATTATGAACAGTTCTAAATCCCATTCAATTTTGCCCCAAAACCTTCAGGTGTCTGCTAGAAAGCTGAAGATGAAGAGGAATTTCATCTCTCAGCACGACAATGACCCCAAAAAAGTTTTGGAATGGCCCAGCCAGAGCCCAGACCTAAATCCAATTGAAAATCTGTAGGGTGACCTGAAGACGACTTTGCACAAGAGATGCCCTCGCAATCTGACAGATTTGGAGCGCTTTTGCAAAGAAGAGTGGGCAAATATTGGCAAGTCTAGATGTGGCAGGCTGATAGACGCCGACCCAAAAAGACTGAATGCTGTAATTAAATCAAAAGGTGCTTCAACAAAGTATTAGTTTAAGGGTGTGCACACTTATGCAACCAACTTATTGTACATTTTTTAAAAATGTTTTTCCCCCTAACAGATTTGTTTGTTTTTCAATTAAATTGTACAGTTTATAAAGTTTTGTAATTATTTATCGTGGCCTCATTTTTTTTTTTTACATCAGAAAAACCTATCATTTTAACGGGGGGTGTACACTTTTTATATCCTCTGTACCATAGAAACATCTGACAAAAAGATCTAAAAACACTGAAGCAGCAAACTTTGTGAAAACCAAAATTTGTTTCAGGCTCAAATTGTTTGGCCACGACTGTACAGTGTGCTATAGAAGAGAGTAAACGTTTCTCATTGTAGGATATTGAATGCATGGAAAACTGAAAACTATTGGATGCACTGGAACACACAAAGAAGTGACTCCAAGCCTACAGAAGTATATGAGACTTCCGATGCCAGACATTTGTGTGTGTAGACTTTAATTTACCACAAATGATGGCCCAAATCTCTCTACCTCATGCCTGAAGAACTACGGTACATGTCGATCCTGAGATTGAGATGCTGACCTCTTCTGCTCCTCGGACCTGCTTGATCCATCCTGATGCCCTATGTCTGGCTAGAGTCTCATCACATCACTCCTGTGGAGGACGGCCCCATATGGACAGTCTAAAGTCACACTTGGAAGACGCTCTGGACACTTACAGTAATGCTCTTATGGCTGAGGACTACAGTTGACTTGCTAACTTTAGGACTGTATTTGTCATGAACAGTTTTGCACTCAAGTTTCCATCAATGAACAGTTTATAACTTCAACAAAACAGACTTCATGTTAAAATGCAAATGGTCCATGGATCACCAAAGGATTAAAAAATGCCTGTAAAAAAAAGAACACGCTGTATAGACAATTCATAAAAAAAAGAACTTTGGAGGCAGAAATTAAATATAAAAAATACAAGAATAAATTAACCAGCATTATGAGGACATGTAAGAAGGAATATTATAATAAATTATTAGATAGTAATAAAAATAACATGAAGGGGCTATGGAATGTACTGAATAGTATTATTAGGAATAGAGCTAAAAACAAAAACACAAGCTACCCTGATCATTATATTGAGAATGACAGATCAATAAATAATATGGGGGAAGTGGTAAATGGTTTTAATAGATTCTTTGTAAATGTGGGACCAGATTCGGCAGAAAAGATTCAGGATACAGATACACCTGGAGGGGCGGAGGCTGCTCGATGGGAGAGAAATCCTAAATCTATATTCCTTGGTGCAGCTGGCATAAAAGAGGTAATAGACATTGTAAGGAGAAGTGAAAGTAAAACCTCCACTGACTGGAATGATATTGAAATGAGTTTAATAAAAAAAGTTATTGAAGAAATTGCAGAACCATTTACTCACATATGTAATATGTCTTTTCAATCTGGTAAATTTCCAAACAACATGAAAATAGCTAAAGTTATACCTTTATATAAATGTGGAGATAGACACCATTACACAAATTACAGGCCAGTTTCTTTACTCTCTCAGTTCTCCAAGATCCTCGAAAAACTGTTCACAGCAAAACTAGACAACTTCATTGAAAAATATAAACTTTTAGCTGACAGTCAATACGGATTCCGGAAAGACAGACAACCTGGCATTAATGGAACGTATCGAGAAAATCACAAATGGTATAGACAATAAAAAACATGTTATGGGAATTTTCATAGATCTAAAGAAAGCATTTCATACAATAAATCACGACATTCTATTCAAAAAATTAGAGAGGTATGGTATCAGAGGGGTTGGTTTGGACTGGGTGAGGAGCTACTTAAGTAACAGGCAACAATTTGTAAAAATTGGAGATCACACATCTGAGTATTTGCCCATAACATGTGGAGTACCGCAAGGGTCTGTCTTAGGTCCTAAACTGTTTATATTGTACATTAATGATTTATGTAATGTATCAAGTATAATGAAATGCATATTATTTGCTGATGATACAAACATCTTTTGCACCGGGGACAATGCACAGCAGCTTATGGAAACAATCACAACCGAAATGAATAAATTAAAAAGGTGGTTTAACGTAAACAAATTGTCATTGAATTTGAGTAAAACAAAGATTATGTTATTTGGAAAATATAAGTCGAACCCTCAAGTTGAATTGAAAATTGACAACATAACCATAGAAAGAGTGTATGAAATAAAATTTCTGGGTGTGATTGTTGATCATAAAGTCTGCTGGAAACCACATATTAATCATGTTAAAGCAAAAATAGCAAAGATTACTGTAATTTTGGGGAAATCAAGACACATTCTGGACTATAAATCACTACATACTCTGTATAATGCACTCATACTTCCATATCTGAGCTACTGTGTGGAGATATGGGGTAATACCTACAAATCTAACCTGCAGCCGTTATGCACATTACAAAAAAGAGCAATAAGAATTGTCAATAATACGGGATATCTTGAGCATACAAACGCATTATTCGTAAAAGCACACACTCTGAAATTCACGGATCTGGTTAAACACAAGACTGCACAAATTATGTATAAAGCAAGACATAACCTTCTTCCGGGTGAGGTACAAAATACATTTATGGAAAGGCAGGGTGGGTATAACCTGAGAGAGGAAATGAATTTTAAGAGAGTAAATGTTAGAACAACTATGAAAAGTATGTGCATAACAGTCTGTGGGGTGAAATTGTGGAATGGTCTGGAAAATGAACTCAAAAATAGCACCAACATAAAACTGTTTAAAAAATTATATAAAAACATGTTAATAAAACTATATGAGAATGAGGACAGGCAGACTATATAGGTGATGATGAAATTGAGAGTAAGTCTGTGACTGGTCTTCTTGTATTTAGTGTATAGCTATAGGTATGTGCATATGTATGTACTGTATATATGTATTGTATGTGTGTCTATATGCATAAGTATCTATATATATGATTTGATTTGGTCGATATTATACCATGTCGGTATGTTTTGGTATGTTGGTATGTTTTCTTTTTTGTTTATTGCTTTTGTTTTCTTTTGTATATATAGTTTATTATGGTGGAAAGTGACATTTGATTAGCGGTGGTATAGAGGGTTAGGATTGGATAAGTTATTACTTCTTCCTAATCCTTTCTGAACATTGTTATGTTATTGCCTTGTGGCTACGCTATTCTGTTTGTTTATGACGATGTTTTGATTATTGCATTTTTTATTTAAATTTTTATTTTTATATCTTCTTTATTGTTCAGAATCAATCAATCAATCAATCAATCAATCAAAACTATAATGAATTTCCTGGTTTTACAGTTATACTTTGTGACTCTATAGGACAGTGTTATAGAAGTGAATTTTTTGTAATCATGTTGTCTGTTATCACCCAAATGAGGATGGGTTCCCTTTTGAGTCTGGTTCCTCTTGAGGTTTCTTCCTCATGTCGTCTGAGGGAGTTTTTCCTTGCCACCGTCGCCACAGTCTTGCTCATTGGGGATAGACTAAGGATAAAATTAGCTCATGTTTAAACCTTTAAATTTCTGTAAAGCTGCTTTGCGACAGTGTCTATTGTTAAAAGCGCTATAAAAATAAACTTGACTTGACTACATACTTTGCATAAAAGATGTGGCTCAGGCTCAGTTGGCCCTCTTGTCTAGTCGGATCCAGATGCCCTTCTCTGGACGAAGGATGAGCTCCCCGAGGGGTCTCAGCTCTTCACGACTCTGACATGCTTGCACATTAAAGTGACGTAATACAGTTGCAAGAACTACCTTCTCTTCCATCATAGCAAAGCGTTGTCCTGGAGTTACACACAAACACACAGGAGAAATCGGTCATGTACTATTGTACCTTTCTAACTCACATTATTGTATACCACTGTAATATTTGTATTCTGATTCTCAGTTCAGTGCGTGAAGGCAGCAGACAGACGGCTGAAACGATTCATCTCTGAAGGCATATCACATTCTTCTACATACTCCTCACTCCTCTCTTTCATCTTCTCTCTCTCAGAGCAGTGATGCTCCCTTTTGAGTGGCCGGTGGGCTGGAACTGCCAGCACCACTTAATGAGAGACACTCTGTCTCAGTCATCAATGGAAGACAGGTCTGTGCTCTCTGGAGATAAATGTGCGAAGAAGGTTAGCAGCTCCTCTGTTTTAGCTGCCCATGCTAAATGGGTGATTGATTCCGGGTGGAGTGGAGATGCACAACCAAGTATTGCAATGTAATGGTGTTGGGACGCCATATCATAACAAGTGGTCTTGCTAACATGATGTGACCTGCCTGATAAAGCAAAATAACCCTGACCCAGAAATTTAGCAGCTTGAAGTTTTTCACTTCTTCACTAAGAGTTGTGAAAGTGGATGACAAAGTTCTGGGTCACAGGCTGTTTTGCTGAGATTGGAAATAAGCGTGATTAGTATAAATACAGAGGTGATTGAGACTATTTCTCAATAATCACCTCAAGTGACTCAGCAAAATGGCTGCCAATCACTTTGACACTGTAAGTGAGGAAGAATTAGAAATTATGAAAGAAAATGCTATTCCTAAAAGCACGAAAGATGCTCCAAAGTTTGGTCTAAAACTATTCAAAGGTAAGGTGGAATTGTGATTTATTTGATCTATTTCAAAACAAAGTATTTTATGTGAGTCGGCGTAGATAACTGACACAAGCCTGCGCTGCGCTGTTATTACATTTGCATACCTCTTTTGAAGTCTCATCTCATCTCATCTCATCTCATTATCTCTAGCCGCTTTATCCTGTTCTACAGGGTTGCAGGCAAGCTGGAGCCTATCCCAGCTGACTACAGGCGAAAGGCGGGGTACACCCTGGACAAGTCGCCAGGTCATCACAGGGCTGACACATACAGTAGACACAGACAACCATTCACACTCACATTCACACCTACGGTCAATTTAGAGTCACCAGTTAGCCTAACCTGCATGTCTTTGGACTGTGGGGGAAACCGGAGCACCCGGAGGAAACCCACGCGGACACGGGGAGAACATGCAAACTCCACACAGAAAGGCCCTCGCCGGCCACGGGGCTCAAACCCGGACCGTCTTTCTGTGAGGTGACAGCGCTAACCACTACACCACCGTGCCGCCCCGCTTTTGAAGTTTGAAATAAATTTTGTTTAATATAATTTAAATAAATCACCTATGTATTTACCGGTATACTAAAACAATTATCCGCCTCAGGCTCAGTGAATATCAATTAATCATAACCTCGAGTTTGTCTGTGTTATTATTCACTAATATTCACTTCTCCTTCAGTGAATAACTTAATTATTTATGCTTCAGTATCTCTCTTTAGTCTCCTACCAATGCAGTTCCGAGCACCGGCAGAGAATGGGATGTATGCATATGGGTGTCTTCCTTTGCTGTTCTCTGGAAGGAAGCGCTCTGGTCTAAACTCCTCAGGCTCCGGAAAGAAACGAGGATCACGATGGAGAGCATATGGGATGATCACAGCATTTACACCTTCTGGAACTTTGAAACCATCTAAAAAATAAACAAACAAACAAACAAACAAACAAATAAATAAATAATTAGTAGAGCCATACTTTTTACAACAGTTAGTTAGTTTGTAGCTGGTTTTCCATTGCAATTTTGCACAAAATAGAAGCAATATTTTAAAAATTTCGACAAAACTTAATTGCCAATGGGCTGTGTTTCCACTGACTGATGTTAGGTTATTAAAGCTGGGCCTTCTCCTCTCGTGATAGCTCTTATAGAATGCTCTTTTTCAGAAAGGTTGCATTTCCATTTGCTCGTAATGGCATGTCAGGTGACTTAAATGCAAAAAATGTCTTTTCATTTAAATTTTGCAATTTTGAACATCCACCTCATTTGAGTGTAGAAACCTTTTCTGCGATATTTGGTTTGTTTTTTTAGAAATTCACATTTACATTACTCGTTTTTGGTTCAAAAGTTCAAATTGCACATTAAGCAGGTTAATGGAAACACAGCTTGTGATTAAAAACGTGAAAATTAAGTGACAACGAATTACAACCCGACCTATATAGGATTTTTGGCACTGATACTTATAACAATAAAAAAAAAGTCTGTGATTTCCGATAACTGTTATTACCTACCCCTCGAAAATAAAAACAATAAACATGTTTTCATTCAAATAGAAATGTTTTAAAATATTGTGAATAATACAAAAATTGTCAAGCAGGCCTAAATGTACAAAGAAAAAAACCTGTACTATGTACATAACAGAATTACTTTAATTAAACCAATATACATAACGATATACATAACTGTTCATCTAGAAACATGCCCATTTATTAATAATGTGTTTTCAAGGTATACCCTAGATAATTAGAAAAAAAAATGTTTCGTGCATCTTCATACTTCAAATATAGGATACATGCAATGTTAATGTAACTATGAAATACTTTAGGATATTTTATCCATTTATTTGTCAGAACTGAAAAATTAAAACTAAAAAATATGATTTGTACATATATTCCATTAATTTATGCCTACAACAGAAACTGACTTAAAAAACAATAGCTGAATGCAAAAAGTGTGGCGCCAACAGTGGAGTTGTAGTGTGCCCTCTGGTGGATAACCTATGCAATGACAATACTCATAACATGGTTAAAGCTTGGGTAGGGTGGGTAATTTTGGAGAAACCAGCAAAGATAAGCTAGAATTTGAAAGTATCCAACTGAAAAATCCCCCTCCCTGCCTTCAGCCATCCGTCCAAAGCCACTGCTCCAAAACACATGAATGTGCACTGCCTGACTACTGCTGGACGACAAGTCCATGAGCAAGAAAGAGAGAGAGTGCATTGGAGTGGAGGAGCAGAGACATGCTTATCATATACAAAAATCTCATCTCTCATTCACATGTAAGAAAACACAACATTATCATAACAAATATAAACAACTAACAAGGATAGCTTGCTGTCGACTAGCTTGCTAGCTTTAGCAATGTGTCTGCCTCGCCTTGTGGAAGACGCAATGGGTGTACAGGCAGAGTGAGCGCAGGTAGGCAGGTATGGTAGGTATTCAATCAGCACAAATGAAATGATTGGATGGGCTTACAGCCCTGTGACTGCCACAGATGATTGATTATTTTCTTTCTATTGTCAGAGCATTTGATTTATTCATTGCTGTTTGGATATAAAGAGAATTTCAAGACATATAACAAAAAAAATGCTTCTAAAAAAATTACTTATCCTAGCTTTAAAGGGGGCGTGACATACACTTCCCTGAGATACTTTTGTAAAGTTTGCAAGGTTTTTTTTTTATATTACTGAAAAAACACCTTGGTTCTTTTTTCTCATGCTGTTCTAGCATGGTATGAAACCCTATAAGATAAGCCAGGCTGGTTTTGTGGTTGTGCTTTTATATACTAAATATGTAATTAGCTTCACTCTGATTGGCTGACATCTTTAAATGAGAACTCTGTCAACATATGCGAAATTGTAACTAAACTCTGAGAGGTAAGCAACAGCTTCTGTACCAGGATTACAGCCTCACACGTATGAATCTGAGTCAGAAGAGGAAAACGAAGGAGTGGATACTGAACCAGTGCCACAACCAAGACTACAGATGGCCATTTCAGAAGGGTAATTTTAAATCTTATGCTTTAATGACATTGTTAAGTTTCTTTACAATACTTTTCCAAAACAACAGCAGACAAACTAGGTTATTCACTGCAGGGCGAACATATAAGCTATAGATCATACAGGAACTAGACATTACCATGGCAGTGAACGTAATAGGGATTTTACACTTTCCTCTGCTTGTTCTTTCCAGGTATCATTTGCTGAATAATGACTAAGAAGGTAGATGGTTCTATCTTCTTCAGATTGCTGTGGGCAGTCATATGTTACCATTTAAAAAAAAAAAAAAAACAAGAGAAGATTTGATATAAGATGCATGCATTTGTATAACTGGCCTGTTGTCTCCACCTATTGCCTTTCTGTGGCTATTCTGGGAAGCTAACAGTCCACTTTGAAAGGCCCAGTACATCTCCAAGTCACATCAACATATCTAATTTCTTGGGCTGTACTAAATATGATAATTGATAAATTGCTCTCTCATATACAGTTGTGGTCAGAAGTTTACATACAGTGTGACATGAATGTCATCTTGGATATGAATGTCATGGCAATATTTGGGCTTTCAGTAATTTCTTTGAACTGTTCTTTTTCTGTGGCAGAATGATTGTACAGCATACATTCTTTAATTTAAAAAAACACTAGAATCTGGTACACAAGTTTTAATTTTCTTTGGGTTTTCTGAAATTAACACAGGGTCAAAATTATATATACAGGGTCAAAAACTTACATACACTCACTTAGATTATTAATTCAGAGGTGCTGAAACTTCCAAAATGTCTCTTATCTTGCCAAGGTCGAGGTCTCTTAACTTCCTGTTAGTGATCATGATTGACTGCAGCTGGTAGCTTCTCTGCGCCTTCATAAAAAGGGTTTCTTTACAGCACTCATTGGATTGACCAACACACAGTAAAATGGGAAAGTCCAAGGAGCTCAGTGCAGATCTGAGAAAAAGGATTGCAGATACAGTATACACAACTCGGGAATGGCTCTTGGAGCCATTTCTAAACAACTGCAAATTCCAAGATCAGTTCAAGTTATTGTGAGGTGCAGTCACTTTGCTTCAAGAAAACCCAAACTGTCATCCTCAGCTGAAAGGAAATTGGTTTGGATGGTCAGGAACAACCTGGGAACCACCATGGCACAGCCCTGCCATAAACTGGAAGATGATGGATCACTGTCTACAGTTCAGTGAGTTTTACATCACCATGGACTAAGAGGCTGCTATCCAAGAAATAACCCCCTGCTCCAAAATTGACACCTTCAAACTTAACTAAAGTTTGAAGCTGACCACATGGACAAAGAAAAAGCCTTCTGGAGGATAGCTGTATGGTCAGATGAGACAAAGATTGAGTTGTTTGGCCACAATGACCACCATGTACAGAGGGATACATGTTATTATCGCTTTGCCAAGCCACTTTGCTTCAAGAAAACCCAAACTGCCACCCTCAGCTAAAAGGAAATTGGTTTAGATGGTCAGGAACAACCTGGGAACCACCATGGCCCTACCATGAACTGGAAGCTGATGGATCAGTGTCTACAGTTCAGATTACCATGGACTAAGAGGCTGCTATCCAAGAAATAACCCCCTGCTCCAAAATCAACACTTTCAAACTTAACTAAAGTTTGAAGCTGACCACATGGACAAAGAAAAAGCCTTCTGGAGGATAGCTGTATGGTCAGATGAGACAAAGATTGAGATGTTTGGCCACAATGACCACCATGTACAGAGAGACACTGTACCAGCTGCTGGTGGTGGTGGTGGTAGGATCATCATGCTCTGGGGCTGTTTTGCTGCCAGTGGAACTGGTTCATTGCACAAAGTGGATGGAATAATGAAGCAGGAGGACTACCTCAGAATTCTTCAGCATAAACCATCAGAAACTTGAACATGACTTGGGACTTGGGAGTTACAACAGGACAATGAACCCAAACACACATCAGAGCTGGTTGTGGAGGATAAAGCAGGCTAACATTAAGCTTAAAACAAGTCCTGATTTCAACCCTATTGAAAATATGTGGATCCTGCTTATAAGTCGAGTCCATGCCAAGAAAAAAAAAAATTAATTTAACTCTACCAATTCTACCATGAAGAGTCGTGAAATATCCAACCAGAATTCTGCCAGAAGCTTGTTCATGATAAACAAAAATGTTTGGTCAAGGTGAATCTTGTGAAGAGACATTTTACCCATATTAGTTGTGCTGTATGTATATTTTTGACCCTGTGTTGATTTCAGAAAACCCAAAGAAAATTAAAACTTGTGCACCAAATTCTAGTGTTTTTTTTTTAAAGGTGTATGCTGTACAATCATTCTGCCACAGAAAAAGAACAGTTCAAAGAAATTACTGAAAGCCCAAATATTACCGTGCCATTTGTATCCAAGATGACGTTCATGTCACTGTATGTAAACTTCTGACTACAACTGTGTGTGTGTGTGTGTGTGTGTGTGTCCCCAGTTTGACTCGAGAAGGACCAGGTAGAGATTTCTCTGTTCTCAGCTGTGATGGCGTAGCACTGCAACGCATGTCTTTCAGTTTAATTAAAGGCAATGATTTTTAAGGATTCTGTTATTCTACAGTATTATCATCTAGGCACTGGTTTTACATTTTCTATTCCTTTTATTCCCTTTATGTAACTTACAGTATTTCTATTGTTCTATTTAGCACTTTTTTTTGATTGGCATTTATTTCTGGCACAGTTCTTATTACGGGGATTTTTTCCCCCTCCAGCTTCTATTGTTGTATTTTAACTTATACTGTATTGTTATAGAGCAACTTCTGACACAATAATTTCCCTTGGGATTAATAAAGTTTTATCTTATCTTATTATTTATTTTGTTACATAATCTATTGTTAAAAGCACTATACAAAAAATTGAATTGATGTAACCAAAAATAAAATAAAATAGATACCGTAGATAAAAACACATTTTAAAAAAATTGAAAAACTGGATGGCATGGTGGTGTAGTGGTTAGTGCTGTCGCCTCACAGTAAGAAGGTCCTGGGTTCGAGCCCAGCGGCTGACAAGGGCCTTTCTGTGTGGAGTTTGCATGTTCTCCCCGTGTCCGCGTGGGTTTCCTCCGGGTGCTCCGGTTTCCCCCACAGTCCAAAGACATGCAGGTTAGGTTAACTGGTGACTCTAAATTGACCGTAGGTGTGAATGTGAGTGTGAATGGTTGTCTGTGTCTATGTGTCAGCCCTGTGATGACCTGGTGACTTGTCCAGGGTGTACCCCGCCTCTCACCCGTAGTCAGCTGGGATAGGCTCCAGCTTGCCTGCGACCCTGTACAGGATAAACGGTTATGGATAATGGATGAATGGATGGATGGAATTGAAAAACTGAATACCTACCCAATGTACGAATGACTAAAGAATTGAATATTTGGGTCCAGCCTTGCTTATCTCAAAAACATTTCAATGGTATGTCACCTTTAAAGTATCCATTTTCCATCTCCGTTTCTTTTTTAATCATCATTTATCAGCTACTATAAATGCCAATACCAATTAATCATAATTAGCTCATATCGATCGATAATATCGACACGCTGAGTTATCGGTCAGGCCTTACAATGAGTAATGCCGTCCCAAAATCCTGAAATGTTTTCTGTCTGTTGTGCGACAGTTTCAACAACAGTATTCAGCAGCTTTGTTCCATTTTGGTCGTAATTCCATTTAGCTTCATACAGAGTGGGATGTAGCTGAAGGAGCTGAATATTATCCCTCAGGCAGCTGAGGAAGACAAAACATCTGCTGTTTCACTGAGATGCAAATAGTAGCAGTGACGTCAGTGATCCATGTTTCGGTGGACAACATGATATGATATGGTGGCAATGTACTATAGCCTACTTATATGGCAGTCCTCGCAGATGCTGCGTGCAAACAGAGGCACTGCAGGGAACAGTCGCAGACTCTCCTTGATGACACATTCCAGGTATCGCAACCTTTTTAGGTCTTCCGTTCCCACATGGCGCTGTGATGAACCTGTCCGAAAGTGCAGAGAGAGGGGGAAGAGGGGCAAGTCAGTGAGTTCTCCTAGTTGCATTTACCAGTCAGTATGGTTTAAGTTCTGTCTACAGAAATTTTGAAAAAAAAATCACTTTTTAAAAGTGATATTTGAAATAAAACCTGCAGTTGACAAAATGTTTAATATGAAATTTCATAGTTTATATTAAAGTGCTTTATATTTGTGTTATTTGGTCCTGGGATTAGCAAGGTGAAATGTGTTCAAATGATTGCTCTTAATATTTAATCTTAAAGGTTCTCATTGGAAAGTTGAATTCTGGGCAAAATGTTCTATTTCTGTTGCTGTCGGAGTTTCGAGATGTTTCGCTACTGCACACACCGTGTATCCTATGTGTGAATGTATTGCCGAGATAAAATGCGTCCCACATTTTACAATTCGGGCGGCACGGTGGTGTAGTGGTTAGCGCTGTCGCCTCACAGCAAGAAGGTCCAGGTTCGAGCTCCGTGGCCGGCGAGGGCCTTTCTGTGCGGAGTTTGCATGTTCTCCCCGTGTCCGCGTGGGTTTCCTCCAGGTGCTCCGGTTTCCCCCACAGTCCAAAGACATGCAGGTTAGGTTAACTGGTGACTCTAAATTGACCGTAGGTGTGAATGTGAGTGTGAATGGTTGTCTGTGTCTATGTGTCAGCCCTGTGATGACCTGGCGACTTGTCCAGGGTGTACCCCGCCTTTCGCCCGTAGTCAGCTGGGATAGGCTCCAGCTTGCCTGCAACCCTGTAGAAGGATAAAGCGGCTAGAGATAATGAGATGAGATGAGATTTTACAATTCCGGAGATTGCCGAAGCAAGTGAACAGCAATATCACGTGACCACTGTGGGGCGTTTGACCTACTTTTAATCAAAACAAGTCGTCGTGGGCAAACGTGGCGGACTTCACTCTTAAAAGGAAAGTGCCTAGTGAGTGCAAACGCAAGACAGAGCAAGGTTAGATGACGTCATTTTTCTGGACAGATAACGAAATCATTCTAGCTAGCGCTTAGCTATCTTAGCCTGAGAATGCACGGGCTCAACTCCACAGTAGCGAGTATGGAGTTATCCACCTAATGTTTTGATCTTACAGAGAAATAAATGATACCACAAAAGCAGTAACAGAGAAAATATATATTTGTCTTTTGTTTTACAAATCTATTTGCGAATGTCAACCACAAATGACATACCTGTGACTCAAAACTCCCCGAGGTCGATGCAGAGTCACGACGTTTTCTGCATGTCACCATCTTGGCGTGACCCCAGTTCTATAATTATGCTAATTAGTTAAAGCTCGGCTATTTCCGTAAGGCCATACTATTTACCTCAAGAGGTAAGGAAATGGAAAGTGACCCTTAGCACATTAAAATGATCACAGCTCGTCTGCATGATATTGTTCTTGCAAGACATAGGAAAATCCATGCAAAAGAAAAAAAAAATAGAAAATTTCAGATGACTTTGCAGTCAGCATCTTTAAATCTTAAGCAAAAGGTGTCACATTTCATCCCTTATTTACAATCTTTACATCAGCATGTGAAGATGATTTGCATGTCACGACCGTAAATATTGCTTTTATAGCTAATAATGGAGCAGACCATGAGAGTATAAGCAGTGTTACCAAACACCTCCTGTAGCTCTGCCTGTACTTTCTTTTGGACTTCTGGATGAGAGCCGATCAGATGTAAGGCCCAGTTCATGGAAGCTGCTGTGGTGTCATGCCCCTATTAAAGATACCACAAAAGATTAGTATCATGCACAAGCTTGTCCACTTCTGGTGTCGTGTAGTGGATTTTGCTCTCACCTCAAACATGAAGGTGTCCACTTCTTCCTGAATGTCCTCATGGCTCAGCACAGCACCAGTATCATCTGTGGTTTTTAACAGCATGTCCAAGAAGGCCCTTCTCTTTCTCAGGCCTTGGTCTGACTCACTGTCAGATTCTTCACTCGCATACACAGCTCTCTCTTTGATCACCTTCACAACACAAACAGCATGAAACACTCAAAAACACACTGATATTTTGGGTCTATCCATCAGCTACTGTATATATTTTCCATCCAAAGGTTTACTGTTTTGGCTCCAAGCTGTGGGTGTTTAAGGTTCAATTTCCTCCTACGCTCACCGTCCACTTTAATAGGAACACCTGTACAACTTTACTTTCATGCAGTTATCTAATTAGCCAATTACGTGGCGGCGGCAGCACAGTGCAAACAAAATTCATGCAGATACAGGTTAAGAGCTTCAGTTAATGTTCACATCAAACATGAGAATGAAGAAAAGGTGTGAGCTCTGTGACTTTAAGCATGGCATGGATTTGAGTACCAGAAGTGCTCATGTGAGTATTTCCGAAACTTCTGGTATCCTGGAATTTTTATACACAACAGTCTTTTTGCTCATGCTGCTGTTGCCTCAGTTGAGTGGAGTTGGTCTCAGAGCCTCAGCGGATGAGTGACACGGTGGTGTAGTGGTTAGCACTGTCGCCTCACAGCAAGAAGGTCCGGGTTCGAGCCCAGTGGCCGACGAGGGTCTTTCTGTGCGGAGTTTGCATGTTCTCCCCGTGTCTGTGTGGGTTTCCTCCGGGTGCTCCGGTTTCCCCCACAGACCAAAGACATGCAGGTTAGGTTAACATGGGGCAGCCATGGCCTGAAAGTTGGGCTGAAGTGCCCTTAAGCAAGGGCACCTAACCCACAACTGCTCATTGCTCTGGGTGTGCATGTGTGTGTTCACTGTTTCAGATGGGTTAAATTTCACTGTGTGCTTAAGTTTGTGCTTGAGTGTACGTGTGACAAATAAAGGCTTCTTGGCTTGGCTTCTTGTTTACAGTGAATGCCTTGTTAAACTTGTTGATAAGAGATCAAAGGAAAATAGTCAGATTGGTTCAAGCTGCTAGGAAAGCAAAAGTAACTCACAATCACTCTTTACAGCCGTGGTGAGCAGAAAAGCATCTCCGTATACACAAAACATCGAACTTTGAGGTGGATGGGTTACAACGACAGAAGACCACATTGGGTTCCAGGAATCCGAGGCCATCATCAAGTCAAGTCAAGTCAACTTTATTGTCAAATATGCTATACATGCTTGACATACAGCACAGATGAAATATCAGTCCTCTCTGACCCACGGTGCAAACAGGCAATGCAATAAATAAAAATAGAATAATTGAAAAAAACAAACAATATAAACAGTATAAACACTCTAGATAGGAACTAGACATAGACTAAACACTCAAACAATATAAACAGTATAAATAAACAGTATAAACACTAGATAAGAACAAGACAGACTAAACACTCAGACAATATAAACAGTGTAAACACTAGATAAGAACTACACACAGACTAAACACTCAAACAGACAATATAAACAGTATAAACACTCTAGATATGAACTAGACGTAGACTAAACACTCATACACACACACACACACACACACATAAATTGGTTCAAATAACCAAACAGTCAAGGGCACTTGAGGTATAGCAGGTAAACATGAAATAAGCAGTATAAACAAACTAGCAGCTGTTAAGATGGGGTAGTGCGGAATAGTGCAAATGAGCGAGGTAAAGTGAGATGTGCGGTCCCTGAGTTCAGTGTGTTAATGAACGATGAGATGTGTGTGTGTGTGTGTGTGTGTGTGTGTGTGTGTGTGTGTGTGTGTGTGTGTGTGTGTGTGTTGGGGGGGAAACTGTGAGGATGACATGTCAGATGCTGAAGGGGGGGTAGGGGGGTGTGCGAGCAGAATCTGTGGCAGGGGGCAGAGGGGGGAGGAGGGGCAGAACAGGGAGGGAGTTGAGCCTCCTGACCGCCTGGTGAAAGAAACTGTTCTTGAGCCTGCTGGTTTTGGCCCGGAGATTCCGCAGTCTCCTCCCGACGGTAGCAGGCTGAAGAGGCTGTGAGATGGGTGGGTGGGGTCACCTGCAATCCTGATGGCTTTGCGGGTGAGGCGGGAGTTATAAATATCCATTAGAGAAGGGAGAGGGACACCAATGATCCTCTCAGCTGCTCTCACAGCAGAGACTTGCAGCAGGACACGGTGCAGGCGCCGTACCGCACGGTGATGCAGCTGGTCAGGATGTTCTCGATGGTGCCTCTGTAGAAAGTGTGCATGATGGGGGCCGGGGCTCTTGCTCTCCTCAGTTTGCAGAGGAAGTACAGACGCTGTTGGGCTTTTCTGGCCAGTGATGCAGTGTTGTTGCTCCAGGACAGGTCTTCAGAGATGTGCACACCCAGAAACTTGGTGCTGCTCACCCTCTTCATGGGCACAGACCCACCCAAACTGGATAGTTAAAGGTTAGGGGGGATCTTTTTTTTCCAGTCTTCAACTCTCGGGTTTCTGTGAGTCTGTCAGCTCAGACCAGTCTGGTCATTCACAAGGTGTTTCAGCATGCAGACCCTCAGCACACAATGTTTTTATTTTTAATTTTCACATCATCCTGGGGGCGGCACGGTGGTGTAGTGGTTAGCGCTGTCGCCTCACAGCAAGAAGGTCCGGGTTTGAGCCCCGTGGCCGGCGAGGGCCTTTCTGTGTGGAGTTTGCATGTTCTCCCCGTGTCCGCGTGGGTTTCCTCCAGGTGCTCCGGTTTCCCCCACAGTCCAAAGACATGCAGGTTAGGTTAACTGGTGACTCTAAATTGACCGTAGGTGTGAATGTGAGTGTGAATGGTTGTCTGTGTCTATGTGTCAGCCCTGTGATGACCTGGCGACTTGTCCAGGGTGTACCCCGCCTTTCGCCCGTAGTCAGCTGGGATAGACTCCAGCTTGCCTGCGACCCTGTAGAACAGGATAAAGTGGCTAGAGATAATGAGATAAGATGAGACATCATCCTGGGTAAACTCTAGAGACTGTTGTGTGTGAAAATCCATGGAGATCAGCAGTTTGTGAAATACTCAAACCAGTTCATATAGCACCAACAACCATGCCATGGTTAAAGGCACTGAGATCACATTTGTTCCCCATTCTGATCTTTGATGTGAACTTTAACTGAAGCTCTTGACATGTAGCTGCATGCTTTTATGAACTGTGCTGCTGACGCACGATTGGCTGATTGGATAACTGTATGAATGAACAAGTTGATCAAGGTGCATATGGTGCCCTGTGATGCACTGGCAGGTTCTAAGGATAGGCTCTGGAACCACTGGTACCTGACCAGGAGATATTGGTTAATGATGATGATTGATTCAACACCTGAACAAAGCACATTTCACTTGATTCTCACTTGCTCCAATACTGGACTCTCAATTAACCTGGGGGTGGATTTCCCAAAAGCTTTGTAGCACAAAGATCATCGTTAAATGGTAGAGTGAGCATCACAATGAACACTCTCTCCTAGTTAAGATGCTCTTAGTGTTAGGAGGCTTTTGGGTAACCCACCCCTGTTACATACAGTGCTCAGCGTAAATGAGTACACCCCCTTTGAAAAGTAACATTTTAAACAATATTTCAATGAACACAGTTTCCAAAATGTTGACAAGACAAAGTTTAATATAACATCTGTTTAACTTATAACGTGAAAGTAAGGTTAATAATATAACTTAGATTACACATTTTTTTCAGTTTTACTCAAATTAGGGTGGTGCAAAAATGAGTACACCCCACAACAAAAATTACTACATCTAGTACTTTTTTTGGCCTCCATGATTTTTAATGACAGCACCAAGATTTCTAGGCATGGAATGAACAAGTTGGTGACATTTTGCAACATCAATCTTTTTCCATTCTTCAACAATGACCTCTTTTAGTGACTGGATGCTAGACCCTGTTCTTCTTCAGAAATCCAACAGTGGCCTTAGATGTGTGTTTAGTCATGTTGGAAAAGTGCACAACGACCAAGGGCACGGAGTGATGGTAGCATCTTCTCTTTCAGTATAGAGCAATACGTCTGTGAATTCATGATGCCATCAATGAAATGCAGCTCCCTGACACCAGCAGCACTCATGCAGCCCCACATAAGGACACTGCTACCACTATGTTTCACTGTAGACACCATGCATTTTTCTTTGTATTCCTCACCTTTGCGACGCCATACAGTTTAGAAGCCACCAGTTCCAAAAACATTTATCTTGGTCTCATCATTCCGGAGTATAGAGTCCCAGTAGTCTTCATCTTTGTCAGCATGGGCCCTGGCAAACTCTAGGTGGGCTTTTTTGTGCCTGGGCTTTAGGAGAGGCATCTTTCGTGGACGGCATCCATGCATGCCATTCCTCTGCAGTGTACACCGTATTGTGTCATGGGAAATAGTCACCCCAGTTTGGCTTTCTACTTCTTTAGATAACTGCAGTGAACTTGCATGCCGATTTTCTTCAACCCTTCTCATCAGAAGACGCTCCTGTCGAGGTGTTAACTTCCGTGGACGATCTGGACGTCTCTGTGAGATGGTTGCAGTTCCATCTTTCTTACATTTTTGTACCACTTTTGCTACAGTATTCTGACTGATAAGTAAAGCTTTGCTTTTCTTCTTGTAGCTTTCACCTTTGTAGTGTAAAGAAATTATTTTCTTTGGGGAATTCTGAAGAGACAAGTTGAGCATCACTCTCCATCCAGCATCCAGTCACTAAAAGAGGTCATTGTTGAAGAATGGAAAAAGATTGATGTTGCAAAATGTCACCAACTTGTTCATTCCATGCCTAGAAGACTTGGTGCCGTCATTAAAACTCATGGAGGCCATACAAAGTACTAGATGTAGTAGTTTTTGTTGTGGGGTGTACTCATTTTTGCACCACCCTAATTTGAGTAAAACTGAAAAATGTGTAATCTAAGTGGTATTATTAACCTTACTTTCACGTTATAAGTTAAACAGATGTTATATTAAACTTTGTCTTGTCGACATTTTGGAAATTGTTTGTGTTCATTGAGATATTGTTTAAAATGTTACTTTTCAAAGGGGGTGTACTCATTTATGCTGAGCACTGTACATACATTCACATTCACCTAATTACTGAACGCACAATCGGTTCACATCAAGTCCTCACTTATACACCCTGTACTAACCATAATGTCTTGGAGAAGATACACTTTGTGATGTTACTGAGCCTTTTCTCCATGTGCTAGTCTGTTTAGATCTTGAACATGCTCTAGTCCATACTACTGCCTTTTTTGGTTTGCCCAGTTTCTGCCCGTTTGCTTGTCACTCAGCCTTTTGCCCATTTATGGTTATCAATTACCACCTTGCCATTCTGTTTTCTTGTTACTGATTCGATAGTTAAAGCCCTGCACTTGCATCGACTGCAAGTCAGTGCTGCGTGTGATGACAGCTAGTCAACTCCTACAGTACAATTCCATCCCACATGTTTAGTCATACATAGCTCATTTTGCTCCTACTACTGTATGCCTGCTTTTCAGTTGGTAAAAACATCAGAAACTTGCGTCAGTCTGTGGAAAGGTATTGCAAATCTTGTATCACCGTCAGCTCCTTATTAGAATTCAACTTCACCTGCAAGTTGTTTTGGACAAAACCTGCCCAAAAAAAGTAAAAATGTTCTGTATATGCGTTTCAGTTATTAACACTGCAGTTTGGGCTTTAGTGTGCGTGATGTGCTATGGATTATGTTTATCTTAAAGGAGATACGCAGAACCATGGCCTCTCTTTTTGTTTATAAATGCCTTGAGATCTCAAGAATGGCACAGGGATAGTTTTAAGTGTTAACAATAAATCTAATATAGTATTTTTTACAATTAAAATGATTTGTATAGGTAGCGGTCTGAGTGAATGACCTTGACATCTGTGACGTCACCACGGTAAGGCTATCGGTCTCATTGTCATTTCCACTATACTAAAACACAGAGCTAACTTCAACTTCGATCCTCCATTTTGAGCTAATTTATTGCCATGCCACGTAGATGTGTTGCTGGCGGGTGCAGCAACATGACAGAAGGTGGATTTATGTTGCATTCATGGCCCAAGATTGTTCAAACTGCAAAGATTTGGACGCGTTTTGGGAGAAATTCACAGGCACATTTTACTGATGACTCATACGAAAACTCTGATCTGTTGAGGAGTGTTGGCTATAAGCCCGTATTGAAAGAGGATGCAGTACCAACAATTAAAGGAAAAGAAAACTACAAGAAAAGGAAAGTAAGTTCAGTTGCACCAGTTCTCCTGGAGTGTGAGTCGAGCAGTAATGATGGAGTACTCAGTATGGAGAAAATGGAGAATGAGTGGACCAGTCGTCAGATTTTTCCGCTGGATATGCTTGCCTCAGCAGCAGTATCTCGCCCTTATGTGGAAGAAGCGAATGAATGAAGAACTGAACGAAGAACTGAAAGTCAGATTGTTTCAAAACAATCAGCCACAAGATCGGCCTTCAAGAAGCGAGAACACAGACAGGTGAGATGCAACTCTCATTTGGTTACATCACAACAACAACAACAACAACAACAACACTTGTTGTTTACCTGCATTTAGATTAATACATGCAACTTCCATCCTTCCATCCATTGTCTGTAGCTGCTTATCCTGTCCTACAGGGTCGCAGGCAAGCTGGAGCCTATCTCAACTGACTATGGGCGAGAGGCAGGGTACACCCTGGACAAGTCACCAGGTTATCGCAGGGCTACATGTAACTTGTATTGTGTGTTTAAGTTAGCGGTATAAGATTATTTAATTTGCTTCAGAATCTGATTGTCTCAGTTCATCTGATTATTTAATTAGCCTTTTATGTTTTATCAGTGAAAATGCATGCATGTACATGTATGTTGCATAAGTTATAACATCTAACCTGTTTTAATGAGAGTCACATGAGACTGTCAGTTCAATTCCATCCAATTCTCTAGATGGTTTTGTTCTCTGGCTTTATTTCGTAAGGTGGGGGCCTCCGTGGCCGACATGTTACTATCGGATTCACTTTCCGATGGTTCGAACTGATATGGTTCTACGTGTATAGCAGGAGCATGTAGACACACTCCAATTTCAGGACTATCACAGTCAGATGTACTACTATCTGAGGAATCTGAAGAATCTCCAATAAATCTGAACGAAGAGGCCACTGCAACCACTCTTGCCTGCCGAGTCTGGCTTTGGTCTATAGCTATCAAAGACCTTGGCCTTAAAACCAGTTACCACAATGATGTCACGCATTCAGGGCTGGCTGGCTCAGCGGGGCAGCTCAAATGCCAACTTTGCGGTCAATTCTCATCTCATCTCATTATCTCTAGCCGCTTTATCCTTCTACAGGGTCGCAGGCAAGCTGGAGCCTATCCCAGCTGACTACGGGCGAAAGGCGGGGTACACCCTGGACAAGTCGCCAGGTCATCACAGGGCTGACACATAGACACAAACAACCATTCACACTCACATTCACACCTACAGTCAATTTAGAGTCACCAGTTAACCTAACCTGCATGTCTTTGGACTGTGGGGGAAACCGGAGCACCCGGAGGAAACCCACGCGGACACGGGGAGAACATGCAAACTCCACACAGAAAGGCCCTCGCCGGCCCCGGGGCTCGAACCCAGGACCTTCTTGCTGTGAGGCGACAGCGCTAACCACTACACCACCGTGCCGCCCACACGGTCAATTCTAACTTTCAAAAATATATATTTTTTAAAATTCCCATTTATGCAGCATACAAGAGTCAATGATGGAGATACTATCCACTCAGAAATGTATTTAAAAATAAAAGTTCTTCATGTCTCCTTTAGGAACCAACTTAAACATATTGAATTTTGTACTTTTACACAGTAGATTACATACTTTTATACAGTAGCTGATGCAATAAAACCAGTCTTTGGATCTTGTTGTAATTTTGGTAATATATTAAAATGATCTGAAGCTTCACCATTTAATTAACAGTTATTCCATGAAATCGAGTCGTATATGAGCTGATAGCTGACGAGGCGCATAGCGACGAGTTGGCTATAAAGGCATGTACAACAAGATAGAGTGGAATAACTGTTTTATTCTATCCACATTCACTGGATTTTGAGAAACAGAGCATTTTTATTTTTCAAATTTAATAAATAAAAACTTTATACAAAATGTCCGACAAAACCATTTCCGCTTAGAATGTAAACAAACCGGCGAAATGACAGTAGCAATTTGTGAAAAATGCTATAATAATAATCTTTGAAAAATGAAAAAAGATACGTTCTTACCATCAAATACTTTTATTCCATATTTTGTTGCTTTTTTAAATATTTTTTGGGGGTTTTGTTTTCAAGTAGTTTTTATTTCGTCTTCAGTTGGTTCAGCAAAACACTGCTGTTTTATTTTTCTCTACTCATGGTATATGAGCTGATAGCCTAGTAGTAGAGTAGCCAATCCAAGCGCATGATTGCTCATATCCAGTGAATGTGGATAGAATAATTATTAATAGCCATACATAATATATGGATCAGAATGTTTGTGCTTTGCAGTTAATCAAAAATGAGAAGTTACTTACACCTGCAGTGAAGGAGTGTAAAATCCTGAGTCTCTCTGCATGCTCTTTACCCTCCCCGAACACATTATAAATCCAGTCAGGCCACCACCACGGTGCTCTCTGTCTCCGAGTAATGATGTCACTCATCCTGCGGGAAGTTTAAGTGAAGTTTTGACGACATTGTATGGAGTGTAAATACATCCCCGATTCCAAAGAAGTTGGGACAAAGTACAAATTGTAAATAAAAACGGAATGCAATAATTTACAAATCTCAAAAACTGATATTGTATTCACAATAGATCATAGACAACATATCAAATGTCAAAAGTGAGACATTTTGAAATTTCATGCCAAATATTGTCTCATTTGAAATTTCATGACAGCAACACATCTCAAAAAAGTTGGGACAGGGGCAATAAGAGGCTGGAAAAGTTAAAGGTACAAAAAAGGAACAGCTGGAGGACCAAATTGCAATTCATTAGGTCAATTGGCAATAGGTCATTAACATGACTGGGTATAAAAAGAGCATCTTGGAGTGGCAGCGGCTCTCAGAAGTAAAGATGGGAAGAGGATCACCAATCCCCCTAATTCTGCGCCGACAAATAGTGGAGCAATATCAGAAAGGAGTTCGACAGTGTAAAATTACAAAGAGTTTGATTATCATCATCTACAGTGCATAATATCATCAAAAGATTCAGAGAATCTGGAAGAATCTCTGTGTGTAAGGGTCAAGGCCGGAAAACCATACTGGGTGCCCATGATCTTCGGGCCCTTAGACGGCACTGCATCACATACAGGCATGCTTCTGTATTGGAAATCACAAAATGGGCTCAGTAATATTTCCAGAGAACATTATCTGTGAACAGGGCGGCACGGTGGTGTAGCGGTTAGCGCTGTCGCCTCACAGCAAGAAGGTCCATGTTCGAGCCCCATGGCTGAGGAGGGCCTTTCTGTGTGGAGTTTGCATGTTCTCCCCGTGTCCGCGTGGGTTTCCTCCCGGTGCTTCGGTTTCCCCCACAGTCCAAAGACATGCAGGTTAGGTTAACTGGTGACTCTAAATTGACCGTAGGTGTGAATGTGAGTGTGAATTGTTGTCTGTGTCTATGTGTCAGCCCTGTGATGACCTGGCGACTTGTCCAGGGTGTACCCTGCCTTTCGCCCGTAGTCCGCTGGGATAGGCTCCAGCTTGCCTGCGACCCTGTAGAACAGGATAAAGCGGCTACAGATAATGAGATGAATGAGATGATATTATCTGTGAACACAATTCACCGTGCCATCCGCCATTGCCAGCTAAAACTCTGTAGTTCAAAGAAGAAGCCGTATCTAAACATGATCCAGAAGCGCAGACGTCTTCTCTGGGCCAAGGCTCATTTAAAATGGACTGTGGCAAAGTGGAAAACTGTTCTGTGGTCAGACGAATCAAAATTTGAAGTTCTTTATTGAAATCAGGGACACCGTGTCATTCGGACTAAAGAGGAGTAGGACGACCCAAGTTGTTATCAGCGCTCAGTTCAGAAGCCTGCATCTCTGATGGTATGGGGTTGCATTAGTGCGTGTGGCATGGGCAGCTTACACATCTGGAAAGAGACCATCAATGCTGAAAGGTATATCCAGGTTCTAGAGCAACATATGCTCCCATCCAGACGACGTCTCTTTCAGGGAAGACCTTGCATTTTCCAACATGACAATGCCAAACCACATACTGCATCAATTACAGTATCACGGCTGCGTAGAAGAAGGGTCTGGGTACTGAACTGGCCAGCCTGCAGTCCAGATCTTTCACACATAGAAAACATTTGGTGCATCATAATACGGAAGATATGACAAAAAAGACCTAAGACAGTTGAGCAACTAGAATCCTACATTAGACAAGAATGGGTTAACATTCCTATCCCTAAACTTGAGCAACTTGTCTCCTCAGTCCCCAGACGTTTACAGACTGTTGTAAAGGGAAAAGGGGATGTCTCACAGTGGTAAACATGGCCTTGTCTCAACTTTTTTGAGATGTGTTGTTGTCATGAAATTTAAAATCACCTAATTTTTCTCTTTAAATGATACATTTTCTCAGTTTAAACATTTGATATGTCATCTATGTTCTATTCTGAATAAAATATGGAATTTTGAAACTTCCACATCATTACATTCCGTTTTTATTTACAATTTGTACTTTGTCCCAACTTTTTTGGAATCGGGGTTGTAAGCAAGCTTGCTCATGTTTTCATGATTTCAAGTATGATCTCTTTGCTAGAGCGACACGGTGGTGTAGCGGTTAGTACTGTCGCGTCACAGCAAGAAGGTTCTGGGTTCGAGTCCAGTGGCTGATGGGGGCCTTTCTATGTGGAGTTTGCATGTTCTCGCCGTGTCTGTGTGGGTTTCCTCCGGGTGGTCCGGTTTCCCCCACAGTCCAAAGACATGCAGGTTAGGCTAATTAGTGGCTCTAAATTGACCATGAGTGTGAATGGTTGTTTGTCTCTAGGTGTCAGCCCTGGCGCCTTGTCCAGGGTGTACCCCATAGTCAGCTGGGATAGGCTCCAGCTTGCCTGCGACCCTACACAGGATAAGCGGCTACAGATAATGAATGGATCTTTTTGCTGTTATTACTGTTATTTTACTCATAGTCAGCCCATTTGTTAGTATTGCTTAGTTTATTCTGTTTCATGTTTTCATCAGTGTTTGCCTGGTTTTGATTATGATTTTGGATTTGCCTTATAATTTTCAATAAACAAGTTTGTAGTATGTGGCCTCATGAAATCTTTATTTTTTTATTATTCTGAGGGTGCTTGTGCAAATATTTAATTTACTTTTGCTTATGCAGTCACATCAACATTTGTATTTAACTGATTTGTTTTCTGTGAAACCACAGAGATTTTTTGTAATGATTATGCTTTTAGCAGGGCTTAGCCCAAACCAAATAATGATCTCAAATACACTACATTTATACATATTGTTGTGTTACACCTACAATATTAGAGGTCCCTAAAATCATGCGATGAAAACTGCAGCCTCTCTTGACTCCATCCATCCATTATCCATAACCACTTATCTTGTGCAGGGTCCCAAGCAAGCTGGAGCCTATCCCAGCTGACTATGGGTGAGATGCGGGGTACACCCTGGACAAGTCACCAGGTCATCACAGGGTTGAGACAGACAAACAACCATTCACACCTATGATCCACTTAAAGCCACTAATTAGCCTAACCTGCATGTCTTTGGGGGAAACCAGAGCACCCGGAGGAAACCCACGCAGACACGGGGAGAACATGCAAACTCCACACAGAAAGGCCCTCATTGGCCGCTGGGCTCGAACCCAGAACCTTCTTGCTGTGAGGCGACAGTGCTAACCACTACACCACCATGCCACCATCTTTACTCCATCCAGTGCAAGACACACTCAGAGAATGATCTGCTTTGTACCACTCAAATGACAACTGGACATTGGTGGTCTGCTTCAGGTGAGTAGAGGGAAGAAATGTTTTTTATTCTTACAAAATGCACCTAGATGTTCCTATTGATGTCTGCATTAATGTAATGTAAATACTTACTTATACACAGTCTGGATATATTCTGAGTCAGCATTACTCTGTGCATAGATTCTTTTGCCCATTGCTGTTTCTGTTTTGTATGGAAAATATGTACACACAATATTAAAATTACTGCATAGTAATTTGCATATATACTGCATATATCTGTACAGACATACAGTACCAGTCAAAAGTTTGGACACCCCTTCTAATTCAATGTCTTTTCTTTATTTTTATTAATTAAAAGACATTTCATGTCTTAAAGTAATGATGGACTGTCATTACACGTTACTTCACTGAGTGGTTCTTGACATAATATTGTCAGGGATGGGTTGTTAGACGGATGTAAACGCAGAAGAACTTTTATTAATAAAAGTGACCCCAGGCAAACAATCCAAATCGGCGAGCATAAAACATAAATGGAAAACAAGCAAAAGGTCGGGTGAAGCACAAACAGAAACCCAGGCGATCAATACGGGAAACACGGCTCGGTAAAGTGTCACTAATAACTCAATACTTCACACTGTGTGTGTGTTAACACAGTCTTTATATAGGCACACTGATTGCGCCTTCATCTTATGCAGGTGTGGAGGGTTACTTTAAAAAAATAAACCCTCCCTGTTCTGCCCCTCCTCCCTCCTCTGCCCCCTGCCACAGCTTCTGCTCACACACACCCCTACGCCCCTTCAGCATCTGACATGTCATCCTCACAGTTTCCCCCCCAACACACACACACATACATACATACATCTCATCGTTCATTAACACACTGAACTCAGGGACCACACATCTCACTTTACCTCGCTCATTTGCACTATTCCGCACTACCTCATCTTAACAGCTGCTAGTTTGTTTATTCTGCTTATTTCATGTTTCATGTTTATCTGCTATACTTCAAGTGCCCTTGACTGTTTGGTTATTTGTACCAATTTATATGTGTGTGTGTGTGTGTATATATATATATGAGTGTTTAGTCTAGTTCCTATCTAGAGTGTTTATACTGTTTATATTGTCTGAGTGTTTAGTCTGTCTTGTTCTTATCTAGTGTTTATACTGTTTATTTATACTGTTTATATTGTTTGAGTGTTTAGTCTATGTCTAGTTCCTATCTAGAGTGTTTATACTGTTTATATTGTTTGTTTGTTTGTTTTTTCAATTATTCTATTTTTATTTATTGCATTGCCAGTTTGCACCGTGGGTCAGAGAGGACTGATATTTCATCTGTGCTGTATGTCAAGCATGTATAGCATATTTGACAATAAGTTGACTTGACTATTTATTTATTTAAATAACTAAATAAATCATCTGGATGTCGATAACTGTGGGGAATGGTGTCGATAATTGTGGAACAGTGTCACATGATCTGATACGTAAAATAATTGGGAATCAACTAATTATTTTACCAGTGGAATATTGAGTAATTATTCGTGCACAATTTGCGTATTGAAAGTCTTTTCCACTTTTGCAACAGCCAAAAGATCATTAAGGTGTCGATAATTGTAGCCGCCGCTCTAGTCAAAATACAGTAAAACCTATGAATGAGTATGTGCGTTCAAACTTTTGACTGCTACTGTATATACCTAATTATAATGGCTACATGATTATTTGGTAATTAACAGTTAAGAATTTAATTTTAAAGATTACTGGTGATTCAAAGTTATTGGAATGACAGGCAGAGGAAGAAAATATACCAACCACATATAATGTCCAATGCACAGAGTGTAATGTAGCTGAAGCAGTTAAATTGTTCTCCACCGACATGTTTAAGCAACTTCTGGATCAAAATATGACTCTGTTCATTCATCACCTCCAGGAAGTCAGTGAGGATAGAGAAGTGAAATGTTGGGGTCAGCATTTTGCGTCTCCTGTGCCACTTTTCTCCTGTACTGTAATGTGTGGGAGGCAAATCATGAAATCTATAAAGTTTAGCTTTTTGGAAGACTTGGATTAAAAAAAAAAAAGGTTTGTTGAGAACTGCTGTCAAAATAATTTTTGGCATTTCAGTCATGTCTGGCAAGCTATACAAGGAACAGCAAACATTTAATAGCATGTCAGACCCTTCAAAGAGATTTTGGCTGCAAAGTAAAGATCGCTATAGATACAGGATACAGTGGTGCTTGAAAGTTTGTGAACCCTTCAGAATTGTCTACATTTCTGCATAAATATGGCCTAAAACATCATCAGATTTTCACACAAGTCCTAAAAGTAGATAAAGAGAACCCAGTTAAACAAACGAGACAAAAATATTATAATTGGTCATTTATTTATTGAGGAAAATTATCCAATATTACATATCTGTGAGTGCCAAAAGTATGTGAACCTTTGCTTTCAGGATCTGGTGTGACCCCCTTGTGCAGCAATAACTGCAACTAAACGTTTCCGGTAACTGTTGATCAGTCCTGCACACCGGCTTGGAGGAGTTTTAGCCCATTCCTCCGTACAGAACAGCTTCAACTCTGGGATGTTGGTGGGTTTCCTCACATGAACTGCTCGCTTCAGGTCCTTCCACAACATTTCGATTGGATTAAGGTCAGGACTTTGACTTGGCCATTCCAAAACATTAACTTTATTCTTCTTTAGCCATTCTTTGGTAGAACGACTTGTGTGCTTAGGGTCGTTGACTTGCTGCATGACCCACCTTCTCTTGAGATTCAGTTCATGGACAGATGTCCTGACATTTTCCTTTAGAATTCGCTGGTGTAATTAAAAATTCATTGTTCCATCAATGATGGCAAGCCATCCTGGCCCAGATGCAGCAAAACAGGCCCAAACCATGATACTACCACCACCATGTTTCACAGATGGGATAAGGTTCTTATGCTGGAATGCAGTGTTTTCCTTTCTCCAACCATAACGCTTCTCATTTAAACCAAAAAGTTCTATTTTGGTCTCATCCATCCACAAAACATTTTTCCAACAGCCTTCTGGCTTGTCCACATGATCTTTAGCAAACTGCAGATGAGCAGCAATGTTCTTTTTGGAGAGCAGTGGCTTTCTCCTTACAACCCTGCCATGCACAACATTGTTGTTCAGTGTTCTCCTGATGGTGGACTCATGAACATTAGCCAATGTGAGAGAGGCCTTCAGTTGCTTAGAAGTTACCCTGGGGTCCTTTGTAACCTCGCTGACTATTACATGCCTTGCTCTTGGAGTGATCTTTGTTGGTCGACCACTCCTGCGGAGGGTAACAATGGTCTTGAATTTCCTCCATTTGTACACAATCTTTCTGACTGTGGATTGGTGGAGTCCAAACTCTCTAGAGATGGTTTTGTAACCTTTTCCAGCCTGATGAGCATCAACAATGCTTTTTCTGAGGTCCTCAGAAATCTCCTTTGTTCGTGCCATGATACACTTCCACAAACATGTGTTGTGAAGATCAGACTTTGATAGATCCCTGTTCTTTAAATAAAACAGGGTGCCCACTCACACCTGATTGTCATCCCATTGATTGAAAACACCTGACTCTTATTTCACCTTCAGATTAACTGCTAATCCTAGAGGTTCACATACTTTTGCCACTCACAGATATGTACTATTGGATCATTTTCCTCAATAAATAAATGCCCAAGTATAATATTTTTGTCTCATTTGTTTAACTGGGTTCTCTTTATCTACTTTTAGGACTTGTGTGAAAATCTGATGATGTTTTAGGTCATATTTATGCAGAAATATAGAAAATTATAAAGGGTTCACAAATTTTCAAGCACTACTCTACCTGTCAGCCAAGTTACCCAGTCGTCTACATTATCACATCATTATCAGTCTGCATATTTACGTCACTGTATTTATCTCTTCACTCACTTTTTATTAGTTGTCTTTTGTCTTCTTCATAGTTTACCAAACTGAGTATTTAGGTTTAAAATTCACAGGAATTAGACTGTAGTCTTTTGTTATTGCCGAGATGACGCTCGCACTTGTGCAAACCTGTATTAGTCTCAGCATTATTGGATCTGGATCTGAGCATCTGCCAACTGACAACTCAAATGCAAAGCTCTTAACTAAAAACGTTTATTCAAACAGTCAATCCAGCCTTTAATCCATGAATTTCACAGTAGACAAGTGGTTTTGTATCTGTACCTGGTGAGTAAACCCGTGCCAAGCCAAGGATGCAGAAATCTGTAGGGATAGGATTTATCTAGGTGCTTAGAATTGTTAAGGACAGCCTGGAGGACAAAAAAAAAAAAAAGTGTAAACAACATTCCTAACTTTTAATACAGAACAAATGCTCCAATATTTGGCTCTTTTCCAGTATCACATCGAGTGACCATATGAATATGATTCATCACATTTTGTTGCCAGAAGAGCAGGTACTGTAATTAATGCTTTAATTATACACACCTCAATTGTCTCTGCATGAAATAAAACAAGGAAGGGGATGGGTCCCACCCAAACCTTCACAAGAGGCCTGTGTCTGTTTTCATTAGTCCCCTCAATAATCTGGTTGAAAAAATCTTTAAATGACATACAAATATAAAATTCAATGCACCAATTCTTTGCATAGCATACAACAATGAAACTTTTAATGAGGAAACATGATAAAATGCCCACATGTAGGTTACAACGCCTTACCTCCTGCATTGGCTTTGAACTGCAAAGCATTACCAATGAATGGGAAGGCGCCTTCCATTCCTGGAATTGGCATCATCTCCCTCCATTTATGTATGTAGCTTTTAATTGAAGAATGCAACATGCTGATCAGAAGAATAAGCAGGATGATGGACATTATGCTCCCCAGGGTGTATAATCCAATCAGAATTTCCATTTTGCAGTAATGGAATTGGCATCAGTTAATGTTCTGGAAAGGTGGATAAATCCCCCTCACATGAACTTCAGACTTAACTTTCACTGATTCACAAACAAAGCAAAAGATTATCAGGCCATGCTAGTTTATTTATGGACTCCAGCTAAATCATTGACAGGAGAAGAGCAATAGGGTATCAGAGATTGCGTTACCATGCAATCTGCTCTTCAGTTTGGACAACTGCAAAAGTGGGGTGTTTCTGTTTCGCGTTGACAAGTTTTATTCATTATTTTATCACTCTGCTTGGCCAGAAACTGAGAGGAATAAAAATGCAAGAATATGGCATACACTGCTACTACACTCACCGGCCACTTTAATAGGAAATTGTTCTTGATTCTAAGATTGTTTGTGACTGGCAGGACTGGAACCCAATGTGGTCTTCTGCTGTTGCATGCTGAGATCCTTTTCTGCTCACCACGATTGTAAAGAGTTGCTATTAATTACCCTATCCTTCCTGGCAGCTTGAACCAATCTGGCCGTTTTCCTCTGACCTCTCTTATCAACAAGACATTTCCACCCACAGAACGGTCACTCACTCAGTGTTTGTTTTTTTTTTTGCACCATTGTGTGTAAACTCTAGAGACTGTTGTGTGTGAAAACGCCAGATCAGCAGTTACTAAAATACTTAAACCAGCCCATCTGGCACCAATGCTCATGCCACAGTGAAAGTCACAGAGATCACAATTTTTCTCATTCTGATGTTTGACATGAAAAACTGAATGTTGATTTGTATCTGCATGATTTTATGCATTGTGCTGCTATCAAGGGATTGGCTGATTAGATAACTGCATAAAACAGCAGGTGGATGGGTGTACCTAATAAAGTGGCCATGGGGTATATGTTTGCTTATGAATGGTAAGTATTGAAGTTACTACCATTCATATTCTGGTAGAAAAAGTAATATCACTGACGGCTAACCAGGGGAAAAGTACAGAAAAAATATATATATTTAATCTGCAGGTATAGGTATTGTGTCACTCAAACCCAGTACATGTGAAATCAGCAAGTCAAAATTATACTCAAGTGAAAATTACAAACACTTAAATGTAGTCTAGTCTTTAAAATATAAAAAGTATAAAAGTCAACATGAAATAAAAGGGTTTTTTTAATAAAATCACAAGTTCAGTTCATATTCAAGGTCAGAGTTGAAGCATGACAACTTTGTATGAAACAAAGAACAAAACAAAACATTTATTTATTTCAAATAGTGCAGACATTTTATGTCGTTCTTTTCATTAACGCATTTTTTTAATCAGCAGTAAAACTATTAATGAGCGTGTAGCAAGCGTTCTAGGTGGGTGGAGCACAGAAGCACAGCAGGCCAGTACCAAGTTCTCAATAACTCTTTTATTGAGATGCGAGGAGGTGCCGGAACGCCTGTCGCTCTTCCTGCTGAGCCAGCACCAGGGCCTCAAACCGCTGTTCCTTCCGAAGGGCAACTAGTGCCTGGTGCTGGCTTTGCTGGGCCGTGGCGAGGGCGTGGACCAGCTCGGCGAAAGGGGAGGACCCCATGGGGCTGTTCTGCTTCGGCGCTCCAATCCCGGGTTTCGGCACCACTGTAGCAAGCTTTCTAGGTGGGTGGAGCACAGAAGCACGGCAGGCCAGTACTGAGTTCTCAATAACTCTTTTATTGTCAGCTTTTCAGCTTCTACACGTTTACTCATATACTTATATACACACACACACACACACACACACATGTTCTGGTCGGGAGAGAGCCCGCTCTGCTCTCGCTCCCTTCCTTAAATAGGGCGCGGATCCTGGGAAGACACACAAACACAGGTAAATTCACATCAGGTGTAGTGATTCTGCCACTTACCTTCCCTGACTCCGCCTTCCGGTCATAGACTGACGCTTGACCACGCCCCCACTGCCACATACCCCCACCGCCTGACTCAGGCCGGGCAGCTGTCCGGCCCGCAGCTGACTCCCCCCCCCCCCCCCCCCGACGGGAGAGGAAGTCCGCCACAACCATCTGCGCCCCCGGTCTGTAGACCACCTTGAAGTTAAAGGGTTGGAGTGCCAGATACCAACGGGTGATCCATGCATTGGCATCCTTCATGCGGTGGAGCCACTGGAGGGGCGCATGGTCTGAACAGAGGGTGAAAGGGCGTCCCAGCAGGTAGTAACGGAGGGCGAGGACCTCCCAATTGATGGCCAGGCACTCCTTCTCTATGGTGCTGTAGCGCCCCTCATGCACTGAAAGCTTTCGACTTATATACAGCACTGGGCGATCCTCCCCCTCCTGGGACAAAACAGCCCCCAGCCCTCTGTCCGATGCGTCCGTCCGCAATATAAAAGGGAGAGAAAAGTCAGGGGAGTGTAACAGTGGCCCCCCACACAGTGCAGCCTTTACCTCAGAAAAAGCCTGCTGGCATTGCTCCGTCCACTGGACCGGATCTGGTGCCCCCTTTTTAGTGAGATCAGTCAGCGGGCTGGTGACATCCGAATAATTAGGTATAAACCTACGATAATAGCCAGCCAGCCCCAGGAACTGTCTCACCCCCTTTTTGGTCTTGGGCCTTGGGCAGGCCGCAATTGCCGCTGTCTTGTTACAGTAATTTGGGGATGCACCTGCCCATTGCCCAAGTGGAAGCCCAGATACTGTACTTCCACCCACCCAATCGCACACTTCTTCGGGTTGGCTGTGAGGCCCGCCCACCTCAGCGACCTAAAGATGGCCCTCAAATGTTGGAGGTGCCTCAGCCAGTCATTACTATAGATAATGATATTGTCAAGATAGGCGGCCGCATAGGTGGCGTGGGGGCGAAGGACCCTATCCATCAGCCGCTGAAACGTAGCGGGCGCCCCAAACAGCCCAAAAGGAAGTGTGACAAACTGGTGTAAGCTGAACGGTGTGGAAAAGGCCGTTTTTTCTCGGGATAATGGAGTCAAGGGGATCTGCCAATAACCCTTTGTTAAATCCAGTGTCGAGTAAAAGCGAGCCGTGCCTAGTCGATCGAGCAACTCATCAATATGAAGCATTGGGTACGCGTCGAATTTAGACACCGCGTTGACTTTTCTATAGTCTACACAGAACCGGACCGACCAGGCCTTGGGTACCAAGACCACCGGACTGCTCCAGTCACTGTGGGACTCCTCGACAATGCCCATTTCGAGCATGGTCTTGAGTTCTTCCCGAACCACCTTTTTCTTGTGTTCGGGCAGTCTGTAAGGGCGGCTTCACACTACCACCCCCGGGGGCGTCTCAATGTGGTGTTCGATGAGGTGGGTGTGGCCGGGCAGGGGCGAGAACACGTCAGAAAATTCTGTTTGCAACCGGGCGACCTCTGTGAGCTGGGTCGGTGAGAGGTGGGCTCCACAGGGGACCGGAGCGGTGGGTGATGCCAATTTTCCCTTTTGAACCTCCAGCCCCAGCTCTGCCTTCTCAGGAACCACCGACACCAGCGCCACGGGGACCTCCTTGCTCCAACGTTTTAACAGATTGAGGTGGTATACCTGTAACGCCCCACCCCTGTCCATTCGCCTCACCTCATAGTCGACGTCCCCGACTCGCCGTGTGACCTCAAAGGGTCCTTGCCACCTGGCGATTAATTTAGAGCTCGATGTGGGCAACAGTACGAGTACTTTATCTCCCGGTGCGAACTCCCTGAGGCGCGTACCCTTGTTGTACAGGCGGGTTTGTCGTTCTTGGGCCTGCCGCAAATTCTCCTGGGTTAGGTGGGCGAGTGTGTGGAGTTTTGCATGCAGGTCAATAACGTATTGGTTTTCATTTTTACTTTGTGAAGGTCCCTCCTCCCAATTTTCCCGCAGCACATCTAGAATGCCGCGCGGCTTATGCCCGTATAACAATTCAAATGGGGAGAACCCTGTGGAGGCTTGTGGGACCTCTCGCACTGAAAACAACAAGGGTTTGAGCCACTTATCCCAATTACGTGCGACCTCACTTACAAATTTTTTAATTATATTTTTGAGGGTGCGATTGAACCGTTCAACGAAACCATCCGTTTGTGAGTGATAAACGCTGGTGCGGATCAGCTTAATACCCAACAACCTATACAGTTCCTTTAGTGTACGTGACATAAACGTGGTGCCTTGGTCAGTCAGAATCTCTTTCAGGATTCCAACTCGGGAGATAACGCGGAACAGCGCCTCCGCAATACTGCGTGCTGAGATATTGCGAAGGAGCACTGCTTCCAGGTATCGCGTTGCATAGTCTACCAGAACTAATATAAAGCGGTACCCTCGTGCTGACCGATCTAATGGCCCGATGAGATCCATCCCAATTCTTTCGAATGGGGTCTCGATTAACGGCAGAGGGCGCAAAAGGCGCTTTTGGAATGGCCGCTGGATTTACTAACTGGCATTCGCGGCACGCCGTACACCACCTATGGACATCGCTGCGAATCCCTGGCCAATAGAACCGGGCCATTAGTTGGGCTAGTGTTTTATCCTGCCCTAAGTGTCCAACCATGGGATTAGTGAGCCACCTGGAATACCAATTCCCGGCGGCTTTTCGGAACCAAAAGCTGCGTGACTCGCTCTTTAGTTTGAGTGTCCTGCGTCACTCGGTATAATCTATCCTTCATAATCACGAAGTAGGGGAAGGACGGGGTGGCGTTTGACCATGGATTACTCTCACTTGGTCAAATGCATGCCGCAGAGTCTCGTCTCGTGACTGCTCTAATGGAAAATCCGCAAGGGATTCCCCGAGAGAGAGAGGAGGAGCCGGCGGCTCCTCACTCTGACGCGGAGCTGACATAGACGGCTCTGTGACAGCTGCTCCTGCCAACGCGACACCGGGACCTCCCCTTATTAAACTATGGCAGGACCCACTCTTTACTAGGTGCCTCATTAATTCCCCAAATCCCGGCCAACTCGTCCCCAAAATTATTGAGTGGGTAAGGCGAGGATTAACCGCCGCCTTCACTATAATTTTTTCCCCTCGAAAAAAAATGTGGACTGACACTAAAGGGTAGCTGTGAACATCCCCGTGCACACACAACACGTTCACCAATTGTGCTCCCCCCAATGCCTCGTCTTGCACCAGGCTTTGGTGGATTGAGGTCTGATTACAACCAGAATCCACCAACGCCTGATATGCATCCCCTTGGACACTCACCGGTATGTGATATGCCCCGGCCCGATCGAGGGCGGCTCCTGGCGCGTCGGGGATCCGAACCACCGCGCCCACCTCCATTACCGAGCACTGCCCGGCTCCCCGCAGCACCAGCAAACCAGCCCGGGCTTCCTCTCTGCACTGGTGCTCTGGGGCTCACTCACCTGAGGGGGGGGAGAGACAGACACAGAAGGGAGAAACGGGAGGGCACCGCAGGTGCGGCCAGCCGGCTGGGGTGGGGCCAGCCCCCGCCTCCGCGGTGGGGGAACAGGGCGAGGAGGAGACATGGGAGGAGAGAGAGAGAGAGAGAGAGAGAGAGAGGAAAAGAGGTTGTCTGCTGTCCTGCCGTCGGGACAGCCGCCAAATGGTCCTCCACCAGCTCGATTGCCTGATCCAGCGACGCCGGTCGGTGGCACTGGACCCACTCTGCAGCTCCGGCTAGTAGACGCGCGATGAACTGCTCCAGTGCCACCTGTTCGATGATCCCCTCGGCGTCGCGGTTGTCGGCCCTCAACCACCACCCGCAGGCGTCCCGGAGTTGCCGGCCAAACGTGAACGGCCGGCCGACTTCCTTCAACCGCAGAAGCGCTGCCGTTGTTGCTCGGGGGTGCACCCCACACGCTGGAGGACGGCCCGGCGAAGGTCCGTGTAGGCCAGCCGGCGGTCGGCAGGGAGCTGTAGCGCAGCCAGCTGCGCCTCTCCCGTTAGCAGGGGGAGGAGGCACGCCGCGCGCTGTTCCATCGGCCACCCCGAGGTCTCTGCCACCTGCTCAAAGAATGTGAGGAAGGTCTCGGGGTCATCCTGCGGGCCCATCTTTGTCAGGGTGAAGGGGGACGGCCCCACGGCGGTGGACCCCGCCGACGCGAGGAGGTGCTGGAACGCCTGTCGCTCTTCCTGCTGAGCCAGCACCAGGGCCTCGAACCGCTGTTCCTTCCGGAGGGCAACTAGTGCCTGGTGCTGGCATTGCTGGGCCGTGGCGAGGGCGTGGACCAGCTCGGCGAAAGGGGAGGACTCCATGGGGCTGTTCTGCTTCGGCGCTCCAATCCCGGGTTTCGGCACCACTGTAGCAAGCTTTCTAGGTGGGTGGAGCACAGAAGCACGGCAGGCCAGTACTGAGTTCTCAATAACTCTTTTATTGTCAGCTTTTCAGCTTCTACACATTTACTCATATACTTATACACACACACACACACACACACATGTTCTGGTCGGGAGAGAGCCCGCTCTGCTCTCGCTCCCTTCCTTAAATACGGCACGGCTCCTGGGAAGACACACAAACACAGGTTAATTCACATCAGGTGTAGTGATTCTGCCACTTACCTTCCCTGACTCCGCCCTCCGGTCACAGACTGATGCTTGACCATGTCCCCACTGCCACAGGGCAGCACGGTGATGTAGTGGTTAGCACTGTCGCCTCACAGCAAGAAGGTTCTGGGTTCAAGCCCAGCGACTGACGAGGGCCTTTCTGTGTGGAGTTTACATGTTCTCCCCGTGTCTGTGTGGGTTTCCTCCAGGTGCTCTGGTTTCCCCCACAGTCCAAAGACATGCAGGTTCGGCTAATTGGTGACTCTAAATTGACTGTAGGTGTGAATGTGAGTGTGAATGGTTGTTTGTCTCTATGTGTCAGCCCTGTGATGACCTGGCGACTTGTCCAGGGTGTACCCCACCTCTCGCCCATAGTCAGCTGGGATAGGCTCCAGCTTGCCTGCAACCCTGCACAAGATAAGTGGCTACAGATAATGGATGGATGGATAAAACTATTATGCAGTTTTTCAGCAATAATTATCCACTTTGTTCAAAGGGCTATAATTACTAAGATTACAAGTATATAATAGCACACTTAAGTGAGCTATTCAGATATTTCTGGGTACAACAACACAGTTCTACAACTACAGTAAAAATCGATTTATTGCACTACATATACAGTAATTTTCACATATACATTGACTTGGCATTTAACACAGGCATGTAATTCCTAATACAAAAATAACCGAAAACATAACAAGTGATAACACTTACATTAATTTTAAATGTTGTCAGCATAATTACTATTATTCTATCCACATTCACTGGATATGAGCAATCGTGCGCTCTGATTGGCTACTCTACTACTAGGCTATCAGCTCATATACCATGAGTAAAGAAAAACAAAATGGCGGACTGATTGCTACTGTCATTTCATGGTTTATTTACATTCCAAGCGGAAATGATTTTGTCAGACGTTTTATATAAAGTTTTTATTTATCGAATTTGCAAAAAATAAAAATTCTCTGTTTCTCAAAATCCAGTGAATGTGGATATAATAAAACAGTTAATCCACTCAATCTCGTCGCACATGGCTTATAGCCAACTCGGCACTACGTGCCTCTTCACCTATCGGCTCATGTATGACTCGATTTCGTGGAAAAACTTAAATATCTGGGTGTTTCCTATTTATATAAAATTACTGTGCAAATGGCCATAATACATGTTCTCTTAGTGCAAATAAAATATACTGTAAAGCACCAAATTATTTTATTCTTCCACGCTATCAGAGTCAGTGATGAGATGCACTCTTTGCAGTGTTCTTCAACATTGTAAACATTCTTTAACTGTGCTGTGGCATTATCACATGAAGCTTCTTCCTCCCATGTATCGGAAACCGACTCACTGCCTTCCGAGCACCTGAAATGTTAAGATCAATTTGTATTTACTGATAAATCAAAGAATAACGCAGTGCTCTTGGTTTGTGTGTGTTTATCCTTCAGGTCTCCTCATTAAACACATTAATTCCAGTAACACAAACAAACAATGTCTCATCTCATGCATTACTATAAAAAGCTCTCTGACCTAAAAGCCCCTCGTGTGTGTGTGTGTGTGTGTGTGTGTGTGTGTGTGTGTGTGTGTGTGTTTATTACTTACAATTTAGTCTGAAAGAATGCACTGTATAAATTATATCTACGGAGATTAAAATTCAGTTCTACTCGCCTCCTGCCTGAGCTAGTTTAAGCAAAAACATTTAAGATCAGAATCACGTTAGATATGCTACATTAGATTTAATATGATTTACTTATGCCACTAGATCGCAGTGTGATACATGGCTATGTTGTCCCGCATACTGAAATGGAAATGAGACACTGACTATATGAGGATACAGAACATCAGCTTTACTTTGAGGATATTGACCATTATTGTGGGTAAGCTGGTTTTAAGTGGTTAAACAAAATCTATATACTTGGGTATTATAATTTATCTTCTGCTAGAAAGTGAAATCTTTCCACTAGGTTCTTGGATCTGAAAAGAGGTTTCCTTGCACTTCAGAATTTATCCTACTGGTGGTCTTTACAACATCAATGATGACAAGTGAATGGTCTTGCAACGTTTTGCAAAAAATGCTTTGCATAAACAAATAACGAGTGGTGGGTTGGCATGGTGGCGCAGTGGGTAGCATTGCTGCCTCACAGCTCCAGAGTACCTGGTTTGATACTGAGCTAAGATTATGCTCTGTGCTGAGTTTGGCATGTTCTCCTAGTGTTTCACGTGGCCCCAAAGAACTGGTAGCCACTGGGGGTAGCTCTGCTGAGAAAGTGAGAGTGTTGACTGCCACTGTGGATGATGCTGAGCAGTGATGGGGCACTTTGAGGGCCTCCTTAACCCAGTGGATATCTGTGGTGTTTTCAAGTCCACCACAGCGACTAAGGTTACTCTGGAATTTAAAGACATTCATTCCTTCAAAAATCAGATTCAGCCAGAGATGTTGGGACAAGGTTAGGGTTGTGATGTTAATACATCTGTTCAATGTTGCATGGAGAACTGAGGAACCCTCAAACTCCCACTTGAATGTTTAGCTGTGAAGCAAGTGGGATTTAAATCAGCACTTCCTGGTCCAATCCCAAGGATGGCCTCCAGTTATAAAAGAATGCTCTCCTAGTGGAGAACCTTGAGATCTTATTCATGAGTAATTAAAAAAATATATAGCACGAGATTGACAAATGGATTGCATTCACATCTGCAGTGCTGGAGTCTCTTTACTAGTCTTTGGTGATACAAACGAAGCTTGGTTTCACAAGATTCTCTGTTTACCAGTCATTCTACAACTCCATCCTCACCTATGGTCATGAGTTGGGGGTTGTGCCTGAATGAATAAGTGAGGTTCCTACACAGGGTTGCTGGGCATACTATACAAGATAGAATGAGGAGGAAATCTGGGAGAGTCTTGGAGTAAAGCCACTGCTTCAAAAATATGAAAGGAGCTAGATTACATGGTTCAGACACCTTAAAAGGATGGCTCTGGTCAGCTCCTGATACAGCTGTATTAGGTACATCCCATGGGACAGACACTGCAGGACAGACCTAGGACATACTGCAAAGATGGCTCATGGCTTGGGAACACCTGGGGATCCCCCAGAAGGAGTTGGAGACTGACCGTGGACAGAGAAGTCTGCGCTGACCTTATTCTCTTTCTAAAGCAACCCCCAGCAGGAAAAGTGTAAGGAAAATGAATTAATGTCCCAGAATTTAGGCTAAACATCTGCATTTACAGTCATTGTTTCATATCAAATCCAGAGTGCTGTATTAGAAAATTAGAAACCTAACTGACAGTGTACACATTTGTGTTGCTCAAGTGTAAATAACAACTCATTCATTCCAAATGCATATTTACCTACTGGTCCAAGTACAGTTATGTTTCCCCCCTCCCCATCAGAGGAGGACAGGAGATGTGTGCGTCTCTTTGGTGGTGCTACACAGTCAGAAAAGCCATTTGCTGTAGAAGAAGTGATGCCCATGCTAAAGCCTGTTACACCCATAGGTATGCCTTCACCTGAGATACAAATTCAACATGCAATTCAGTAACACTTTACACACAGACAAAACTCTCATCACAATGACCATACAAGGCATACACGTCTACTCAAATAGATTTAAAAGTTATAATTTATAGTTACAATTTATGAATTCTATGTAATAATGTGCATGGATTTGGACTGTGATCAACTATTTCAATAAAAAATAATAAACTTGTTATTAAATCACATAAACTTAGTATTAAACATGACTTTATATAAATATGGACACAAGTGTTTTACTGGGAAATACACCACTCATGTTTTTCATGTGAGCTACATCTGGGACATGGAGAACCAAAACCGCAACATATATAGTGTCTTGCAAAAGTATTCATCCCCCCTTGGTGTTTGTCCTGTTTTGCTGCATTACAAGCTGGAAGCAAAATGGATTTTTGCGGGCTTAGCACCGCTTGATTTACACAAAATGCCTAACACTTTAAAGGTGAAAATTGTTTTATTGTGACACAAACAATAATTAAGATGAAAAAACAGAAATCTGGAGTGTGCATAGGTATTCACCCACCAAAGTCAATACTTTGTAGAGTCACCTTTTGCTGCAAGTACAGCTGCAAGTCTCTTGGGGTATGTCTCTATTAGCTTAGCACATCTAGCCACTGGGATTTTTGCCCATTCCTCAAGGCAAAACCGCTCCAACTCCTTCAAGTTAGATGGGTTGCGTTGGTGTACAGCAATCTTCAAGTTATGCCACAGATTCTCAATTGGATTAAAGTCTGGGCTTTGATTAGGCCAGTGGTAGAAATGAGTTTTCTCCGCAGGGTGGCTGGGCTCTCCCTTAAAAACAGGGTGAGAAGCTTGGTCATTCAGGAGAGACTCAGAGGAGAACCGCTGCTCCTCCACATCGAAAGGAGTCGGTTGAGGTGGTTCGGGCACCTTGTAAGGATGCCCCCTGGATGCCTCCCAAGGGACGTTTTCTGGGCATGCCCCAACGGGAGGAGACCCCAGGGCAGACCCAGTTTACGCTGGAGAGATTACATCTCTCGGCTGGCCTGGGAAAGCCTCGGTATTCCCACGGAAGAGCTGGTGGAGGTGGCCAGGGAGAGGGAAGTCTGGGCTGCTCTGCTTAGGCTGCTACCCACGCGACCCGGATCCGGATAAGTGGTAGAACATGGATGGGTGGATGGCTTTGATTAGGCCATTCCAAGACAGTTAAATGTTTCTCTTTAAACCATTCCAGTGTAGCTTTTGCAGTATGTTTAAGGCCATGGTCCTGCTGGAATGTGAACCTTCGTCCCAGTCTCAAACCTCTGGCTGACTCAAACAGGTTTTCCTCCAGAATTGCCTCATATTTAGTGCCATCCATCTTTCCTTCAGTCCTGACCAGCTTTCCTGTCCTTGCAGATGAAAAACATCCCCACAGCATGATGCTGCCACCACCATGCTTCACTGTAGGAATGGTGTTGAGTTTGTGCCACACATGGCGTTTCCCATGATGGACAAAAGATTAATTTTAGTCTCATTTGACCAGAGAATCTTCTTCCATGTGTTTGGGGAGTCTGCCACTTGCTGTTGGGCAAACTCCAAACGTGTTTTCTTAAGCAATGACTTTTTTCTGGCCACTCTTCCATAAAACCCCACTCTGTGGAGTGTACGGCTTAAAGTGGTCCTATGGACAGATACTCCCATCTCCACTGTGGATCTTTGCAGCTCCTTCAGTGTTATCTTTGGTGTCTTTGTTGCATCTCTGATTAATGCCCTCCTTGCCCGGTCTATGAGTTTTGGTGGGTGGCCTTCTCTTGTCAGGTTTGTAGTGGTGCCAAATTCTTTCCATTTTGCTATAATGGATTTAATGGTGCTCCCTGGGATATTCAAAGTTTGGGATATTTTTTATGACCCAACCCTGATCTATACTTCTCCACAACTTTGTGTCTGACTTGTTTGGAGGCTCCTTGGTTTTTATGTTGCTTGCTTAGTCATGTTGCAGAGTCAGGGTCCTTCCAGAACAGGTTGATTTATATAGACATCATGTGACAGATCATGTGACATTTTGATTGCACACAGGTGGATCTTAATCAACTAATCATGTGACTTATGAAGTGAATTGTTTGGACCAGCTCTTATTTAGGGGTTTCATACGAAAGGGGGTGAATACCGATGCACACTCCAGATTTCTGTTTTTTTCATATTAATTATTGTTTGTGTCACAATAAAACAACAATATGCACCTTTAAAGTGGTAGGCATGTTGTGTAAATCAAATGTTGCTAACCCTCCAAAAATCCATTTTAATTCCAGCTTGTAATGCGACAAAACAGGACAAACACCAAGGAGGATAAATACTTTTGCAAGGCATTGTATATCACTTGTGAGGAAATCAATGAATTGTTTTGATAAATTTTGGTACGTTTTGTTGGTGAATGTCTATATAATAAAAAGAAAATCACTCATTGACTTGAAGATATGAAGTTTATCTTCTTGTGTTGAAAAACTCACATTTCTCATATGAAATACATTGCTGATCTGAGTGACATATTTCTCAATATTTCACTCCGATGACGTCACTCCCAGTGTTTTCCCGCTGACTAGACGCGCATTGTCCAAATGGTGAACTGATTCAAAATTTAAATTCTTTTGCTTAACTTGTTTTTTGTTTGTTTGGTTTTTTTTGCATATGTGTCCAGAAAATATAAAAAACATTACACGGTGCTATGAAGATATGAAGTTTATCCTCTCGTGTTGAAAAATATATCATGCGTTTGCTTCAGTCACTTGTGACATATCTATTCACCACTCAAAGAAAAACTTCATATCTTCATGGCGCCGTATAATATCCTCTATATATTTAAGAAATATACAGTCCCCTCAAAGTATCAGAACAGCAAAGGCATTTTTTTGTTTTTGCTATACACTGAAACACATGGGTTTGAGATCAAATGATGAATACGAGATGACTGGAATTTCAGCATTCGTTGCCTGATAATTATATCTAGATGTGTTAAACAACTTGGAACATGGCACCTTTGGTGGCAGACCACCTAACTTTAGATGAATACAAGTATTGGAACAGCTAGCCTTAAAGTCTAATCCATCAGCTCATTCATCTTTTGATCTCAAACCCAAATGTCTATAGCATATAGCAAAAACAAAAGAAGTAGCCTTGCCATCCCAATACTTTTGGAGTGGACTGTATGTAATATATGTAAGAAACAAGTAAGAGGTAGGCACCTGTTTTGGAGAAGTTTCCAGTGAAAAGGCTTCTCCCTGTCCTCATAAAGGCAAAATCCATGGCTGTGTAGGAACTTTTCATGGGTGTGTCTGACTGCAGAACGTAACAAGACATAAATTACACCAGACACCTTGTTATCTTACCGTCCATATTGATTTTTTCTTTTTGTACAGCAGCACTGTACTTTAACAAGACCTTAATGAATTCCCAGAGGGATCTCTGTTTACAGTTCAATAAACAGTTGCACTGCAATAATGATAAACTCTATACAACTCCCTGGGAACCCACCGATATCTTTATTAATATCTGCATCTCTATAACTAACTAATATATAACAGACAGTTGAGCAATCCCAGCTATTTCAAGGCTGTTGTTATGCCTGGGCATTATGACTATTTGAAAAAGCGGAACTGTCCTTCAGCTCAAATGGACAAATAAGTCCCACCTTTGCTGTTAACAACCTCAACTATTTTAGCAAGTTTTTCCACTCAATTTTGGAATGTGGCTGTGGGAATTTGCCCATTCAGCCACAAGAGTATTAGTGAGGTCATGTTGAGTGTGGAGGCCTGAGTCAGTATTCCAGTTCATCCCATAGATGTTCAGTTGAGGTCAGGGCTCTGTGCAAGTCACTGCAACCTTGGCAAACCATGTCTTCATGGACCTCACTTTGTGCACAGGGCCATTGTCATCCTGGAACAAGTTGGACCTTTAGTTCCATCCATCCATTATCTGTAGCCGCTTATCCTGTTCTACAGGGTCGCAGGCAAGCTGGAGCCTATCCCAGCTGACTATGGGCGAGAAGCAGGGTACACCCTGGACAAGTCGCCAGGTCATCACAGGGCTGACACAGAGACAAAACCATTCACACTCACATTCACACCTGCGGTCAATTTAGAGCCACCAATTAACCTAACCTGCATGTCTTTGGACTATGGGGGAAACCTGGAGGAAACCCACGCAGACATGGGGAGAACATGCAAACTCCACACAGAAAGGCCCTCGCCGGCCACTGGGCTCGAACCCAGGACCTTCTTGCTGTGAGGCGACAGTGCTAACCACTACGCCACCATGCCGTCCTTGACCTTTAGCTCCAGTGAAGGGAAATTGTATGGAACGGTATACAAGAACATTCAAGGTAATTGTGTGCTTTGTGGCAACAGTTTGGAGACAGCCCATATATAGGGTGATGGTCAGGTGTCCAGAAAAACTTTGGGCCATATAGTATAACAATAGAATGCACTCCAAATTCTATGCTTTTCTACAGGTCTGCATACCAACAGGTCTCACAGAATACTGTAGTCCAATTTAAGTAAAACTGTTATTAAACTGGACCGCAAGCTGTCCTAGTGGTTAATGTGTCTGCCTCTCGACTAGGAGATTGTGAGTTCTACTCATGGTCAGGTCATAGCAAAGAACATCATAAAAATGGTACCTAATGCCATTTGGCAAGGCACGCTACAATACAGATGGGAATAAGGAGTCAAACTCTCACAGTTACCAGAGGACCAGCCCCCCACTGTAACCCTAGCTATATAATAAACGAGAGGTTGAGGGCTGTAGAAATGGAGATTGGCGCCACCCAGTGCACCTGAAAGACTGGTTAGTATCCTTGACTTGCAAGTGATGTCAAAGCAAAATAGAAACCCGGATGTCAGCCATGTTGGTGGATATACAAACGCGAGGTCAAGTGGCATTTCATACAAAACAGTCATGTGTGCACAACTCTCTTTGTTTTTCCACTGCTTTAAGTGTTCTTTTAGCTATGCCATAGCTTTGTGCTGTATATGGTTGTGGTCACAACAGTACTCATGACCGTGGCACATTCCGATTTTTTAGAATTCCATCCATGATTCGGAAAGAGGGCGAGGAAACTCCGAGGCTTAGGACGGAGAGGAGACAAGCATGGCTGACCAACATCGGCAGGGCTAATCTAACAAAGGTTAAAACCAAAACAGCTCGTGTTTACAGTAATCATTTTATCTCAGGTGAGAGTCAAAAGCTTTCTCAATAATATCATGGAAGAATTTTATTTCGTGTTGCTAGAATTTTGCTATAAAATGAGCGTTCTCTTGTCGTGGTTCACTCGGTCGCTGTTACCATTTTAACACGTGTATTACCATTTCACTTCTAGGAGCGCCAGCAAAATTATATGATAGAAACAATCCAGACTGGGCACCCGCTCAGAAAATGGGCTATGTTTCATCCAAGGTCAGACTTGATTCTTCGGCAGCCAAACCAGATAAAACGCGATATCTGGGTACTCGATGGTCTGTAGAAGTGTCTTATCTTCAGAAAAGTATGACTTTTGTAAATAATATGGGTCAAAACCACACATCTATCTTCTCTTTGTATCGAATCTTTGCTTGACTGTTCAAATCGTGGTAATATTGAGAAAATTCAGCATTGCTTACAGACACGCTTTCAGCGGCTGCCATCTTAGTTGCTTTGTATATCCACCATCATAGCGGACGCTCATGATGTAGCACATTTTGATCATGTGGTTACAAGTCATCTATTGGGATGGGAGACTGCCTAGGAAGACCAGGGCCTGGCACAGGAGGGACTTTTGTTATTAAACTACCTTCAATTGAACCCATTCCAAAATCCTAGTCCAATTATATTCCAGTCCAGTTTCACTAGCACTTCAGGTGTTTTGTGCTTCAAACATCTGAAATTTATCAAGAAATGTCTGTTACTATGATTACAGGTAGCACAGTAGAGTAGAAGTCCCCAATACTGATTTACGTGAAGGAAGCAGAGCTGAGCTCCAGCACTCAAATGATTTTATGCATACATTTTTTTCACTGTAATTTGTACCCTAATAAGGTGTTGTGCCACCACAAGCATGGAATGATATGGCATCTGCAGTCCCTGTAACCCTGAGTTCAACCCAATTCAAGACTTAGAGATTTTGGAGTCACATGATTAACAGCTGTCTCTAATACCATCATCAAAACGCCACCTGAGGGAATATATTTTGGAAGAATTTTGTTCTTCCCTCCAGTTAAGTTCCAGACTCTTGTACCAAAGGCATCAAAGTTTTCATGATGGCCCAACACCTTATCGAAATGACAAAACTCACGCAATCAGTGAGCTCTAGCAGCAGCTCCTTTAAGGACTCTTACTCTGAATGTGTGGTTGGTATTGGGGCGGGAAAGGGACTCCAGCAGTAGAGTGGGCTCTTTCAGGGGTGGAAGGCTGGACACTGTTTGCACTGCACCACCTCTCATGATCCGGCCCCTGAGCTAGAAAACGTGAGCGTCATATCACACTGCCATTCATGTAGTTTCATAAACATTACTATGCATTTAACCATTCATTTGTCCTCAAAAAGAAAATGTAAAATAAAAGCATATACAGTAACCAGAGTTGTGATGCATCGTCATTATATTAAATATATGCAAATGAGGTTTTTCTGTGCAGTCTCAAATGGGATATATAGAGCAATGCGTAAATAGATGTACAGTGGGGCAAAAAAGTATTTAGTCAGTCACCAATTGTGCAAGTTCTCCCACTTAAAAAGATGAGAGAGGCCTGTAATTTTCATCATAGGTATACCTCAACTATGAGAGACAAAATGAGAAAAAAAAATCCAGAAAATCACATTGTCTGATTTTTAAAGAATTTATTTGCAAATTATGGTGGAAAATAAGTATTTGGTCAATAACAAAAGTCCATCTCAATACTTTGTTATATACCCTTTGTTGGCAATGACAGAGGTCAAACGTTTTCTGTAAGTCTTCACAAGGTTTTCACACACTGTTGCTGGTATTTTGGCCCATTCCTCCATGCAGATCTCCTCTAGAGCAGTGATGTTTTGGGGCTGTCGCTGGGCAACACGGACTTTCAACGCCCTCCAAAGATTTTCTATGGGGTTGAGATCTGGAGACTGGCTAGGCCACTCCAGGACCTTGAAATGCTTCTTACGAAGCCACTCCTTCATTGCCCGGGCGGTGTGTTTGGGATCATTGTCATGCTGAAAGACCCAGCCACGTTTCATCTTCAATGCCCTTGCTGATGGAAGGAGGTTTTCACTCAAAATCTCACAAAACATGGCCCCATTCATTCTTTCTTTTACACAGATCAGTCATCCTGGTCCCTTTGCAGAAAAACAGCCCCAAAGCATGATGTTTCCACCCCCATGCTTCACAGTAGGTATGGTATTCTTTGGATGCAACTCAGCATTCTTTCTCCTCCAAACACGACAAGTTGAGTTTTTACCAAAAAGTTCTTTTTTGGTTTCATCTGACCATATGACATTCTCCCAGTCCTCTTCTGGATCATCCAAATGCTCTCTAGCAAACTTCAGACGGGCCTGGACATGTACTGGCTTAAGCAGGGGGACACGTCCGGCACTGCAAGATTTGAGTCCCTGGCGGCATAGTGTGTTACTGATGGTAGCCTTTGTTACTTTGGTCCCAGCTCTCTGCAGGTCATTCACTAGGTCCCCCCGTGTGGTTCTGGGATTTTTGCTCACCGTTCTTGTGATCATTTTGACCCCACGGGGTGAGATCTTGCGTGGAGCCCCAGATCGAGGGAGATTATCAGTGGTCTTGTATGTCTTCCATTTTCTAATAATTGCTCCCACAGTTGATTTCTTCACACCAAGCTGCTTACCTATTGCAGATTCAGTCTTCCCAGCCTGGTGCAGGTCTACAATTTTGTTTCTGGTGTCCTTTGACAGCTCTTTGGTCTTGGCCATAGTGGAGTTTGGAGTGTGACTGTTTGAGGTTGTGGACAGGTGTCTTTTATACTGATAACGAGTTCAAACAGGTGCCATTAATACAGGTAACGAGTGGAGGACAGAGGAGCCTCTTAAAGAAGTTGTTACAGGTCTGTGAGAGCCAGAAATCTTGCTTGTTTGTAGGTGACCAAATACTTATTTTACCGAGGAATTTACCAATTAATTCATTAAAAATCCTACAATGTGATTTCCTGGATTCTTTCCCCCCATTCTGTCTCTCATAGTTGAAGTGTACCTATGATGAAAATTACAGGCCTCTCTCATCTTTTTAAGTGGGAGAACTTGCACAATTGGTGGCTGACTAAATACTTTTTTGCCCCACTGTATGTCTCACAACATTGAATAAAAATTAAGCAGGCAATTGGATCAGATCATCCATGCCAATGTATGTTACCTGTGTATGTCTCAGAGCAGGAACGTTACAATCTTGCTCTGCAGAGTCGGACTGGATGAAAGGAAGTCTGTGGTTCTGAACTGCACTCACAGGTGGGGTGAGCAGGTTCTCAGCTACAGTGGATCTGCAGCACAAACATACAGGCACCAATTAACAGAAGTGTGCTTACTCCTGATATACCTGCACATGCTCCGTTTTAGCTCTATGATCATTCTGGGTGATGACAAAGTAAAAAAGTGTCGCAATTAATAGGGTGTAATTATTGGTTTAGGAGCCAATTTACCAAGCTTTGCCTGTGAATACAGAGGCCCTCAGAAGACCTTCTAGAATGTAACTCTCACAGCTGTCACATTATTTTAAAGCTGCATTATGTATTAATCTTTCTTTTGAAATGGTTTTAACCAAACAGACAAAAAAATAAAAAGGAAATAGCCCTAAATATAGCGCCTTGCAAAAGTGTTCATCACCCTCAGTGTTTGTCCTGTTTTGTTGCATTACAAGCTGGAATTAAAATAGATTTTTGGAGGGTTAGCACCATTTGATTTACACAACATGCCTAACACTTTAAAGGTGCACATTGTTTTTTATTGTGACACAAACAATAATTAAGATAAAAAAAAACAGAAATCTGGAGTGTGCATCGGTATTCACCCCCTTTCGTATGAAACCCCTAAATAAGAGCTGGTCCAGACAATTCACTTCATAAGTCACATAATTAGTTGATTAAGATCCACCTGTGTGCAATCAAACTGTCACATGATCTGTCACATGATGTCTGTATAAATCAACCTGTTCTGGAAGGACCCTGACTCTGCAGCACTACTAAGCAAGCAACATGAAAACCAAGGAGCCTCCAAACAGGTCAGAGACAAAGTTGTGAAGTATAGATCAGGGTTGGGTCATAAAAAATCTCAAACTTTGAATATCCCAGGGAGCACCATTAAATCCATTATAGCAAAATGGAAAGAATACGGCACCACTACAAACCTGATAAGAGAAGGCCGCCCACCAAAACTCACTGTTAGGACTAGGACTGTTTTGGCCTCTAGAGGCCGCTGTTATTTCCTTTTCGTGTCATGTTTATTTTGGCCTCTAGAGGCCGCCACTGTTCCTGTGTTTTGTGTTTGTGTTAATTGCCTGTTTAGTCCTGATTATCTTCACCTGTGTTCAATTTAGTTTGTGTATTTATACACCCTGAGTTCAGTCCTCTTGTCAGGGAGTCTTTGTGCTGTTATGTTTATCTCCAGTTTCCTCTGTACCGTGTTCTTTATTTTGCATTTTGCTTTTCTTTTGGACCTAGTAGTTACTGTGTTTTTTGGATCTTCTGAGCTTTGGTAATTTTGCCTTTTCTTTTCTGTTTTTTGGCTTTTGTTTTGTACTTTTGGATTTTTTATTTTTTCCCTTATATCTTCTGAGCGTTTTTGTATTTTTACTTTTTGGATATTTTTTGTACATATTGTAAATAAACCTTTTTGATACTTTTTCTACTTCCGCCTCACGCCTCTGCATTTGAGTCATCCCCCTGGTGGCCTAGTGGGGGTTTGCTGGATTATCACACCAACGAACCAGGTTCGAATCCCAGCAAAACCCTAACAGAAAGACTCCGTCATGACCGACTCAGCAGAGGCTGCTTCAACTGTCTACCCGGCCAACCTTCACGGAATTACGGCAGCTTTGACACGCTTCGGAGCGACCATGGACGCTCATGGACGTACGCTCACCAGCCAACGTGAGGCCCTTGCTCACCACGAGGAACTGCTTCAGCAAATCGGGAAAACCCTGGCACAGCTGACATCTCTGCCTGCATCTCCTGATCCAGCTCCTGCTCCTGTGCCTCCTGCCATGCTGCCTTCTTCACCTCGCGAACCCAGCCTTCCTGCACCACAGAGGTATGACGGCAAGCACAGTGAGTGCCGAGAGTTCCTTACCCAGTGTCAACTCACCTTTGAGCTTCAGCCTACCACCTACACTACAGATCGCCACAAGATTGCCTTTGTGATCACCTTATTAGCTGGTAAGGCGCGAGCCTGGGCTACTGCTATCTGGCAAAGACAGGGACCTGAGTGCCTTGATTTCCAGCTGTTTTCTGAAGAGATGCTTCGGGTCTTCGATCAGGCGGACATCAGTACCGACGCAGCCCGAAAGCTCATGTCCATCCGGCAAGGAGGAAGCGTCGCAGATTATGCCATCTCATTCCGAACACTCGCAGCAGTAAGTGGATGGAACGAGACTGCCCTGGTGTCAGCCTTCCACCATGGTCTGTCTGACCCCATCAAGGACGGTCTGGCCTCTATTGGATGCCCAAGTGACCTCGAAACCCTCATCTCACATGCTATTCATCTGGACAACAGGATGAGAGAACGCCACCAAGCCTTGAGCCCCCCCAGCCTCCCTACCTCTACCTGGAAACCATCTACCTCCTTCAGTGACTGTCCAGAACCCATGCAAGTGGGTCATACTCACCTCTCCGCATCTGAGAGGGTGCGCAGAAGGAGGGACAAGTGCTGCATCTACTGTGGCAAGCCTGGTCACTTCCGAGCATCATGTCCCGAACTCTTGGGAAAAGGACTGCCCCGTCCAGCCGAGGGAGGGTTGTGACGGGGCCTACCCTCTCTCCCGGACTCCCTGGCCAAGGAATCTACATCCCGGTCTCCATCTCCTGGGGTGAGTCTGTCCACTCTTGTCAAGCTTTGTTAGACTCAGGGGCGGCTGGGAACTTTATGGATATTCACTTCGCCCAAAGCATCAATATTCCGACTGCACCTCTTGATGTCCCACTGTCTGTGTCTGCCCTCGATGGCCAAGCGTTAGGTGATGGAAGAGTCACCCAAGTTACTTCTCCAGTCTTCCTCCAGTCTCAAGGTCACAAGGAAGAAATATCCCTGCACCTGATTCCTTCACCTGAGTTCCCAGTTATTCTAGGCCTTCCTTGGCTTACTCGCCACAACCCTCGCATAGACTGGGTAACAAGCCAGGTTGTGGAATGGGGCCCTGCATGCCATGCCTCGTCTGCTCTCTAGCTCTCCTGTGTCTCCTGCCGAGCCCCCTGATCTCACCGAGTTATCTCAAGTTCCCACAGAGTACTGGGATCTCAAGGAGGTATTCAGCAAGAGCAGGGCCGCCGTTCTTCCTCCGCACCGGGCCTACGACTGTGCCATCGACTTGCTCCCTGGGACTACCCCTCCTCGTGGCAGACTGTTTTCCCTCTCTCAGCCAGAACGCAAGGCCATGGAGGAATACCTCAAAGACGCCCTGGTCTCTGGGTTCATTTGACCCTCCACCTCACCTGCTGGTGCCGGCTTCTTCTTTGTCGGCAAGAAGGATGGGGGGCTCCGACCATGTATTGACTACAGGGGCCTGAACAAGATCACTGTGCACAACCGATATCCCCTTCCGCTGATGTCCACTGCTTTCGACCTGCTCCAAGGCGCCACCGTCTTCACCAAGTTGGACCTACGGAACGCATACCACCTCATCCGTATCCGACAGGGAGACGAGTGGAAGACTGCCTTTAACACCCCGTCTGGGCACTACGAATACCAGGTGATGCCCTTCGGACTCACCAATGCACCAGCTGTTTTTCAGGCCCTAATCAACGACGTCTTAAGGGACATGATTAACCTGTACGTTTTTGTCTACCTCGACGACATCCTTATCTTTTCCAAGACCGTGCAAGAGCACTGCCACCATGTCCGCCAGGTTCTCCAGAGGCTGCTACAGAACAATCTGTTCACCAAGGCCCAGAAATGCGAATTTCATGTTCCCGAGGTCGCCTTTCTGGGATTTATTGTACGGACAGGCCAACTCCAAATGGACCCTGCCAAGACCCTGGCCGTCCGGGACTGGCCTACTCCCAAGTCCGTTAAGGAGGTTCAGCGGTTCTTAGGATTCGCTAACTTCTACCGCAAGTTCATCAGGAACTTCAGTTCTGTAGCAGCACTAAGGTATTAGGCAGAGACCCGTCCACCCGTAAATTTGACGGGCAATTACCGATTTCAACGGGCAAGTATACACACAGACGGATACTGAAACGGACGATAATGGCGAAATTTTTCGCACATGAATACTCCCACATGTCATCCGATAAATCCAGTTATGTTCCGCCATCATTTACAAATCGTAAGAAACACAGTTTAATACGAAAAATACTGAAAACTTGAAATGAAAAATCAGAATATTTCATCGCTTCCCTCTTCGCTCGCCGCTAGTGAGGGAATCCTGGTTAGTTTCTTTTCCTCCGCTTAGTAATATGCTTAAATTCAGCGGGTCGTCTCGTCTGATCTGAGGTCGCGTTCGGATGGGGTTTTCAAAAAAAGGGAGAGGGGGCCCTCCCCTTCAGGCAGCCCTTCGCCTTTCGTCATTCAGACCCCCGGCCTCAGCCTGAGCCTCTCGCGCCCGTGGCCGCGACCCCGTCTCGTCCCGGTCCGGGGCACGCGCGGGCAGCCAGAGTGGAAGGATCCACCGGCAGCCGCGCGCGTCCGCGGGGGGTGGGCCGAGGCGTTCGCACGGCGTGACGCGGGAGGCGCGTGTCGGGGGAGAGAGCCTTGAGAGGCGCGAGGCGCATCTGGGTTTAGGAGGACGGAGGCGCCTAGCGGGCGCCTGCGAGCCTCCAGCCGCGGAGGCGCCCCCCCGTGTGGGGGGGGTCACCGTCCGATCGATAGGGATAGCGACCCTCAGACAGGCAAGAGGAGAATTTCTTGTCTTCAAGTGACTAGTATACCAGAACAGGTTCTCAACAGATGGTGATGATGAATGGCAGGAAGAGGGTCATTTTGCAAGACCAACTCAGCTCATGATGAAGATATTTGGAGGTCCAAACATGCCAAATCAGCGGCTCTATCCAAGCATGTTTCACCTCATGTCAATGGCAATATGTGTGCTTGTTGGCAATGCAGAGGCTGAGCGAGTCTTTTCTGTTCAGAACAGGATCAAAACCAAGTTGAGAACAAAATTAAGTATAGTTAGGCTGGAGCAGCTTATCAGACAAAGCTACGAAAAGTTAGATCGTCAGGAATTTGACTTTGATGCAGCAGCAGACCGATTCTTGCAGGCCCCTCGACGTCTGTAATCTTTGTGTAAACCAAAGAAACTCAGTTCCCGTTCTTTCAAAGTTAATTTTAATTTTTGAGTAGTTTGGTCAAAATATTATGGATGATAGTCAGTGACAGACATTCTGCGATTTTATTTGTGCCACGTAAAATAGAATACTGTTGGGTTTTTTTTAATTCATTCAATACTGTAACTAGATCAAAAGATTATATACAATTCATTGTTGTTTATTTTCTTTTCACTTTTGTTACCAAATTAAACACCATACATACATCTGATACATTCAGGAGTGAAACTGAAAAAAAATACAAAGTAAAAATATGCAATATTTCTGATCAAAAATTACACGCCATTTCACCCTGAAAATGTCCTAGAATGCAGGAAATGAAGTCTAAATTTCAAAAATTTTCTGGGGGGTGCATGCCCCCAGACCCCCCTAGAGGGACTTCGCGCCTGTGGCGCTCATCAGGATTATATAAAATATTATTTTTGACTGGTAATTTTCTTTTTCTGCCTAATACCCTAAGCAGCACCCATGTCAGACCTCACCAAAGGGACAGGTGGATCTTATGGCTGGTCTCCTCAGGCGGAAAAGGCGTTCAAAGACCTCAAGGACCGCTTCTGCACGGCACCCATTCTGGTCCTCCCGGACACCTCCCAACCATTCATCGTGGAGGTGGACGCCTCGGACAGTGGTGTCGGCGCGGTGCTCTCTCAACGTTCGGAAGGAAAGCTGCACCCCTGCGCTTACTTCTCCCACCGCCTGAGTCCTGCAGAGTCCCGGTACGATGTGGGGGGATCGAGAACTGCTAGCGGTCAAACTGGCCCTTGAGGAGTGGAGGCACTGGCTGGAGGGAGCGCAACATCCATTCCTGGTTTGGACTGACCACAAGAACCTGGAGTACCTCCAGCAAGCCAAGAGACTGAACCCTCGACAGGCTAGGTGGGCCCTGTTTTTCAGTCGGTTTGACTTCACCCTCTCGTACCGCCCCGGCTCCAAGAACACCAAACCTGACGCACTGTCCAGGCTGTTCTCTGCCACTAACAAGGAGAATGAAGTCGGGCCTATTATCCCTGTGTCCCGGATTGTGGCCCCTGTCCACTGGAGTATTGAGGAGGCTGTCCGATGAGCCCAACGCCAGGACCCCGGTCCTGGGACGGGGCCACTGGGCCTCTTGTACGTCCCACATCAAGCCCGGGCCAAGGTTCTCCAGTGGGGTCACTCTTCCCCTCTCACCGCCCACCCGGGAGCTCGGAGGACCCTGGACTTCCTGAAAAGACGCTTCTGGTGGCCTAACATGGAGAAGGAAGTAAGGTCATTTGTCCTGTCCTGTGAGGTTTGCACCAGAACCAAGAACCCACGACAGCATCCCCAGGGTCTCCTGCATCCTCTGACCATTCCCCGGCGTCCCTGGTCCCACGTGACAGTCGACTTCATCACGGGTCTCCCTGAGTCACAAGGTAACACGGTCATTTTGGTCATAGTTGACAGATTCTCCAAGGCTTGTCGCTTCATACCACTGTGCAAACTCCCCTCTGCTCTTGAAACAGCGAAACTTATGTTTACTCATGTCTTCCGAGTCTTTGGTCTTCCACAGGACATCGTCTCAGACCGAGGGCCCCAGTTCTCCTCCCGAGTGTGGCACGGGTTCTGCAAGGTCATCAGAGCCACTGCCAGCCTCTCCTCTGGGTTTCACCCACAGTCCAATGGTCAGACGGAGAGGCTCAACCAGGACCTGGAAACCACCAGCTCAGGCCTGCGAGGCCTGGCTATGGATAACCCGACATCGTGGAGCACCTGGCTGCCATGGGCGGAGTACGCCCACAACACCCTGCAGTCATCGGCCACCAAGCTGTCGCCATTCCAGTGCCAATTCGGGTTCCAGCCACCTCTGTTCCCGGACCAGGAGGAGGACGCGGGGGTGCCCTCGGTCAACCAATATGTGAGACGGTGTCGCAAGACCTGGAGCAAGGTCAGGAAGACCCTCATACAGACCTCCAGAACCAACCAGACTCAGGCCAACCGCCATAGAAGACCTGCACACGCTTTCTGCCCTGGGCAGCGGGTTTGGCTGTCCACTAAGGACCTTCCGCTGCGGGTGGAGAACCGCAAGCTTGCTCCTCGCTACATTGGCCCCTTCAAGGTGGTGCGCAGGGTGAACCCTGTCTCCTACCGGCTCCAGTTGCCCCGGACTCTGAGGATCAACCCCACTTTCCATGTTTCCCTGTTGCGGCCCGTACTGACGTCTACGTATGCCCCTGCCCCTAGGAACCCCCCACCCCCCGCATCTTCCAGGGGCAGACTGTGCTCACTGTGCATCGCCTGCTTGACTCCCGCCAGGTCCGCGGCGGGTTGCAATATCTGGTGGACTGGGAGGGCTATGGTCCTGAGGAGCGCTGCTGGGTTCCTGCTCGGGATGTCCTAGATAAAGAACTGTGTCAGGACTTCCATTCGGCCCATCCGGATCGCCCTGGGAACGTCAGGAGACGCTCCTGGGGGGGGGGGGGTCCTGTTAGAACTAGTAGGACTAGAACTGTTTTGGCCTCTAGAGGCCGCTGTTATTTCCTTTTCATGTCATGTTTATTTTGGCCTCTAGAGGCCGCCACTGTTCCTGTGTTTTGTGTTTGTGTTAATTGCCTGTTTAGTCCTGATTATCTTCACCTGTGTTCAATTTAGTTTGTGTATTTATACCCCCTGAGCTCAGTCCTCTTGTCACGGAGTCTTTGTGCTGTTATGTTTATCTCCAGTTTCCTCTGTACTGTGTTCTTTATTTTGCATTTTGCTTTTCTTTTGGACCTAGTAGTTACTGTGTTTTTTGGGTCTTCTGAGCTTTGGTATTTTTGCCTTTTCTTTTCTGTTTTTTGGCTTTTGTTTTGTACTTTTGGATTTTTTTTTTTTTTCCCTTATATCTTCTGAGCATTTTTGTATTTTTACTTTTTGGATATTTTTTGTACATACTGTAAATAAACCTTTTTGATACTTTTTCTACTTCCGCCTCACGCCTCTGCATTTGAGTCATCCCCCTGGTGGCCTAGTGGGGGTTTGCTGGATTATCACACCAACGAACCAGGTTCGAATCCCAGCAAAACCCTAACACTCCCAGACCAGGCAAGGAGGTCATTAATCAGAGCTGCAACAAAGACACCAAAGATAACACTGAAGGAGCTGCAAAGATCCACAGTGGAGATGGGAGTATCTCTAATAGGACTACTTTAAGCCGTACACTCCACAGAGTGGGGCTTTATGGAAGAGTGACCAGAAAAAAGTAATTGCTCAAGAAAACATGTTTGGAGTTTGCCCAACTGCATGTGGCAGACTCCCCAAATACATGAAAGAAGATTCTCTGGTCAAATGAGACTAAAATTGAGCTTTTTGGTCATCATGGGAAATGCCATGTGTGGCGCAAACCCAACACCCTGAGAACACCATCCCTACAATGAAGCATGGTGGTGGCAGCATCATGCTGTGGGGATGTTTTTCATCTGCAGGGACAGGAAAGCTGGTCAGGACTGACGGAAAGATGGATGGCACTAAATACAGGGCAATTCTGGAGGAAAACCTGTTTGAGTCAGCCAGAGGTTTGAGACTGGGACAAGGGTTCACGGTCTAGCAGGACAATGACCCTAAACATACTGCTAAAGCTACACTGGATTGGTTTAAAGGGAAACATTTAACTGTCTTGAAATGACCTAATCAAAGCCCAGACCTCAATCCAGTTGAGAATCTGTGGCATAACTTGAAGATTGCTGTACACCAACGCAACCCATCTAACTTGAAGGAGTTGGAGCAGTTTTGCCTTGAGGAATGGGCAAAAATCCCAGTGGCTAGATGTGCTAAGCTAATAGAGACAAACCCCAAGAGACTTGCAGCTGTACTTGCAGCAAATGGTGGCTCTACAAAGTATTGACTTTGGGGGGTGAATACCTATGCACACTCCAGATTTGTTTTTTCATCTTAATTACTGTTTGTGTCACAATAAAAAAAAAAAAAATGTGCACCTTTAAAGCATTAGGCATGTTGTGTAAATCAAATGGTGCTAACCCTCCAAAAAATCCATTTTAATTCCAGCTTGTAATGCAACAAAACAGGACAAACACCAAGGGGGATGAATACTTTTGCAAGGCACTGTATGTACACAGAACTGCTACAGCAAAGAGTTTTTGTTTGGTGACTTTAGTTCCCACTCGCTAGCAAAATTAGGTATTATTTAATATCATCTGGTTTTGTAAGACTGTATTAGTGGGTAAATATGGGATTATGACTAACAATCTGGTTACTCGCAGGGAGCTTTGTGCTGGGAAGCTGTGACGCAGATGAGCTCTGCCACTGAGTCTGGGGAGAATACGCTGGCTAGAGGGTTTGTGTGAGTGTGTGCTCATTCCACTTGGGGCCTTCAGGGTGGCGAGTGTGGTACTTCCGTCATCTGAGTCACACCTTTAATAGAATCAACATAAAAGAAAAAAAAAAAAAGCAAAATTGAACTTTTTATAACAATGGATAGAACAGCTCAATCCAAATACATAAATCAGAGCCCCTTTGAATAAACCAAATATACGGTAACAATGCTTTTTTTTCACTCCCAGTTATGTATATCAAGATAACTCAGTGCAGCATACCAGGCAGTACAATGAAATCCTGGCTGTGTTTCTTGATGAACAAGAAGATCTAGTCATTACTATCCCCCGCCACGAGCATTTTATGAAGACCTCTTAACACTTACGCCCTTATAAGCCCATTGCTTTAATATCAAATTATGATGTCGTAAGTGCTGTGACACCTTCATAAAACGCTACCCAGCTTTTTTCAGATTATGAGCATGCAAAGTTTCATCGATGTAGCTGATGTAGTTTCTGAGAAAACTTGTTCAGACTGAGTCCACTTGTACAAAAGTCCAATAACGAAAATCAAGGGCCGTAACTCTGGAAATAATAATTTCTCGTAAATGATTTCTGAACTTGGGCGGCATGGTGGTGTAGTGGTTAGCACTGTCGCCTCACAGCAAGAAGGTTCTGGGTTTGAGCCCAGTGGCCGGCGAGGGCCTTTCTGTGTGGAGTTTGCATGTTCTCCCCGTGTCTGCGTGGGTTTCCTCCGGGTGCTCCAGTTTCTCCCACAGTCCAAAGACATGCAGGTTAGACTAATTGGTGGCTCTAAGTTGACCGTAGGTGTGAATGGTTGTTTGTCTCTATGTGTCGATGATCTGGCAACTTGTCCAGGGTGTACCCCGCCTCTTGCCCATAGTCAGCTGGGATAGGCTCCAGCTTGCCTGTGACCCTGTACAGGATAAGCGGCTACAGATAATGGATGGATGATGGATTTTCGAACTCCACTTACAGTAGATCATGAACAGTAATATGAGCACGCAAAGTTTCATTGATGTAGCTTATGTGGTTTCTGAGGAAACTTGTCCAGATTGAGTCCACTTGTACAAAAGTCCAATAACGAAAATCAAGGGCCGTAACTCTGGAAATAATAATTTCTCGTAAATTATTTTTGAACTTGGGTGGCATGGTGGTGTATTGGTTAGCACTGTCGCCTCACAGCAAGAAGGTTCTGGGTTTGAGCCCAGTGGCCGACAAGGGCCTTTCTGTGTGGAGTTTGCATGTTCTCCCCGTGTCTGCGTGGGTTTCCTCCGGGTGCTCCGGTTTCCCCCACAGTCCAAAGACATGCAGGTTAGGCTAATTGGTGGCTCTAAGTTGACCGTAGGTGTGAATGGTTGTTTGTCTCTGTGTGTCGATGATCTGGCAACTTGTCCAGGGTGTACCCCGCCTCTTGCCCATAGTCAGCTGGGATAGGCTCCAGCTTGCCTGTGACCCTGTACAGGACAAGCAGCTACAGATAATGGATGGATGATGGATTTTCGAACTCCACTTAGATCATGAACAGTAATATGAGCATGCAAAGTTTCATTGATGTAGCTTATGTGGTTTCTGAGAAAACTTGTCCAGATTGAAACGGATGAACGGACAGACGCACGGACTCCATTCCTATATCCCCTTGCGCACTTTGTGTCAGGGATAATAATAAATCAAGAATGATGAATAAAGAACATGTATATGTCATAGAAATAACAGAATATTGTACACTGTAAAAAAAAATCTGTCATTTTAACAGGAAAACCCTGGCAGCTGGGGTGACCAGAAAATCCCTGTAAAAAATACAGCACCCCAGTAGATCACTTTACTGGCGAACATGTAAAGTGATTTACAGTGAATGAAATCACAGCTGAAATCACACTAAAACACTGCACTTGCTGCAGTTAATAACACTGTTGGGTGGTTGTTTACATTTTAATAACTTTGCCTAAATGTTGTTAGAAATCGTTAGAATTCAGTTAGAAATGGTTGGGAGTTGGAACTGAATAGTGTTTCTAGTTTCATGCAGGCTGGCATAAGCAATGAATTTATATGCATAGCCCAGAAGGCTATGTACTTTTACTAAGAAAAACCCTTCATTCTGCAGTAAGTGCATGTCAAATTGACACAAGTTTTCTGTTACGAGTGTTACAGTATTTCTCTGTTTTTGTTACCAGTACTTGTAGCTTTAACAAATAAATTTGCTTTAAATCACATATTGATGTTGTAAATATAACAAAAACGTTCTGTTTACTGGTTTACAAAATTTAACAGTGATTTGAACAACAAATATATGTTTCGGGGTTTACAGTGCGGGCGGCACGGTGGTGTAGTGGTTAGCGCTGTCGCCTCACAGCAAGAAGGTCCTGGGTTCGAGCCCCGGGGCCGGCAAGGGCCTTTCTGTGTGGAGTTTGCATGTTCTCCCCGTGTCCGCGTGGGTTTCCTCCGGGTGCTCCGGTTTCCCCCACAGTCCAAAGACATGCAGGTTAGGTTAACTGGTGACTCTAAATTGACCGTAGGTGTGAGTGTGAATGGTTGTCTATGTGTCAGCCCTGTGATGACCTGGTGACTTGTCCAGGGTGTACCCCGCCCTTCACCCATAGTCAGCTTGGATAGGCTCCAGCTTGCCTGCGACCCTGTAGAAGGATAAAGTGGCTAGAGATAATGAGATGAAATGAGGTTTACAGTGCTGTTCTGTATGCATTTCACATAGTTTTACTGTAAATTTCACAGTCATTTTTTACAGTGTACATTCAAGAAGCATGATGCACTATATATCTGCTTATAAGAGCAGTATAGTTATAAAACAGTCAGAGGCAGTGTTCAAGATAGCCGGTATCGCATCGCAATATGCAACCCAATTTTGAAGAATTGCTGATCAATTTCCCCAGTGTATTGCACAGAAACACGATGCAAAAAGTTGGCCAACTTCTCTAAGAAATTTTTAAGCTTATTTCCTAACATTTCCAGAGTAATTGTGTTAGTCAGTCACCGATTGTCCAGCAGGGGATGGATGGATGGATAAATTATTATTATTATTATTATTATTATTATTATTATTAATAATAATAATAATAATAATAATAATAATAATGAGACGACGGTTTTCCACAATCGTGGTAAATGGGCGGAAAACATGGAATCCAGTGTTTGAAAAGGAATGTCCAAAAAGTTTATTTGCACAAATTAAAACTAAATATTTTGTATCAAATAAGCCATTACGGTGTCGGACTTCGCCTTTAACTTTGTTGGGGCATTATAACTGTTAAGCATAAATGGCATTCTTCATGAAATTTAGAAGTACACCAAAACCTTTAACATTACTCAGAACTCTTGATCACACAAAATTAGCTTTAAAAAGAGGGCTCAAATAGATGACATTCCTAGCTGGATATGAGTAATGACCGAAAATGGGTCTTAAAGCTTGCTGTAGTAGTTGTACCATTACATTTGCATATTAGCACAATGATATAAAGGCTCACTGCAATCAAACATGGTTGTAAACTTGTCATAAGACTCATGTCTTTATTTTCTGTCACTCGCACATTTATTACTTAATATATATTGAAACAAACAAAAAAAACGCTACACAAAATTTTGGAATTGCTACACAAAATTACTACAGTGTAGCATTTTTTTTGCTACACAAAAAAATATGTTACCTTGAACACTGGTCAGAGGTATAATCGTGCAATAGATCAGAAGAGGAGTACTGTTCAACCATTTTTTTGCAAGTGCTGCAAGGATTGTGTGTGTGTGTGTGTGTGTGTGTGTGTGTGTGTGTGTGTGTGTGTGTGTGTGTGTGTGTGAGTGAGAGAGACTGTATGAGACTTACAATGACCTTTCACCATATCCCTGCTGTCTCTGCTGCAAAGGCTTTGCTCGGATTGTCATAACGCCATTTAAGTTACTCTTAAAGACATTCGGATCCTAATCAAACACAAAATGAGAGAGTTCATTTATAACAGCAGAACTGTACTGCTCACATAAAAGCATTCTGTAATTCGGTCTTGTGTTTTGGTTGGCTGTCGGTTGGTACCTGCCCATGATAGGTGTTTGGCCAGAGAAACATGCTCCTGCTATTAGAGCCTCTGCTAGGAGAAATATGACTTCCCTTTGAAGGAAGATGTGATGAAGGTTCACAGAAGATTTGGCTTGAACTCTCCAGCATCCATCTCTGTGTTGCTCCGTCTGATGCCAGAACGGCATAATGAAGACAAGGGAAAACTCTCACAGCGCTTTTAAGTTCAAGCAAAATGGTCACTTTAAATTTAATAAAAAAAAAAAAACAATAATAAATAAATAAATATAAAAGATACATCACAGACCCAAAGAAGTTCAAACAGACTACTATATGTAATATTCACAGTGTGCATACATTACATCACTCAAGATCATTTGATCCTCTATATAATACTCTTGTTACACTGAGTCTTTGTAAATATTTAATCAGGAGTATAGTTGTCCTTAATTCCAAATAAATTACATAATGCTTTTCTTTCCTTTCATTCTGTTTGGATTGTGTCTTTATTATTGCAACTTGGTACCAATATGAAATAAGGTTTGCCCTTATTGTGCTTTCTGAAATTTATGGAAAAGATCATGGAATAGATACTGGCATACAAATGTGCGCCTTTCTGTCAATTAAGTCGACCCACCAGAATGTTGCTTCTCCCAGTGTTTGCGCAGGAGCTCTTCCAGAAAGCTTACTACTTCCCGCCATACATCATCAAACAGCTCATCAGCCACAGCATCACAGATGCAGGCATTGGGGGAAACATGGGGTACACCATCCCACGAGGCAATGGCTGAGGCCTTCCTCTGATCCAGTCCCTCATTGTCCCTGACACAAAAGAGCCATGCACACACCCACACGTTAATCCCAAATGGGTAATGGACACAAATGTCTCCACTGGTGTGATGAATGAACAGGAAAAGGCGCTAACATTTTCTCATGATCAACATATATTAATATTTTTATGAAAAGATTTTCCCATAAATTAGTTTTCGGTCACTGAAGCAGTCCTATTCTTCTGCTTATGATTTTTAATAAAATGTGACGCAATAATATGATCACTTTACACCGTGAAATTTTATAGCTTCGACCAATTGATATAATTTAGTTTATACAGTGGTGCCTGAAAGTTTGTGAACCCTTTAGAATTTTCTATATTTCTGCATAAATAAAATCATCAGATTTTCACACAAGTCCTCAAAGTAGATAAAGAGAACCCAGTTAAACAAATGAGACAAAAATATTATACTTCGTCATTTATTTATTGAGGAAAATGATCCAATATTACATACCTGTGAGTGGCAAAAGTATGTGAACCTCTAGGATTAGCAGTTAATATGAAGGTGAAATTAGAGTCAGGTGTTTGTCATCCCATTGATTGAAATTAGGTGTGAGTGGGCACCCTGTTTTCTTTAAAGAACAGGGACCTATCAAAGTCTGATCTTCACAACACATTTGTGGAAGTGTATCATAACACAAACAAAGGAGATTTCTGAGGACCTCAGAAAAAGCGTTGTTGATGCTCATCAGGCTGGAAAAGGTTACAAAACCATCTCTAAAGAGTTTGGACTCCACCAATCCACAGTCAGACAGATTGTGTACAAATGGAGGAAATTCAAGACCATTGTTACCCTCCCCAGGAGTGGTCAACCAACAAAGATCACTCCAAGAGCAAGGCGTGCAATAGTCGGCGAGGTCACAAAGGACCCCAGGGTAACTTCTAAGTAACTGAAGGCCTCTTTCACATTGGCTAATGTTAATGTTCATGAGTCCACCATCAGGAGAACACTGAACAACAATGGTGTGCATGGCAGGGTTGCAAGGAGAAAGCCACTGCTCTCCAAAAAGAACACTGCTGCTCGTCTGCAGTTTGCTAAAGATCACGTGGACAAGCCAGAAGTCTGTTGGAAAGATGTTTTGTGGACGGATGAGACCAAAATAGAACTTTTTGGTTTAAATGAGTAGCGTTATGTTTGGAGAAAGGAAAACGCTGCATTCCAGCATAAGAACCTTATCCCATCTGTGAAACATGGTGGTGGTAGTATCATGGTTTGGGCCTGTTTTGCTGCATCTGGGCCAGGACGGCTTGCCATCATTGATGGAACAATGAATTCTGAATTATACCAGCGAATTCTAAAGGAAAATGTCAGGACTAGGGTTGGGTATTGAAAGGGTTTCATTCGATACCGGTGCCATAATCGATACTTTCAAATCGGTGCCGGTTCCTAAACTGTATTTAAATTGGTACTTTCAAAAAAAAAAAAGCAGCACACTCACACAGAATTTGTAATGAAACAATGACTTTTTATTCCTAAGGCAAAGTCCAAGGTCAAATTGAACAACAACAGATTACTTTAAATCCCTTAAATAATAAATAAAAAAGATAAAAGAAAACAAATTCACATTGTACTGTACTTCAACAATTGTACACAACTGTACAGTACATTAACTTATTCCAATGACTAGCAATGCCAGTGCACATGGAACAGGATAATGAAATCCCAAACGTTCTTTAAACTAAGTGTTCTTATTAAGGAAGATGGACATGTTTGCTTTCTCCGGCAAAATACGGCATCTTTCTTCACTGACTGTATTGCCAGCACAAGAGAAGACCCTCTCCGAAGGGGTAGATGACACTTGTACACACATGTATACATTGGATAAGTCAGACAATATAGGGAGGCTATCCCTCTTACCCCACCACCAAGCCACAGGGTCTTGTCCAGATGGGATTGAGGGAAGGTCTTGGTATATGAAGCTCTTTCTGCACCTGCTCTGTGATGGAGAGGGCACTGCTTTTCATCCGAGTTGCCTGGAGAAGCTCTTTGTCTTCTTCCTCAAACAACTGCCCCAAGGCTGTCTTTTTGGAGGCTACCATCTGAAAAATATAAAAAGTAGTATTAAAAGTTTTGTAAAATACAAAAAAATTATTACGTTCAGGCTTGATATTCTTTGATTATGAACTAACATGTCTCTCTGCTCATTCTTCCTCCTCCTCGTGGTCATCATCTTCATCTTCCTCTGTGTGAAGGCGGCCCTCCACTGGAAGCTGCAGACACAGACACCCATTATACCAAAAAGAGTAATGCTTCAAAGAAACTTTCTTATTGATATACATAAAAAAAAAATCATACCTGTGCTGCTGCTACACTGTCAACTGCTGCCTTTTCCAGTCTGTCCCAGGCATCAGCAACACCACATTCCAGCTTGCTTTTAAAGCGAGGGTCCATCAAAGTGGCCTCCTGGAGAAAGTTCTGAATGTCTTCATCCTGTTAAACACAGTACATATGGTGACAATGGTGTGGTTTGCCAATTCCTAGAAAATAAATACAGATAGTGGTTGGAATGGAGAGTACCTGGTATCTTTTCTCCAGATCTCCCCAGACTTTCTCTTTCACCGCAGAAACAAATAGACTGTCCTCGTCTGTGACTTTGAAATGTGCTTCCAGTTTTGCGAGGATTGGGAGGATTTGGCCACATGTGGGGGACTTCTCGCTTGACACACACAGAGTTGAAGTGTACATTATGTTCATACACTTCACAAGCTCCTCAGCTTTCGCGAAATCACTGTCTGTGAGCCTTTCAAGTCTGGAGTTAAGCATGATGTGTATATTATATATGTATTTAAAATGGAAATATAAAGTATGACATTTTTAATTATTGTTCTTAGTTTGTTCATCACCTGTCCTTCTCCATTGCCCTCCTAAGCCGTTGATCTAGAGATGCTGCCTGGATAGCCGGATACTGCTCCAGGAATCTTTCCACCATCAGGAAAAATTAATTCCAGCGTGTTTTGACCTCCAGAATCATGCTATGCTGTGGCAAATCTAAAATACAGACAACACTTGAATACCAATCTATATTTCACATTGCTGTTGATGTTTGAAATAGACTTTAAAAATTAAATCTACCTTCTACTTACTGAGAACTCGCTGCTTCTCTCGTAGCACAGTTTTAGACATGGTGGACCTCTTCAACCACACCACAACATCTCGGAGTTTGGCCCTCCACTTGGCCACAGCACTGACATTGTACACTTTCTGTGATGCCAGGTTTAGGGTATGTGCAAAACATCCAACTTTTAAAAATTTCAGGTTCCTCAGTACAACACTCATGTTGCCGGCATTGTCCACTGTGGCAGCAACAATTTTGTCACTAATTTTGAATTCTTCCAAGACCGCGTTGATTTCCTCTGCAACTACCATCCCAGTCTGGGCCTCGTACATGGCTTTGGTGCTGAGTACTTTGACTCTTATGTTCCCCTCGTGAATGTAATGCACTGTCACAGTGATATAATGGTCCTGTGTTAAACTGGACCAGCCATCACAGGTAATGGCAACCTTTTTCGCCATGGCCAATTTCCTCAAAACATTTTCCTTTTCCACAGCGTACCACGCTGGTATTAGGGTGTTGCATAGGTTATCCCTAGATGGGGGTTTATAACGGTCTTTGAGGGCCAAGGTCATCGCTCTGTATAAAATAAATCACATCAGCACATTCATTAGGATTTTAACAAATTCCCTTAACACAGAGGAATAGCCTACACACGAATTAAGTAGATTGTTTTCATACATCACATTTTTTTTTTCACCTGAACCATGGAGATTCCACTAAGCTAAAGGGATGACAGTCTTTGACCACAAACTGAGTGACAGTCCTGTGGATGTGCTCCACCTTCTCTTTTGGTAACTTGGCCTTCTTTGCCAAGGTGAATGGCGTAACTAGAAAGACCACAAAATATAAATTCATTTAAATCATTTAAAATATCAATTAATTCATTTTGAACATGCCATGTAATGCTGTTCTCAAACTCCACATTTAGGGCTATCGTTATTCATATGCTAAGCTGTTTTTTGCTACCGACTAAACGGCAACATTTCATAGGCTTACAACCAGAGCTGAACGCATTTAATGCGATTGATTCGTTGTGCCTTCTTAACGTGTACAAGTACAACACTTGCTCATCAAATATGACTTACCTAACCTGTCAGCCTGACAAACACATTTTCACACAAGCTGTGAGACTGCATCTGTGCTACTCGAAACATTTACGCCTACATTTAACAATAGGAATTAGCATGCATCAATTGTTTAGCAGTGTTAAAAAATACTCACTTCAAGAGCAAATGCTGCTATTATCATCATCCAGTATGTCCACGCTAGCTGGGCTGGGAGCTCCATCGCTTGGGCTGGGCATAGGGACTCCCACGTTGGATGCTTCCGATGTACTTGCTATAGGGTCACGTTCACGGAGGCTGTCAAAAACTGTGCAAGCGTCGGCCTTTAGATGGATTCCATGTGTGACCAAATGTTTCATTAATTTTGACGTGTTCCTGCTTTTGCACGAAAATGTCCTCAAACATTTGTTGCACGTGGAAGTTTCAGCATCCTTTCTTGTAAAATGTAACCATACTTTGGAATGTTTTGCTTTAGACATCTTGACCTTTCTGCCTGCTGAGTGTGTAGGCCTACTGAATACGGTGCCGCTGTTAACAGTGAACACCAGAGGGCACAGCTGTGTATTTTGTGGCACCGAAATTCACGTTGTATTTCGGACTGATTACTACCGTTGATGTTCGCCCCGGTGCCATACCTGTACCGAGTTTCGGTACCCAACCCTAGTCAGGACATCTGTCCATGAACTGAATCTCAAGAGAAGGTGGGTTATGCAGCAAGACAACGACCCTAAGCACACAAGTCGTTCTACCAAAGAATGGTTAAAGAAGAATAAAGTTAATGTTTTGGAATGGCCAAGTCAGAGTCCTGACCTTAATCCAATCGAAATGTTGTGGAAGGACCTGAAGCGAGCAGTTCATGTGAGGAAACCCACCAACATCCCAGAATTGAAGCTGTTCTGTACGGAGGAATGGGCTCAAATTCCTCCAGGCCGGTGTGCAGGACTGATTAACAGTTACCGGAAACATTTAGCTGCAGTTATTGCTGCACAAGGGGGTCACATCAGATATTGAAAGCAGAGGTTCACATATTTTTGCCACTCACAGATATATAATTGTACAACCAGAGCAGGTGGGTGGAGCACAGAAGCACGGCAGGCCAGAACTGAGTTCAGCTCATTCACTCTCTCGCACACACATGCATTCTGGTCGGGAGAGAGCTCTCTTTCTCTGCTCTCTCTCTCTCCTTTTATAGGGCGCGGTCACTGGGGAAGACACACAAACACAGGTTAATTCACGTCAGGTGCAGTGATTCTGCCACTTACCTTCCCTGACTCTGCCCTCCATTCACAGACCGATGCTTGACCACGCCCCCGCTGCCACAATAATATTGGATTATTTTCCTCAATAAATAAATGACCAAGTATAATATTTTTGTCTCATTTGTTTAACTGGGTTCTCTTTATCTACTTTTAGGACTTGTGTGAAAATCTGATGATGTTTTAGGTCATATTTATGCAGAAATATAGAAAATTCTAAAGGGTTCACAAATTTTCAAGCACCACTGTATATTCACTGTTACATTCCTGATATCTTTAATTCTACAGACACCTGCCATTAACACGATCCCAAAGTGTAAATGCTTCCTGTGTCTATATCAGTGTCAAAAGCCAATGGTGTGGGTCAACGTGACATCTATTTCTGTGTACACGCTGAGGAAAAACAGGTTCAGTGTAATCACAATATCTTTTCCTTGGTCAGTGCACCAAATGTACAATGAATGCATTAAAAACAAGTGTTGCCAGACAAAATAAACCTCGTCCGGTAGCACTTATAATGACAGGGTTCTTGCAGGATTCAGTAAGTTAAATTTTAGACCTTTTTTAGACTTTTTAAGACAATTATGAAAAATTTTTTAGACCAACACGAAGCATTATAATCTGCCCTACCCCCGCCCTTCCCAAAAAAAGACAATCGAGTTCAATTCTCAAAAAGTAATTTGTATTGGTAAACTGACTATCAGGGATACAAACTGATTGTGTGCTTATTTATGTCATATGGCAACATTAGTACATTATGTCACATAGCAACAAAAGTACAAGACAATAGAGTGATAAAGGGCATTTGTGCAGTAAATGCAGTCTGTAGGGGTTTGGTTTTTTCCCCTAACTGCAACAGAACTCATTTAAACTTTTGGTTAGTGGTGTTCTGGTAATAAAACAGCGTTATTATATAATGCACTGTTGTCAGATGATGACTTTCTTGATTGCTCATGTGAACCCCATGCTGCAAACCACAGCATCGCAGACCTCCACTTGCTGTAGCAACCATTTCAACCATATTAAACAGTAAAAATGCATACACATCTTTTAAAACTAATAGTTAAAACATACGTAGTAGCCCTGTAGCGCACTTGCTTCCAGTTAAACAGCAAACTCGTGCAAGGCGGCAGCGATTTACCAATGAAATCAAGTCATACCTTGAGAGAGGTATACAAGGGAGACAGCAGGTTTTTAAGCAGTAGCGGAGCAAACAAGGGCCATTTGAGACAGAGGTGTAAAATCATTGCAAAATATGAATGCAAAATTAATAAATACTAAATAATAAAGCCAGGAAAGACACCATTGGGGAGAGAATAATATAATTTAAAAAAAAAAGAGCACTGTTAGAAAGCTGAATACGCTGACTGGACTCATGCACTCCATGTTGTCATGGTAACGTTGACGACATGTAATGTGCACGCTAAGATTGTCTACAGTGCAGGGGCTTCAAAGTTTGGGAGAATAGCAGGGTACAAATAATTTACAGCAGAGTGCAAAATGGTAAAATGTCTGCCAGCGGCAGACATAATGCACGCAAAGCGTGCAAGGATATATATATATATATATATATATATATATAGAGAGAGAGAGAGAGAGAGAGAGATGCAAGTACAAATTTTTCATGGGGCGGGATGGTTTGGAACAGGTCATCTAAAATTGGGATAACATTTACCCGGGACGGGTATTTGAGGCGGGTCGTCTAGCTTAAGCTTGATTAGTGTTGTTACGCATGCCAGTGTTTCCCACAGAAATTTTGGAGACTATGGGGCAGCCCATTGGGGGGGGGGGGGGGGGGGGGGGTGTTGTTTAAAATTGAGTGATATGTTAAATATTAAGTTATTACTGAAAAACTATTGATTAAAAAAACAAAGACACTGAGAAATGGTCCTATAAACAACGTTACCAATATAAAAGATTACCAGGACTACAAAAATGCAGAAAAATAGGCTTTACTTATTCAAATGCACCTGTTGGTTCAAAAGTTAAAGTGCATAGAACCTCACAGCACAACATGAAGTTACCTTAAAATATAATATGGACCCTTTTCATGTGACGTCACGACAAACGCGGCCGCCATTTTGGACATGTACTACCAGTAGTTTACCACAGCCAACATTGAGGAACGGCAGCAAAGAAAGGTTTTACTTTCAGCAAGACTTCCATCATGCCACTATATTGTTGTGCACCTGGATGTAGTAACCATCAACAAACAAAGCAAGGTTTATCATTTTATCAGATCCCGACGGAGAAGATGGATAGCGGCCATTAACAGATTGGCAGCCCTCGGCATACCAACGCTTGTGTAGTGACCACTTTGTTGGAGGTAAGACGAATAAAATTAGCCAGAAAAGGCATTACATTGCTGTTAACATTCTGTGGCGGCGAGTGTGTAACCAAATAGGTTAAAATAACCCATTGTAACCTCTTTGTTCTTCTGTAGTAGCTATTGTTGACTAGCTAACGTCAACAACATCATAGCTGGTATGTTACTGTAGCAATGTTTACGTTCAGTCATTTGGATGACTGTTAAAACCTTTCAGTCTCAAGTTTTTCCTTTACTGTAATTATGATCCGGCAGCTATTTACACCGGATCCAGTGTAAATAGCTGCCGGAGCCAACGTCCGAGGTTCCGGAGCGAGCTCCGGCTTGCTCCCCCTCAAATTAAGCAGCACTCTCCGGCTTGCTCCCGGAGTGCTCTGGCCGAGGTTCCGGAGCGCGCTCCGGCTTGCTCCCCCTAAAATTAAGTAGCGCGCTCCGGCTTGCTCCCGGAGTGCTCCGGCCGAGGTTCCGGAGCGCGCTCCGGCTTGCTCCCCCTCAAATTAATTTGAGGGGGAGCAAGCCAGAGCGCGCTGCTTAATTTGAGGGGGAGCAAGCCAGAGCGCGCTGCTTAATTTGAAGGGGAGCAAGCCAGAGCGCGCTCCGGAACCTCGGCCGGAGCACTCCTGGAGCAAGCCGGAGCGCGCTCCGGAACCTCGGACGGAGCACTCCTGGAGCAAGCCGGAGCGCACTCCGGAACCTCGGACGTTGGCATGTATGTGTATGGCGATGGGTTTTTAACGACATAGGTATACAGATCATGTGGGCCGAAGTCAGGTAAAGACGAGGGCTTCGTGTACTTCCGTACGTCAGTGAACAATCCTGGTGGAAGCAGGTAAACGTCGTTCTCTAAGCCTGCTAACCTCAATTTTTGCAAATACCTCTCCCTCTGCTCGCCCTGTAAATGCCCTACGTCGCTGGATAGTGAAGATGTTTTCTGCATCTCGCTCCTTTTTCTTTTATGTTTTTCGTTTGTCACCTTCCTCGCATTCAAACTGATTCGAGCCGAAGTCCACTACATGTCCAAAATGGCGGTCGCGTTTACGAAGGTCACGTGACTGAAAAGGGTCTATAAATGCCTCAGCTTTCATGGAAGAAAAAAAACTATTAATACTAGTACTGTGTGCAGGCAGTCTCTCCTGAAGACTAAATTAAACAATAATTATACACTAATAAAATAAATGGCTCAGGCTTCATAGAAGAAAAAAAAACAATTTGAACAGAATCTCAGAGTTATGATGCTGAAGCTGCCTAAACAATGGAAAATAAAATACCATTTTGGCAAAAACGTTGGCGTCCATTAATTTCTTGTATTAAGTAAAAAAATATGTTGCCAGATACTGCTGACGTTTTACAGCCCAAAATATGTTCAAAACCCGCCAAAATGCACTTAAAACCGCCCAATCTGGCAACACAGGAATGGCTGCACTCATGTCGAGGATGTAAACAAAGTTGACGCGGCAACGGACATACATGACACAGTGGATGTAATTTACGTTCACAACTTTTTTTGCCGTCAGAAATATTTAATATTAAATTTTGTGACTTGACTGACAATAGCCGGTGGCATAACAAGCCACAGACGGCGATTTGCCGCCGGTGACCGGCTACTTTTGAAACCGCTGACAGTGTGAAAGCTCTCCGCGCTAATGTGAGCGGCTATTTAACCAACCGTTCCAGCCCAACACAGCTCCTTTTAGCGATAGTGTTCTCGTTTTTCATACTTACGGCGGTGCTTGAGAGTTTGTGAATCCTTTAGAATTTTCTATATTTCTGCATAAATATGACCTAAAACATCAGATTTTCACATATGTCCGAAAAGTAGATAAAGAGAACCCAGTTAAACAAATGAGACAAAAATATTATACTTGGTCATTTATTTATTGAGGAAAATGATCCAATATTACATATCTGAGTGGCAAAAATATGTGAACCTCTTTACTCACTATTATTCGACGCGCTATCCACACTCTTCATCGCACTGCCAACACAACCGCTAACCTTCTCGGCGGGAACTTAGAAGGTAGAACTACGGTAGGCGTAGTGGACAAACTGGACCGTTGCATACTTGCCGCGATCATCGGTGATCGAAGTTTTTTAGCAGGCAGACAACAACGCAACGGTGTTCTGTAAAGTTATCCTACCTCTTGGATTTGTCCTACCAAGCCTACTGCGCATGCGCGAAATCCAGGAGGGTAGGAAAATTCAACAGACTCGTCTGCCGAGCCGTGCTGCGTGTCAGGAAAATTAACAATATTTTTAATATTACATTCAAATTGTTTGATTTACTCAACCAAATAAGCTCTATTCAATAGTTACAATGTAGGCATATTTGCAATTCAGAAACGTATAAACTACAGTATTTATAAACAAACGAAACGATGCCCCGTCATAACTTTGACTGCACAGTGCCCACTGCATGACAGAATTAGCAAGTTCTCATACAGACCGTTTTATTATTCAAAACAAGTCATTACAAATTATTTGACTCGGCCAAAGACTCAACCAATATGCACAAAACATAAAAATCGGCAAATGCGTGAAATACTCACCGATTTTCTATCAGCCCAGCTGATCGGTAGGACAAAACACCGGCACATTTTTTATTAATGTTTTGCAGGCACTTCTAGGAACGGACTGAGCGGATGTAAGAATTTTAGACTTGGATAAATTAAATTTTAGACCTGGGATGAAAATATGTGTGTTTTTTAGACATTTAAAGCGATTTCTTTAGTCTAGTCCATTTATTTCAAATGGCAAACCGAATTTTATACACTCACCGGCCATTTTAATCAGAACAAGTGTCTGCGCATGCGCAGTGTGCGATTGTTACACTCTTACAACGCAATGATGTAGTGGCTAGCGCCTCTATATGAGGCAGTAGACACAACAAAAACGATTTTGACCTTTTTGGTGACATTGACCAGATGACACTCAAAATGTTGGAGGTTCTATTTGAGACCAATGCCCATCTATCCTGAAAGTTTCACGAAGGTTGAGCCAGCCATTTTCCCGTAATATCATTAACAAAAAAAACAAAAAACAAAGAAACAAACAAAAAGAAACTCGACCAAAAACAATACCTTGCCCTCTGATGGACTCTGTCCCAGGAGAGGTAACAATTATAGTTTATTTAATTATAGTAACTTTTTTGATGGGGAACACTACTGTATTTTCTCCAAATCAAATTTTTATTGGATATTAGAAATGTAGGGGCGGCACGGTGGTGTAGTGGTTAGCACTGTCGCCTCACAGCAAGAAGGTCCGGGTTCGAGCCCCGTGGCTGGCGAGGGCCTTTCTGTGCGGAGTTTGCATGTTCTCCCCGTGTCCGCGTGGGTTTCCTCCGGGTGCTCCGGTTTCCCCCACAGTCCAAGGACATGCAGGTTAGGTTAACTGGTGACTCTAAATTGACCGTAGGTGTGAGTGTGAATGGTTGTCTGTGTCTATGTGTCAGCCCTGTGATGACCTGGCGACTTGTCCAGGGTGTACCCCGCCTTTCGCCCGTAGTCAGCTGGGATAGGCTCCAGCTTGCCTGCGACCCTGTAGAACAGGATAAAGCGGCTAGAGATAATGAGATGAGATATTAGAAATGTTTAATGTAGTCATTGTTCGTAACATTCATTTTACACAACATTTTCTTCTTGCAATTCTATTAATGGGTGCCAATATTTCTGTATGTTGAACACAGTGAAACCACATTAGGTAGCTCTAGTTCTTAACTATCCAAAGAACTCATCAGGAAGCCTTTAAAAAAAATGGAGTCAACAAAACAGAAATTTCTGTGCCTGAAATTGATGTGAAGAAAAGAAAAGGGGGAGGGGGGAATCCACCTATCATAGAGTTATTCAGTTTGTCCATGTGAAGGAATCCTTTATTTAAGGTTTTTATTTAGAACCTTACAGGATTCCCTTTTACAACTCCAATTCCAAAAATGTTGGGACGCTGTGTAAAACGCAAATAAAAAACAGAATGCAATGATTTGCAAATCTTTTTCGACCTATATTCAATTGAATACAATACAAAAACAAGCTATTTAACGTTCAAGCAGATAAACTTTTGGGTTTTTTGTTTGCTTGTTTTTTGTAAATGTACATCAATTCTGAATTTGACTTCTGCAACCTGTTCCAAAAAAATTGGAACGGGGCATGTTTATCAATGTGTTACATCAGCGGTCCCCAACCTTTTTTGCGGCACAGACCGGTTTGATGTCAGACAATATTTTCACGGACCAGCCTTTAAGGTGTGGTGGATAAACTGTGGTATTTTCTAAATATAGTAATAAACGTGAATCCACTGTGTACTCGTATGCAACTTTATTAGCAGCATCCTCGTAACATCGCGTCAGCAACATAACATGAGTAATGTCCTCTCTCCAACATTCTTGGTCGCTGAGATAAGCGTCTTGACATGCGTCAAGAGCAGAGCATGTGAGCGGAGCGGACGAATTTTGAAAAGAGCGCGGAGCGGGATTTTTTTTTTTTCAAGGATGGGAAGGATGGAGCGAGGCAATGGCCCGCTCCAGTTTCGCCCCGTTACCGCTCACATCACGAGTCTGAAGCATGCCCAACGTGGCTCAGAATGAACGACAGCGGTGTTTGTTTGCCACCTGCGCTCCGCCTGCTCATGATGCGTTTAGAGGCGGCTCGGAAAAATGCGTTTCCACGTGTGAAAAATTAATTAAGTGGTTGTAATGGCTGTAAAAAGTGCGGAGGGCAGAGATACGGGAAGTGCTCCGCGTCCGCTACGCGCATGCGTGCACATATTTTTTGAGCGAGCGTGGAGTGGAGCGGGATGCAATCTTGGTGGAGCGCTGAGCGGGAACGGGCGAAGCGGCATGGTGCGACATTGAGCGGGGAGCGAGCGGAGCGAGGACCGAAATTCTCGCCGCTCCACTCCGCTCACATGCTCTGGTCAAGCGTGAGTTATAGACAGATGTAACGGAGAGAATCCGGTCATTTTTCAAAAGCAAACATCGTTCAGACTCAGATAATGAATGAAACGGAAATAGTGCAGGTTATTTATTCTTTCTTTCTGTGTGGCCCGGTACCAAATGACCCACGGACCGGTACCGGTCCGCGGCCCGGGGGTTGGGGGCCGCTGTGTTACATCACCTTTTCTTTTCTCAACACTTTCCCGACTTTTTTGGAATCAGGGTTGGAGAAAATGTCTTTCTTCTTCACTTTACTTACTTCCTTACTTTCAGTGCACAGTGAGTGTTAATAAATAAGGCATACATAATGTGAATGTGGAAAAAACAGAAGATTGTGACTGATTGTGTAAAAAATGATCACAGCTTACGTTTCTCTCCCATCGTAAGCTAGAAACTCCTCGATCGTTCCCTCTACCTCGTAGATCTCCTCCTCTTGTGAGATAAGACGACATGATAGCTCTGAAATAGGCAAGCCGGAGTAGACAGTCTGACCAGACCATGATCCCGGGGCTAGTCTGCGGCCCTCCACACATAGCCTGCAGAAAGGGAGAAAAACAGGATGCCAAATGAGACGATGAGAATGAGAGAGAAAGAGACACACACACACAAACACTCCTATAACACTCATTATAACTGGGCCAGACTGATAAATGCAGCACTTATAGGCATTTTTGTGGCAATCTCATCTCATTACTCCACAAAGCACTGCATATTTTAAAGCAGGTATGGCATGTTCTGCTAGAGGGCTGGTATGTGGCAGTACACACAAACTTAAAAACGTGAGATTTTTGCTGCACATTTGGAGCCAATAGATTAATGCATTCTCGCGAAGAAGAAAATAGCCCTGAAACCAAGCTACAGTATGAATCAGAGGTGGACAAAGTACCCAACTTCATTACTTAAGTCAAAGTACAGATCCCACTGGTCAAATGTTACTCCGATACAAGTGAAAGTTGTACAGTCAAATTTTTACTTAAGTACTGAAGTACTTGCTTTTAAAAATACTTAAGTATTAAAAGTGCATTTTCTGTCAATGCATTGTTGTATTATTGCCACAACGCTTACAAAACCTAATGCCTCTGAAGCAACCGACTGGATTTACTGACTAACTTGTAGAACCTGTAGAATAAACGCCTGGTAGAATGTTACAAAATGAAACACAACTTACAACCAAGCAGAACCATCAATAAGATGCTAGCTAGTTTTTCTCTTTGGCTACTGGTAAAAAATACATAGTAGCTATAGTAATTATGCAAGGCCACAAAAGCTACAGTGTTAACGTTACCAAAGACAGAAATGTGAATTCACAAAACGAACGCATGCTATGCCATCATGGTGGTTTAACATTAAGCTAGCTAGTCAGTGAAGCTCCACCGGACATGCTAGCAAACTCTTTTCAAACTCGAAATCATATTGAGTAGCTAACGTTACTAGAAAAGAAAGATTTCTACATTCTGTTTATTTGGCAAGATTATGCTAAAACATGTTTCTGAAAGGGGGCGGCACGGTGGTGTAGTGATTAGCACTGTCGCCTCACAGCAAGAAGGTCCTGGGTTCAAGCCCAGCGGCCGGCGAGGGCCTTTCTGTGTGGAGTTAGCATGTTCTCCCCGTGTCTGCGTAGGTTTCCTCTGGGTGCTCTGGTTTCCTCCACAGTCCAAAGACATGCAGGTTAGGCTAATTGGTGGCTCTAAATTGACCATAGGTATGAATGGTTGTTTGTCTCTGTGTGTCAGCCCTGTGATGACCTGGCGACTTGTCCAGGGTGTACCCCGTGTCTCACCCATAGTCAGCTGGAATAGGCTCCAGCTTGCCTGCGACCCTGTAGAACAGGATAAGTGGCTACAGATGATGGATGTATGGATGTTTCTGAAAGGACTTCAGATAAGTTATTCATGTTAGCGTAACTCCGTTTTTACATGCTAACAGTGTCTAAGTTAACTAGCTATGTGTAAACATTAGCTGTGGACAAGGCTACGGCAACTTGGCGGGCAAATCCATAAAAAGTCATTTGACTAGCCAGATTGCATAGCTATTGCAACATTATCGCTAGCTCTAAAAGCACAGACAACCTCATTACAAGCTTTCTCTTGGAATAAAATGTTTACATACATTTACATATGCTTCTGCAGGCTGGACGGCAAGTTTTTGGAGGCCATGATGTGGTTCGTTGCAAACAAAGCAAACATTTAAAACGAAATTACGGTAATCTTTAATCCTTTCCCCAGAGCATTCCCCAGAAGAACCGCCTCATTCCATTCTGCTATCAATTGATCGTGTTCAAATAATGCTGCTGAGAAATCACTGAACTTGATTTTATACGGTCCATGGACGTGATGTGACCTTAGTGATTACTGATAGTCTGTCTCAGTGTCAACTGAGAAAAAAACAATCACGTTTTAGAAAAGAAAAGCACACCCACTTTCAAAGTTGCTTCATAGTAACGAGGACCTTGATAGAAAATGTAGTGGAGTGAAAAGTACGATATTTGTCTTTCAAATGTAGTGAAGTTAGTCATAAGTTTAAAAAAAAAAAACACTCAAGTAAAGTACAGATACTCAAAGTGTACTTAAATACAGTCCTCAAGTAAATGTAATTCGTTACTGTCCACCTCTGGTATGAATCCATACATCAAGAGCTAACATATTAGAGCACTGAAATGAAAAGAAAAGACAAGTTTTGTTTTTTTTTAAACTATACTAGCTTCTAAAGAAAACGATGAAGGGGGAAAAAACATCATCGTACAAAGGTAACAGTTGAGGGCCCAGAGTGGTAAAGAAATTGGGGTATTAAATGCTAACAATCTATGGACGGAATTTAGATTAATTTCATAGCTGTAACCTTTGCTATGCATGTGAGGCACATGCGCATATGATTGCAGTTTTTGTTGAATCAGTGGGACAGCAGGTCCTCAGCACATTTACATAATATGGGAATCCGATAAATATTTGCTTGGACTTGTGATGACTAAAATGACTAAAAAGCTGTGATAGAATCTATACCGGGTGGCACGGTGGTGTAGTGGTTAGCACTGTCGCCTCACAGCAAGAAGGTCCGGGTTCGAGCCCCGTGGCCGGCGAGGGCCTTTCTGTGTGGAGTTTGCATGTTCTCCCCGTGTCTGCGTGGGTTTCCTCCGGGTGCTCCGGTTTCCCCCACAGTCCAAAGACATGCAGGTTAGGTTAACTGGTGACTCTAAATTGACTGTAGGTGTGAATGTGAGTGTGAATGGGTGTCTGTGTCTATGTGTCAGCCCTGTGATGACCTGGCGACTTGTCCAGGGTGTACCCCGCCTTTCGCCCGTAATCAGCTGGGATAGGCTCCAGCTTGCCTGCGACCCTGTAGAAGGATAGAGATAATGAGATGAGATGAGAATCTATACCAGTGTTTCTCAACCACTGGGCCGCGGCCCATTAGTGGGCCACAAAGCGCTATCTCATGGGCCGTGAATTTTTTTCCCCCCCAAGTTGAAGCCAATTTTTACGCGTAGTAAGGTACAATTGCTAGGTTGCATTTGACACCACATCCGCCTCATTAAGCTATGGTCACACTACAGCTCATGATGCTTTGCGATGGGTTATCGATGAAAATGAGGCATTTTGGTGGCAAAATACACGTGAGCTAAAAGGCATGGTCACACAGCAGGTGAACACTTGACCGTCATGCCTTTGCGCGCTCGAATCTGGCACAGCTTGAGTAACCGCACTTGCTCACAGAGCACGTTGTGCATGCTCTTGGGACCTGGTCATTATAGGAAACACCTGACGGTGATTTGAGCACAATCACCATGCACAGATACGGACACTGTTTTCACAGAGGCTTTGCGAAGTATTATCATGATCACTGTCCCGTTTGTTTCTAGCCCTGTTTATAACGCTGTTTAAATACTTTGCTTCATGATTCTGCTTTGCTTTTGATTTTGTAAATATCACGCCTGCTAATAAACAAACACTCTTCCAGCACTTAGATCCGTCTACCATCGTCTATCTTGTAGTGTCCTGATCTCCAGATCTTTAATCCAGCCACATATAAAAAGTTGTACTCCTCCATGCTCTTCCAGGTTTTCATCTGTTTGTCTATGTAGAACGATGTCTGCAGCACCAGGTAGTTTGAGATGTCGGGGAACTCAACAGATGGATAATTTTCCAACTCATAGGAAAAATCCTTCTTTGTTAACATGTAAGGATCTAATCCCATTGAGTGGTTTCTATATCTACTTCTTTTGAGTGTACTTCTTGGTTTTAATAACTTGCTTGTTTGCTGTTCTTGTGTTAATGGACCAGACTCCACTTTTGGATCATTAATCCCTTTTGACTGAGAACGCCCCGCATGCATGGTTGGCTTCTGGCCCATCCATACAGTTTTAAATACAATACCTACAATTAAAAAGTTTGTATTTATTGCATTTATTTAATTCCTGGGCTCCCATCTGTAACAGGGACTGATGCTGCATCACATTAATACACTTTACAATAGATGATTAGATTCTAATAGAATAGATGAGCCAAAATAATTCGGGATCTTTTTTAAATGGGCCCCGACTTATGAGTATAAATAGGTGGGCCTTAAAGTAGAAAAGGTTGATAACCCCTGATCTATATAACGTAACCTTTAATCTCCTCAGTGCTGGTTCTGAGAGAACAACTATAACATGATAATTATTTATTTTGAACTTGCAGAATTTATGGAGGGCGGCACAGTGGTGTAGTGGTTAGCGCTGTCGCCTCACAGCAAGAAGGTCCTGGGTTCGAGCCCCGGGGCTGGCGAGGGCCTTTCTGTGTGGAGTTTGCATGCTCTCCCCGTGTCTGCGTGCGTTTCCTCCGGGTGCTCCGGTTTCCCCCACAATCCAAAGACATGCAGGTTAGGTTAACTGGTGACTCTAAATTGACCGTAGGTGTGAATGTGAGTGTGAATGGTTGTCTGTGTGTCAGCCCTGTGATGACCTGGCGACTTGTCCAGGGTGTACCCCGCCTTTCGCCCGTAGTCAGCTGGGATAGGCTCCAGCTTGCCTGCGACCCTGTAGAACAGGATAAAGCGGCTAGAGATAATGAGATGAGAATTTATGGACAGTTTGTCAAAATTGTAGAAATACAAAAGACTAAATATAGAACTTCAGACCACAAAAAGTCTGTAGCAAACTCTCAAAGCACTGAAACGTCCACCGGGGACGGATGTCTCGGTCAGGCTGTGTTCTTACTCTGGTCATTCCCTGCTCTGCAGCATTTGTGTCCCTTATCCATCTGTGTTATCAGTCTGCAGTTGGCCTTGTGCCTACCGGAGCCAGTCATCATTACTCTCCACTATCAGGATCTTCCACAGAGTGAGTCATCACTCTCATTCATTTAAACACAATATCACTCTCCAACTGGGAGTGTAATAGACCTACTACACTCTCCAACTGGAATCCCAGTCAATTAGCACTGCTTCCTTCAAAATTCACTGCTGAACCACCATTTTTTTTAATATATAAAGACGAAACTTTCATACCATGAAACATGATATCTTTGGCTTATTTCAGTAATAAACATGAATAAGTGTGTTACAGTATATTTCGACAAAAGTTTAATTAAGAGAAATTAAGAGAAATATATATTTTTAAAGGAGACATATTTATACCCCTTTTCCACAAGTTGACACAGTTCCTTGAGGTCTTAATGAAATGTCTGACACATGCTTTGGTCAAAATACCACAAGGATAAAACACCATGGCTCCCTTCTCACCCTGTCTAAACAGCCCTGTTCAAAATGGTTGATCTGAGTGCCTGTACCTCTGAAGCCAAACAAAACCCAAAAAGTAAACTCCTTTATACTGACAGATATGTAATATCCATACAAGACATGCTCCAGCGTTCACTTGTTCATATTTGTACCTGTATACAGGTAGTCGTCGACTTACGCCTGCGTTTGGTTACGACTGACCGGCTGTAAACTGATCTGGTCGTAAGTCGGTCTGTGTTAAATGAACGCAAGTATATTGTGATGTGTAATGATTTTGTAATCATCTTAAAGTCTTATTTTATCAACATTTTCTTATTTCATTACCTTGGCTCATTATTTGGTTTAAGTCAAACACTGCATACTACACTGCATACAGTACAATTCGTTTAATATGTGCAAAACAACAAATACGAAATACAGGTGTGAAAAATAGAAAACATTTTAGTTTGAAACATACCAAAATACAAATGTAAAACATAGCAAAATGCAAAACTTAGTGACCACTGGCATCACTGGTGCTTGGCTGTGGGTCGTCTACGTCATCATCAGCTGTTGCAGCGCTCGGGCTTGCGGGAGCATTTGTTCATTTCATAAACCAGGAGCTGGGGCGGAAACTGTATGACGGAGTGCACGAGGGAGCGCAAGAGAGACTGCGCATGTGCCTGGAGCTGGGGCGGAAACTGTTGTACGCGGCGAGAGGCACTGCCGGGAGCTGGGGCGGAAACTGTCGTACGCTCAGCTAGCTCAGCTGGGAAACAATTGCCAGTCATAACCAGACGGTTGTAAAGTCGATCGGTTGTAAGTTGCATAGGTCGTAAGTCGACGACTACCTGTACTGTGTTTTTCTTTTAAAATAAAATCTGTTCAATGTCCCTGGGCGCTGACATCTTACTCTCTCTGAGGTTCAAATATCGCACTCCGAGTACAAATCGTGATGTCACAGACTCCAAACATGACTTAACGAGGCTACTGGATCTCGTATACACATTGCTTCTAAATGGTTGTAAACAACCCTAAAGATGCCCACGTGTCAAGCATTTGGGTGTAAAAAATGTCACATGAAATGTCATTTCATGTGACAGGCTTTTGTTTATTTTTATTCACAGAGAAAAGCTCTTTTTAGATGTCAAGAATTGTGTTGCGATGATGATGGGATTGTTGTGTCAGTACTGCGTATGCATTATCTAGCCGAGTGAGATTTCAACTTCATAAACGTGAAGTCTGTTGATTTGTGTATTTTGTTGTAAAAATTACATGGTTACAGAGCATAACTCCTTCAAGTTTGATGGGTTGCATTGGTGTACAGCAATCTTCAAGTTATGCCACAGATTCTCAACTGGATTGAGGTCTGGGCTTTGATTAGGTTGTTCCAAGACATTTAAATGTTTCCCTTTAAACCACTCCAGTGTAGCTTTAGCAGTATGTTTAGGGTCATTGTCCTGCTGGAATGTGAACCTTCCTCCTAGTCTCAAACCTCTGGCTGACTCAAACAAGTTTTCCTCCAGAATTGCCCTGTATTTAGTGCCATCCATCTTTCCTTCAGTCCTGACCAGCTTTCCTGTCCCTGCAGATGAAAAATATCCCCACAGCATGATGCTGCCACCACCATGCTTCACTGTAGGAATGGTGTTCTCAGGGTGTTGGGTTTGCGTCACACATGGCATTTCCCATGATGGCCAAGAAAGTTCAATTTCAGTCTCATTTGACCAGAGAATCTTCTTCCATGTGTTTGGGGAGTCTGCCACATGCTGTTGGGCAAACTCCAAACATGTTTTCTTGAGCAATGACTTTTTTCTGGTCACTCTTCCATAAAGCCCCACTCTGTAGAGTGTAAGGCTTAAAGTGGTCCTATGGACAGATACTCCCATCTCCACTGTGGATCTTTGCAGCTCCTTCAGTGTTATCTTTAGTGTCTTTGTTGCATCTCTGATTAATGCCCTCCTTGCCCGGTCTGTGAGTTTTGCTGGGCGGCCTTCTCTTGTCAGGTTTGTAGTGGTGCCGTATTCTTTCCATTTTGCTATAATGGATTTAATGGTGCTCCCTGGGATATTCAAAGTTTGAGATATTTTTTTATGACCCAACCCTGATCTATACTTCACAACTTTGTCTCTGACCTGTTTGGAGGCTCCTTGGTTTTCATGTTGCTTTAGTAGTGTTGCAGAGTCAGGGTCCTTCCAGAACAGGTTGATTTATACAGACATCATGTGACAGATCATGTGACACTTTGATTGCACACAGGTGGATCTTTTTAAACTAATCATGTGACTTATGAAGTGAATTGTTTGGACCAGCTCTTATTTAGGGGTTTCATACGAAAGGGGGTGAATACCTATGCACACTCCAGATTTCTGTTTTTTCATCTTAATTATTGTTTGTGTCACAATAAAACAACAATGTGCACCTTTAAAGTGGTAGACATTTTGTGTCAATCAAATGGTGCTAACCCCACCAAAATCCATTTTAATTCAGAGTGACATGCTGCAGACACACGGTATAAAATTCTCCATGATTTACAATGCATGCTGTGTTATCCTTTTTTTTTTTCCCAGGAGGTTAGTCCAGTCAGCACGGCATATACTCTCCTTATCTCGGGGCATTGGGTGGCATTTTGTACACTCACACCACACTTCAACAGGCTGACTTGCATGGCCTTGTGTTCATTTAATCCACTATCGCTTCTGGCATCGCTGGAATCACTTTCACTGTTTGTTTCTTCCTCCGCCGGGCTCATATTCTGGCTCAAACATCTACGGTTGAATCCCTTTCTGTTCAAGCACATTTTCCATGTTCGCACAGCAAAACTATACAGTCGTGCTTGAAAGTTTGTAAACCTTTTAGAATTTTCTACATTTCTGTATAAACATGACCTAAAACATCATCAGATTTTCACACAAGTCCTAAAAGTGGATAAAGAGAAGCCAGTTAAACAAATGAAACAAAAATATTATACTTCGTCATTTATTTACTGAGGACAATGATCCAATATTACATATCTGTGAGTGGCAAAAGTATGTGAACCTCTAGGATTAGCAGTTAATTTGAAGGTGAAATTAGAGTCAGGTGTTTTCAATCAATGGGATGACAATCAGGTGTGAGTGGGCACCCTGTTTTATTTAAAGAACAGGGATCTATCAAAGTCTGATCTTCACAACACATGTTTGTGGAAGTGTATCATGGCACGAACAAAGGAGATTTCTGAGGACCTCAGAAAAAGCGTTGTTGATGCTCATCAGGCTGGAAAAGGTTACAAAACCATCTCTAAAGAGTTTGGACTCCACCAATCCACAGTCAGACAGATTGTGTACAAATGGAGGAAATTCAAGACTATTGTTACCCTCCCCAGGAGTGGTCGACCAACAAAGATCACTCCGAGAGCAAGGCGTGAAATAGTCGGCGAGGTCACAAAGGACCCCAGGGTAACTTCTAAGCAACTGTGTTAGGACTTGGACTATCTCGGCCTCTAGAGGCCGCTATTATTTCTGTTGTTGTCATGTTTGTTTTGACTGCTAGAGGCCGCTATTTTTTCTGTGTGTTGTGTTTTGTTTTTCCATGTGCCTTGTGCCCCGCCTAGTCCTCATTGTTGCCACCGGTGTTCTATTTTAGTTTGTATATTTATACTCCCTCAGTTTGGCCTCTAGTCACGGAGTCTTTGTGCTGTGATGTTTAGCTCCAGTAACCTCTGTTCCGTGTTCCTTGCCTATGTCTTTGTGGTTGTTTGTACTTTGCTTTCTTTTGGACTTTGTATTTACCATTTTGGATCTTCTGAGTGTTTGAATTTTTGCCTCTTCTTTTCTGATTTTTGGCTCTTTTGTTTTGACTTTGAACTTTTGGGTTTTTCCCATTTATCTTCTGAGCATTTGGATTATTACCTTTGTTTTTTGCCTTGGATTTTTCAGCATTGTAAATAAACTTTTTTTCTACACTACTTTTGCCTCACTCCTCTGCACTTGAGTCATTCCCCTGGTGGCCTAGTGGGGGTAATCTAATCGAAATGTTGTGGAAGGACCTGAAGCAAGCAGTTCATGTGAGGAAACCCACCAACATCCCAGAGTTGAAGCTGTTCTGTACAGAGGAATGGGCTAAAGTTCCTCCAAGCCGGTGTGCAGGACTGATCAACAGTTACCGGAAACGTTTAGTTTCAGTTATTGCTGCACAAGGGGGTCACACCAGATACTGAAAGCAAAGGTTCACATACTTTTGCCACTCACAGATCTGTAATATTGGATCATTTTCCTCAATAAATAAATGACCGAATATTTTTGTCTCATTTGTTTAACTGGGTTCTCTTTATCTACTTTTAGGACTTGTGTGAAAATCTGATGATGTTTTAGGTCATATTTATGTAGAAATATAGAAAATTATAAAGGGTTCACAAACTTTCAAGCAGCACTGTAATAATAACAACTTTTAATCAATAACTCTGTGTTGGTATGGGAACCAACATTCTGGGGAATTGCCAACGTCACAGCCGGATATCTGGTTCAGCAAAAATGGCGGTGCCTAGGTAAGCCTATTTTTAGCAATATCATAACTTTTAAAATGAATGAATTGTTACATAATTTTAGTTTTAATGGGTGGTGCGGTCCATCAGGGCACTTGCCATGATGGGCAAATGGCGTTTATTTCTGGGTTTTGTTTGACTTTAAATGATGAGTCACTGCTCACCCCACCCCCCCTTCTGCTGGCCAATCCTCATGAATATTCATTCGCAAAGGCAGTTCTCCAGCCATTAGTTCGCCTTATGACATACAAAGGGGAGCCAAATCTGAATGGCTTGTTGAAGTACATGTTTTCTGAAATATGCAGCTAAAAGAAAATGACTGGGCTTTCTGATTTCAGAGTTTGTGGGTTAGTAGGCACTCCAGATACCCAAATGTATGTGCATAAGTACTGAAAAAGTGAGTTTGTCATAATAGGCCCCCATGAAATTCAGATTTATTCAAAATTGCATGACATTACTCCATTTTTTTTTACATGAACCTGTGCGCGCTTGTGTACATACATATACACATGTGCATACACACACACACACACATATCAGCCATAACATTGTGACCACTGACATGCGAAGTGAATAACATTATCTCATTACAGTGGCACCTGTCAAGGACTGGGATATATTAGGCAGCAAGTAACAATCAGTGCTCGAAGTTGATGTGTTGGAAGCAGGAAAAATGGGCAAGTGTAAGGATCTGAGCGACTTTGACAAGGGCCAAATAATGATAACTAGATGACTGGGTCTGAGCATCTCCAAACTGGCACATCTTGTGGGGTGTTCCTGGTATGCAGTGGTTGGTACCTACCAAAAGTGGTCCAAGGAAGGACAACCGGTGAACTGGCGACAGGGTCATGGGTGTTGAAGGCTCACAGAGTTAAGAAGGCTAGCCCATTGGTCCAATCCCACAGAAGAGCTACTATAGCACAAACTACTGTAAACACTAATGCTGACATTTCTTTCTGTTTTAGTTTAATTCATCTGGAACATGGAAGGAAACTGTAAACCTCTGAGGAAACTCGGGATTGAAAATAATTTGAGTGGGATAAAATCACAAGAGATACGAGCGACTGGGGGAAGTAGAAATGCACCTTTGAGTAGTGCCCAGAAAATGACTCTTAAATCAGTCTAATTTTAGCATGCTGTCAGCAAACATGCTGTCTTTCACAGGTTTTGTCACATTATATCATCGTCTTGAAAAAAGATTCTTAATCTCAATGGGACTTCTCTGGTTAAATAAAGGTTAAATTAAAAATATATATATAATATCATAGTCAGTTCTAGTGTGTGTGGACTGGTAGATAAATGAGAGCTTACTCGCTGTGGTTGTCTCTTGTATCCAGGCACGGAGGCAGTGCCGCAGTCCTCGTGGGTCTCCAGTGCACATACTGAACTCCCTCTTGATTTGGAGGCTCTAACTGATTGCCTAAAATCCTGAAATATCGCCAAACGCAGTTTGTTTGCTTACCTAACCGTTGTTTGTTTGGTTTTTATTCCATGAAAATGTTGTTACTCTATTACATTAAAAATGTTACAGAATAATAAAATTCAGCATACACATTAAAATAAGATGCAGTATTCTTATCAGCATGCATAAAAAGGTAAATAAAATACACAAATAAATGAATTTTAAAAATTAGCATTTCTACAATCTAGAATATATTCTCATTGAGCAGTCAGCACGTGTAAGGTACCAGTATTGCAGCCAACTCCAGAATTATTGCCACCAGTTATGAAAATTAAATAGAATAAATGGATATATTTAATTATTTTTAAATGATCAACACCCCCAAACATACAGAACATAACAAAACTGATCATCTCCTAAGACTGCAGATACTTGTGGAGGTATCCTGGACACTTCTCCATGCAGAATATTTTAAACTTGTTTATATTTTTAGGCGTGTGCACGTGGAATGCTCTCTTCAATGCAGACCATAAGTATTCATTCATTAATTCATTCAACTGTAGTAACTATTATCCTTTCGACAGTGGAAAGGAACCAGAAAATCCACAGGAAACCCACATGGATACGGGAAGAATTCCATACAGTCAATCACCTGAGTTCAGGATCAAACCCAACATTTAGTTTGTGCCCCCATAACCATTTCTGTGCTGACTCAGAAGCATGTTTGAAGTCATTGTACTATAGACTACAGACAGGGCTGAACCTCCTGGCAATGGCATCCAGGCTTTGGGCTAAAATACTCTTGTAGTTTTCAAGCAAACACACCTGCGCATGGCCAAGATGTTTGATTTTGATCTCATTACAGCTCCAGTAATTCTCTGTGAAGGGCTTCTTTTTCGTTCATCCTTTCAGAGCAGTTTGTTGTTAAGGATGTGGCATGAATAATTTTGAAACTGACAGAAAAAAAAATTCAACTATTCCTTCGTGATGCTTAACAATGCAATAATTTAAACTGCTTATGTTTGTAGGTACAGCACATCTCCCACAACTCCCTCAGTTTCTGCCCTGTACAATATCCACCTCATCTAATCTTTCACTGCACCACGATTGGGTTGTGTACTACTGTAAATTGTGATGCGAGCTCGCCTATAAATTGGGCAGTCTGAACAAATTTCACTCTCTGACTGATTCACCATTGGCATTAAAGAGATACTACTACCTGCAGGCAGAAACGAAGAAACAAAGGAATAAACACGCATTGTTGTACGGATCATTGGCCACGGTTAAAAGTACCGCAGTTGCGTTGTTTCGCTTTTGTTGTGTTTGAAACTGGCTACCGTTATTACGACACCACAACAACACAAATTAAGACGATTAGAGGCAAGCGGTTCCCTCCACGTCTTCAGCCAACGAACGTTTGACCAAGGACCTTCTGGATCAATGAGCTCCTGCCTGGGAAGGACTTCTGCAACATAGCAGATCTGCATTAAACTGAACTGAAGCTGTGCTCCGCACTCTTCAGAAGAATACACAGAAACGGAGGATCATCGATGAACTCCTTCAGCCGCCACGCAAGAGCTGTCCCAAGTAAGGTTGGCATTTGGATAACATTAGTCTTAGCTTAATTTAGTTTATGTGAAAAGTGCTACTTAAACTTAAGGTTGTTTCAAGTGTGCGCACAATAATCACATAGCTTTAGGCTACATCCACACGACAACGGCAACGAGATGTTATTTAAAAAAATATCGCGTCCAAATGGGCAACGATCAGTAAAATATCAGGTCCATATGGCGACGCAACGCTTGCTGAAAACGATGCAATACACATGCCACACCTCTAGGGGCGCTGTAAGACGGTCCCTTCGGAGACACCAGAACAATAGAAGAAGTAAGGACGCACGTGCATAAACTATTATGCGCGAGACTTCATATTAGCCACAAAGTCAGGAAAATCTGTTCGTAAAATTACGTTATAATGACCAAATACAATGAAAAGTATTTTTCCAGTCTCACCTGTGAAAGGTAATCCCATGTGATCTCGTTTGGACGGTAAACCTGTTAGTACAGTTAAACGCAGCACATGAATGAGGCATCTTTATTCTCCGCTTTGACCTATCCAGTATGGCGGCGAGGATGACGTATGATTCTACGCGGAAGGCGGCGTCTTTAATGGTCCGGAATAAATTGAATGCTACACGTTGATGGATTAATTTGTTCTTCTACGCCCTTTTTGAGGAATGTATTGTAGGACTTAAACCAACATCTGAAGAGGTGAGATCGCTCCTTTTTTCCCTATTTTTGCTGGCAGGATTGACTCTGCCCTAAGGGCTATTTTCTCTCTCTCTCACTCACTTTGCACCATTACACAATAAATATTCACAGTGAAAATATTTTGTAAGCGCGTTTCATGAACCAAGTTATAGGATTTGTTGACAACTCGCATCGAGTTCGTTACACTTCTACCCGGCGTGAAGCACTGACAGTCATGTGGTTGTGACGTCATCGTAAACAAATCCATTCTACTCATCCAGACGACTTTGCAACGGCAACGTTGCCAGATCTTTCCACTCTGGAACCCGTTCTCAAAAGATTGCGTTTTGGGGCACCCAAAACGCCGGTGCCGTGTGGACGCCAGGCCTAAACGATAAACAATTGTATCGGATTCACCTGAATCCGTTGCTGTGTGGACAGGGCCTTAGTCTGATCATATGTTATTGTATTTCTCAGTTCTACTCTGGTAGATAGGGCATGCAAAATCTATCTCTCTCTCTCTCTCTCTCTCTCTCTCTAACACCCTCTTACGACGCACCATTGTACACACCTGAGCATTCAGACTTCAGTAAACTTTGGGGTGATTAAGTCATTGGATGACTAAGCTAGTCCTTTGTTAAAATCCTTTGTCTAATCAGTCACACAGAGTGCCTACGGTCCCCTCCCACACCTTTATCGAACATTCCACTCACTGGCGGACACCTTTTGTGCACCTTTTTTGTGCGCTTCACTCAAACTCTCTTGTCTCCTTCCTCTCCCTCCCTTCCTCATACTTTCACCCAGCACGCAGCTGTGCCATTGTACACACCCAGACGCTCATTCTCTCACTTAAAAACAGACAACATCTCCCTCTCTCACTTAGCATACAACCCTTTGTTAACCATTAGCCTGCAACACACACACACACACACACACACACACACACACACACACACACACACACACACAACATTACTACCTCATATCACCATTTTGTCCCTTGATTGTTAAACTGTTGCTAGTATTATTGAATGTACCTGACCAGTATTATCCCCACTTGATTTTGTCATTTTAATAAATTAGATATTTACAAGAAACTGTGTCTTGTCTGTTTTGCTGCAGTATTACTTGAAGCCATCCTCTGTCATCAAATAGTTCACATTGCCTTCACTGATCTAGTGTATCACCCAGAGTAATTCATTCATTAATGCAATAATTTATAGAAATTAATGATTAGCAAAATTAGTGAACTGATATTTTATGACTGATTTAATAACGCAATTGCACCTACATGTTTTTATATCCATTACCTTGTGCAGATCAAGAACCATCTGTCTTTTTATTATTGAACACTTTTTGGTTTTCTCCATGGTGACAGGTCAGTTTTGGGTTTTTTTTTTTTTGTTATCCTACATTTATTTTGAATACTCTGTGCGTCAGTGATTTTGAGTTTGCTATTATTAACTCATCATTAACCATTATTAACAGGTGATGAGCTTATGCCATCATGTGTTGTTCGTCGTCAGTCGGGCGTCATCCATATTTCACGAAAATCGCTTCTTCTTTCTCAATTAGTCATCAATTTTTATTCTTTTTGGCAGGAAGGTAGGTCTGCCTGGGTTGCATATGGTTTCCACCCAAATTTGCATAACTGCAATTAATAATGAAGATATGGAGTAATTAAGCCCTAACAAGCAGTTTCCACACAAATTGCTTCTTCTCCCTCAGTTCTTCACCAATTTTTATTCTTTCTGGCATGAAGGTAGAAGTAACTAGGGTGGATATAACTTCTACCCAGATTTGCTTAATTATAATTACTAATGAAATTATGGACTAATTAAGCCTTAATGAGCAGTTCAACAACAATCGCTTCTTCTTGGTCAATTCCTCGCCATTTTGGATTCTTTCTGACAGATAGGTAGGTATTCCTAGGGTATATATAACTGCTATATATAGCTTGTATAAAGTGTATATAGCTTGCAACATTTATTGCACAAGGTGGCCCACTTTAGATCATTTCTTCTGGACTAGACAGGGCCGGAGTGAGCTACGCCATCATTGACGGTCTCATTTATAGTACCATTAATCAATCAGTGTATGTAATGTTTATTTCATATGATTATTCTGACCAATCCCTTTAAGGGTGCCAATAATTCTGGAGTTGACTGTATTTCTCCTACTTTATTTCCAAGAACATAACAGTAGTCACACTCTAAAATCAGAAAGACACAAGCATAATACAGGTGCTGGGTGTGTACCTGAGGTGGGGGGAGTGTGTGTTCCACTCCTCACACTCCCTGCGCAGAGACTCTGACTTACTGCACACTTTACCCTCATACAGCAGCTCATCCAGGGCGCTAAAGAGCTGTCGTACATGCTGAGTATTCTCACGGTCAAACTCCTGCGTGCACAGCACAGAACATACGTAACTCACAGCATCACCACAATGGACTAGTAATGTGCTCCTGATCAGTTGATCACCAGTGTATTGTGATATTCCCCACTATACGTTTTCTTCAGTCGAAAACATTGTTACTGCCCTTGTGTTTCATTTGGGAGCCAAGTTTCCGGGTAGGGAGAAGTTCTACATAATGCTGATACATGCCAAAAATCAAGTGTCCAATTTGGATGCCAGCATATGGACAGCTGTCTATTTCAGCATTGCATGTATTTTTCTTGGCAAAAGCTATCGCATAATTCTGTATTGGCAAGTGTTCCATGTTGGAGAAACACGACAGACAGAACTGGCTCTCCGTCTGACTTTCAGTGATGTACAGTACCAGTTAAAAGTCTGGACTGTATGTTCATTTTTGGTCACAGAATGATTATTTAATTAAAAAAAAGGTGGGGGGGCAGCTTTACATTTATTTTGGGTTTTCTGAAATTAACACATGGTCAGAATTATACATACATCCACTTAGTTTATTAATTCAGTGGTGCTGAAAGTTTCAAAATGTATTTTAACTTGCCAAGGCCAAGGCCTCTTACCTTCCTGTTCGTGATTATGATTGACTACAGCTGGTAGCTTCTCTGTGACAACACAAAAAGGGTTTGTTTGACAAGTACAAGTTATTGGGAGGTGTAGCTACTTTGCTAAGATCTTGAAGTAGACCCAAACTGTCACCTTCAGCAGAAAGGAAATTGGTTCGGATGGTCAGGAACAACCAAGTCACAGGCCTGCTATGAACTGGAAGCTGCTGGAACATCAATGTCACTGTTCACAGTCAAATGAGTTCTACATATCCATGGACTGAGAGACTGCTGTCCAAGAAGAAACCTCTGCTCCAAACCGATACCTTAAGCTTGACTGAAATTTGCAGCTGACCACATGGACAAAGAAAAAGCCTTCTCGAGGAAATTTTATGGTCAGATGAAATAAAGATTAAGTTATTACATTAAGCTTTTGGAATAGCCTTCCCAAAGTCCTGACATTAACCCTATCGAAAATATGTGGACTGTCCAACCAGAATTCTGCTGGAAGCTTGTTGATGGCATCTGGTCAAGGTGAAGCTTCCATCCATCCATCCATCCATCCATCCATCCATAACCGCTTATCCTGTACAGGGTCGCGGGCAAGCTGGAGCCTATCCCAGCTGACTATGGGCGAGAGGCGGGGTACACCCTGGACAAGTCACCAGATCATCACAGGGTTGACACAGAGACAAACAACCATTCACACTCACATTCACAGTCAATTTAGAGCCACCAATTAGCCTAACCTGCACGTTTTTGGACTGTGGGGGAAACCAGAGAAAACCTACGCAGACACAGGGAGAACGTGCAAACTCCACACAAAAAGGCCCCCATCAGCCACTAGGCTCGAACCCAGAACCTTATTGCTGTGAGGCGACAGTGCTAACCACTACACCACCATGTCGCCCAAAGGTGAAACTTGCTCAGGGATATTTAACCAAATATTAGGTGTGCTGTATGTATATTTTTGACCCTGTATGTATAATTCTGATTTCACAAAACCCAAAATAAAATTATTTGGGGTTTGTTTCCCCAGTTAAAGATGTATGTTGTATAATAATTCCTCCCCAGAAATCACTGAAAGCTCAATATTGCTATGACATTCATGTCCATGAGGAGTGTATGTAAACTTCTGACTACAAATGTATCCCAGCTAATTAAACATTCAACAATGTGACTGATATATGTTAGAATCAAAACTACCCTATGTTTTAGATGATAAATAATAGCCTTTTTTATTTGAGTGTATTTTATATGCATCAACTTAGAAACAAATGTAGTCTGGACAGATTGGGGAGGGTTGCGTCGGGAAGGGCATCCGATGTAAAACCTATGCCAACTCAAATATGCGGATGAACCCTGCGTCCGAAATTGCTCACTCATTCACCGCTCCCTATATAGAGGACTACTGTATATAGTGAGCTCATTGGTAAAATGAAAAAAAAAAAAAAAACACTTTCAGACACTAGTCCGTCGTGCTGGTATTACTCCGTCATTACTGTCGCACAATTAAAATGTGCCAGATCAGTCGGCTGGTGGGTTTTCAAAAATAATAAATACATGCATGTATTTTTGTGATAAATACATATTATACTGAGCATATTTCCCACATTAATAAATACAAAGTACCTGCATCTTTCAGTTTTTTTAAATCAAGGATGAATACTTTCTTCTTTGCCGCTGCCTTTTATTAAATCAAATTTGAGACTTTTAATTTGACTTCTTTCAGCGCAACCACAATGCATGATGAATGAATGAATATTGCTTTGGTTAGTGACCATTGGTTGTACACTACTTTTCATGATGCATTGTGGGATACTTTGAGTGCGCTATATAGGGTGTAATAATCCTCACTATCGTTTCGGACAGCGCTACAAGATGGAGTCCTCACTATATAGCACCCTATATAATGAGTAGGGAGCAATTTCGGACACAGGGCAGGTCTGCTGTGGTGACTCCTAACGGGAGCATCCAAAGAAGAAGAAGAAGAAGAAGTTAGAAACAAATGTCAAACATAAACCTTTAGATCAAAATGATGTTGGAATTCATTGGAGATTAGAGCTGCATGATGGAGAGTTGTTTATCGTTTTTGTTGCTTACAAATTCATATACTAAACAGTGCTGGGATACATTGAGCAACAGACGGCATCAAAAGTCTTACATCATATCTCCAGGAGTAGATGGAGCTGTGTTCAGTGGAGAAGTCTGTGGCATAGCCAGCACTGCATGAACACGTTGTGAGAAGGCTCACTGGGCTACAATCACCAGTGAAGCTCTGAGAACACACCAAGTCACTGAAACACAACAGGGTCATAAATGCTCCAATTACAGTGCTGCTTGGGAGAAGATATTTATTTGGGCAAGAAGCTAAAACTGTACTACACTAGTCATGAAAGAAACACAATATGTCTTCTTCTTCTTCTGTGAAAACAGAGAATGCAAGGCTATTTAGACATGAACAAATTACCTTTGGTCATTCGATACGGCTCTGTTAGCACTTCTGGGACGTTGGACAGGCCCTGAACTACTATATTTGTTTGGTTCTCTGAGAAGCTTTTTCCTAGAGCATACAACACACACACACACACACACACACACACACACACACACACACACACACACACACACACACACACAGAGAGTGGATCAGATTTATATCAAAGTGGAAAGTTCGTCATTGTTGTGGTAAAATTGCCCGTCAGTCCAGAGTATAATTGTCTTTTAAATATATCAATGCTATGCCATGAATATATAATGGGTTACAGAGTGCCGCTCCAAGGTTTCACTCCGATGAAGCTACTCCTCACTCAGCTGATTATTGTAACATGAATAATTCAGACATAACAAGAACAAAATACAAAATGCAGACATGTGAGGCATTGAACGTCACATGTTTCATGAGGTCATGTAGCTTCCAGTGAAACGCATGGCTCTGCTGGGGTTTTTTTTTTTTTGACATTTCAAATTATATTAAAAGAACAAACATTAGTTTTTAGTATTAGGAAATCACCTGTAAACTGTAATAAAAAAAAAAAAAAACTAAGTCCAAAATGTAATACCACACTAATCAGAAAATAATTTCTTAAGCATTTGAGAAAATGTTTAATGAAGAAATCACACAAATCATAATGCATTTAAATAATAATTTTTCCGTTTTTCCGTAATTGAAGGCGCGCTGAAATTCTAAAAATACACCAACTTACCCAACAACAACGAGTCCTATATCCCTGCCGTACCACCCTGTCCTGGAGCAGTCTGTGTAAACGTGCAAACTGGGTACTGAAGTAGAATACCCAAAACTACCCAATTTCGCATTCATGGGTGCCACTCGTTATAGCGCCAGGGGACAGAATGCATTTACAGGCAGCATCTTCACCTGTCCATCCACATAAACCCTCCGAGTCTGGAGGAGGATCTGTTTACCTGTCTGCTCTCTCAGCTTGAAAAGGTCAAAGCAAACTCAGGGTTACAGACAGCCTCACCCAGCTCAGAAACTTATCTTCGCTCTGATGTCTGTCTCTCTTTCTCTCAGATTCCTTCCTCTCCTGTCCCAGCGTTCGCACAGATCATCTGTGGTCCATTAGTGAACAACGTTCTTCCTTGCTGCTCTCATTGCTACTCTTCTGTACCACAGTTTATCCAGGCTTAGATAACTTGAGATGACTTTGTGGTTCTTTGGGAGTTTTCCTCTGTCCACTCTTTCCCCTTCCTTCCCTCCCTCCCTCTCTATCTTTCTGCCCTCCCTTTCTCCCTCTTACCTTCTTTTTCTATTTGCATCCTCACATGACCCTAATACAAATGCACATACTGTATGTGGCCTCGATTGTCACGTAAATTAGGTAAACCAAAACAATGAAAGTGATAAAAAGCTCATTTATAGCATTACACGTACACCAAGATTTAAATTACGATGTAGACATACAAGGATGCAATGCAATACAAATACAAGGCAAATTAAAAAAAAAAAAAAAAATCACAAAGTGAGGCTAGCTCAAAATGTGATTGACACGTCTCTGTTGAAAGAACCACAGATGCAGTTCTGCCGAGTTTAAAGGAACAGTCCACCGTGCTTCCATAATGAAATATGCGCTTATCTGAATTGAGACGAGCTGCTCCGTACCTGTCCGAGCTTTGCGCGACCTCCCAGTCAGTCAGACGCAGTCAGACGCGCTGTCACTCCTGTTAGCAATGTAGCTAGGCTCAGTATGGCCAATGGTATTTTTTGGGGCTGTAGTTAGATGCGACCAAACTCTTCCGCGTTTTTCCTGTTTACATAGGTTTATATGACCAGTGATATGAAACAAGTTCAGTTACACAAATTGAAACGTAGCGATTTTCTATGCTATGGAAAGTCCGCACTATAATGACAGGCGTACTAACACCTTCTGCGCGCTTCGGCAGCGCAATGATACGGAGCTCAGATATCAATGCGCTGCCGAAGCGCGCAGAAGGTGTTAGTACGCCTGTCATTATAGTGCGCACTTTCCATAGCATAGAAAATCGCTACGCTTCAATTTGTGTAACTGAACTTGTTTCATATCACTGGTCATATAAACCTATGTAAACAGGAAAAACGCGGAAGAGTTTGGTCGCATCTAACTACAGCCCCAAAAAATACCATTGGCCATACTGAGCCTAGCTACATTGCTAACAGGAGTGACAGCGCGTCTGACTGACTGGGAGGTCGCGCAAAGCTCGGACAGGTACGGAGCAGCTCGTCTCAATTGAGATAAGAGCATATTTCATTATGGAAGTACGGTGGACTGTTCCTTTAAGTGGCTAAGCAATTCCCAAACCTGATAACACCAGAATTTAACATTTCATATTGTTAAAACTTACACAGAGGAACTCCCAAGAGAGTTTGTACAACTGTCTAAGGTTTTGGATCATCCTACCATTAAGACATTGAGATCTTGACTCTCGATATTGCTACTGCCGGGTTCCAAAATGTACCTTTGGATTTTTACCCATTTTAAAGTTCCACAGGGGTTCTACGAGAACCTTGTGTACAAATTAACTGTTCACACAACACTTTTTGCAAATTATCCACAGTGTTTGAAATAGCATCACATTAATGAATGCAGTTTTCCAGTACAACCTTTATAGAGGCTTTATTAATGGACCATTAAAGGTTTTTCTTTGAGTTTGTGCCTCTGCGAGACACAACAATTGGCTTTAGAAAGCGACAATTAAACTATCCCCTGAGAAACCCTTTTCTCGTTGCCAAACAACGACAATAAGTCTGAGGGACCATACGTTGGCTGACTGCTCACAGCATACAAATTATTTAGCTATCTGCTGAACTTTCACGCTAAAGAACCAACACAAACAACATTGCGACCAAGAAACCGTGAAAAGAAAACTAATTAGCAAAAGAGTTCATGCTTTAACTGGCGAAGGCTAAATAGTAATCTTTGGCACTGGTGACAGATCATGTTTCCACCAGAGAGCAAACAGCAAATAATTTCAGCACTTTGCTTGCCAAGCCTTTATGAAACATGCATGACCTTCATGAAAGCCGCGAGAGGCAGCTGACTGATGTGAATTCAGCTCATCATCAGCCTTTTACCACCAAAAACAAGGGGTGTGTAATTTAACAGAACAGACGTGCTATAAATTCGCAGCTCATTGTCAGAGGCACGGCTTAGACATGACTGAAAGGAAGTTCGTGGGTTAATTTGGGTTCTTTTTGTGGGCCATTTGGGTTAGGAACTCCTCGTCTCATTTTGACTCCGTGCGCTCTGAATAATGTCCTACGACTAGAACATCGGTCTATCACTAATCTCACTTGCCAGTGCATTCACTATTTGCACCATTAAAGAACAAATAAATAGAATGAAACAAAATCATGTGTATTTTATCAAAAATGCCCCACCTCTTGCCCATAGTCAAATGGGATCAGCTCCAGCTTGCCTGTGACCCTGCACAGGATAAGCGGTTATGGATAATGGATGGATGGATAAATGGATGGATGTTCAAGCATCTACGTTACCCCATCCATCCATTATCTGTAGCCGCTTACCCTGTTCTACAGGGTCGCAGGCAAGCTGGAGCCTATCCTATCCCAGCTAATTATGGGTGAGAGGCGGGGTACACCCTGGACAAGTCGACAGGTTATGGCAGGGCTGACACAGAGACAAACTACCATTCACACTCACATTCACACCTATGGTCAATTTAGAGCCACCAATTAGCCTAACTTGCATGTCTTTGGACTGTGGGGGAAACCGGAGCACCCGGAGGAAACCCACGCAGACATAGGGAGAACATGTAAACTCCATACAGAAAGGCCCTCGTCAGCCACTGGACTCGAACCCAGGACCTTCTTGCTGTGAGGCGACAGTGCTAACCACTACACCACTGTGCCACCCAAAAAAACCCAAATATTCGACAATGAAATTATGTCAAACTCTCCATTCATTACACCCTTATGAGTAATGATGAGACGAAATAACTGGCTCTGTTCAGGCAAACAACCTAGTTAAGCATTCATTTTTATAGGATATACAGTATGTATATGAAAGAAGCTTGTGGAGTGGCTTTTCTGTTCTCTTGGCTGCTTATGGAGCAGGTTATTTGTAATGAGCATGATGCGAAAAACTTCTCAAAAAAAAAAAAAACCTTTTACTATTCCAGTATTGAAAGTTACAAATTATAGTTGTTTCATTTGAATTTCAGTCAGAAAACTATATGACTCCTAACCGGACCGTCTTAGCCGTTTCCGTTAATACAGTACGCACATCCATGAACATTAAATGGAACGTACCATTACAATATCAGACGGGGGATATTTTATACAAGCAAAACCACCAATGCAGGGGGTAACTCTTAACTGTAACAGCAATATACTGTAAGTAAGCATCAGGGTGAAAATATTAATATAATACAAAGGACTAAATTAAAAGAAAAAGCAAATCTACCCGTATACACCATCGGACTCTTAAAATGGCTCTGACAGTACAGTAAGTCAGTAACACATTCTGACTAAGCATATAATTGAAGGTATGCTTATGTCTCAAGGGAAGTTTTACAGCCAGGAGAAATATCCTTCAGCGAAATCCATTACAGTATCATGAACCTGTCTGAGAAAATTATGACTAAAACATTGACTAAAATGAGACTAAAATTAAAACAGCGTTCCACTGACTAAATCTTGACCAAAACAAACAAACAAACAAACAAACAAAAAAAAACAAAGAATGCTAAAACGTGACTAAAACCAACTACAATTTTCAGTAAACGACCAAGACTAAAACTAAATTTAAAATTCTTGTCAAAATTAACACTGGTGGAAAGCCTTCCCAGAAGAATGGAGGCTGTTAGATGCAGCAAATGGGGACTAAATCTGGAACAGGACGTTCAACAAGTGCATGGATATAATGGTCAGGTGTCCACATACTTTTGGCCATATGGTGTCTTTACATTAATTATTTTAGCATTTCTATCCATTGCTCCTGATCACCATTATACCTTTAAAATTATAAAACCTACTTTACTTTAGGTAAGTTTATTCCTTTATCTATTTCTTGCACCAAGTGCTATTCGTATAAATAATACAGTGGTGCTTGAAAGTTTGTGAACCCTTTAGAATTTTCTATATTTCTGCATAAATGTGACCCAAAACATCATCAGGTTTTCACACAAGTCCTAAAAGTAGATAAAGAGAACCCAGTTAAACAAACAAGACAAAAATATTATACTTGGTAATTTATTTATTGAGGAAAATGATCCAATATTACATACTTGTGAGTGGCAAAAGTATGTGAACCTCTAGGATTAGCAGTTAATCTGAAGGTGAAATTAGAGGCAGGTGTTTTCAATCAGTGGGATGACAATCAGGTGTGAGTGGGCACCCTGTTTTATTTAAAGAACAGGGATCTATCAAAGTCTGATCTTCACAACACATGTTTGTGGAAGTGTATCATGGCACGAACAAAGGAGATTTCTGAGGACCTCAGAAAAAGCGTTGTTGATGCTCATCAGGCTGGAAAAGGTTACAAAACCATCTCTAAGGAGTTTGGACTTCACCAATCCACAGTCAGACAGACTGTGCACAAATGAAGGAAATTCAAGACCATTGTTACCCTCCGCAGGAGTGGTCGACCAACAAAGATCACTCCAAGAGCAAGGTGTGTAATAGTCGGCGAGATCACAAAGGACCCCAGGGTAACTTCTAAGCAACTGAAGGCCTCTCTCACATTGGCTAATGTTAATGTTCATGAGTCCACCATCAAGAGAACACTGAACAACAATGGTGTGCATGGCAGGGTTGCAAGGAGAAAGCCACTGCTCTCCAAAAAGAACATCACTGCTCATCTGCAGTTTGCTAAAGATCACATGGACAAGCCAGAAGCCTACTGGAAAAATGTTTTGTGGTCGGATGAGACCAAAATAGAACTTTTTGGTTTAAATGAGAAGTGTTATGTTTGGAGAAAGGAAAACACTGCATTCCAGCATAAGAACCTTATCCCATCTGTGAAACATGGTGGTGGTAGTATCATGGTTTGGGCCTGTTTTGCTGCATCTGGGCCAGGACGGCTTGCCATCATTGATGGAACAATGAATTCTGAATTATACCAGCGAATTCTAAAGAAAAATGTCAGAACATCTGTCCGTGAACTGAATCTCAAGAGAAGGTGGGTCATGCAGCAAGACAACGACCCTAAGCACACAAGTCGTTCTACCAAAGAATGGTTAAAGAAGAAGAAAGTTAATGTTTTGGAATGGCCAAGTCAAAGTCCTGACCTTAATCCAATCCAAATGTTGTGGAAAGACCTGAAGCGAGCAGTTCATGTGAGGAAACCCACCAACATCCCAGAGTTGAAGCTGTTCTGTACGGAGGAATGGGCTAAAATTCCTCCAAGCCGGTGTGCAGGACTGATCAACAGTTACCAGAAACGTTTAGTTGCAGTTATTGCTGCACAAGGGGGTCACGCCAGATACTGAAAGCAAAGGTTCACATACTTTTGCCACTCACAGATATGTAATATTGGATCATTTTCCTCAATAAATAAATGACCAAGTATATTTTTGTCTCATTTGTTTAACTGGGCTCTCTTTATCTACTTTTAGGACTTGTGTGAAAATCTGATGATGTTTTAGGTCATATTTAAGCAGAAATATAGAAAATTCTAAAGGGTTCACAAACTTTCAAGCACCACTGTATTTTATCATACCATTACATTATAGTACATTAATATCACACATTAGTAAATACTCTAAATATCTATATCATTATACCATTCCATACCCTGTAATTTCTGTACATTTATATTACACTTGTGTTATTTCTTGCTATGCACTTCTGGTTAGATGCAAGCATGCATTTCGTTGCCTTGTAGCCGTGACATGTGCAATGACACTGAAGTTGAATCTAATCTAATCTAATCTAATCTAATCTAATCTAATCTAATAATCTGCATCTTCAACAAAACAGCTATACAGAAAATGAAAACTGAAGCCTGTCCATGTTTCCAAAGAAGGGCTAAAATTGGACCAAAGACGAAACTAAATGCTGGTGTAGATCCAGCAATTAGATATGCTAGGCCCAAAGGAAAGACAATACGCACATTCACTCACATTAGACTTGCATGTGATGTACAGCGCCGCGAAGGAAAAGTCCTGGTTGCCTGGTTGACAATAATTACGAGAAATAAAATTTACAATCCATTTCAGACAAAAAGATGTCCTGTCGCGTTTCATTTCATTTCATTTCATTTATTTACTGCGTTTGTGAAAGAGTATTTTCACTGTCTTCTTCTTTTAAATCCTGAATGTTTATTTTTTTTAACAGAATGCAAGTCACAAGAGGTTTTCACGACATTCACAACATAAGAAAAAAAAAAGTGTACATTTGCTAGGAAAAGAGAACCAAAAGAAAAGAAAATGCTTGACGATGAATGTATAGATTATTAGTTTGGGATGTAATCAATCAATGCTTTCCTATGATTTCACATAGTGATGATTATGTCCTGGAGCACTGCTTTTATTTCTTTCTATTGTTACATTACAAGTCACTAATAGCAAAACAAGGAGGGTTTAAACAAACAAACAAACAAACAAACAAACAAACAAACAAACAAAACAGTTGGTTCAAAAATATTTAGAAGTATTTAATGCACCTGACTCATCATCATCATCTTCATCATCATCTCTCAAAAAGTGTTTCCCCAGCCAACTCTTACCTGAGGCTGTTCTCTTGGCTCGAGTTCATGGTGTCTGGCTCCTTCTTCATCTTTTTCCATGGAAATGTCCAGCTAAGGTGCGACTGATGCTTTTCCAAGTTGGAGCAGGAACTTCTGCTGAAGGACTCAAAGCACTTGGAGGAGCTCTGTAGGGCTGAGATGTGCTCTACTGTCACTTGCATTTAAAAAAGTTTCCACATGTAAAGCTCTGTGATCATGAGCTGTAACAGCTGACTGTCTCAGACAAGCAGAAACACACACACACACACGTATCTAAGGACGCTTAAAGTCAAAACCTGCCCTCGATGCGTCACTGATTGAGTTCCTCAACGACAGAAGGTGTTTCTGTGGAGCTGAAATACTTGAATCTGATTGGTTCGCATGGCTTCCAGCGCGTGTCTGTCAAAACAAAGTCCCTCCCTCACCTTTACACAGCACTGCAAATGGATGATTCGCGACCGAATCGGTTCCTTTGAATCACCCAGGTGTGAAATCCGGCTCTTTTCAGTGAGTCAAATCAACCAGCTTAGCTCACCGACAAGAGTCAACTCTTTCGGTTCCTTACAGCTTTTTTCCCCCTTCAAAGTTATTGATCTCGACAGCGGTGCTTGAAAGTTTGTGAACCCTTTAGAATTTTCTATATTTCTGCATAAATATGACCTAAAACATCATCAGATTTTCACACAAGACCTAAAAGTAGATCAAGAGAACCCAGTTAAACAAACGAGACAAAAATATTATACTTGGTCATTTATTTATTGAGGAAAATGATCCAATATTACATATCTGTGAGTGGCAAAAGTATGTGAACCTCTAGGATCAGCAGTTAATTTGAAGGTGAAATTAGAGTCAGGTGTTTTCAATCAATGGGATGACAATCAGGTGTGAGTGGGCACCCTGTTTTATTTAAAGAACAGGGATCTATCAAAGTCTGATCTTCACAACACATGTTTGTGGAAGTGTATCATGGCACGAACAAAGGAGATTTCTGAGGACCTCAGAAAAAGCGTTGTTGATGCTCATCAGGCTGGAAAAGGTTACAAAACCATCTCTAAAGAGTTTGGACTCCACCAATCCACAGTCAGACAGATTGTGTACAAATGGAGGAAATTCAAGACCATTGTTACCCTCCCCAGGAGTGGTCGACCAACAAAGATCACTCCAAGAGCAAGGCGTGTAATAGTCGGCGAGGTCACAAAGGACCCCAGGGTAACTTCTAAGCAACTGAAGGCCTCTCTCACATTGGCTAATGTTAAAGTGCATATCCTGGACCAAATTTGTTTTTTTTTTTATATATGAAAGTATGTCCCTTTACACACTCATCCAGAAGGGTAATTTTGCACAAGGCCATCTGTCTACAGCAGAAAAAAATAAAATAACAAAACGCGTCTGGAAAAATCCCAAGGGAGTCTGAAGCCAGATTCGTGATGTTACCTGCGGAAGCGCCAGCAGGCTGCGAGAGCTTGCAAGGTTTCAGCGCACAGCCTATGTAGACTAAGCACTCCCATTTCTCTCTCATTGTCCGGTCTTTTGGAAAATGATGAGTACTAATCCCATCAAGATTGGTGTTGCTACACCCTCCTACGATACATCTGTTAACCATTTTAATAATTACGTGATAACGTTGAAGAAATTTGCAGAAAACCACCAGGTCGTTTTCTCACAAACAAACCAGCGCTGACGTAGGATTCAGAAGGAGGCGTCCTGCACGTGACATCATGAAAATCAATGTTTCCCGGGAAATCCAAATGCCAAGTTTTTTCAGAGGCGGACCAATCCACCTCAAATGGCTTGACTTCAACTGATTTTTTCTGGTATTGTGCAAAGTAAAAAAAAAAAATTGCACAAAATGCAAAATGTGACAGATATTTGACCAAAGTTTAATATAAAGTAGGAGAATTACATTGATCTTGCTTCTGAATTTACCCATGATATGCACTTTAATGTTCATGAGTCCACCATCAGGAGAACACTGAACAACAATGGTGTGCATGGCAGGGTTGCAAGGAGAAAGCCACTGCTCTCCAAAAAGAACATTGCTGCTCGTCTGCAGTTTGCTAAAGATCATGTAGACAAGCCAGAAGGCTATTGGAAAAATGTTTTTTGGATGGATGAAACCAAAATACAACTTTTTGGTTTAAATGAGAAGTGTTATGTTTGGAGAAAGGAAAACACTGCATTCCAGCATAAGAACCTTATCCCATCTGTGAAACATGGTGGTGGTAGTATCATGGTTTGGGCCTGTTTTGCTGCATCTGGGCCAGGATGGCTTGCCATCATTGATGGAAAAAAAATGAATTCTGAATCATACCAGCGAATTCTAAAGGAAAATATCAGGACATCTGTCCATGAACTGAATCTGAAGAGAAGGTGGGTCATGCAGCAAGACAACGACCCTAAGCACACAAGTCATTCTACCAAAGAATGGTTAAAAAAGAATAAAGTTAATGTTTTGGAATGGCCAAGTCCTGACCTTAATCCAATGGAAATGTTGTGGAAAGACCTGAAGCGAGCAGTTCATGTGAGGAAACCCACCAACATCCCAGAGTTGAAGCTGTTCTATACGGAGGAATGGGATAAAATTCCTCTAAGCCGGTGTGCAGGACTGATCAACAGTTACCGGAAATGTTTAGTTGCAGTTATTGCTGCACAAGGGGGTCACACCAGATACTGAAAGCAAATGTTCACATACTTTTGCCACTCACAGGTATGTAATATTGGATCATTTTCCTCAATAAATAAATTAACAAGTATAATATTTTTTGTCTCATTTGTTTAACTGGGTTCTCTTTATCTACTTTTAGGACTTGTGTGAAAATCTGATAATGTTTTAGGTCATATTTATGCAGAAACATAGAAAATTCTAAAGGGTTCACAAACTTTCAAGCACCACTGTACCTCACTCTACATTTTGATTACCTGTATAACATCAGCTTATATTAAGTGGAGACTTAATATAAGACTTAATATACACTCAGCCCCACAGAGCTCCTCCAAGTGCTTTGAGTCCTTCAGCAGAAGTTCCAGCTCCAACTTGGAAAAGCATCAGTCGCACCTTAGCTGGACATTTCCATGGAAAAAGATGAAGAAGGAGCCAGACACCATGAACTCGAGCCAAGAGAACAGCCTCAGGTAAGAGTTGGCTGGGGAAACACTTTTTGAGAGATGATGATGATGATGATGATGATGATGATGAGTCAGGTGCATAGAGTACTTTAAATTCTTTTGAGCCAACTGGTTTGTTTGTTTGTCTTTATGTAAGGATTCACAGATAAATGTACAGAATACTTTCACACATGAGGTTAGGAAGACTGGAAACTTAAGTGCCATCTGGCCTGATATGATAACAATGAAATGTGTTATTGTTGAAATGGTTGATAAATTGTACATTACACCTTTGCCAAATCCATATGAACGGGACTAAAAGAGCAGCCTTGAGTCATATCTTAAGTCCAGTGTTGTTGCCACTGATATATGATTTTACTGATGAAATTTGACTTGTTTTTTGATGAAATTGTAAAAATTCAGATGTATTTTGGTGATGGCGTATAATGACAGCCAGTATGATTCAAGTCTGTCACAATGTTCTCACCTTTTTTTTCAAATCTCATCTCATCTCATTATCTCTAGCCGCTTTATCCTTCTACAGGGTCGCAGGCAAGCTGGAGCCTATCCCAGCTGACTACGGGCGAAAGGCAGGGTACACCCTGGACAGGTCGCCAGGTCATCACAGGGCTGACACATAGACACAGACAACCATTCACACTCACATTCACACCTACGGTCAATTTAGAGTCACCAGTTAACCTAACCTGCATGTCTTTGGACTGTGGGGGAAACCGGAGCACCCGGAGGAAACCCACGCGGACATGGGGAGAACATGCAAACTCCACACAGAAAGGCCCTCGCCGGCCACGGGGCTCGAACCTGGACCTTCTTGCTGTGAGGCGACAGCGCTAACCACTACACCACCGTGCCACCCCGTTTTCAAATTTGTTGGCAAATAAAATAAGAGAAATGTTTCTCTGTCTCTTTGTGGGTTAATAGCACTATGTACTGTACATAAAAGAGAAGTTTAAGTTCCAACACTGTTTACTCTTAAGCTATTCCACCCCAGAGCTGACCACAAACTTATGGTACATGTAGGTTTAAAAGATGGGATTTAAAACATGCTGCCGTATATCACAAAGAAGCCGATATGTGTGAAAAAGAAGTATTTTATAGGCTACTATCAAAAGGATAAACACAACTACAGGGCAAGTACACTTAAACATAAGGCACAAATATTTTAATACTTTATTACACTTTTGTTCAGTATATCTTGATCAAAAGTTTAAGTATAAGCTTAATATACTTAGACTTTTCTATATACTTTTGCTAAGTATACTTATGTATAACTTTATTAAGTATATCTCTGATAAGTAAATAAAAAGTTAACTGAAAGCATACTCTCTTATTTTTAGCTTAATAGAAATATACTAGAAGCTCTCTTGAATAAACTTCTTTTTTGTAAGGGTTGCATCGTCTTTATTATAAATAAATCATCTCACCATTATGCTACATGTCGCATTGACAGACAGTAAAAAAAATCCTGCATTATTAGGCCTATATTACTGTTCCTGCTATATACACTATAACAATAACTGCCAACGCTTTACTGCTGAACACAGAACAAATTTTCAACACGGAACATTAGTTACAGCTCTTCAGCTATGCTGGTCGGCTCCCAACGTTCACCGAAAAAGCCGGCTCAGAGAATCGACTTGTTCGTGAACGACATTTTAGTATTTCAAATCGAAGTAAAAGTTCCGTGAACTAGATGAGTCACTCACACCACTTTTCCACCTACAGTGAACAAGTTTCTTTTCTGGCTCATGCACCAAATTTACACACAACAAACCTCATGATGAGCAAACAGCTATTTAACAGGTAGGTAGGTTTTGTTGGGTGTATCTGGAGGTGAATGGAAGCAAAAAATAATACAACAGAAAAATTTAAATGCCACTGGATAGTTAACATTGAAAATGAAAGACAGTTGAATCAATTGTAATGACCCTTCCTTGATGTGGTTATATCAGCTATAGATGAATGACGGTTCATGATGCAGTGCTGTCTGAGGGATCGGAGATCTTGGGTGTTCAGATTAGGCTTGCGCCCTTGCCCTTTATGCACCAAAATTCCCCCAGGTTCCTTGAACCATTTAATGATATTATGCACTATAGAGGGTAAAATATCCAAATAATAATGTATCCATCGATTCACCTATAGCTGCTTATCCTGTCCTACAGGGTCGCAGGCAAGCTGGAGCCTATCTCAGCTGACTATGGGCAAGAGGCGGGATACACCCTGGACAAGTCGCCAGGTCATCACAGGGCCGACACATAGACACAGACAACCATTCACACCTACGGTCAATTTAGAACCACCAATCAGCCTAACCTGCATGCCTTTGGACTGTGAGGGAAAACGGAGCACCCGGAGGAAACCCATGCAGACAGAAACTCCACACAGAAAGGCCCCTGTTGGCTGCTGGGCTCGAACCCAGGACCTTCTTTCTGTGAGGCGACAGTGCTAACCACTACACCACCGTGCCGCCCCAAAAATAATGTATCCAAAAAAGAATTTTTTTATGCTTTCTTGGTAAATGTTTCTTCACAAATTTAAAACAAATACAGTCATAGAAAGGTGGGACCGTGGCTTTTTACACTCAATTTGCATATGAGTCAGATGAACTTTAAAATTATTTAATTTTAAGCCTTATGGAAAGATTGTGTAGTGGTTAGCACTGTCGCCTCACAGCAAGAAGGTTCTGGGTTCAAGCCTAGCCTTTCCGTGTGGAGTGTGTATGTTCTCCTCGTGTCTGCATGGGTTTCCTCCAGGTACTCCAGTTTCTGCCACAGTTCAAAGACATGCAGTTTGGTTAACATGAAGCCGCCATGGCCTGAAGGTTGGGTTGAAGTGCCCTTGAGCAAGGCACCTAACCCCCAACTGCTCCCCAGGCGCTGTAGCATAGCTGCCTACTGCTCTGGGTATGCGTGTATGATCATTGCTCACTTGTGTGTGCATGTGTGTGTTCACTGTTTCAGATGGGTTAAATGTAGAGGATGAATTTTTAAGTAGTTTTAAGTAGAATAACTTCTGCCTGATATTTTCTTTCCTTCCTAGCCACCTGCGAGATGGCCAAGGCCAGTTCCTGTCCATGACAAAGGAATAACCATACAAAAATGGAGTGGATTGTTTGAAATAATTAAAAATATAACTACTTTGACAAAATATATTTAATTTTACATTACAATTTATGATCTCTGGCTTAGGATGTTGCCAGACTGTTGTGGATTGTTTTCAAACAGTGGAATGTGCATGAATGTGGACATGGTGACTCACTACTGTACATGATTCAGAGGCTTCTGGAAAGGGTGAGCCATCCCCTTTAAACACCACCCATGGTGACTAAGATTGAAATGGTAAAACTGTCTTGTATGGAGACACTTGTAGAGGGATGCCAGTTCCTCCTCCATGTACAAGCTTTCAAATCAGACCACGGGTTAAAACCTGGAGACTTGGACAGTTATCACAACACTTTGAGCTTCTGTGATATATTCTCTCTCTATTTTGGCATATCACTGCAATGACGTGCCTGTTCTTGCAGCTTTTTCTTTCAGCCATAAAAGTTTCTTGGGAAGAATTACATAAGAGGTTTCCTGTTGCCTTCTACTGAATTATTATTGAGGTTTTCTCCTCTCAACGATTCACACACATGGGCAATTTAGAGTAGCCAGTTAACCTAACCACATGTCTTTGGGGGAAACCAGAGCACCCAGAGGAAACCCATGGGGAGAACATGCAAACTCTACACAGAAAGGCTCCCGTCAGCCATGAGGTTCAAACCCAGAACTTTCTTGCTGTGAGGCAGCAGCACTACTACAACCCCGATTCCAAAAAGTTGGGACAAAGTACAAATTGTAAATAAAAACGGAATGCAATGATGTGGAAGTTTCAAAATTCCATATTTTATTCAGAATAGAACATAGATGACATATCAAATGTTTAAACTGAGAAACTGTATCATTTAAAGAGAAAAATTAGGTGATTTTAAATTTCATGACAACAACACATCTCAAAAAAGTTGAGACAAGGCCATGTTTACCACTGTGAGACATCCCCTTTTCTCTTTACAAAAGTCTGTAAACATCTGAGGACTGAGGAAACAAGTTGCTCAAGTTTCGGGATAGGAATGTTAACCCATTCTTGTCTAATGTAGGATTCTAGTATCTTCCGTTTTATGATGCGCCAAATGTTTTCTATGGGTGAAAGATCTGGACTGCAGGCTGGCCAGTTCAATACCCGGACCCTTCTTCTACGCAGCCATGATGCTGTAATTGACGCAGTATGTGGTTTGGCATTGTTGTGTTGGAAAATGCAAGGTCTTCCCTGAAAGAGATGTCGTCTGGACGGGAGCATATGTTGCTCTAGAACCTGGATATACCTTTCAGCATTGGTGTCTTTCCAGATGTGTAAGCTGCCCATGCCACACGCACTAATGCAACCCCATACCATCAGAGATGCAGGCTTCTGAACTGAGCGCTGATAACAACTTGGGTCGTCCTTCTCCTCTTTAGTCCGAATGACACAGCGTCCCTGATTTCCATAAAGAACTTCAAATTTTGATTCGTCTGACCACAGAACAGTTTTCCACTTTGCCATAGTCCATTTTAAATGAGCCTTGGCCCAGAGAAGATGTCTGCGCTTCTGGACCATGTTTAGATACGGCTTCTTCTTTGAACTATAGAGTTTTAGCTGGCAACGGCGGATGGCACAGTGAATTGTGTTCACAGATAATGTTCTCTGGAAATATTCCTGAGACCATTTTGTGATTTCCAATACAGAAGCATGCCTGTATGTGATGCAGTGCCGTCTAAGGGCCTGAAGATCACGGGCACCCAGTATGGTTTTCCGGCCTTGACCCTTACGCACAGAGATTCTTCCAGATTCTCTGAATCTTTTGATGATATTATGCACTGTAGATGATGAGATGTTCAAACTCTTTGCAATTTTACACTGTCGAACTCCTTTCTGATATTGCTCCACTATTTGTCGGCGCAGAATTAGGGGGATTGGTGATCCTCTTCCCATCTTTACTTCTGAGAGCCGCTGCCACTCCAAGATGCTCTTTTTATACCCAGTCATGTTAATGACCTATTGCCAATTGACCTAATGAGTTGCAATTTGGTCCTCCAGCTGTTCCTTTTTTGTACCTTTAACTTTTCCAGCCTCTTATTGCCCCGTCCCAACTTTTTTGAGATGTGTTGCTGTCATGAAATTTCAAATGAGCCAATATTTGGCATGAAATTTCAAAATGTCTGACTTTCGACATTTGATATGTTGTCTATGTTCTATTGTGAATGCAATATCAGTTTTTGAGATTTGTAAATTATTCCATTCCATTTTTATTTACAATTTGTACTTTGTCCCAACTTTTTTGGAATCGGGGTTGTACACCACCATGCCTCCCCTCATTATATATTGGGCCTCATTGATCAATATTTTAGTTAAGTTATAGCATTAAAGATTTGATTTATGAAAGTTAGTGAACACTATTTGACTTTCGAAATATTCTATCTAGTTCCCACCACATGACTTTTGATAGTTTCTTTGTCATCTGGAAAGATCCCTGAGGAAGCACAACTCATCCTCAAATCAAATAAAGTGCTCTTGCAAAAATAAATGTTTGTGCTGTCTAACATTGTTTATGAGGAGCCGGCTGTTGTCGATGTCCATGCAATTGCTAGAACCAAGAAGCGTTAGGAGATCCGACCTATGTTTGTCAAGTAAAAAAAAAAGTAACAAATATTAGAAAATATACAAGGCAGAAAAACATCTGATATAACAGTCTGTAATCATATTAGTTTTGTTTTTATTTTTGCTGTTCCTAACAATCATTTTGGCATGACAGCCCCAATAATTTCAAATTGAAGCAATTGTGTTTATTTTCACCATTTCCCTCTCGCACATACACTGAGTGCAGAATTATTAGGCAAGTGAGTATTTTGACCACAACATCCTTTTAATGCATGTTGTCCCACTCCAAGCTGTTTAGGCTTGAAAGCCTACTACCAATTAAGTATATCAGGTGCTGTGCATCTGTGTAATGAGAGGGGGTGTGGTCTAATGACATCAACACCCTATATCAGGTGTGCATAATTATTAGGCAACCTCTTTTCCTCTGGCAAAATGGGTCAGAAGAGAGATCTGATAGACTTTGAAAAGTATAAAATTGTGAGATGTCTTGCAGACGGAGGCAGCACTCTTGAAATTGCAAAGATGTTGAAACGTGATCACCGAACAATCAAGCGTTTCATTGCAAATAGTCAACAGGGTCGAAAGAAGCGTGTGGGGAAAAAAAGGCGCAAAATAACTGCACATGATCTGCGGAAAATCAAGCATGAAGCTAACAAGCAGCCATTAGCATCCAGTTCTGCCATATTCCAGAGTTGCAACATTCCTGGAGTGTCAAAGAGTACAAGGTGTGCAATACTGAGGGACATGGCCAAGGTAAGGAAGGCTGAAAAACGACCACCACTGAGTAAGGCACACAAGATAAAACGTCAAGACTGGGCCAAGAAATATCTTAAGACTGATTTTTCTAAGGTGCTGTGGTCTGATGAGATGAGAGTGACTCTTGATGGACCAGATGAATGGGCCTGTGGCTGGATCAGTAATGGGCACAGAGCTCCACTCTGACTCAGACGCCAGCAAGGTGGAGGTGGAGTACTGCTATGGGCTGGTATCATCAAAGACGAGCTTGTTGGACCTTTTCGAGTTGAGGATGGACTCAAACTCAACTCCCAGACCTACTGCCAGTTCCTGGAAGAAACCTTCAAGCAGTGGTATAGGAACAAGTCAGCATCTTTCAAGAAGAACATGATTTTCATGCAGGATAATGCTCCATCTCATGCGTCCAAATACTCCACTGCGTGGCTAGCCAGTAAAGGTCTGAAAGGTGAAAAAAATAATGACATGGCCCCCTTGTTCACCTGACCTAAACCCCATAGAGAACCTGTGGTCCATTATAAAACGTGAGGTCTACAAAGAGGGAAAATAGTACACCTCTCTGAACAGTGTCTGGGAGGCCGTGGTTGCTGCTGCACACAATGTTGGTCGTGAACAGATAAAGAAATTGACAGAATCTATGGATGGAAGGCTTTTGAGTGTCCTCATGAAGAAGGGTGGCTATATTGGTCACTGATTTTGTTTTTGTTTTGTGTTTGAATGTCAGATATGTTTATTTGCAAATCTGGAGTTGTCATATCAGTGTACCTGATGAAAATAAATAAGTGAAATGGCTACACATTTGGTTTTTATTAAGTTGCCTAATAATTCTGCACAGTGAAAGTTACCTGAACACATACATATTCTCCTAAAATGGCCAAAACTAAAAACACCCCACTCTAACTTCCATACATATTCAGCTTTGATATTTATGAGTCTTTTTGTTTGATTGAGAACATAGTTGTTGTTCAATAATAAAACTAATCCTCAAAAATACAACTTGCCTAATAATTCTGCACTCAGTGTATAGATGAATGATAGCCTACAGTTGGATTTCCTTTCTGTAAAATATCAGAGCATCTGCAAGACCTTACTGACTGAGAGAATCATTTTGTGTGTAAAGTGGTTAACACTTCACAGTGTGATCTTTATACAAAAATGGCAGTAACTCATCAAGATCATATGATCTGAAGCTGATCAATCCAACATTGGAACACACCTTCCAATTCAATGGTTTTTCTTTATTTTTATTAATTAGACACATCATGTCTGAAAGTCATGATGGATGTCGTTTCTCTTTACTTAGTTGAGCGGTTCTTGACATAATATGGATTACTACAGTTGTCGAATAGCTCTATTTACTGTATTTTCATTGTTTACTATTTACTGTTCGATCTCAAATGCATTAAGAAGGTGTTAATTAATTGCATTAATTAACCTTCGATGAGGTACATCTGTTAACTGAAAAGCATTCCAGGTGACTACCTCATGAAGCTGGTTAAGATAATGCCAATAGTGTGCAAAGCGTCATCAAGGTGAATGGTGGCTACTTTAAAGAATCTCTCATCTCTTATTATCTGTAGCTGCTTTATCCTGTTCTACAGGGTCGCAGGCAAGCTGGAGCCTATCCCAGCTGACTACGGGCGAAAGGCGGGGTACACCCTGGACAAGTCGCCAGGTTTTAAAGAATCTAAAATATGAAATATATTTTGTTTTTTAACACTTTCTTGTTTACCACATATAAGTTCCAGATGTTATTTCATAGTTTTTATGTCGTCAGTATGTTTCTACAATGTAGAAAATAGTCAAAATACAGAAAAACCTGTGAATGAATAGGGGTGTCCAAACTTTTGACTGGTACTGTGTATATAAATTTATTCAAAGTCAGGAGCTCTTTAAGAATACAATTATTTTTGCCCCAAATTAACTGGATTTTCACCAGTTAGTCAAACCTGCGTGTCTTTGGACTGTGGGGGAAACCGGAGCAAACCCACACAGACACAGGGAGAACATGCAAACTCCACACAGAAAGGCCCTCGCCGGCCACTGGGCTCGAACCCAGGACCTTCTTGCTGTGAGGCGACAGCACTAACTGCTACACCACCAGTGTAAGTCATAAAGTGATATTTTATTTGCTGTTGATCATCTGTGCAGCTATGTTGACATGACTGAGGGGGACAATTTCTTTAGATTATGAGTTTAGCTGAACACAACAATAGACGGGCGGCACGGTGGTGTAGTGGTTAGCGCTGTCGCCTCACAGCAAGAAGGTCCGGGTTCGAGCCCCGTGGCCGGCGAGGGCCTTTCTGTGCGGAGTTTGCATGTTCTCCCCGTGTCCGCGTGGGTTTCCTCTGGGTGCTCCGGTTTCCCCAAAAGACACGCAGGTTAGGTTAACTGGTGACTCTAAATTGATCGTAGGTGTGAATGCGAGTGTGAACGGTTGTCTGTGTCTATGTGTCAGCCCTGTGATGACCTGGCGACTTGTCCAGGGTGTACCCCGCCTTTCGCCCGTAGTCAGCTGGGATAGGCTCCAGCTTGCCTGCGACCCTGTAGAACAGGATAAAGCGGCTAGAGATAATGAGATGAGATGAGACAACAATAGACGTGAAGGGCCAAGAAATTCAGTGTGCCTCACATGTATCTGTAGGAAGTCGTGCTCACCGCTAGGAGGAGCCACAGTATTGGAAACATAAAACCTTCATACTACTGTATATTGTAGAACCCAACAACTAGCTTCAAAAGAAGCTAACAAAATCTAGTTTTCTGACTTTGCTATTTTCAGTTCATTTAAAATACGTATGTCTATTTAAAAGACAACAAAAGCAAATCATCTTCATTCAACTCACATTATTAAGAATATATCCTAACACTGTAACAGCTGGTTATGTATGCTGGACTGCTGCCAACATGTCAACACTGTGAACACAAGCTTACTCCTCAGACAAATAGGTGTGAGTGACCCCTTCATCTGCCTGTCAGACTTGTTAAGCATTACACAGTCATTCATTTACTGCTACCTCCCCTTAGCAAAAAGAAGTTTATTCAAGTGTACTATGAGTATACTTATTTTTTACTAAAACTGCAGAAGTATACTTGAAGTTGACTTTTTATAAACTATATTTTATATACTTAAGAATAGTATAGTGAAGTATACTTGGCTTATACTGAAAAGTATAAATAAAAGTCTAAGACTAAGTACATTAATACTAAGACTTATACTTTAATACTAAAACGTATACTTTAGTATACTTTTCACGTTTTTCTGCCACAAAGTACTAATACTTAGTATATCTTGCTCCAAGTGCATAATAAGGTCAAGTCATTGACTCATGCTTAACATTTAATTTATATATTAATATAATATAATGGCAGCACGGTGGTGTAGTGGTTAGCGCTGTCGCCTCACAGCAAGAAGGTCCTGGGTTCGAGCCCCGGGGCCGGCGAGGGCCTTTCTGTGTGGAGTTTGCATGTTCTCCCCGTGTCCGCGTGGGTTTCCTCCGGGTACTCCGGTTTCCCCCAAAGACATGCAGGTTAGGTTAACTGGTGACTCTAAATTGACCGTAGGTGTGAGTGTGAATGGTTGTCTGTGTCTATGTGTCAGCCCTGTGATGACCTGGCGACTTGTCCAGGGTGTACCCCGCCTTTCGCCCGTAGTCAGCTGGGATAGGCTCCAGCTTGCCTGCGACCCTGTAGAAGGATAAAGCGGCTAGAGATAATGAGATGAGATATAATATAATGCTGGAGTTTAAAACTTTACAGTATATAGTATGTGTGCTCAATTGCATTATCTTTATGTACCTTAAAATCATACACAAAAACAGAAAAACTTTTGACTTGACTTTATTGATCAATTTCTCCAGTAAGGAAGGACTTGATTTCATAGGTCTTTATTTTTGAAATGTTTGAAAATATATCAAACTTGTTTTCAACATTCTGTCTTGTGATTTTGTAAATGCATCACACTCTTGTGTACATACAGTATGAGTAAACTTTAAGAATACATTAAGGAGTATATTTCCAGTATATAAATAGTAAGCTACAAGTAATATGCCAAGCAAACTTAAAGTATAACAAGTAAACTAGTGAAATAACCAATGTTTATAACAGTATACTTAAAGTATACAATAATAAACTAAAAATAGGGACTTGAAGTATGTAACTAAGGGGTGTTGTGGCTCAGTCAACTAAAGCGCCATACCATAAATCTGGGGACCTGGGTTCGATTCCAACCCAAGGTAATTTCCTGATCCTGCTCATTTCCTGTCTCTACACTGTCCTATCCATTAAAGGTGAAAAAAGCCCAAAAGAAGTATATCGATAAGTGTACTTGTGGTATACTTTAAGCATGCAAGAGGGATATACCAAGTACATTGATAGTATATAGATGAGTGTACTTGTTGTATACTTTAAAGTGTACTTTTGCAAACTTAAAATGAACTTTAAAGTATACTTTATAAACTTGAAATGTTCCAATTTAGTCCGAAAAAGTATTAAATTTGTATACTTTCTAGTACACTAAAAGTACATGGTCTGTAGTATACTTGCTATACTTATACTCATACTGAAGCATACTTAATAAAATGAACTTTAAGTATACTACTTTTTGCTAAGGGTCAGCAGGGATCTCAGAAGTGCCTATAAGGTGCAATAATTGCTTATATGAGTACAGAGTAAATCAAATGGATGTCTTGGTTTTCTCCTTCTTGAAATGGACATTACATATACATTCACCAGCCATTTTACTAGGAACTTGTTCTTGATTCGAAGATTCCTGTTCTTGGCTGGCAGGACTGGAACCCAATGTGCTCTTCTGCTGTTCCATGCTTAGATGCTTTTCTGCTCACCACAGCTGTAAAGAGTTGCTATGAGTTCCTACATCCTTCCTGGCAGCTCGAACCAATCTGGCCATTTTCCTCTGACCTCTCTGATCAACAAAACATTTCCACCGATAAAACTGTCACTCACTCAGTGTTTTTTTTGTTTTTCACACCATTCTGTGTAAACTCTAGAGACTGCTGTGTGTGAAAACCCCAGGAGATCAGCAGTTTCTGAAAGACTCAAACCAGCCCATCTGGCACCAACACTCATGTCACAGTGAAAGTCACAGAGAGCATGATTTTTCCCATTCTGATGTTTGAAGTGAAGCTGTTGATTTGTATCTGTATGATTTTATGCATTGCGCTGCTGTCAAGGGATTGGCTGATTAGAGAACTGCATAAAACAGCTGTACCTAATAAAGTGGCCAGTGGGTGTATACCAATGATGTAGCTATATCGATATCAAAAAGTGTATCTGAACTAATACACTGAGAAAGCAAAATGTGATATTCATTTGGGCTTTTAAAACCATGTCTTTAAAGATAAATTCTCATCATCATGGCTACAACAAGAAATATGGCAAGCATCTCATCTCATCTCATTATCTCATCTTCATCTCATTATCTCTAGCTGCTTTATCCTGTGCTACAGGGTCACAGGCAAGCTGGAGCCTATCCCAGCTGACTACGGGCGAAAGGCGGGGTACACCCTGGACAAGTTACCAGGTCATCACAGGGCTGACACATAGACACAGACAACCATTCACACCTACGGTCAATTTAGAGTCGCCAGTTAACCTAACCTGCATGTCTTTGGACTGTGGGGGAAACCGGAGCACCTGGAGGAAACCCACACGGACAGAACATGCAAACTCCACACAGAAAGGCCCTCGCCGGCCACGGGGCTCGAACCCGGACCTTCCTGCTGTGAGGCGACAGCGCTAACCACTACACCACCATGCCGCCCTATGGCAAGCATATAATTGTAATAGTAATTATGCATTTAGTTATTATTGAAAACAAATGTACAGAGAAGGAACTGTCCTTGGTTCATAGATTTTTATGTAGCTTGCATTTATATAATGTGGATTAAAAATAATGTGATATGACAGGATGCATGCTCCTCATTTTGAACATCATCTATCCACCCATTATCTGTAACTGTTTATCCTATATAGGGTCATGGGCAAGCTGAAGCCTACCCCAGCTGACTATGGGTGAAAGGCGGGGTACACCCTGGACAAGTCGCCAGGTCATTGCAGGGCTGATACATAGAGACAAACAACCATTCACACCTACGGTCAATTTAGAGCCACCAATTAACCTAACCTGCATGTCTTTGGACTGCTGGGGAAACCAGAGCACCCAAAGGAAACTCACATAGACACAGAGAGAACATGCAAACTCCACACAGAAAGGCCCCCATCGGCCGCTGGGTTCAAACCTAGAACCTTCTTGCTGTGAGGTGACAGCGTTAACCACTACACCACCGTGCCGCCCACTTTGAACATCATGTAACACAATAACAACTGTCCCAAATCATTCCCTTGACTTGTCTTTGTACAAAACCTTTTTCAAACCAAAATAAACAAATGACCAACATACACCTACTATATACAGATATGTCCGGTCGGGCTATTACAGGGAGCTCTTGTTTGTAAGGTGTTTTGGTAACAGGCGTATTTATGAAAGCAGGTATAAATAGAGCAAGAGGATACAGTGTATTCAGGGTTGCGGGTTAGGGGCTGTGAGTCTTTCCTGCAAGATGGAGAGATGAGAGATCTGGCGTTGCCTTGGGAGGGCCTGTGTTGAGAGGTAATGAGAGGTCATGTTGAAAGCGATGGGGCCATAATTCAAGCCGCTCATCCAGATATCACCCAGCTCTCTGTGGAGGCCACTTTACATCTTTGTTAAACAGAGGCAGTAACCATGACAGATGTGATACAATCCAAATGAATCAGATGAGCCTGTAATCAACCTGATTGCTCTCAAGCTATCATGATTTATTACACAATACATTAATAGATTTCTGATCATTGTATTTGGTGTTTTTAAAAAAATATATTATATACCATGTATACAGTTTGGTATCCATCCATTATCTGTAGCTGCTTATCCTGTTCTACAGGGTCGCAGGCAAGCTGGAGCCTATCCCAGCTGACTACGGGCGAGAGGCGGGGTACACCCTGGACAAGTCACCAGGTCATCACAGGGCTGACACATAGACACAGACAACCATTCACACTCACATCTACGGTCAATTTAGAGCCACCAATTAGCCTAACCTGCATGTCTTTGAGGGAAACCGGCGCACCCGGAGGAAACCCACACGGACACGGGGAGAACATCCAAACTCCACACAGAAAGGCCCTCGCCGGCCACTGGGCTTGAACCCAGGACCTTATTGCTGTGAGGCAACAGTGCTAACCACTACACCACCGTGCCGCCCTACAGTTTGGTAATTAGGCATTGTTTTAGTTAAGCTTGTATAAGGAAACCGCTAATTAATTCATTGTGATACATCCATCCATTATCTGTAGCCGCTTATCCTGTTCTACAGGGTCGCAGGCGAGCTGGAGCCTATCCCAGCTGACCATGGGCGAAAGGCGAGGTACACCCTGGACAAGTCGCCAGGTCATCGCAGGGCTGACACAGAGACAAACAACCATTCACACTCACATTCACACCTATGGTCAATTTAGAGCCACCAATTAGCCTAACCTGCATGTCTTTGGACTGTGAGGGAAACCGGAGCAGCCGGAGGAAACCCACGCGGACATGGGGAGAACATGCAAACTCCGCACAGAAAGGCCCTCACCGGCCGCTGGGCTCGAACCCAGGACCTTCTTGCTGTGAGGCAACAGTGCTAACCACTACACCACCGTGCAGCCCATCGTGATACATTATTTGTCAAATTCTGGTTCGCTCATGTTGCACTGTGTATTGAACACTGGCGTTAATTTTTAGTCTGCATTGTACTGTTCATAGCTTACCAGTCACATCACAACTGACTAAAACGTTATCGTGGAAGCAAACTAATAGTTCTTCATGGTAATTGGGCAGAATGTATTGTATGTTTTAGAATACATACACAGTGCTAGTAAAATGGATTGTTCCTGCTTGCAGACACTGAGCACTTATAACCTTCACTGATATATTCAGTCAGTCTGCTTTGATTTAATGCCGATTACCCAGCCTACCCCACTGCCTCTGAGCTCTGATTGGTCTGCTGCTGTGCTAATCCCAGACAGCTTATCGTATTTGTAAAACATGAGACACAAAGAGCACGTTTGTTCCATTTGCTGGAAGGCTCTGTTTGGTGCTGCACGGTCGTGGATGCTCCTCATAGCTGAAAATCAACTCATCTCCTACCTGCACTCCAATCTGTGTCAGACCACAGCATCATAGAGCAGCAACGAGCAATAGGTCTGTATGGAAGCTTGTAGGAGATTTGTCCTCAGCTGAAGGTTAAACACAAAGGAGATTCCAGGGGCAGGCTGAAAAAGAGGAGACAAGCAGGCATCTCACTTTGGATAGCTGGGAAAAGAGCACTTGAGGTGACAGACACGTGTTTGGGATAGCAGCAGAGGGGCTGATATGATTCCCCATGCAGAGACGATAACCAGAGGGCTTTGGATTTATCAGTGACTTTGGGTTTGTGTTCATGTGTGTGTCCCTGTGCCAGGTCTAACAGTCCTTCATGACATTACACAGCCAGAATGCCTTCATATGAAGGTAAGTGCAAGTTAAACACGTAGGATTTAAGTCTATGAGTTATTAGATTTTTTTTTAATTCATAATTTTCTTATTTGTATTCATAGTAAAATGAATAATTCGAATAATTTGTAATATTAAATTGTAATTTTCACAAAAAGCACAACAAAATAATAAAATAACTACCTAGTCAAAGATAATAGATTTGATTTAAAAATGTAATTTTTTTTTATTTTATAGGAATCAATAGGAATTAATTATAAAGCTTCTTAAAGAAATTATTTATGGGTTACATACACATTAATAAAAAATTAAACTAAAATATAGAAATAGAAACATACATATAAATTGAAAAATGTAAATATAATCCACACCATGTTCATTAAGATATTCAGTGTACTAATAAATGTTGTTACCTAAATACGTCCAGACACAGGGCAGACTGTTTTTGTAATTTTTGCATTAGCGTTCAGTTTAAAACTTAATTACCAATGGCTGCATGACACAAGATCATCTATTGTCACAGTTATATACTGTCGCTTAAGTCAGTTGGCACTTTGTCTTATATACGGTAGATACATTAGCCTCATATAGGGCGGCACGGTGGTGTAGTGGTTAGCACTGTTGCCTCACAGCGAGAAGGTCCTGGGTTTGAGCCCAGTGGCCGGTGAGGGCCTTTCTGTGTGGAGTTTGCATGTTCTCCCCGTGTCCGCGTGGGTTTCCTCCGGGTGCTCCGGTTTCCCCCACAGTCCAAAGACATGCAGAAATTGGTGGCTCTAAATTGACCGTAGGTGTGAATGTGAGTGTGAATGGTTGTCTGTCTCTGTGTGTCAGCCCTGCGATAACCTGGCGACTTGTCCAGGGTGTACCCCGCCTTTCGCCCGTAGTCAGTTGGGATAGGCTCCTGCTTGCCTGCGACCCTGTAGAACAGGATAAGTGGCTACAGATAATGGATGGATGGATGGCCTCATATACAGACATCCCTGGGTTTAAAATGTATGTTTCTGGACAACTTGATATACATTTCAAAGTGACCATCACTGATAGATTCTTATTCCTTGTGCCAAGTTTAATCTTACACTGGAATCCAATATGGCTTTAAATGATTACTGATTAATAGGTGTGAGTCAAGTGTAGTCATTAATAAACCAGTCGAGTATAATTATCTGCTGACTGTTAGCTTCTGGTGACACGTGAACTGAGTTAATGTGTGAGTACTGAATGATTTATGTTTTTGTGATATACGACTTGAGAAATGCTATCCTCGTTTACTTCCTACCAGCATGAGGTACTGTAAATCACTGTTCACAGGCAGGCTGCTGTGAGTGTATAGAGGTGAAATGGAGATCATGTGAGATTTTGTGATGTTGTGACACATTATTGGGTCGCTAATGCCAGGTTAAATACTGTTTCCTGTCTAATACCAGGCCATACATGTCAACCTATACGGAATGTCCGTATTTTATACGGATTTGATTCAATAAACGTAGTATACGGGCATGCAAATAAAGTGATACAGATTCTTTAAAAAAACTTCAATATTTATTTAGAGCTATAATCAATTCCCACGATGATAAAAGAGCGCATAACATTTACAAACGTACTGTACATCACAGAAAGCACAGACAGCCAGTAAAGAGTCTTATGAAATCGCGCGTTATCTTGTGGTAGCGAGACTTCATTCCACTTTCGATCATGCGCACACCGCATTGCAAGAATCCCACCAACCGGGAAGTAACATTTTGTTTGAAAAGCGTATTTCCACCTGAGCGACTTTCAATAGCGACTGAAAAGATTCTGAATGGGCACTCCGGCAAGATCAACACAGACACTTGCTGTGACATGCAGCCTCGTGAGGTATTGGTGCAGAGTGCTAAAAAAGCTGTCATGGAGTACAATTCAGAACATTAGAGTAACACTTTGCGTTTTTGTCAAACATTGGAGCTTTGTATTCATTCTGAAGGTTTATTGTTATTAATATTGAATAAAAAATAACTTGGATATATCATTGTTAATTATCATTCAAATTTTAGGTAAATTATTTTAATTTGCATCTTATAAGGATTTTATAAGGGAAATACGGATTTTGGAGGTTGGTTATACAGGTTTGATTGACCAAAGGTTGACATGTATGCCAGGCAAATCATGACTTGCTAGAACCCTACTGTTGCTCATGTCTTCTATACCAGCCATCCAAGCCTTTTGTGCAGGTGTAGCACACAGTACCCATACAGTATACCTACCCTTTGTGAAACTATTTGAACTGAATTGTGCCAAGTGAATAAATCGCATAGGTTTGGAATGATCTGACATAAAACACACATTGTGTAGATTTTATGGATCACATTAGCGCATTATCCATTTATTTAAATTATTATCCGCACCAAAAAAGCTATACTCTCTTAAAGCAGTACATCACTAGGAAGAAAACGTTCGGTTTAAGGTAGAAGGTTACGTCTGTGTTTCATACACAGATTCTGTGTGTTTTATCCAGTTCTGAAGTGAACTGTTTCCTGAACTTTGAGTTCCTTGAATAGCATTCCTGTGAACTGTGCACTGTTTTGTCTCATTCACAGAACATAGTGTGAAACAGAGACCTTATTTACGTCACACTGACCAATCCCAAACATGTTGAAGGACAAGCCGTTAACCTGATTATTTGCCACTGCTGTGCTGATAAAAACTGTACAGAACACAAAACTGTGTATTATGACTGCTACAGTAGATATAATTTATTTTAAGATGTAAATATGTCTCATTTATTTTAATACCTTATTGTGTCTTGAAGACAAATTAGGTATCTATAGACAAATTATATATCTATACAATTGTGTCTTGTTATTTTGTTTTGAAGACAAATTATATATCTATAAACCAAGGAATTTGTCTTCAAGACACCTTATTGTGTCTTGAAGACAAATTCCTTGGTTTATAGATGTGAAGTTGATCTTCTCATGGTGGAAAAACTCGCATTTTTCAAATGAAATACATTGCAGATTTGAGTGACATATTTTCTGTGGAAACTTCACACTGGACTTCAAACACCTTGGATTCTGTGCCGCTTCATTCTTCCTCCAGACTCAAGGACCTTGATGTCCAAATAAAATGCAAATTTTACTTTCATCTGAAAAGAGGACTTTGGGCCACTGAGCAACAGTCCAGTTCTTTCTCTCCTTAGCCCAAGTAAGACACTTCTGACGTTGTCTCTGGTTCAGGAGTGGCTTGATATTAGGACACCAGCCTCAGTCCACTCCTTGTGAAGCTCTCCTAAGTTCTTGAATTGACTTTTCTTGAGAATTCTCTCAAGGTTGCAGTCATCCCTGTTGCTTGTGCACCTTTTCCAGCCAGCCTTTTCAGGAATGACCTTCTGTGACTTACCCTCCTTGTGGTGGGTGTCGATGAGCGTCTTCTGGACAACGGTCAAGTCAGCAGTCTTCCCCATGATTGTGGTTGTGTGTACTGAACTAGACTGAGAGATACACAGTATTTTTACTGTTTTACTGAAATTCTAAATGAAATATTCTCATATTTAGAGGGTTTTTTTTTTGTGCTGAAGGCCATAATTGTCAAAATTAAAATAGAAAACTGCTTGAATATATAAGATACCATGCACTGAGATGCTCCAGTTGAAATTATGGATTCTCTGAGGTGACTGGCATAATACGATTTTGTGAGGGGCACAGCTCTGAAGAAAATAGTATGATACCAATCACCTCAGAGAATCCATAATTCCCAGTGCCTCTCAGCGCATGGTATGTTTGATTTATATCCCTCATCAAAAAATTCCAAACTAGAAGTGTTAAGATTGAATCTCGGCATAAACTCACTGGAGGCAGCCATGTTTGTTATTTACATCAGCGTGACCTTCAACCTGTGCAGGTACAATGTACCATGCTATCACCTGCCTCACTAGGCATGATCATGAAACATAGATCTAGTCAAGTCAAGTTTATTTTTATCGCGCTTTTAACAATAGACATTGTCGCAAAGCAGCTTTACAGAATTTTAGTGACTTTAAACATGAGCTAATTTTATCCCTCAGATGACATGAGGAAGAAACCTTGTGAGGAACCAGACTCAAAAGGGAACCCATCCTCATTTGGGTGATAACAGACAACGTGACTATAACATTTTTAACAGTTTTAACATGAAGTCTGTTTTGTTGATGTTATAAACTGTTCATTGATGGAAACTTGAGTGCAAAACTGTCCATGACAACTGCAGTCCTAAAGTTAACAAGTCAACTGTCGTCCTCAGCCATAAAAGCATTACTGTAAGTGTCCAGAGCGTCTTCCAAGTGTGACTTTCAACTGTCCATATGGGGCTGTCCTCCATAGGAGTGATGTGATGAGACTCCAGCCAGACATAGGGCATCAGGATGGATCAGGCAGGTCCGAGGAGCAGAAGAGGTCAGCATCTCGATCTCAGGATTGACATGTAACTCAGAGGGGAGATGCAGGTTATTAGGTTTGCCCAATGTTACCTGATGAGTAGGAACAGTATACATTTTGCACTGAGCGCAAGTAGGAACTCCAGCAAAACTAAGTATGACAGCATAACTAAAAGGGGAGAGCCAGAAGGTAACACAGGCATGAGGGAGCCCCGGGACATAAAGCAGCAGCCACTACACCATCAACAAACTTGATTGAGCGAGTGAGTGGGGGACTGACAGCATCCATACATCCCAGTTTACCAAACACTTTATGTCTGAGGACCCTCCAGATCTACACCTTTACCTCATAAACACTATTAACAAAAGGCTTGACTAAACAGATATGTTTTCAGCCTAGACTTAAACACTGAGACTGTGTCTGAGTCCTGAACACTACTTGGAAGGCTGTTCCATAACTGTGGGGCTTTGTAAGAAAAGGCTCTGCCCCCTGATGTAGCCTTCACTATACAGTGGTGCTTGAAAGTCTGTGAACCCTTTAGAATTTTCTATATTTCTGCATAAATATGACCTAAAACGGCGGCATGGTGGTGTAGTGGTTAGCACTGTTACCTCACAGCAAGAAGGTCTGGGTTCGAGCCCCGTGGCCAGCGAGGGCCTTTCTGTGTGGAGTTTGCATGTTCTCCCCGTGTCCGCGTGGGTTTCCTCCGGGTGCTCCGGTTTCCCCCACAGTCCAAAGACATGCAGGTTAGGTTAACTGGTGACTCTAAATTGACCGTAGGTGTGAATGTGAGTGTGAATGGTTGTCTGTGTCTATGTGTCAGCCCTGTGATGACCTGGCGACTTGTTCAGGGTGTACCCCGCCTTTCACCCATAGTCAGCTGGGATAGGCTCCAGCTTGCCTGCGACCCTGTAGAAGGATAAAGTGGCTACAGATAATGAGATGAGATGAGATGAGATGAGATGAGATGAGATGAGATGAGATGAGATATGACCTAAAACATCATCAGATTTTCACACAAGTCCTAAAAGTAGATAAAGAGAACCCAGTTAAACAAATGAGACAAAAATATTATACTTGGTCATTTATTTATTGAGGAAAATGATCCGATATTACATATCTGTGAGTGTCAAAAGTATGTGAACCTCTAGGATTAGCAGTTAATCTGAAGGTGAAATTAGAGTCAGGTGTTTTCAATCAATGGGACGACAATCAGGTGTGAGTGGGCACCCTGTTTTATTTCAAAAACAGGGATCTATCAAAGTCTGATCTTCACAACACATGTTTGTGGAAGTGGATCATGGCACGAACAAAGGAGATTTCTGAGGACCTCAGAAAAAGTGTTGTTAATGCTCATCAGGCTGGAAAAGGTTACAAAACCATCTCTAAAGAGTTTGGACTCCACCAATCCACAGTCAGACAGACTGTGTACAAATAGAGGAAATTCAAGACCATTGTTACCCTCCCCAGGAGTGGTCGACCAACAAAGATCACTCCAAGAGCAAGGCATGTAATAGTCGGTGAGGTCACAAAGAACCCCAGGGTAACTTCTAAGCAACTGAAGGCCTCTCTCACATTGGCTAATGTTAATGTTCATGAGTCCACCATCAGGAGAACACTGAACAACAATGGTGTGTATGACAGGGCTGCAAGGAGAAAGCCACTGCTCTCCAAAAAGAACATTGCTGCTCATCTGCAGTTTGCTAAATATTATGTGGACAAGCCAGAAGGCTATTCGAAAAATTTTTTATGGATGGATGAGACCAAAATAGAACTTTTTGGCTTAAATGAGAAGTGTTATGTTTGGAGAAAGGAAAACACTGCATTCCAGTATAAGAACCTTATCCCATCTGTGAAACATGGTGGTGGTAGTATCATGGTTTGGGCCTGTTTTGCTGCATCTTGGCCAGGACAGCTTGCCATCATCGATGGAACAATGAATTCTGAATTATGCCAGCGAATTCTAAAGAAAAATGTCAGGACATCTGTCCATGAACTAAATCTCAAGAGAAGGTGGGTCATGCAGCAAGACAACGACCCTTAGCACACAAGTCATTCTACCAAAGAATGGTTAAAGAAGAATAAAGTTAATGTTTTGGAATGGCCAAGTTAAAGTCCTGACCTTAATCCAATCGAAATGTTGTGGAAGGACCTGAAGCGAGCAGTTCATGTGAGGAAACCCACCAACATCCCAGAGTTGAAGCTGTTCTGTATGGAGGAACAGGATAAAATTCCTCCAAGCCGGTGTGCAGGACTGATCAACAGTTACCGCAAATGTTTAGTTGCAGTTATTGCTGCACAAGGGGGTCACACCAGATACTGAAAGCAAAGGTTCACAAACTTTTGCCACTCACAGATATGTAATATTGGCTCATTTTCCTCAATAAATAAATGACCAAGTATACTATTTTTGTCTCATTTGTTTAATTAAGTTCTTTTTATCTACTTTTAGGACTTGTGTGAAAATCTGATGATGTTTTAGGTCATATTTATGCAGAAATATAGAAAATTCTAAAGGGTTCACAAACTTTCAAGCACCACTGTGTGAGGTACCAGCAGATAGCCTGCACCTTTTGATCTACGTAGGCGTGGCGGGTCATAGAGGACCAGAAGTTCACTCAGGTACTGTGGTGCGAGACCATTCAGTGCTTTAAAGGTCAATAGTAGTATTTTATAATCAATACGAAATTTGATTGGGAGCCAATGCAGTGTGGATAAGACAAGGGTGATGTGGTCATATTTTCTAGTTCTAGTAAGGACTCTTGCTGCTGCATTTTGAGCTAACTGGAGCTTGTTTATGCACTTATTGGAACATCCAAACAGTAAGGCATGACAATAATCCAACCTGGAGGTAACAAAAGCATGAACTAGTTTTTCTGCATTGTGTAGTGACATTAAATTTCTTATCTTAGCAATATTTCTGAGATGAAAGAAAGCTATTCGGGCAATGTTATTGATGTGAGTTTCAAATGAAAGACTGGGGTCAATAATCACTCCGAGGTCTTTTACTGCTGCATGTGAAGAAACAAAGGCCATCCAGAGTTACTGTGTAATCAGAAAACTTACTTCTAGCTGCATGTGGTCCTAGTACAAGTACTTCAGTCTTGTACTATGCTCACAGAGCTACAGCTGTGACTCGAGTCGGCCATATAGCTTGAAATTGTGACATCAGTTCATGGTATATCCAGGATATACTGTACCATGACTGACTCACACCATATCCATTTTTTTTATGTCACAAGATACATTGCTTAATCAGTGGTGGAACTATTTTATGTCATGTGAGCCATCCTTAGACAATCCCTGCATTGGAATTTTTGATGAAGGTGATCTCACACACACACACACACACACACACACACACACACACACACACACACCTCTTGTACTACCATTTCCAGTTAACTGACACTTTTTTTTTAATTATTTATATTGTTGTTGGTGGTGGGTTTTTTTTACATGGAAATACTATGTAGATACTGTGTACTAGGCAGATTTCCATTGTGCTACATCAAACACTCTGCAGGTAACACACGTTCTCAGTAAGTTGTACAGTTACAAGAACATACTAATACCCATCTGATAACTTTGTAACAGGTCAGAAACTGAGTGATGATGTTTGTGTAATTCAATCACCTCCATGGATACAGTTACAAATCCACTTGGTCTAGTTTCCTGTGAACACCAGGGCTTGGTGTGTCTTTGTGACTATTGTGCAAAAGGAGCACGGACAACTATGGCCTGTTTTTCCCAGCCTGTGGCTCCAGAACAACAGTGCTTGTCTCCTGTGTCATTGTACTCAAGTCAATTCCAGTTTCGTCCAAGTAGGTGTGTTAGTGGGAAAATTTAAAAGAAGAATGGCATGGAAGCCAGTCTTTAGTGGACAGAGACTTCTCTGTCCTCAGGTAACCCTATCCTTTTGGGGGTCCCCCAGCGATCAGGAGCAACAAGGCTTCATCGGGGCAGGGGAGAGATGGTTTCCTACACCTCTCATCAGAGATCCTTTTCTTTCTGTGTACTCCAGAGAACAATGAAAGGAATCCTGTTGGACGTGTTGGTTGATATTCTAGTTTTGGTTGCCTTTCGACTTGGTGAAAGTGTACTTTAATGTGTTCCATTCTATAGTGTCTGTTTCAATACAGATTGAAATATCAAGAATGTGCTCCATGTATCTGTGTTATTCAAAATGAACAAAAGAAACTTAAAATATGTTTTAAAATATTGCTTAAAATATGTTTCAGTGGAATTTTCCCTGATTGTCCTAATAGAATTCCAGGATGGGAATGATTCCAGTGCCTAAAACACAATACAATCGAGCACAATTTCCCTGTTCAAAGACACCTGATTTACCAATTAAAGCTATACGGCCTTTCGATTTCATAAAATCGGTGAAATTTAGTTCCCTCTGAAATTTGTTCATTGTGACATATGTTTATTTCTGTAATATCTAAAAAAAAACAAAACAGGCCATTCTGTGACTGGGAAGTTATTTCATTTGAGGGGATTCCTAGCAAATAATGTTCATGAAATCGTTCGTTTCACGCAGTCAAGTAGACAGAGGAAGTCCGTGTGCGCATATGCAGGTTAACCTTTGACTGTGTGCAGAAAGTTACATCATCTTGTTGCTAAATGAACAGCTGATCACACTGAGGTGCTCGCTGACCGCCGATATTTATTAGTTTGGTCCTGCATTTCCCTTCGCAACATAACGTCTTTTCTTTTCACTTTCCGTTACTGTAGTCGGTCTTTCACTTTCATTCGCACACTCATGTCCTCCATTTTCCTTTCCTGTTTCAAAGTTGTATCCCATAATGCCTTGCACGAACAGGGAAAGCCCACTACATGATACATGACATAGTATCTTGTATTGCATCATGGTGAAGCAAGAAAAAATAGCGGAGAATTTTGGGCAACATGGCCCTAAATTCATTCACCCCTTCAGTGCCTTTGGACGAGTCACGTACGTCATGAAATCTTTTACCGCTGTGCCTTATGACGTATGCTACTCATCATAAACTTTTATGTACCTTACATGGCACATTACTTTTACTTCCCAGTGGCACATACTGAGAGTTGGCCTAGTGATTAGCATGTCTGCTTCTTGATGGGGAGATCATGAGCTCTATTCATGGTTAGGTTCTCATTGACAAGACCTGTTGTCTTGGATGCTTTTGATTACTAAAGCTATTTTTACTCTACAACAGTGTTGTTTTTGTGATTTTTCTATACAAATATTAAAAATATAAAGTTCTGAACAAGTTAGAGAAAGATTATCAAAACATCCCAATTTTGACCTATTTTTGTCCTATATGCCCGGCACATTACAATTAATTATGGGTGGCAGCCAAGGGGTTAATTGTTCTATAAAAAAAAAAAAAAACTAAAATTGGACGTCTGTGATTCGAATCCAGTAGCTTTCGCTCACTAAACAAAAATAATTGAGTGTTGGGGAAAATTCTTTTTATGACCTAAACTTGAAAAATCTGAAAGGCAGTATAGTTTTAATTACTACTTTTAGCAGGGAGGGAAACTGTGTTGGAGTAAAAAACATCGATAATCGCTCACCTCTGGAATAAGCCCTTACATTTTCTGGCAATGTTAAACCCGGTTAATCAGTTATCTAATTTTTAATATTTGACTCATTTGTGTGTTATCTCAGGGCATCATTAAGTGGTATTTCTCAGTTGAATAGAACAAATGTAGGTCATCATCTCATCTCATCTCATTATCTCTCGCCGCTTTATCCTGTTCTACAGGGTCGCAGGCAAGCTGGAGCCTATCCCAGCTGACTACGGGCGAAAGGCGGGGTACACCCTGGACAAGTCGCCAGGTCATCACAGGGCTGACACATAGACACAGACAACCATTCACACTCACATTCACACCTACGGTCAATTTAGAGTCACCAGTTAACCTAACCTGCATGTCTTTGGACTGTGGGGGAAACCGGAGCACCCGGAGAAAACCCACGCGGACACGGGGAGAACATGCAAACTCCGCACAGAAAGGCCCTCGCCGGCCACGGGGCTCGAACCCAGACCTTCTTGCTGTGAGGCGACAGCGCTAACCACTACACCACCGTGCCGCCCGTAGGTCATCATACGAAAATAAAAAATTAATGGATAGTATACATAGCACTGGTAGTACTCTATATTTGACTATAACAGTCATGGTGCTAGTCACATAATAATGTGATGAGCTGCACACAAATATTACTTTGGCAGTGTGTATAATGCTGTAGTTTAATCGATGGATGGACCAAAATATCTCGATGTTTATCCCTTTATATGTATGCGACGTTATATCAGGCTACTAAGCTGGCCTATTTGTCCCTAGCAAGTATTTGTGCTCCTCAGTAAATCCTAAGAGAACAAATATCTCCTTTGAACTAGATTAACATGAGTGGCATTCCTATGATCTTAAAGAGCTGAATAAGGCTTTTGAGCTGAATTCTGAGCACGAAGTAAACATGCTGTGCTTTTATGGAAAGAACATTTTTGATGGATAACCATTTAAACTCACAGGACCTGTTGGTGAGTGACTTACATTCCTCATTCTTGTAACTATTAGTTTCACTGTAGTTAATGAATAATTCAAATTAGTAACTATACTTTACTTTGGGGACTGATTGAAGCAGTGCATGAGGTAAAGCTCGGCTGTTAAACTTTATGTGATGCATTTGAGCTTGATGATGATCGATTGTGTAGCTACTACAAATCCTTAGTGTAAACAAGTGTGTTTCTAATCCTGGCCATTATCCACCACTTAGTTTTCTTATCAACTCTGTCTAGTCTTCTTATCATCTCTGTCTCCATGTCTAAGGTATAATTACTGTATACCCCTCTTTGGTAGCACAGTGCGGTAGTAAAGAGTTGTTGACTTATATATATATATATATATATATATATATATATATATATATATATATATACTACTGTTCAAAAGTTTGGGGTCACCCAGACAATTTTGTGTTTTCCATGAAAAGTCACACTTTTATTTCCCACCATAAGTTGTAAAATGAATAGAAAATATAGTCAAGACATTTTTCTGGCCATTTTGAGCATTTAATCGACCCCACAAATGTGATGCTCCAGAAACTCAATCTGCTCAAAGGAAGGTCAGTTTTATAGCTTCTCTAAAGAGCTCAACTGTTTTCAGCTGTGCTAACATGATTGTACAAGGGTTTTCTAATCATCCATTAGCCTTCTGAGGCAATGAGCAAACACATTGTACCATTAGAACACTGGAGTGAGAGTTGCTGGAAATGGGCCTCTATACACCTATGGAGATATTGCACCAAAACCCAGACATTTGCAGCTAGAATAGTCATTTACCACATTAGCAATGTATAGAGTGGATTTCTGATTAGTTTAAAGTGATCTTCATTGAAAAGAACAGTGCTTTTCTTTCAAAAATAAGGAAGTTTCAAAGTGACCCCAAACTTTTGAACGGTAGTGTATATATATATATATATTAGCTGAATTTATCAGGCCCAGGGTACTAAGGTGATGCCCATAGTATTCTAACAAACCACTTATATGGTTTCATCTATCATTATTTGTGTATTGCAAATGTGACAGAGTGTACAAAGTATTAATGTTTAACCTTAAACAAACAATTTGACATTACGCCTAGGTCTCTCATGTGTGGCGGATTAGAACCAGTGTAGATAATAAATAAGTAATAAAATAAAATAAAAACAACAGGAAAGGTGGGTAATATTCTGAGAAGAATCCTCAGGATTTCTGAGATTAAAAAGTTACAGTAAAACAAACTTTGGAAAATAGTATTTTTTGTCAAGGAAACACACTGCTTCACTTTCAAAAGTTCGATCAGATCTGCTGTTACTTTGAAACGGCTGAGCTGAGAGTTACAGCAAATGCAGCCTTTCCTCCTTGATCATGCAGTATTAAAGAATAAAGTGCTAAGAAATTTTCTCCTCCATTTCACAAAAATGCTCTGCAGCCAGGAAGCCGAGAAGAATTCGTTCATTTCTGAGTGGTTTTTTTTTTTACTCATAAATTTGTGACTTTTTATTCTTGGAATTGCTGAGGTTTTTTTGTTTTTGGGTTTTCTTTTTGTTTGTTTGTTTGTTTGTTTGTTTGTTTGTTTGTTTTGCAAATTTATGACTTTATAATCTCAAAGAATTTCTGAGATTTTTTTCTCATAATTTTTTACATTAATCTCTGAAATTATTAATATTTTTTTCAGAATATTACCCCCTCCCCAGTTCCATTTTTTTTTTTTTACCCACAATGGCCCAATACACCGTCATACTCATGCAAGTATGTAATAGGAACATTACTGATCTAATATGCTAACCCTTACAGAAACGTCACGTGAAACTCACGTTAATAATCACATGCTTTATATGTAACTTTTAGACGTGGGTTATAGACATCTCACATGTCATGTTTGTACATATGGACTTTTTGCATATAGTTCATGTGTTTTTGTTTTTCCATGCGTTTTATCACACAATTCATTTATTTTCACATGCAGGGTTTGCTGTTTTATTTTCACCTTGTGATTTTCTCACATGATTAATGTATCTTCACATGTCAGCCAAGGTTTCATTTTTTCACATGTGATCACACATGTACTGTACATGGTCTCTATTTTTGTAGCACATAAAGCACATAAAGTTTACGGGGTTTATCATATCCATCCATCCATCATATCATAATTAAAAAAAAACATCACTCATCAGACAATCATTCATTAGCCTAGTTTGGATGAGCCAAGTAGTTACTTGTGTTTAGTCTAATAATCTCATCTCATCTCATTATCTGTAGCCGCTTTATCCTGTTCTACAGGGTCGCAGGCAAGCTGGAGCCTATCCCAGCTGACTACGGGCGAAAGGCGGGGTACACCCTGGACAAGTCGCCAGGTCATCACAGGGCTGACACATAGACACAGACAACCATTCACACCTACAGTCAATTTAGAGTCACCAGTTAACCTAACCTGCATGTCTTTGGACTGTGGGGGAAACCGGAGCACCCGGAGGAAACCCACGCGGACACGGGGAGAACATGCAAACTCCGCACAGAAAGGCCCTCGCCGGCCCCGGGGCTCAAACCCGGACCTTCTTGCTGTGAGGCGACAGCGCTAACCACTACACCACCGTGCCGCCTAGTCTAATAATATTTTATATAAATTATGATGCAGTAAGAAGACTGTAACTGTGATAATAATATTAGGAATTTTAAGTTTAAAAATTATCTTGAATATAAATGCCTTTTCAAGCACAACTGGAGCAATAATGTTATACATTTTATGATAGCTAGACAGAGAGACAGACAGACAGACTCACCAGCCACATTAATAGGAACTTGTTCTTGATTCTAAGATTCCTGTTCTTGGCTGCAGGAGTGGAACCCAATGTGGGCTTCTGCTGTTGCATGCTGAGATGCTTTTCTGCTCACCACAGTTGTAAAGAGTTGCTATGAGTTACTATATCCTTCCAGGCAGCTCAAACCGATCTGGCCATTTTCCTCTGACCTCTCTTATCAACAAGACATTTCCACCCACAAAATTGTCTGTCAATCAAGCCCCCCCCCCCCCCCCCCCCAACACACACCATTGTGTGTAAACTCTAGAGACTGTTGTGTGTGAAAACCCCAGGAGATCAGCAGTTTCTGAAATACTCAAACCAGTCCATCTGGCTCAAACCAACACCCATGCCACAGTGAAAGTCACAGAGATCACAATTTTTTCCCATTCTGATGTTTAAAGTGAACATTAACTGAATGTTGATTTGTATCTGCATGATTTTATGCATTGTGCTGCTGCCAAGGGATTGGCCGATTAGATAACTGCATAAAACAGCAGGTGGATGGGTGTACCTAATAAAGTGGCCGCTGAGTATAGATAGATAGATAGATAGATAGATAGATAGATAGATAGATAGATAGATAGATAGATAGATAGATAGAGTAGAATTTTTGTCTGAAAAAGTCTATGAATATAAAAGTCCTCTTATACACTGTACCATTGAGCATTATTTTTCATCAATAAGAGCTCAGACATTCATTGATGACTTTGGATAAGTCAAGTAGGCCAAGTTGCTTGAGGTTAGCCAAAGAATGTTTTATTGTAGTCAATTTCTATGCAAGAAAAACAAAATATTTGGAATTTTAGCAGAGGTGGACAGTAACGAAGTACATTTACTTGAGTACTGTACTTAAGTACAATTTTGAGTATCTGTACTTTACTTGAGTATTTTTTTTAAACTTATGACTTTAACTTCACTACATCTGAAAGACAAATATCGTACTTTTCACTCCACTACATTTCTGTCAAGGTCCTCGTTACTCGTTACTACCATATGAAGCAGTTTTGAAAGTGGATGCTTTTTCTTTTCTAAAATTTCTTCTTCTTTTGGCTGCTCCCGATTAGGGGTCGCCACAGCAGATCTTTCGTCTCCATTGCTCCCTGTCTTCAACATCCTTCTCTACCACACCTGCCACTTTCATGTCCTCCCTCACCACATCCATGTATCTCCTCTTTGGCCTTCCTCGTTTTCGTTTGCCTGGCAGCTCCATCCTCAACATTCTCCTTCCCACATGCTCTGCATCTCTTCTCAGGATGTGCCCATACCATCTCAGTCTCACCTCTCTAGGCTTAATTCCCAAGCTCTCCACATGTGCTGTCCCTCTGATGTGCTCGTTCCTTATCCTGTCCAACCTTGTCACTCCCATCGCAAACCTTAACATCCTCAACTCCGCCATCTCCAACTTTGCCTCCTGTCTCTTCGTGAAGGGTACGGTCTCCAATCCATACGTCACAGCTGGTCTCACTACTGTCTTATACAGCTTACCTTTCACTTTTGCTGGGACTTTCCTATCACAAATGACGCCCGAAATCCTTCTCCAACTGCTCCACCCTGCCTCACTCTCTTTCTCACCTCACTATCGCAGCCCCCATTTTCCTGCACAGTTGACCCCAGGTATTGCTGGAGCCTATCCCAGCTGACTACGGGCGAAAGGCGGGGTACACCCTGGACAAGTCGCCAGGTCATCACAGGGCTGACACATAGACACAGACAACCATTCACACCTACGGTCAATTTAGAGTCACCAGTTAACCTAACCTGCATGTCTTTGGACTGTGGGGGAAACCAGAGCACCCAGAGGAAACCCACGTGGACAACATGCAAACTCCACACAGAAAGGCCTTCGTCGGCCACGGGGCTCGAACCCGGACCTGCTTGCTGTGAGGCAACAGCACTAACCACTACACCACCGTGCCGCCCTATGGATAATATATTTTTAATAATTTACAAACAAACAAACTTTATTTTCTTTAAAAAAAACCTTGTCAAAATAAAAGCCCTCTCACGTATAATAATTTTTTTTATAATTTCCAACAAACAAACAAACAAACAAACAAACAAACAAACAAACTTAATTTTCTTAAAAAAACCTCGTCAGTATAAAAGCCCTCTCACATATAATACAATTTTAATAATTTCCAACAAACACAAACTTTATTTTCTTTAAACAAACCTCGTCAGTATAAAAGCCCTCTCACGTGTAATACATTTTTAATAATTTCCAACGAACAAACAAACAAACAAATTTTATTTTCTTTAAAAAACCTCGTCAGTATAAAAACCCTCTCACGTATAATACATTTTTAATACTTTCCAACAAACAAACTTTATTTTCTTTAAAAAAAACTCATCAGTATAAAAGCCCTCTCACAAATAAACCATTTTTAATAATTCCCAAAAAAACAAACTTTATTTTCTTAAAAAACAACAACAACAACAACAACAACAACAACAACAACAACTCGTCAGTATAAAAACCCTCTCATGTATAATACATTTTTAATAATTTCCAACAAACAAACAAATAAACAAACAAACAAACAAACTTTATTTTCTTAAACAAACCTCATCAGTATAAAAGCCCTCTCAGTTAATACATTTTTAATAATTTCCAACAAACAAACAAACTTTATTTTCTTAAACAAACCTCATCAGTATAAAAGCCCTCTCAGTTAATACATTTTTAATAATTTCCAACAAACAAACAAACAAACTTTATTTTCTTTAAACAAACCTTGTCAGTATAAAAGCCCTCTCACGTGTAATACATTTTTAATAATTTCCAACAAACAAACAAACAAGCAAACAAACTTTATTTTCTTTAAAAAACCTCGTCAGTATAAAAGCCCTCTCATGTGTAATACATTTTTAATAATTTCCAACAAACAAACAAACAAACAAACAAACAAACAAACAAACTTTATTTTCTTTAAAAAATAACTCGTCAGTATAAAAGCCCTCTCACAAATAAAACATTTTTAATAATTTCCAAAAAAACAAACTTTATTTTCTTAAAAACAACAACAACAACAACAACAACTCGTCATTATAAAAACCCTCTCACGTATAATACATTTTTAATAATTTCCAACAAACAAACAAACAAACAAACAAACTTTATTTTCTTAAACAAACCTCGTCAGTATAAAAGCCCTCTCATGTATAATACATTTTTAATAATTTCCAACAAACAAACAAACAAACAAACTTTATTTTCTTTAAAAAATAACTCATCAGTATAAAAGCCCTCTCACAAATAAAACATTTTTAATAATTTCCAAAAAAAACAAACAAACTTTATTTTCTTAAAAAACAACAACAACAACAACAACAACAACAACTCGTCAGTATAAAAACCCTCTCACAAATAAAACATTTTTAATTTCCAAAAAATAAACAAACTTTATTTTCTTAAAAAAACAACAACTCGTCAGTATAAAAACCCTCTCACGTATAATACATTTTTAATAATTTCCAACAAACAAACAAACAAACAAACAAACAAACAAACAAACAAACAAACTTTATTTTCTTAAACAAACCTCGTCAGTATAAAAGCCCTCTCACGTATAATACATTTTTAATAATTTCCAACAAACAAACAAACTTTATTTTCTTAAACAAACCTCGTCAGTATAAAAACCCTCTCACGTATAATACATTTTTAATAATTTCCAACAAACAAACAAACAAACAAACAAACTTTATTTTCTTAAACAAACCTCGTCAGTATAAAAGCCCTCTCACGTATAATACATTTTAAATAATTTCCAACAAGCAAACAAATAAACAAACAAACAAATACAAACTTGAGTTTCTTAAACAAACCTCGTCAGTATAAAAGCCCTCTCACGTATAATTTCCAACAAACAAACAAACAAACAAACAAACAAACAAACAAACAAACAAACAAACAAACACATACAAACTTGAGTTTCTTAAACAAACCTCGTCAGTATAAAAACCCTCTCACGTATAATACATTTTAAATAATTTCCAATAGGCAGACAGACAGGCAGACAGACAGACAGGCAGGCAGGCAGACAGGCAGGCAGACAGACAGACAGGCAAGCAGACAGGCAGGCAGGCAGACAGACAGACAGACAGGCAGACAGACAGACAGGCAAGCAGACAGGCAGGCAGGCAGACAGACAGACAGACAGGCAGACAGACAGGCAGACAGACAGACAGGCAGGCAGGCAGACAGGCAGGCAGACAGACAGACAGGCAGGCAGACAGACAGACAGGCAGGCAGGCAGACAGACAGACAGGCAAGCAGACAGGCAGGCAGGCAGACAGACAGACAGACAGGCAGACAGACAGGCAGACAGACAGACAGGCAAGCAGACAGGCAGGCAGGCAGACAGACAGGCAGGCAGGCAGACAGACAGACAGGCAAGCAGACAGGCAGGCAGGCAGACAGACAGACAGACAGGCAGACAGACAGGCAGACAGACAGACAGGCAAGCAGACAGGCAGGCAGGCAGACAGACAGACAGACAGGCAGACAGACAGACAGGCAGGCAGGCAGGCAGACAGGCAGGCAGACAGACAGACAGGCAGGCAGACAGACAGGCAGAGCAGCGCGACTCCGCAGACTGAGAGCCGCAGCTCTGTGCAGTCAGTCAGCTCCTCCAGCCTCGCGCGCATTCCTGTGTGCGCTGCACTGCGCCATGTCCTCGCGCGCGACAAGCCAAGCGCGCAGTTGGACGTCTCTATGGCAACCGGACTCCTCTTCCTGCCAGTGCGAGTTCCTGAGCCGCAGTTAAAGCCAGGCGGGGTCGCCATGCCGCCTCACTGATGCGCGGCTCTGCTCCTCAGCAGCAAAACACGCGGGAGACTGAATACTAATGAGAAGAAGGAAGGATGGCTCGGTTCGCTGGGCTCGGTTCGGTTCGCTGCTCGCCCCGGCGCGTGCGTGCTGAGTGTTAGCTGCGCTTGTGCGCCACGCTGTCAGGAGGCTCGCGCGTCTTTTCATTCTGCTAAACAAAACGACGCTAGTGGACAGAAGTGTGTGTGAGTGTGTGTGTGTGAGAGAGAGAGTACTGTGTGTGTGTGTGAGACTGGAGGATATGGACCTGTGGGGTTTCTCAGGTTCCGGTTCTTTGGCTGCTCGGCTTGTTTAAGGTAGGTACAATGAGTCATGAAGATATTTCTCTCACGCAGTAGCTGCACCCAGTGTTCACTGCTTCCACTTCATCCACACTGGATGTTTGTATTGATAAACTCCAGCAGCGGGTTTCTTTAAACATTAACCAGCAAACGGTTGCTGGGCAGCTGTCATTAATGTGTAACAAACCGTGCGGTTCATCCGGCATGCTGCAGGTTCCAGATGTGGAACACTGAGCTCCAACATCAAACACGACACTCATACAGTCATGCAGCTGCGTGACGTCTCAGACGAGCTACAAAAGTAAACAGAAAAGAAAAGCATTTTTTGATTTTCTGTGACTGTGTGGGTTTCCTCCAGTTCCCTGATGTCCTCTGGCAGTAGATTTTCTACTCTAACTTGTGATGGATTTGGAGATCCGGAGTGTATTAATCCTGCCTCTGCCCAGTGGCTCCGGATTCATCCATTATCTGGAGCCGCTTATCCTGTTCTACAAGCAAGCTGGAGCCTATCCCAGCTGACCGGGGTCCACCCTGGACAAGTCGCCAGGGCTGACACACAGAGACAAACAACCATTCACACTCACATTCACACCTACGGTCAATTTAGAGCCACCAATTAGCCTAACCTGCATGTCTTTGGACTGTCGGGGAAACCGGAGCACCCGGACGAAACCCACGCAGACACGGGGAGAACATGCAGACTCCACACAGAAAGGCCTTCGCTGGCCGCTGGGCTCAAAACCAGGACCTTCTTGCTGTGAGGCGACAGCGCTAACCACTACACCACCGTGCCACCCTACAGTTTGGTAATTATGCATTATTTTAGTAAAGCTTGTATAAGGAAAATTCTAATTAATTCATTGTGATACATCCATCCATTATCTGTAGCCACTTATCCTGTTCTACAGGGTCGCAGGCAAGCTGGAGCCTATCCCAGCTGACTATGGGTGAGAGGCGAGGTACACCCTGGACAAGTCGCCAGGTCATCACAGGGCTGACACATAGAGACAAACAACCATTCACATTCACACCTACGGTCAATTTAGAGCCACCAATTAGCCTAACCTGCATGTCTTTGGGGGAAACCAGAACACCCAGAGGAAACCCACGCAGACAACATGCAAACTCTACGCAGAAAGGCCTTCGCTGGCCTCAAACCCAGGACCTTCTTGCTGTGAGGCGACCATGCTAACCACTACACCACCACGCTTTGGAGTCACTGCAACTCCATCTGGGAGGATACTGAGCAGCTGTTTTTGATGAGGAAACGTAGTTAATTTTGCTCTATTTTGAGTTGAGAGAGTTAAATTTGGAGTTGGAGTGGGAGAAAAATGATAGAGTAATTGTGTATCAAAGTTGGTTGTGGCTCTGAACTGAGTAAAATCGTACAAGAGTTAATTTCAAGATTTTTTATTTTTTTATTTATAAACTTTGCCGTTAAAAACGGCAGGGAGTCCTCAACAGAGCAATAAACTCCAATACCTGCGGTCCCACAAAATTACAAAAATAAATAGTACAATAAGTAAATCAACAAGGGTGGTGTAGTGGTTAGTGCTGTCGCCTCACAGCAAGAAGGTCCTGGGTTCGAGCCCCGGGGCCGGCGAGGGCCTTTCTGTGTGGAGTTTGCATGTTCTCCTCGTGTCCACGTGGGTTTCCTCCGGGTGCTCCAGTTTTCACCACAGTCCAAAGACATGCAGTTAGGTTAATTGGTGGCTCTAAATTGACCGTAGGTGTGAATCTGAATGGTTGTTTGTCTCGATGTGTCAGCCTTGCAATGACCTGGTGACTTGTCCAGGGTGCACCCCGCCTCTCACCCATGGTCAGCTGGGATAGGCTCCAGCTTGCCTGCGACCCTGTAGGACAGGATAAGCAGCTACAGATGATGGATGGATGGATGAATAAATCAACAATAAATAATACATATTGGAGAAAGAAAAAAAATTAAAATGGCCCAGAAGTATACAGACATGTACAGGGCTGCTTGAAAGTTTGTGAACCCTTTATAATTTTCGATATTTCTGCATAAATATGACCTAAAACATCATCAGATTTTCACACAACTCCTAAAAGTAGATAAAGAAAACCCAGTGAAACAAATGAGACAAAAATATTATACTCAGTCATTTATTTATTGAGGAAAATGATCCAATATTACATATCTGTGAGTGGCAAAAGTATGTGAACCTTTGCTTTCGGTATCTGGTGTGACCCCCTTGTGCAGCAATAACTGAAACTAAACGTTTCCGGTAACTGTTGATCAGTCCTGCACACCGGCTTGGAGGAATTTTAGCCCATTCCTCTGTACAGAACAGCTTCAACTCTGGGATGTTGGTGGGTTTCCTCACATGAACTGCTCGCTTCAGGTCCTTCTACAACATTTCGATTGGATTAAGGTCAGGACTTTGACTTGGCCATTCCAAAACATTAACTTTATTCTTCTTTAACCATTCTTTGGTAGAACGACTTGTGTGCTTGGGGTCGTTGTCTTGCTGCATGACCCACCTTCTCTTGAGATTCAGTTCATGGACAGATGTCCTGCCATTTTCCTTTAGAATTCGCTGGTGTAATTCAGAATTCATTGTTCTATCAATGATGGCAAGCCTTCCTGGCCCAGATGCAGCAAAACAGGCCCAAACCATGATACTACCACCACCATGTTTCACAGATGGGATAAGGTTCTTATGGTGGAATGTAGTGTTTTCCTTTCTCCAAACATAACACTTCTCATTTAAACCAAAAAGTTCTATTTTGGTCTCATCCATCCACAAAACATTTTTCCAATAGCCTTCTGGCTTGTCCACATGATCTTTAGCAAACTTCAGAGGATCAGCAATGTTCTTTTTGGAGAGCAGTGGCTTTCTCCTTGCAACCCTGCCATGCACACCATTGTTGTTGAGTGTTCTCCTGATGGTGGACTCATGAACATTAGCCAATGTGAGAGAGGCCTTCAGTTGCTTAGAAGTTACCCTGGGGTCCTTTGTGACCTCGCCGACTATTACATGCCTTGCTCTTGGAGTGATCTTTGTTGGTCGACCACTCCTGCGGAGGGTAACAATGGTCTTGAATTTCCTCCATTTGTACACAATCTGTCTGACTGTGGATTGGTGGAGTCCAAACTCTTTAGAGATGGTTTTGTAACCTTTTCCAGCCTGATGAGAATCAACAACGCTTTTTCTGAGCTCCTCAGAAATCTCCTTTGTTCGTGCCATGATACACTTCCACAAACATGTGTTGTGAAGATCAGACTTTGATAGATCCCTGTTCATTAAATAAAACAGGGTGCCCACTCACACCTGATTGTCATCCCATTGATTGAAAACACCTGACTCTAATTTCACCTTCAAATTAACTGCTAATCCTAGAGGTTCACATACTTTTGCCACTCACAGATATGTAATATTGGATCATTTTCCTCAATAAATAAATGATCAAGTATAATATTTTTGTTTCATTTGTTTAACTGGGTTCTCTTTATCTACTTTTAGGACTTCTGTGAAAATCTGATGATGTTTTAGGTCATGTTTATGCAGAAATATAGAAAATTCTAAAGGGTTCACAAACTTTCAAGCACAACTGTATGACATGTCAGGCCTACATGTATGACATTTTACACACACAGATTTAAAAGTCTGTGGTCTGTTGATATCAAAATAAAGCCTAGTTAAATTACTATAATATAAAAAAAGGTCCTTCTTAAACTGTGAAAGTGATTGATTCATATTCTTTAAGTATAGGGGTAAAATGTTCCAGATTCTAGGACCCCAAATATAAAAACTGGTCTGAAAAGTTACAGTATTAGCCTTGGGTACATTTAACATAGTTCCCCTAGACAAATGTAATTGCCTAGTAAACCTTCTAGGTACACTGATAGAAATATTTTGGTCTGTTGACATTGATTTGAAGATATAAACAAGATCCAGGTACTCATGCCAGTAACACAAAGGAAGGAGTCCTAGCTTTAACATTCTGTCCTTGTAGTTAACGTCTGATCTAATCGGAAGAGATAGAATATACTTAGTTGTGCGTCTCTGGATTCTCTCAACAGAGTAGAGCAAGATAACTGATTGCGGAGCCCAGACCTGAGAGCATTACGCCAAGCAGCTTCTGACCAGAGAGATGTAAAGTGACTTCCGCACCTTGATATCTCTAACCTCAAAAGTAGATCTTCTAACAAAACCCAACATTTTACTCGCTTTAGCTAAAACCAAACCAGTGTGTCTTGTCTTTATCCCAAGGCACACTGAATAGAGTCAAATACCAGATAAATGAAGCTGTTTTAAAAAGCAGTTGTAGAACCATGTCGGAATGTGTGAAAAAACATGACCTTACCCATTGTGACTTGTTCTGATGGGATTAAGAGTTGGCAGTGGGAGGGGTTTTCACTCTTCTCATTGAATGGAATGGAAGTTTTTACTCTTCTCATTGAATACCTCTCTCACTGCCAACTCTTTATCCCAAAACAATATGGCATACATTTTTTGATGGCCAAAAATCAGTGGAGCAGATTTAAGTTTTTGTGCTTGATACAGTCCGAAGACTGAACAGAATCACCTCAAGTGACCAAAACGGTTCGACATAATGGGTAAGGTCTTTTTTTTTCACACATTCTAACACAGTTCTAAAACTGTGTTTGACAACATCTTCATTTATATGTTATTTTTTTAAGTACAATCATGACATACATCCTACATAGATATCATTGTATCTGAACTTGTGCTGAATATAAAGAAGTCATATGACTTTGAAAATGCTGCTTAGATTTGTTAAAAATTGACAGCAACATTTAGAGTATACCAAAATTATTAGTGCCAGAAAATACCCTCAGACCCCAGAGGGTTAATAAATAATGTGAATCCGTGGCTGCTAAAGTGATCTAACACTGTTTAAATGGCTACGCTGCAAATCTGTACAAAAACAATGTGAGACATATGTATTTGTATTACAATAAACGCATGCAGGAATCTCTATTATTGCTCTCAAAGAAAAATAGCATTGTGCCGAATAGGCTGTTTAGTAAATTCACTTTAGTGGTCTGTTCCCACAGTGAGAATTAATAATAAGGAATATGTTTTGAAAAAGCATTGCAGTTTTTGCTTCCTTAAAAACAAACAAACAAAAAAAAAACCTTTCTAAAGCGCATATACAGTGGTGCTTGAAAGTTTGTGAACCCTTTAGAATTTTCTATATTTCCGAATAAATGTGACCTAAAACATCATCAGATTTTCACACAAGTCCTAAAAGTAGATAAAGAGAACCCAGTTAAACAAATGAGACAAAAATATTATACTTGGTCATTTATTTATTGAGGAAAATGATCCAATATTACATATCTGTGAGTGGCAAAAGTATGTGAAACTCTAGGATTAGCAGTTAATTTGAAGGTGAAATTAGAGTCAGGTGTTTTCAATCAATGGGATGACAATCAGGTGTGAGTGGGCACCCTGTTTTATTTAAAGAACAGGGATCTATCAAAGTCTGATCTTTACAACACATGTTTGTGGAAGTGTATCATGGCACGAACAAAGGAGATTTCTGAGGACCTCAGAAAAAGCGTTGTTGATGCTCATCAGGCTGGAAAAGGTTACAAAACCATCTCTAAAGAGTTTGGACTCCACCAATCCACAGTCAGACAGATTGTATACAAATGGAGGAAATTCAAGACCATTGTTACCCTCCCCAGGAGTGGTCGACCAACAAAGATCACTCCAAGAGCAAGGCGTGTAATAGTCGGCGAGGTCACAAAGGACTCCAGGGTAACTTCTAAGCAACTGATGGCCTCTCTCACATTGGCTAATGTTAATGTTCATGAGTCCACCTTCAGGAGAACACTGAACAACAATGGTGTGCATGGCAGGGTTGGAATTCTAAAGGAAAATGTCAGGACATCTGTCCATGAACTGAATCTCAAGAGAAGGTGGGTCATGCAACAAGATAACGACCCTAAGCACACAAGTCGTTCTACCAAAGAATGGTTAATGAAGAATAAAGTTAATGTTTTGGAATGGCCAAGTCAAAGTCCTGACCTTAATCCAATCAAAATGTTGTAGAAGGACCTGAAGCGAGCAGTTCATGTGAGGAAACCCACCAACATCCCAGAGTTGAAGCTGTTCTGTACAGAGGAATGGGCTAAAATTCCTCCAAGCCCGTGTGCAGGACTGATCAACAATTACCGGAAACGTTTCGTTGCAGTTATTGCTGCACAAGGGGGTCACACCAGATACTGAAAGCAAAGGTTCACATACTTTTGCCACTCACAGATATGTAATATTGGATCATTTTCCTCAATAAATAAATGACCAAGTATAATATTTTTGTCTCATTTGTTTAACTGGGTTCTCTTTATCTACTTTTAGGACTTGTGTGAAAATCTGATAATGTTTTAGGTCATATTTATGCAGAAATATAGAAAATTATAAAGGGTTCACATACTTTCAAGCACCACTGTAGCACTGTGCAAAGGTCTTAGGCACTCTATTTTTGTTTCATGCAGTACAGACATTTTAGAGTTCCAAACGTTTGTTTTCCAGGAGTTTGTTTTTCATGTTACAGAAAAAAAGTTTGTATCTGAGCTGCATATTACATAAGAGACGACTTTTCAGATTAAAAAAGAAATCGTAATGAAGCCTACTGGGTTTTGATGCAAAATTAAGAAGCGAGTATGGCAGTCAAAGTACGGTAGCTGGTTCTGTAAGATGCTCAGTAAAACCTACAGCTCATTTCCTTATAAAACTGCACTCATTGCACCTGAGACTACTATATATATATATATATTTTTTTAAAGCAAAGGGTCGTCTCACACCAAATATTGACTTTGTTTCATTTATTATGGCTGACTGCTGTTTATAGTATTTATTTTTTTTTTTAATGCTGAAACATTTCATTTCATTATTTTTAAGCCATTTTTGGTCGACAGCATTTCTTTACACCTGCCTAAGTCTTTAGTACAGCACTGTAGATCTAATTGCAGTATTTTATTGGAAAGTGTAAAAGTTTGAAAAGTGAAGTGTTTTAAGAGACCCAGCATGTGATTCAATGACAAACTGCAAATCTGGATCAGCAGAACATAAAGTTTACTTAGTCATGCAGTGCAAACGAGCCTTTACAGGAAACATTGTGAGATTTTTTTTTTTTCATTGCAAGCATCAGTAGTTGTGGTGTTTGATAACAGGGTTCAATTTAAATGGTTTAATCATTTTGGATTGTATTATCTAGCATGTGTTTAGTGACCCTTGTCGCTTTTTCAACAACCAAGCGCAACTAATGTTCTCCAGTGTTCTTCCTGTGTGCGTGTCCATTTTTGGAAAGAGGCATAGGTGCGTATCGGATCCTGTCAGTATCAGTTTTAAGGGTTCGTCTGCTGTAACTCCGCAGCCATCTCTGGTATGAGAATATGAGTGATGTTAGCGTTGCGGGGTGTTTTTCTTTGGCTCAGGTTTGTGCTGACACCTTCGGTCATCAAGCATTTTCTGAGCTCCTTCCTGTTTAGGAGGTTTCCATGCGGCTGATCTCCTTTGTAAATAGTTTTCATTCTTGCGCTACCAACCGCTTAATATGACCTCATGCGTCTTGCTACAGTATGAGAATCGATTCTAAATGGTAGTTTACCGTGTGTGTTCATGCTTCTAGACATACGCTATTCGTGATATAGCTAAGGGGTGTGTGTGTTTGCGTTTTTTCTTCAACATTTTGCTCAACATTGCCAAATCCATGTGATATTGCATGTATATTATAGTGAACATACTGGTATTTAAGTCAGATCATAAATCGTCTTGAAATTGATGCAGCATGACATACGCATGCTGGAGACTCTTGATTGAAGGTCGTTGTTGTTGTTGTTGTTGACATGATAAATGAGAACTGTCATCACAAACAAACTTTCGAAGCAAAAATAGAGTTCATGTCATAAATGTTACCAGAGCTGAACACGGTTTCTGCTGAGGTTGTTTTTCAAAGGCGCGTCCTTGGCTTTGTTTGCTTTTTTTCATATCTATGATTATGTTACACACACTTCCGTGTTTGCGTCCTCTGAGGTTGAACTGGGAGATAATGTGATCAGGAAAAAACCAAACCAAAAAAACAAAAAACAATGCATACTTTTTTTTGGCTTGGAGGAAACTAACTCTTTCGAGACAGTGATCGATTTTGGCTAACTTGCCAGTTCGCATTAGTGTTTTCAGCTCGTGCACAGCATGTAGCCTGCCGAGGCCCCAGCCAAGCTCAGATGTTTGTCCTCCTTCCGTGCACTTTAAGTGTTGTCAGTTTCCCTTCCTGAGGCACGGAGTAGCTTTCAAGCTTCCAGACATGTATGTCTCCATCTGAAAATAGCTCAAACCACAGGACTTGAGCTCTGGAGCGGGGGCTTACTTTCTCCCCTCTTCTGCCTCCAGAAGCGGGCAGCAGCCTACCAGTTTAACGCTGAAAACCTCAGAGTCCTCCTGGGCTGAAGGCTGGACAGGAAGAAGGAGAAGTGGAGCTCGCTGCCTGGCGGCACAGATGTCTGTCAGTTCGAACACATAACCTGGTTCACTCTTAATGCGTGGTAAGGAGTGTGTCCTGTCTGTCTCTCATGCTGCGATGCAGGTGAATTAGTGTGTTTAGAGGAGGCTGAAAGGAGTCATAACAGTTTTAGCTTCATATTAGTTCCTATTTATATTCTGTCATGGAATGAGACATGAGCTCTTCTTCATGGACAAGGTCTAATATTTCTCATAATTTGTACGTCCATGGTTTTGTTTAACTGGAACACAGTAATATTGCTAGTGCTGATAACAGGGTTTTAACCATTAAGTTTACAGTGGTGCTTGAAAGTTTGTGAACCCTTTAGAATTTTCTATATTTCTGCATAAATATGACCTAAAACATCATCAGATTTTCACACAAGTCCTAAAAGTAGATAAAGAGAACCCAGTTAAACAAATGAGACAAGAATATTATACTTGGTCATTTATTTATTGAGGAAAATGATCCAATATTACATATCTGTGAGTGGCAAAAGTATGTGAACCTTTGCTTTCAGTATTTGCTGTGACCCCCTTGTGCAGCAATAACTGCAACTAAATGTTTCCAGTAACTGTGGATCAGTCCTGCACACCGGATTGGAGGAATTTTAGCCCGTTCCTCCGTACAGAACAGCTTCAACTCTGGGATGTTGGTGGGTTTCCTCACATGAACTGCTCGCTTCAGGTCGTTCCACAACATTTCCATTGGATTAAGGTCAGGACTTTGACTTGGCCATTCCAAAACATTAACTTTATTCTTCTTTAACCATTCTTTGGTAGAACGACTTGCATGCTTAGGGTCGTTGTCTTGCTGCATGACCCACCTTCTCTTGAGATTCAGTTCATGGACAGATGTCCTGACATTTTCCTTTAGAATTCGCTGGTATAATTCAGAATTCATTGTTCCATCAATGATGGCAAGCCGTCCTGGCCCAGATGCAGCAAAACAGGCCCAAACCATGATACTACCACCACCATGTTTCACAGATGGGATAAGGTTCTTGTGCTGGAATGCAGTGTTTTCCTTTCTCCAAACATAATGCTTCTCATTTAAACCAAAAAGTTCTATTTTGGTCTCATCCGTCCACAAAACATTTTCCAATAGCCTTCTGGCTTGTCCACATGATCTTTAGCGAACTGCAGATGAGCAGCAATGTTCTTTTTGGAGAGCAGTGGCTTTCTCCTTGCAACCCTGCCATGCACACCATTGTTGTTCAGTGTTGTCCTGATGGTGGACTCATGAACATTAACATTAGCCAATGTGAGAGAGGCCTTCAGTTGCTTAGAAGTTGCCCTGGGGTCCTTTGTGACCTCGCCGACTATTACACGCCTTGCTCTTGGAGTGATTTTTGTTGGTCGACCACTCCTGGGGAGGGTAACAATGGTCTTGAATTTCCTCCATGTGTATGCAATCTGCCTGACTATGGATTGGTGGAGTCCAAACTCTTTAGAGATGGTTTTGTAACCTTTTCCAGCCTGATGAGCATCAACAACGCTTTTTATTTGGTCCTCAGAAATCTCCTTTGTTTGTGCCATGATACACTTCCACAAACACGTGTTGTGAAGATCAGACTTTGATAGATCCCTGTTCTTTAAATAAAACAGGGTGCCCACTCACACCTGATTGTCATCCCATTGATTGAAAACACCTGACTCTAATTTCACCTTCAAATTAACTGCTAATCCTAGAGGTTCACATACTTTTGCCACTCACAGATATGTAATATTGGATCATTTTCCTCAATCAATAAATGATCAAGTATAATATTTTTGTCTCATTTGTTTAACTGGGTTCTCTTTATCTACTTTTAGGACTTGTGTGAAAATCTGATGATGTTTTAGGTCATATTTATGCAGAAATATAGAAAATTCTAAAGGGTTCACAAACTTTCAAGCACCACTGTATGTGAAAACGTGTTCTCCTTGTTAGTTTATGTAAACATATATTCAATAAATTTTTAGTCAGAATAGTACTTTTAGATCAGGGCAGCATGGCGTAAACATTTAATTAACACCATTTAGTATTTTTTCCCCTTTCATTTCATTTAGTCAAAATAATCCATTTCTCACTGGAAGTGGTATTAAAGAGGAACTGAAGGCAAGTTTTTTATTATCAAAATTCTATTTATCTCATTTTATAAAACATAGGAACGCATTTCTGACAGCTATTTTGTCACTGCTGTAGCAAGTTACGAGTGTTTGAAATATGCTCTGTAATATATCAGTCCGTATGTCAAAGCAATGTCCGTAAACGAGATTCGCTGAGACCTGTGCGAGACGTCGTAGGACGGAAGTAAAACGTACAGCGGAAATCAAAGTGACCAACATCTGCCAATGTCGTCAAAAGACGCGTGCACCCTCCTTCGACTGCCGACGTAATCAAGCTGGAAGTTTTCCCTGTGTCCGAAATCGCTCCCTACTCACTATATAGGGCACTATACTTTGTAGCACTATCCGAAACCTTAGTGAGGATTATGTGTGAAATACGCTCAGTATAATATGTATTTATCACAAAAACACATGCATGTATTTATTATTTTGAAAACCCACCAGCCGCCTGATCTGGCATGCTTTAATTGTGTGACAGTAATGACGTAAATACCAGCGCGACGGACTCGTCCTTATCCTGTCGTCTTTCCAACTCTTCTCTACTCCACGTTGGTTCGAAGTCGTTCGAATAATCTCCATCACTAATGAAGCTGGCAGATCTCGAAATTAATCTAAATTGGAATGATATGGCGATCTGGCCGCTGTGTAAACCAGGGGTCACCAAACTTTTTTTCTCTGGGGGCCACATTGTCGTTCCTGACTGTGATGGGGGGGCGGGGTCGGGTCAGCTGTATAACGTAGAATTGTATGACCCAGACAAATATGACCACCAGCAGGCCTCATTGTGTAGTAGAGATTACTAGCCTGGCACAGCCATCCCCACTACTATACCAACACTTGATTCCTGGCACATATTTGTTTATCTTTACTAGTGGTTTGCAAAAGTAGTAATCGAGTCTTCACACTTTGTTTTAGTTTGAAATACCACTGATATTCCATTTATTTATTTTCTAATAAAAATAACATCAAAGCTGTCAAGGTAAGAAACATCTGCCTAGTTGAGGTGATTGACACTGGCAAAGGTGAGTGGAAAATTATAACTGTAGGTAGGCCTGTTGATATTATTAATAATATTAATAATAATTGTGTGCAGCACTTAATAAAGGTCAAATAAATAGGCCTATAAAATAAATACATTAAAAAAAACAGTGAAATTATAATAATATGAGCAATAGATCAATAGATCACAGCAGTTGTGCTGTGTCCCACACGTCATTGCTCTCATCCAAGGCCAATGCAAAAAACTCGAATTCTGACGCTTTCTCATTCAGCTGGTCATACACGCTGTCCCCCAGATCTTCGGTTTGCCTGGTCATAGTAGGTGCGGAGAGACTCGCTGCATTGAGCGCATCCTTCTTGTCGGGACACACCTCCTCGGCCACAGCAAGCATGCATACTTTAACAAAGTCCCCATCAGTAAACGGCTTTCCATGGGTAGCTAGTAGGTGAGCTACCTTATAGCTAGCTCGGACAGCAGCCTGGTTGATCTGGGTTTGGCGAAGGAATACATTCTGTTGTGCAGCCAGTCCGCATTTCATCCTCCGAATCCTGTCTTCTCTTGTTTGCCCTCGCAAACTAGCATATTCTTTGTGGCGGGTTTCGTAGTGACGACGCAGATTATATTCTTTGAAAACCGACACTTTCTTTACATACAAGACAAACTGCACGGCCCTTACACTGAATGAAAAAATAATCGGTGGTCCACTGTTCTTTAAAAACTCTGCACTCTCTGTCAGCTTTTCGCTGACCGCTCGCCATTTTGCTGTCCTGAACACTGACAGTTCTCTGTGCGTGCACTGCCTGTCACTGCTTGATCGCGAGCATATGACGAAAATTCGGAAAATATGAATAGTTCATTTTATAACTAAATATCAATTTTAATTGATAAAATCGACAAAATACAAGATGCAGACATGTTATTATTTGCCAAAAAGCAATTTAAAAAAATAGGCCATGACCACTTTTGGGGATTGCCTCATAGGGCCGGTTCAAGTGGTGAGGGGCTGGGGGGCCGGTCAAAGGGGGGTGGCGGGCCGGAGTTGGCCCGCGGGCCGTAGTTTGATGACCCCTGGTGTAAACAGTTTTCAAAATGGCGGCGCTGACAATTCACGTTTGGAGTCTCGCACAAGTCTTGTGAAGATCGCGCGGATAAGCGACGCCTGCCGTGGACCATACGAACTACATTCAACATGGCTAAAAACCGAAAAGGCTGATAAGTGTAATATAATATGCCAGTACGAGTCACGATATAAGGTTAATAAAACCGAAAACGTAATTGAATAACACGATAATTAAGAAAAAAAGCAAGTTTTAAAATGACTTCAGTTCCCCTTTAATTGGTTGTTTAGGGCCCCACATCGACTTCCTGTTTACCAACTGAATGTATTTACGAAACATATTAGGTGGATTTTGACGCTATTTCAAGAAGCAAGATGCTATTTCAAAATGACAGTTTACCAGGATGCTGTCTGAAATCCCTGGGCGGGGGGGGGTCACTGCTCTTTACTTACTACTTTCAGGGTTAATTATTTGTTGAAGTCAACATTCATAATAAGTGTCCTATTCCTTCGATTGCTTGCATTCTGATATAAGCGAGAGCGGGGGGGGGATACGTAAAGCCCAGTGCACACGGGCGATTTTCCGTCACTTGGTCGTGCAACTTTTTGACGCAAGCGTAAAATTGCTTTGTTTGCGGATATAAGCGCTGGCGATTTTTTTTTTCTTGCGACAGATCGCAGGTATCAAACATGCTTGATATTCTGCGACAGAAAAAATCGCCAGTCGCTGACTTGTTGCAGAGATACCGCTGTGTGTGCGTGTCTTTGCAGTACCGAAGCGATCACCTCCAAAAGCTAAGCCAATCCCTGCCCGCGAAGTAGTCATGTAATTTCCACGTGACTTGCATCCCCCTCCCCAGATCGCCCACTGGTTGCAGATGACGCGCACACGCAGCTACCCGAGAAGGGAAACTTGCGTCCAAAAATCACAATACGCTTGTGACGAGAAATCGCCCATGTGCGCCATGCTTAAGTGAGCAGTAGCTCACAGTTGGTCTTGTTTCATGAGCTTTCTGCAGTAGGGTTGGGCGGTATCCAAATTTTGATACCTTTAAACCGTCTCTGTGTTTTCCCGGGGTATACGGTATTACCGAGAAAAAAATAATATTTTGTTTCGGCCTACTGTGTAACGTGCGCCTATGCCTCAAATGTACTATTTAAAAGCAGCATAGCGAATTGTGTGCATTGTGGTATGGATTAAGCAGCAAAGCGAATTTTGTGCATTGATGAATGGATTAAGAGATATTTCAAAGCATCACGCAACTCTTCCTTCATCTTGAAAATAGCATTCAACTGTCGTTTACACATGTCTGCGTTGAAACGCCATTTGCAGCACTATTTCACCCACTCCATCAAAAAAAAGTACACGATGAGCAGGATCATACCCTTTCAAGCATGGGAAATAAAAAAAGAAAAGAAAAAGAATCAACCAACACCCAAGTCCGTTTAGACTGCGCGATAAACCATATTCTTCAGCGCAAATGAGGCGAACCTAATTCAAATGCGTGATAGCTGCACAAGGCAAAATCATATGGGCCCACGTCATGCCATGGCGGGGAAATTAATAATCAAATGGCCTTACCTTGCTTAAAACGTTGTCTTGATCACATAACTCCTTACAATTATTCCACTTAAATCCATACGGTTTAACACACCCAACAAAGATAGCAAGCGCATTGCTAATTCCCACCAGAAACCTAACAGTTCACGCTACGATGTTTTCTTCCGTTTCTTCAGTAGATGACATTTCAAACGTTTATTACCCACATCCCAAATGTCATACGTTATATTATTTTACCTTGTTGTTACTCATGTAACCTACTCAAAACACAACTCATTGGAGAGATCTCGTGGAAGTGGAGTACCCCAGGCTATGGTGTGCCTTAGGGGACATATTAGATTTTTTTCGATTTTGCGCGGTCATTTACATTATTGCTGGCTCTTCCTTTTCGTTTGGTTTGAAACCAAAATACTGCCACACTGTCGATGTTGTATTTTTTTTGCCACTAACTCGTTATCTTGACTTGCCATCTTTCAACCACGGTCTCAGTCTCTCTTTTTTTTTTTTAGATAGGACAGTATAGAGAGACAGGAAATGAGCGGGGGAGGGGGAGAGAGAGAGAGAGAGAGACGGGAAATAACCTCGGGTCGGAATCGAACCCGGGTCCCCGGATTTATGGTACGGTGCCTTAGCCATCTGAGCCATGACACCCCCGGTCTCAGTCTCTTGCGAAGCTTTCTGTCAGACTCCAAAATGTCACGCAGGGTTGCCATGGTAACGACATAAACAACCCTGCACGCGATGAAAACTTCTTTAGGAAATTGATAGAATTAGTGAAAATACGATCACACAGTTATTCGGGATGATCTTCAATTTATTATTTTATATTATGACCTCATGTGCTCCATATTTATTTAGATATTATATATTTTTTTAAAATGACGGTAATGAGACCGATACCGTTGGTACTTTTGGATACCTCGGGATACCTTCTTACCGTAATACCGCCCAACCCTATTCTGCAGTCTGTTAAAAGAGCGTACCTATTTCTTTCTAAATCTATTTGTACAGTCAATCTCACAACAGTTCTTTCCCATTTTAGATCTGTGTGTGGGTGTGTTTTCGCCTGTGTTACTTCCGCCTTGGATGAAGTCACATGCTTTTCCACTATTTTACGTTATTCTGCCCTCTGCTGTCTAAACAACACAATTACGGCGAGGAAAAACTAAGATTATGCAGCCTGATAATAAAGAGTCTTTTTTTTAATTTTATCAATTCAAATCATTATAAATTTGTATCATTTTTTGTCACACGATATATTGTTACATGCCTATGCACACACATATAGACTCATTTATTCACACACGGGCAATTAAGTGTAGCCAGTCCACCAAGGTTGGAAATTAACTTTTTTTTTATACACGTGCCACTGTGGCTGGTGGATTCCAAAATCTACCAACAACTCAAATTTTTTTTTACCAGCCACTTTCTTGTTTTAATTAAAAGTGTATCACTGCATTTGAAAAATAAAACAATAAGAGCTACAATGTTCAAGTATGATTATTTAGGTAAATAAGCTATTTTATTTTTCATCTCTAGCCGCTTTATCCTTCTACAGGGTCGCAGGCAAGCTGGAGCCTATCCCAGCTGACTACGGGCGAAAGGCGGGGTACACCCTGGACAAGTCGCCAGGTCATCACAGGGCTGACACATAGACACAGACAACCATTCACACTCACATTCACACCTACGCTCAATTTAGAGTCACCAGTTAACCTAACCTGCATGTCTTTGGACTGTGGGGGAAACCGGAGCACCCGGAGGAAACCCACGCGGACACGGGGAGAACATGCAAACTCCACACAGAAAGGCCCTCGCTGGCCCCGGGGCTCAAACCTGGACCTTCTTGCTGTGAGGCGACAGCGCTAACCACTACACCACTGTGCAGCCCTGAGAGTACAGATATTTGTGTTAAAATGTAAGAAGTAAAAAGCTGTAAGGAAAATAAATATTCAAGTAAAGAACAGACACCTGAAAACTCTACTTAAGTACAGCGACAAGGTATTCGTACTTTGTTACTTCCCACCTCTTACTATGTCAGACATCACTTGTTAGAATACATCTGCATGCGGTATCCAGATGTTACTGACCACACCTGATGGTTAAGATGGGTGAAACTGAGCAAAAGTATTAGCAGCATTTAGTAATTAAGCAACCAACTTCCCATTCCACTAATTAAGATAATGTGCTTCTGATTTTTATCCCCCGCTGGCCGAAAGGCCCGAAGGAGGGTTTATGTCATGGCGATGTCTGTCCGTCCCAGGAAGGGTGTTCACCTTCTCATCTCCTCTCACAATTTTTGGAGGAATTTCATGAAACTTGGCAGGATTCGTTGTTATATGTCTGTTATATGCATATTGTAATTTCGTTAAATTCGGTCACATTTTACCAGAATTACAGCCCTTGATTAACAACCTTGTACTTTCACAATTCCATGAAGGTGTGCTTGCCTTCTGACATCAACTCCTCTCAGAATTTTTGGACAAATTTCTCGAAGTTTGGCAAAAGGCCTTGTGAAATGATGGTAATACACATATTGTGATTTAATTTCGTTTGTGAAAATTTTACCAGAGTTTTGACCCTTGATTAAATAACTTGTACTTTGACAATTTCATGAGGGTGTACATTCTTCTGAAATCAACTCCTCTCACAGTTTGTGGAGGAATTTCACCAAACTTGGCAAAAGGCTTTGTCATATGACTGTTATACTCTTATTGAAATTTCGTTTAATTTGGGCAAATTGTACCAGAGTTATGCCCTTGATTATTAACAAACTTGTACTTTGGCAATTTCATCAAGGTGTGCTTGCTTTCTGAAATCAACTTCCCTTACAAGTTTTATCCCCCACTGGCCGAAAGGCCCGAAGGGGGATTATGTCGTGACGATGTCCGTCCGTCCATTCCAGGAAGGGTACTCACCTTCTGAAATCAACTCCTCTCACAATTTTTGGAGCAATTTCATGAAACTTGACAGGATTCTTTGTTATATGTCGGTAATACGCATACTGCAATTTCGTTCAATTCAGTTGCATTTTACCAGAGTTATGGCATAGTTGCCAGCAAGGGATATTGTGCTCTCAGAGCACTCTTGTTGATTGCTGGTAAGAAATACACCCAGAACTCCTGGATATTCTTGGAATGTTGATTTCGTGCCATGCCTTCTCTAAGGACTCATTATTAACATAATAGCTCCCAAAACAAAGGTCAGCTCTCCTCCAAACGTCAAATTTCTAGTTAATAGGTCATTTTATTTTTACTTAATAGACTGTTATTAACTTAACCATGAGCCTTCTGCAGCCAGGCAAACAATTGAAGCTGCACATGTCAGTTTATTTATGCATTTGCCACAAAAGCACAGTGCCACTGTTCATGAATGTTAAGTGGGTCGTAGCTAGGGGTGGGTATTGGCAAAGAAGTCACGATTCACTTCGAATCACGATTCACATGCTACGATGCGATACTATCACGATGCATCACGATTCTTGAATTATTGCGATGCATTGCGATATATTCAACATACTTCAGTGAAAATGTAAAAAAAAAATAGAGCATAATTACCAGTGGCTGTGTACGATGTGGATAGTGTCTCCAATTGATGCATAACTCAGAGCAACTCAGTTCATAACTGAATTTATTGAAACGACTTTGGAGGTAGTTGCCATTAAAACAAATACTGTTTCCATACTTAACAAGTGGACACACTAATGACAAAAATTGCATAGGATTTATAAAACTAAAAATAATAAAAGAAAACTAATAGCAGCAGTTTTCAATTTCTTTGCAGCACCTGCAGTATGGGAGGACAAGGCAATAATAAATATCAAAATATATATACTATATTAGGGCGGCACGGTGGTGTAGGGATTAGCGCTGTCGCCTCACAGCAAGAAGGTCCTGGGTTCGAGCCCCGGGGCCGGCGAGGGCCTTTCTGTGTGGAGTTTGCATGTTCTCCCCGTGTCCGCGTGGGTTTCCTCCGGGTGCTCCGGTTTCCCCCACAGTCCAAAGACATGCAGGTTAGGTTAACTGGTGACTCTAAATTGAGCGTAGGTGTGAATGTGAGTGTGAATGGTTGTCTGTGTCTATGTGTCAGCCCTGTGATGACCTGGCGACTTGTCCAGGGTGTACCCTGCCTTTCGCCCGTAGTCAGCTGGGATAGGCTCCAGCTTGCCTGCGACCCTGTAGAAGGATAAAGCGGCTAGAGATAATGAGATGAGATGAGATATACTATATTACTCAGTGCATTAAATTATCATCATCATCATCATTATATTATTTGTTACATTACTTTACATTATATTTAAATGCCTTATGCATTTATAGTTTGTGGAGCATCCTCAAATTAGGAAACAATACACTCACTAAGCATATTTCTTTTAGCATGTTGTAGTACCGCAGCAGTTATGTCAGACTCGGTGAGTGTGCAGATGTCCTTCTCAGATTTACGTATTTCTGCAGACAGGAGTGCAGTGTGGATGGCAGGCTGTTGCTCTAAAAAGCGCTCAAGCATGTCGTGCGCGCTGTTCCAGCGAGATTTGTAAACAGAGTCGCAGTCGCATATGATGTCTATGCAGAATGTCTAGGTCGCAGTAGCCCACCGCCGGAAATGCCACTGGCATGAAGGCAGCGGGCGTCAAAAACTCCACGGCGACATCTACAGGACTGGAAGTTGTATTCTACTTGTTTTTAGCTGATGTTCGCCAACCTTTCATACAATTTTATTTATTCATTTTTAAAAATTAATAATCGATATTTGGCATCAAGAATCGATGCAGTATATCGTGAAAGTTAGTATCGCGATGCATTGTCATGACGATTATTTTGCACACCCCTAGTCGTAGCTATTTCTTCTGGGCTGCACGGGCGATTGCGCTAAGACAACGAGGGAGGCTCAGCCTCCCCTAAAAATTCTGGATCTGAAATGGCAATGTTATAAGTTATAACATTGCTATTTCAGATCCAGAATCATAGAAATGTATGTGCTCAACCCAACTACAGTGCGAAATCATTCCATTATAACTTTCCCCAGTTTGCCTAATGTGCACGTGAGTTTTTCCCCCTCGTGACAGCGCGATACAGCCCAGCCTCAGTGCACTTCGATGGCATTTGGGAGCTATGCACTTTTCAATATCAAAATGCAAGACAATTATTGGACAAATGCTGCGAAAACGCCCGCCCACCGGACTCCCAGCCTCAGTGGACTTCAATGGCATTTGGGAGCTATGCGCTTTTCAATATCAAAATGCAAGACGGTTATTGGACAAATACTGCGAAAACGCCCGCCCACGGACTCCGAGCCTCACAGTGGGAGGGACATGGCAGTTTCTGCGAGGAGACTGGTGATTGGTGAAAGCGGCCGGATATTTTCTTTGATTGACAGCTCGTTTCAAATATAGACAGGCAGTGGTGAATTTCAGTTCAGTCCCATGCGGATTCACAAGTGCTGTGGTATATTGTAAGAGATCAGCTTACATTTCGATTTCATTCATTACATACAGTTTCTACCAGCTTTTTTTTAGTTTGTATATATTTTCATTGTAAATAAAGTGTAAATATAGTGTTGTCAAGTTTGCTATCTTAGTTCCAGAAATTTCGTTTATTTGAGTGACTGAACTTGAACTTGAAGGGGCTAATCAGCTAGCAAGAAAGCTGCGCACGGATGCCAAGCATTGCTGATTTAATTTTGGCGAAGCCATTTGCCAGTCTTCCTTTCGAGGAAAAAATTAAAATTAAAGAGCAAGGTAGACCAACGCCTCAAATTGACTTGGTGAAAAAGGTAGGGAATAATACTCGTTCCTTTCAGCTCTCCTGGTACGAGAAAGTGAATTGGCTAACAGCAAGTGACCCACATCAACAACAGTAAATAGGCTACTTTAGTAACATGTCATGGATGGACCAAAAATATAGAATCTATTTAAAATGTTTATGCTGAGTATATTATATTGGAATATATATTTTTCTGGATATGAATTAAACACAGCTACAATTTGGAAAACATTTTTAAACAAAAACACACCCGAGAACATTTCACACTACAGACCTGGATTAAAAGTGAAGGGTTATCAAAATTGTCAATAAAACATTTCTCAGTCAAAATAAGTAAAATATAGGGAAAGTGTCATTGAATGAAATGTGTGGCACCCAGCTCTATGTTTGGCTCCCCAAGGTCAGTGCTTGTGCCTATTCCAGAACACTCTGCTGTTACTGCTGAGGTTCCTGACAAAGAGCTGCTTTCAATAATGATCAATTTTTAAACAACATGCCACAATTTTAAAATATAAAATGTTAAAATATACCCCCCCCAACACCACCATCATGTATATTGGACAGTAGGCTAATGGGCCAAAAGAACCTGTTATTTCACAGTTTGTGACCCTGCCAACAATCAGCCAGATCAGAGGCAAGAGTATGGGCAAAATTGATGTGTTTTTTCTTTTTTCTTTTAAAATGTTTGAAAGACTACCAGCCGCCACTGCTAGGCTGTGTCTGCACTCGTGGTTCAAATACTGTAACTTCTCACGTACGACACCATCCCAAGCTTTCCTCTCAGAGGTAAATAATGCCATACTGCAAAAGCAATGTGTGGGCTGTGAAGTATTTTGGGGTTTTGTTCTACTACAGTATGTAAGTGCCACAGTAATACCTTGGCACTGTGCCCAGGTACTAACCGCATTTCCAAAAAGGTTGGGATATTTTCCAAAATGCAATAAAAACAAAAATCTGTGATTTGTTGATTCACATGAACCTTTATTTAAGTGGCAAAAGTACAAATAAAAGATTTTCAGTAGTTTTACTGACCAACTTAATTGTATTTTGAGAATATAAACAAAGCTAGAATTTGATGCCTGCAACACACACCAAAAAAAAGTTGGGACAGAGGCATTATTACTACTGTGTTACATCACCTTTCCTTTTAATAACACTTTTTAATCGTATGGGATCGGAGGATAATAATTGTTGCAATTTTGCAATTGGAATTTTTGCCCATTCTTGCTTGATACAAGACGTCAGCTGCCCAACAGTCCATGGTCGCTGTTCTCTGATTCTCCTCTTCATGATGCGCCATACATTCTCAGTAGGAGACAGATCTGGACTGGCAGCAGGCCAGTCAAGCACATGCACTCTGCACACTGTGGTAGCCCGTGCAGAATGAGACCTGGGATTGTCCTGCTCAAATAAGTATGGACTTCCCGGGAAGAGATGTTGCCTCTTAGTATTTAGTATATTGATGTAAGTATACACATTTTATTTATTAATTATTTCTAAGAAATGAACATTCCTTGTTTCTAATGTGGCAGAGCAGCAGTAACTGATGAGCTGAGTCACCCACCATACTCAGACAGGATGCATAATTTATTCCAACATTTCCATGTTCTAGTTATTGGTAGGCGGCACGGTGGTGTAGTGGTTAGCACTGTCGCCTCACAGCAAGAAGGTTCTGGGTTCGAGCCCAGTGGCCAACGGGGCCTGCCTTTGTGGAGTTTGCACGTTCTCCCCGTGTCTGCGTGGGTTTCCCGCACAGGCCCTGTGATGACCTGGAGACTTGTCCAGGGTGTACCCCATCTCCCGCCCATAGTCAGCTGGGATAAGCTCTAGCTTGCTCGCAACCCTGCACAGGATAAGCGGTTACGGACAATGGATGGATGGATAGTTGTTGGTGATTGAGTATGGGTTCAGTGGTGATGAACAAACACTTGTTATATGGTTAAATCCAAACCGCAGGCTCAACCACCTCCCCGTCCGAGGTGACTCCCTCATTCTTGATGTTGTTCCAGCACTTATGGCTGAGAGGTCTGGAGGTGAGAGTGGGAGAGAGCTCGGAGTGGTAGGTAGCAGGCCCCATGACAAGCGAGGTGATGCAAAAGTGTAAATTAAAGTCTTGGTCTTTCTCGTTTCTGAAATCCATTCACCACACTTACAATTTCCATAAAGTATATCTGTAAAAACATACTACCAGCTCCCACCCAAGTATATTTCAGATATTTGAGAAACATTGAATCCTGTAAGTATTAACTAGCATTACCTATTATAGAAAGGCAGTGAAGTGGTACTAGATATTGAACTTTTCCTAAAGTCAGTCATGTTTTTATCATGCTGCTATAACAGTTAAATAAAGGGAAGTCCCTGATAGAAATCTATGCTTGAAAATGTGCTCACATTAGCGCTCACTATTTGACGACAGAGATTGATCTTCTATTTCACAGGCTCATGTATTACAGTGTGAACATACTTGAGCATGTGATAAAAATGGTACTCGAAAATGAATCCAGCAGACATCATTTCACCTGCTCTGAATATCTTGCACATTGAAGAGAAATGTGTAGAAAGGTTTGCTTTGCTTACTGCACAAACACTATGTGCTGTTGATTAGATTGCTAAGTAGCACAGCAGCATATATCACATATTCTTCTGAAGTTCCTTCTTGTTGTCCTGTCCTTGGTCTGCGTAACCCTGGTATAAATATAACCCCTGTTCTGTTACATCGTCGCCACTGCCGAACCCGATCCAGGCTTGAGGCGAACCATGTTTGGTTGGCTTGGCCAGAATTGCAGCAGTAGGGTGGCCAGTTCCTTTCTGCGCACTCGCACATTCACACATATGGGCAATTTAGAGTAGCCCGTTAACCTAACTGCATGTCTTTTGGACTGCGGAGGAAACCAGAAGAGAACATGAAAACTCCACACAGAAAGACCCCCCTCGGTCACTGGGCTCAAACCCAGAACCTTGCTGTGAGGTGACAGTGTTAACCACGACACCACTGTGCCATTCTGTTCTATAGTTATGTGTATAGATGATAAATAAATGTCTCAAAAGTAGCACAGTGGCATAATCATAAATCTAGCGGCAGCGGAATTATTGTTCTCAAGTGGCAGCTTTTCCCCTCGAACAGGGCCATTCATAACCGCTTCATACCCCGTAATAAATGTCTGCTTATTTTACGTCCTTAATGATGTTCCTCCACTTCACAGAATGATTACTGTGATAGAGCTAGCACTTCAGAAGGAAGTTTGTGTTTTGAACCAACGGTGAGATGAGGCTGAAGCTGGTGACGTTTTGTTTATTAGGACCCGCAATAGCTTAAGCAGCCAAATAAATGACTTTGCAGGTTCTCAGTAGACTCCTTTTAATTCCCCAACCCTATTTATAAAGTTACTTAAAAGAAATCTTATCTGTAAGTGCTGCAATCAGCATTCACCATGGCCCAAACATAACTCAGTGTCGCGCCATGCTTTGAATTCCATACAGAAATAAATAACACTATCAGAGCCAGGCTTGACTTTTCTCAGAAGCTCTTGATCGCCGTCTGTGCGGCTGTGTGTGATTGAGGCAGATTGTCAAGCTGAGGGAGGCTCAGCGACTTACACTCAAGCTGTTTGAATGTTAAGTGGCTGTCTCTGAGATGCCGAGGCTCTCCACAGCATTGGCTACTCCCGCACAGCTCTTCACTAGCATCTGCCCACTCTGCCAGCTGGACCTCTCAGGCTTGGCATGTATTCCCACCTTCTCCTAACCCAGCAGCCGAACAGCACCCAGCTGGAGCCTGGCTCTCGCTTTCTCACCCAACCCTGCAGACACCTGTCTTAGCGGTATTTTCACAAAATCTGCTGCATCATGAGGGGAGCGTTTGAATTCAGCCTCTATCTTCAGCAGCTGCCTCAAGAGGCGTGTAGTTTGCATGGTCACTTAACGCCAGCAGAGAGACTACAGACTGCCAGTCTGCAAACATATTCATGCCTTATTTGGACCTTTACAGCTTGCGTCTTGTATTCTAATAGCATATTGATGAGCTTAAAGAGCGGATTTATGAATTCACAGCCTGTTCCTGAAATGAAAATTGAACAAAGCAAAAGGTCACAGATTCTTTATTAAAAAGCCTTGCTTTGTTCATGGACGCTGTCAGAACGGGTATGATATGATGCGGTACAATTTTGATTCTTTTGACAACCATTTGGTGTTTGAAGATATTATTAAATCTGCTGCAATATGATTTAGTAGCCTCTGATGGATATGTAACCAACTTTTGCTTACAGTCTGCAGTGGCCTACTGTTAATTCATGAATGATGATTCACAGGTCTATTTTAAGTATCAGAGTTATGGGCTCTATCACCTTGCTTTCCTATTTGCACATTATCCATAACCACTTACAATGGTGCTTGAAAGTTGGTGAACCCTTTAGAAATTCCTATATTTCTGCATAAATATGACCTAAAACATCATCAGATTTTCACACAAGTCCTAAAAGTAGATAAAGAGAACCCAGTTAAACAAACGAGACAAAAATATTATACTTGGTCATTTATTTATTGAGGAAAATGATCCAATATTACATATCTGTGAGTGGCAAAAGTATGTGAACCTTTGCTTTCAGTATCTGGTGTGACCCCCTTGTGCAGCAATAACTGCAACTAAACGTTTCCGGTAACTGTTGATCAGTCCTGCACACCGGCTTGGAGGAATTTTAGCCCATTCCTCCATACAGAACAGCTTCAACTCTGGGATGTTGGTGGGTTTCCTCACATGAACTGTTTGCTTCAGGTCCTTCCACAACATTTCGATTGGATTAAGGTCAGGACTTTGACTTGGCAAAACATTAACTTTATTCTTCTTTAACCATTCTTTGGTAGAACGACTTGTGTGCTTAGGGTCGTTGTCTTGCTGCATGACCCACCTTCTCTTGAGATTCAGTTCATGGACAGATGTCCTGACATTTTCCTTTAGAATTCACTGGTATAATTCAGAATTCATTGTTCCATCAATGATGGCAAGCCATCCTGGCCCAGATGCAGCAAAACAGGCCCAAACCATGATACTACCACCACCATGTTTCACAGATGGGATAAGGTTCTTATGCTGGAATGCAGTGTTTTCCTTTCTCCAAACATAACGCTTCTCATTTAAACCAAAAAGTTCTATTTTTGTCTCATCTGTCCACAAAACATTTTTCCAATAGCCTTCTGGCTTGTCCACGTGATCTTTAGCAAACTGCAGATGAGCAGCAATGTTCTTTTTGGAGAGCAGTGGCTTTCTCCTTGCAACCCTGCCATGCACACCATTGTTGTTCAGTGTTCTCCTGATGGTGGACTCATGAACATTAACATTAGCCAATGTGAGAGAGGCCTTCAGTTGCTTAGAAGTTACCCTGGGGTCCTTTGTGACCTCGCCGACTATTACACACCTTGCTCTTGGAGTGATCTTTGTTGGTTGACCACTCCTGAGGAGGGTAACAATGGTCTTGAATTTCCTGAATAGAGATGGTTTTGTAACCTTTTCCAGCCTGATGAGCATCAACAACGCTTTTTCTGAGGTCCTCAGAAATCTCCTTTGTTCGTGCCATGATACACTTCCACAAACATGTGTTGTGAAGATCAGACTTTGATAGATCCCTGTTCTTTAAATAAAACAGGGTGCCCACTTACACCTGATTGTCATCCCATTGATTGAAAACACCTGACTCTAATTTCACCTTCAAATTAACTGCTAATCCTAGAGGTTCACATACTTTTGCCACTCACAGATATGTAATATTGTATCATTTTCCTCAATAAATAGATGACCAAGTATAATATTTTTGTCTCATTTGTTTAACTGGGTTCTCTTTATCTACTTTTAGGACTCGTGTGAAAATCTGATGATGTTTTAGGTCACATTTATGCAGAAATAATAGAAATTCTAAAGGGTTCACAAAAGCACCACTGTAAATACAAAATGTTTTGATGTCTGGCAAATTCCTATTTTTTAATATGCACATCTGAGCTGTGTGTTTTTATTGATGTATAAAATAATTCAGCTAGAGGTTAGATAGTAAATAAATAATAATCAAATGATTATTTCAGCATATTGATGCCTTGTGAAATAAATATATTGGCTCATAATATATATATATATATATATATATATATATATATATATATATATATATATATATATATATATATATTACATTTATACATTTATATATTTACATATATATTTACATTTACATATATATATATATATACATTTGCTTGTCTGCATGTTTTTATGGCTATACAGGGCCTTGCTTCTCACAGAGAGAGCTCTCATCCTGCTGACTGTAATCTGGGTTCTCTTTATCTACTTGTCAGACTTGTGTGAAAATCTGATGATGTTTTAGGTCATATTTATGCAGAAATATAGGAAATTTTCAAGGGTTCACAAACGTTCAAGCACCACTGTATCCTGTGCAGGGTCGCAGGCAAGCTGGAGCCTATTCCAGCTGACTATGGTCAAGAGGCAGAGTACACCCTGGACACGTCGCCAGATCAGCGAAGGGCTGACACATAGATACAAACAACCATTCACACCTATGGTCAATTTAGAGCCACCAATTAGCCTAACCTCTTTGGAATGTGGGGGAAACCAGAGCACCCAGAGGAAACCCACGCAGACACGGGGAAAGCATGCAAACTCCACACAGAAAGGCCCCCGTCGGCCACTGGGCTCGAACCCAGAACCTTCTTGCTGTGAGGCGACAGTGCTACAGTAATCACTACACCACTGTGCCACGTATTTGTGCATCAGTTTAAAACAAATGGATTTTTGCACATCAGTTGCACACTGTTTTATAATTATCATGGATAATAATCACTTTATAATTCTTTCCTTGATTAATGTCTATCATTTCCTCATTGTATCAAGCCAAAATGTCCAATCTTTACAACCCCATTTCTTACGTTTACTGTAGCATGTTACTCAGAAAGGCACATGTAGTTAGTGTCTTTACTTTAAAAGGTAATTATGGTCCAGTTATGTATCTTAAGCCTTTTGTTTTTAAAGGGACATTATGTCCACTTTTCCAGATGAAAGGTTAAAGTTTAAAAAAAAAGATAAGAATATCAATACAGAGATAAGAAAAGGTACAACTTCGTACCTTTTTTTTCCCCCCGAGTGTGTATAATTTAATACAGTCTCCGAGAGTCGGCTATGCAACACCAAAACAATTGACTCCTTTTATTTTTATGTAAATGCCTTAATAGTATTCACGAAACACGACACAATTTGTACAGAATGGCACAGAAAAAAACATATTCGAGCCAGTAAGCTGTGGCACTACAAATGTTTCACAGGGTTTCTTTTAATATAATTTTGATTGAGAAGCTGCTTTTTTAAAACCACACGGGCCATCTTGTGTCCTCACAAAAATGTTAATATAAATAGCCCGACTGCAAATCCCAGATGAGAAGAACATTCTTCCTATTTTGGCTTTAGTAAGCAACATGGCAAGGATTCTGAGCTCTTTTTGGCTTTTGACAGAGAACACGGTTTGGCACATTCAGTTTTACTTGTTTGATTTGACTGTGTCGTTTGATAGGCAACACTTTCACAGAGTCAACATTGCCTATTTTTTCATGAAAACAACCCAGCCAAGGAATTAGTTATAACCAGGTAGGACGATTTTGTGTTGCAGAGCATGTGATCTAGCTAGAATGTGTTTATGAACAGTAAAGCTTGAAAGTTTTACAGGATGTACAATATGCATGATGTGAACATAAATGCGTCTAATTTAGTGAAAACCTGTTTAAAATGTTATTTGTTATCTGGACATTGGTAGTCTTTTTGTTTTGTGATAGACAGTCTATTAAAAATGGCACATCACCTTTATGGGAACATCTAATAAGTATTATGGTCATCATATTAGTGATAATTGAGGCAGAGTCCATGCCTTATGTATATACAGTTGTGGTCAGAAGTTTACATACAGTGACATGAATGTCATCTTGGACATGAATGTCATGGTAATATTTGGGCTTTCAGTCATTTCTTTGAACTGTTCTTTTTCTGTGGCAGAATGATTATACAGCATGCATTTTCATTAAAAAGAAAAAAACGCTAGAATTTGGTACACAAGTTTTAATTTTCTTTGGGTTTTCTGAAATCAATAGAGGGTCAAAAATATACATACAGCACACCAAATATTTGGGTAAAATGTCTCTTTGCAAGATTCACCTTGACCAAACATTTTTGTTTACCATGAACAAGCTTCTGGCAGAATTCTGGTTGGATATTTCGTGACTCTTCATGGTAGAACTGGTAGAGTTCAATTAATTTTTTTTTTCATGCCATGGACTCAACTTATAAGCATGGTCCATATGTTTTCAATAGGGTTGAAGTCTGGACTTGTTTTAAGCTTAATGTTAGCCTGCTTTATCCTCCACAACCAGCTCTGATGCGTGTTTGGGTTCATTGTCCTGTTGTAAGTCCCAAGTCGTGTTCAAGTTTCTGATGGTTTATGCTGAAGAATTCTGAGGTAGTCCTCCTGCTTCATTATTCCATCCACTTTGTTCAATGAACCAGTTCCACTGGCAGCAAAACAGCCCCAGAGTATGATGATCCTACCACCACCACCAGCAGCAGCTGGTACAGCGTCTCTCTGTACATGGTGGTCATTGTGGCCAAACAACTCAATCTTTGTCTCATCTGACCATACAGCTATCCTCCAGAAGGCTTTTTCTTTGTCCGTGTGGTCAGCTTCAAACTTTAGTTAAGCTTGAAAGTGTTGATTTTGGAGCAGGGGGTTATTTCTTGGATAGCAGCCTCTTAGTCCATGGTGAGCTGAACTGTAGACAGTGATCCATCAGCTTCCAGTTCATGGCAGGGCTGTGCCATGGTGGTTCCCAGGTTGTTCCTGACCATCCAAACCAATTTCCTTTCAGCTGAGGGTGACAGTTTGGGTTTTCTTGAAGCAAAGTGGCTTGGCAAAGTGACTACACCGCACAATAACTTGCATACAGTTGTTTGAAGTGATCTTGGAATTTGCAGTTGTTTAGAAATAGCTCCAAGAGACATTCTGGAGTTGTGTACATCTGCAATCCTCATTCTCAGATCTGCACTGAGCTCCTTGGACTTTCCCATTGTATTGTGTGTTGGTCAATCCAATGAGTGCTGTAAACAAACCCTTTTTATGAAAGCACAGAGAAGCTACCAACTGTAGTCAATCATGATCACTAACAGGAAGTTAAGAGACCTCGACCTTGGCAACATTTTGGAAGTTTCGGCACCTCTGAATTAATAATCTAAGTGAGTGTATGTAAATTTTTGCCCCTGTATGTATAATTTTGACCCTGTGTTGGTTTCAGAAAACCCAAAGAAAATTAAAACTTGTGCACCAAATTCTAGTGTAATTTTTTTTTTTTGGATATGAATGCCTGAATATGAATTCATATCCAAGATGACATTCATGTCACTGTATGTAAGCTTATGACCACAACTGTATTTACAGTATACACATGTATGCAAATGATATGAAGATATCATTTATATGAAGCAGCAGTCTGCATGCTGTTCTGTGTGTGAGCGTGTCTTTCCAAAGTGCATATGACAAGTAATTAAGCCTGTGCCATGATCGTTTATTCTAATACCATCACAACCCATCGGTCTGTCTGCGCTAGTATTTGGAGAAACACATCTATTGTTATTTAAGTAATAAGCTGACTATACTTTTGGTCGTCTACACATGTCTGCTTCTTTTTTAAAATTAGATTCCTAGTAAATAAAACTAATTTTAACGTGTGAGCTTTAATGGCGTGTGTTGTGATGTTGTAGATAGTGTGGCATGTCACCATGAGGTATTTAGTCCTGTATCAACACTTAGCTGATTGTCAATGAGGTGCGAGGTATGACTTTCCTGCGCCTCCTGCCAAGAGCAGTCAGTTCTGTGGGGGTTTCAGTTTCCTGTCTCTCCAATACACTGCAGGCATAAATCACGCTAAACATAAGCTGCTATCAACAAGAGACAATACTATTTATCAGGAGTCAGTTATGTTTACAATGCTTTCGGCTGTTGTACCGTAGCTCAGTAATCACAACGCCTAGTTAAGCCTATCACAGTTATCGTCTAATCCATTAGCAGAGCTGTCTGGGATTATTTGATCTGATTGTGATTAATTGTTAGACTCCACAATGATATGTTTCTGTGCACGCAGCCAATAAACGTGAAGCTCATTCTCAGCTGATTTCCTGATTTCCTGTCATTATATAGGTAGAATGAATCATCATCATTCTTCTTGGTTTTGAGCTATGAGCTATTTGGATCGGTTTTGTCAAGTAACGTCGATGTTTAGGGTAGTCGTAGTAGTCCCACTAAGACACATTTAAGACGACAAAATAGTACATTATTATTATTATTATTATTATTGCTGCTGTTGTTATTATTTATGTAAGTAGTTCTTTGTGTGTCATCCCTTTGCAGTTTTTTATAGACAGAATTTTAGTGTTAATTAGTTGTCTATGTGCATTATTGTACTAGTGATATAATTAACAGTTATTCCATGAAATCGAGTCGGACATGAGCCGATAGCTGACGAGGCGCATAGCACCGAGTCGGCTATAAGCCATGTTCGACAAGATTGAGTGGAATAACTGTTTTATTCTATCCGCAGGGGCGGCACGGTGGTGTAGTGGTTAGCGCTGTCGCCTCACAGCAAGAAGGTCCTGGGTTCGAGCCCCGGGGCCGGTGAGGGCCTTTCTGTGTGGAGTTTGCATGTTCTCCCCGTGTCCGCGTGGGTTTCCTCCGGGTGCTCCGGTTTCCCCCACAGTCCAAAGACATGCAGGTTAGGTTAACTGGTGACTCTAAATTGACCGTAGGTGTGAATGTGAGTGTGAATGGTTGTCTGTGTCTATGTGTCAGCCCTGTGATGACCTGGCGACTTGTCCAGGGTGTACCCCGCCTTTCGCCCGTAGTCAGCTGGGATAGGCTCCAGCTTGCCTGCGACCCTGTAGAACAGGATAAAGCGGCGAGAGATAATGAGATGAGATGAGATTCTATCCGCATTCACTGTATTTTGAGAAACCGAGCATTTTTATTTTTTGCAAATTCGATAAATAAAAACTTTGTACAAAACGTCCGACAAAATCATTTCCGCTTAGAACGTAAACAAACTGGTGAAATGCCAGTCGCAATTTATGAAAAATGCTGTAATAATAATAATTATTGGGAAAAAAAGATACATTCTTACCATCAAATACTTTTATTCCGTATTTTATTGCTTTTTTTAAATTTTTTGCTCGAGTAGAGTTTTTATTTCGTCCTCGGTTGGTTCAGCAACACGTGCCACCATTTTGTTTTTCTATACTCATGGTATATGAGCTGATAGCCTCGTAGTAGAGTAGCCAATCAGAACACGCGATTGCTCATATCCAGTGAATGTGGATAGAATAATTTTATATATATATATATATATATATATATATATATATATATATATATATTTAAAAAAGGGGCGGCACGGTGGTGTAGTGGTTAGCGCTGGCGCCTCACAGCAAGAAGGTCCGGGTTCGAGCCCCGTGGCCGGCGAGGGCCTTTCTGTGCGGAGTTTGCATGTTCTCCCCGTGTCCGCGTGGGTTTCCTCCGGGTGCTCCGGTTTCCCCCACAGTCCAAAGACATGCAGGTTAGGTTAACTGGTGACTCTAAATTGAGCGTAGGTGTGAATGTGAATGTGAATGGTTGTCTGTGTCTATGTGTCAGCCCTGTGATGACCTGGCGACTTGTCCAGGGTGAACCCCGCCTTTCACCCGTAGTCAGCTGGGATAGGCTCCAGCTTGCCTGCGACCCTGTAGAACAGGATAAAGCGGCGAGAGATAATGAGATGAGATGAGATATTTAAAAAAGGCACAATTATCTGTAGGACATTTAAATGTCAGACAAAAGTAGCTTTTACATGACACATTAAAATATTGACTTTCATACCCGAACAGCGTATTTGGTGTCATGGTTTCTCAGAAGGTATTCAAGCGTTTAAAAGAAGCCACAGCCGAGCGCTCCAGCCCTGGTCATACATGTGACGTCTTGGGTGGCTGTCCTGTTCCCATCCCAGCTGTTCTGTCGCCACTAGTCTGCCCTGTTGAAACCCAACTCCCAGCTCTCCTCTTCATTTATTGCTGACAGGCCATTACAACTTTTGATTTACCCCATGTCCGGCGGTGTGACAGGCAGATGTGTCGCCCGTGTTTTTCACCTCCGATTTATAGGCCACCCCTGGCTGAAGATTTGTTTTGGGCTTGCCACTGAAGTTCTCTTTTAATCGGAGTAATATGACCTGGTGCGATATTTTATGAAGGGTCAAAGTAAATATACAGTGCTCCTCTTTAATCTCAGATTAGCAGGAGCGCATGAATTTGTTGTCTTTGATGAGGATGGTCAGTTCATCACGCGTCAGTGACTGTGCAGAATATCATCTTGTATGGCTTCTGACCCCTACGATAACACGCGCTGTGCTGTTTCCTCGAAAGCCTGTCAGGTTGGGCAGGCGCACGTGTGTGTGTGTGTGTGTGTATAGGCACGCAGGTGTTCCTCGTCCGAAGTGCTTACATATCGCTATTTATTTATGAAGGATTGCATACACGTCTAACCTCTGCGTGTGTTGGAGGGTTAGGTAATAGAATAACGTAATTAAATGACTTCCCCACATAGACCCTTCTAGAAATATTCAGCTCATACCAAAATAAACTGGGTATTTTAGGAACAGGGTCATATGAGTTGTCAATCTTTCATCCAGAACTGATCAATCTAGGACGAACTGAAGTGGAGCAAAATTTCTTAATGCTGCTCACCTCAGGAAGTGCCTAGTGAGCATATATTCAGTCAAGTGTTAAGCTGTAACACCTGTAACATACCAAAAGAGGTAATATGTGTCTTTCACAGTGTGTGTGTGTGTGTGTGTATTTTGAAACCTAGCTGCATGTTTAAGAGCAGAAATGCTGGGCTTGTATCACCTTTCACATGGGATCTCGCTCTCAGGGGGATTGAACAGTCACACGGAACGAGGACTCGCTGCCCCACACTGCGCAGTCATGAAACCGAAAGGCCCACGGAGCTCTTTACGATCAGTGTCCCATTATCGATACTTGCTGTGGCTGGTGCCTTGTGTCTCTGCTTAGAATGTTTACGATAGCACACTAATGGGCTTTGTGGTTTTTCAGGACCGTGTGATTTTAAGACCACACTAGAGGACGAGTTCTTCAACATGAACACAGGTATGATGAAGCCTTTATTAAAGATGTTACTGTGAAAGAATGGAAACAATGAATAGCTCAAGAGTTATCTTATTCCACAGCTAGTTAAAGACGTGTATTTTTTTTTGAAAAATGTTGACCTTAGGCTTGATTTGCAGGTTTTCATCGAATCATAATCTATCAGTAGCTTCGGTAAAGAGGCTTTATTAAAAATATAATTACATTTGTTTAAATTTCCAAAGCAAATTGTTATGTTAAATAAGTTTCTTGGCTAAAAAGAAAGAAAGAAAGAAAGAAAGAAAGAAAGAAAGAAAGAAAGAAAGAAAGAAAGAAAGAAAGAAAGGTTTATGGGGAAAATAAAAACCAAGCATTGGTATTGATTAGTCAGATGTATAAATGCTTGGTTACGATCGGATGATTATGCGGTTCCGCAGTGAAACGGAGTGAAAACGCTTCAATCCTCAGCCACCCATGTCATCAATCAGTGTCTTTATTTCCGCCAACTTTGTTAGAGGAGGTTATGTTTGTTTTTTTGTTCCAAACATAACTCAAAAAGTAGTGAAAGGATTTTGATGAAATGTTGAGGAAAGGTGGGACATGGGCCAAGAAAAAAATGGATTAGATTTTGATGTACAGTACTGTACAAAAGTCTCAGGCACACTATTTTTTTTTTCCATACAAACCTTGTTATGGATTTCTATTTTATGACGTCTACATTATCAAGTCAGGAAACTGTGGGTGGTAAAAGAGAGCAACTGGACTTGCTTGAAGATTCTTGAAGACGCTTCACCTCTCATCCGAAAGGCTTCTTCAGTTCTGTCTGCCTTAGCGTCGAGGTCTACCGGAAACCCACACACACAGATCAGTACCTACTCTTCGACTCTCACCACCCATTGGAACACAAATTGGGGGTCATTCGGACCTTGCAACACAGGGCTCAGAACATTCCTACAGCGGTAGAGGGAAAAGAGAAGGAGCAAAATCCTTCCAAAATCACATCAAGAAAGCACTTCAGAACTGCAGGTATCCCAACTGGGCTTTCTTCAAGAGCAGAAAAAGGAACATAACGGACAAGGAGGATAACAGGAACAAACACAAGAACATTGCCATTCCCTACATTTCTGGTCTATCTGACAAACTCAGGAGGATCTTCTACAAACACAACATTCCGGTACATTTCAGACCCAGCAACACCCTGAAGCAGAAACTGGTCCACCCTCAGGACAGAATAGCCAGAAACAAACAGGACAACGTAGTGTATGCAATCCAGTGCAACGAGGAATGCACGGACTCGTATATTGGGGCAACAAAACAACCGCTTCACAGGCGCATGGCTCAACACAGGAGAGCCGGTTCCTCAGGCCAGGACTCTGCTGTCTACCTTCATCTTAACAACAAAGGACTCTCATTTCAGGATTGCAACGTACGCATTTTAGCCAGAGAGGATTGTTGGTATGAGCGAGGAGTTAAAGAAGCCAATTTTGTCAACCTGGAACGGCCATCACTGAACAGAGGTGGTGATCTAAGACACCATTTATCAGCCACCTACAATGCAATCCTTGGCACACTTCCCAGACAACCGAATACACACCAAAACCCAGCTGTTTTCAGTGACTCACAGGAGGACAGATACCCCTTTTCCACCAAAGCAGTTCCAGGGCTGGTTCGGGGCCAGTACTTAGTTTGGAACCGGGTTTTCTGTTTCCACTGACAAAGAACTGGCTCTGGGGCCAGAAAAACCGGTTCCAGGCTAGCACCAACTCTCTGCTGGGCCAGAGGAAAGAACTGCTTACGTCAGCGGGGGGGCGGAGTTGTTAAGACCAACAACAATAACAAGACCGCGAAAGATCGCCATTTTTAAGCGACGAGAAGCAGCAGCTGTACAAACGCGAAGTCATCCAATATTATTGTTGTTGCCGCTGCTGCTGCTTCTTCCGTGTTGTTTTTGCTTTGATATTCGCGCCAAGGTTTATGTAAACGTAGCGCCGTAACTGACGCATACAGCGACGTAATGACGTATACAGTGATGTAATGACGTGGCTCCGCTTAGCACCGCGAACTATGGAAAAGCAAACTGGTTCTCAGCTGGCTCGCAAGTTGAACGAGTTGTGAACCAGCACCAGCACTGGCCCCGAACCAGCCCTGGAACTGATTTGGTGGAAAAGGGGTAAGAGAGAACTAACAACCACTGATCACCCCAACGACTCTCTAGGCCGTTCACACCCAGCCCCCAGTGACCCACACCAACAGGATGACTCAACGACACCTAAGGATTGCTTTTCATCCATGAGAGGATAAATACCTGATACTTCCTATTAGTCCGACAGAACTGAAGAAGCCTTTCGGATGAGAGGTGAAACGTCTTCAAGAATCTTCAATCAAGTCCAGTTGCTCTCTTTTACCACCCACAGTTTACTATGACCTGGATGACTGAGAATCTTCACAGACATATCAAGTCAGGACAAAAACATTTTAGAGTTCCAAACAGCACAAAATTAAATGTTACAGAAAAAAAATGTTTGTATCTGAGCAGCATATTACACAACAGACCGATTTTCAGATTAAAAAAGAAAACATAATGAAAGCTGCTGGGTTTTGGTGCAGAATGAAGAAGCGAGTGTGACAGTGTCCAGAAGAACTGTGGCTGGTTCTGTAAGATGCTCAGTAAAACCTACAGCTCATTTCCTTATGAAACTGCACTCACTGTACCCGAGACTACTATTTTTTAAAGTAAAGGGTCGTCTCACAGCAAATATTGACTTTGTTTCACTTATTATGGCTTCCTGCTGTTTATAGTATGTTTTGGGGATCAGGACACTTCGTCCAATGCCATTTCGTCCAAAGCTTTTTTCATACGCACTATCAATTATTTTGTACATGCGACAAGATCGAGATATAAACAAACCATAATTCTTTTAAGGGAGTGCATTAAGCAGGTTTATGACTGCATCTCCCGGTAATAAATGGAAATTAACAAAGCAATATATAACACCCCCCCACTAAACTCATGCTTAAATCGCGATTGATATACCTAATAACCTGGATGTACCTCCCACTGTCAGAGAGCGGTTGGAGACGGATGCAAGTGCAGAAGTAATGTTTATTAACAATCGTGAAAACGCACAGGCAAACAATCCAAAACGGCAGGCAATCTCGTAAACTTGAAACTAGCAAAAGGTCGAGCGAGGCACAAACAGGCTAAATCAGGCAAAGACAAAAACAGAAACTAAGAACAGGAAACAGGATCGGAACCCCAGGGAATCTACACGGGAGAATAAGGCTCGGTAAAGCCTAGGTCACAACCGGACGTACGATTTTTTTGGCCGTGCGATTTTTGGCATTTCCCAAATCGCTGCGTTTTTTTTTTTGTTCGTGGAGAAAGACGCACGTTGGCCGTAAGTTTGTCTTGCAATCTGAAAGAAAAACGTAAGCGCCCATAGAGTTTGTTTGACATGACAAAGAACCTCTGCGGCCAGTCTACGGCTCGAAAATCAGCACGTCACACGCGCGCCCTCCGTGCGTTTCACGCGCGCCCTCCGTGCGTTTCTTGCGTTTTTTTGCACGTAGACCGGCCGTAGGACCACATACGGCCGGTTGTGACCGAGGCTTAATGCGCACTGACGTGGTGTAATACTTCGCCCTGAACGTGCGTTTTCTCAGTCTTTATATAGGCACACTGATGCCTCTTGATCATGTGCAGGTGAGCCTCATTAACAGCGCACGTGCGAGAGTCTGCTCGGCGCGCGCACAGTCCAGAGCACGCCCGAGCAGACTCTCTCACGCATGCTGTTATTGAGGCTCACCGGCACATAATCAAAAGGCATCAGCGTGCCTATATAAAGACTGAAAAAACGCACGTTTTCTCAAATCTGGATCTCATATCCTTGGCAAGTGCGAGTATAGATTTTCTATGTAATTTGGTCTAATAAAATCGATCTCACCCCACAAGCGGCCCCAGCTGAACGCGCCCGAAGTTGACGCTTGCTGATTCCCATCGTTTCCGGTTTCGTTTTCATTTTGCAAAAATGTGTTTCGCTTCGGTCTAATTCCATTGAGAATTCCTCCTTTTTTCAAACAAACAAATACCTGAAATATAATTGATAGTGCGTCTGAAAAAGGCTTTGGGTGAAATTGTCTTAACTATTGGACGAAACTACCTGTATCCATTTTTTTTGAAGGTTGAAACATTTCATTTCATAATTTTTAAGCCATTTTTGTTTACAGCATTTCTTTACATGGGCTGAAGACATTTGCACAGTACTGTAAATCCAGATAACCCTGCGATAATCTGGCGATTTGTCCAGGGTGTACCCCGCCTCTCGCCCATGGTCAGCTGGAATGGGCTCCGGCTTGCCTGCGGCCCTGTGGAACAGGATAAGCGGCTACAGATAATGGATGGATGGATTTACAGTGCTCAGCGTAAATGAGTGCACCCCCTTTGAAAAGTAACATTTTAAACAATATCTCAATGAACACAAACAATTTCCAAAATGTTGACAAGACAAAGTTTAAGATAACATCTGTTTAACTTATAACGTGAAAGTAAGGTTAATAATATAACTTAGATTGCACATTTTTCAGTTTTACTCAAATTAGGGTGGTGCAAAAATGAGTACACCCCACAACAAAAACTACTACATCTAATACTTTGTATGGCCTCCATGATTTTTAATGACAGCACCAAGTCTTCTAGGCATGGAATGAACAAGTTGGCGACATTTTGCAACATCAATCTTTTTCCATTCTTCAACAATGACCTCTTTTAGTGACCGGATGCTGGATGGAGAGTGATGCTCAACTTGTCTCTTCAGAATTCCCCAAAGAAAATAATTTCTTTCCACCACAAAGGTGAAGGCTACAAGAAGATCAGCAAAGCTTTACTTATCAGTCAGAATACTGTAGCAAAAGTGGTACAAAAATTAAGAAAGATGGAACTGCAACCATCTCACAGAGACGTCCAGGTCGTCCACGGAAGTTAACACCTCGACAGGAGCGTCTTCTGATGAGAAGGGTTGAAGAAAATCGGCATGCAAGTTCACTGCAGTTATCTAAAGAAGTAGAAAGCCAAACTGGGGTGATTATTTCCCGTGACACAATACGGCGTACACTGCAGAGGAATGGCATGCATGGATGCCATCCACGAAAGAAGCCTCTCCTAAAGCCCAGGCACAAAAAAGCCTGCCTAGAGTTTGCCAGGGCCCATGCTGACAAAGATGAAGACTACTGGGACTCTATACTCTGGAGTGATGAGACCAAGATAAACGTTTTTGGAACTGGTGGCTTCAAAACTGTATGGCATCGCAAAGTTGAGGAATACAAGCAGGGATGAGAATTTTCCGCCGATCGGCGGATTTCCGACTTTTTCAGACCAAAATGATCGTTTTTGAGCGTGCGTGCGCAACATTAAGGTCTGCATCACGCATCTAAGAATGTGCGCACGCGAGGCAGACTGTGTGCAGTGTTGCCAGATACTGCTAACGTTTTCCATCCCAAAATATGTTCCAAACCCGCCAAAATGCACTTAAAACTGCCCAATGTGGCAACACTGCCTGTGTGCTTGTTCATGTAGCGCATGCCAGACAAAGAGCATCCTGATTGGGTTACTCAGCAAAATAAGCCAATCAGCTTTCAGTGTGGGCGGGCTTTTATCTCTTTTCTCGAGGACCGGAGTTTTCAGCTGAGTCAGTGCAGCCTACAGGATCGGCATGGCAGAGAGAGCGTGCGCGCCCCAAAAAACCAAAGTACAAAACCCACTTCAGCTCAGATTACACAAAAGAATCTCCCTGTCTAATAATAATATCCCTGTCTAATAATCATCTACCTTTCTAATAATCTCCCTGTCTAATAATAATCTCCCTGTCTAATAATCTCCCTGTCTAATAATAAAGAAAATAAATAAATAAATAGCCAAAAATCATTAGCCCCTGGAACCCCTGGGCCCTGCCCCCCTGGGCCATGGGCCCCGCCCTGGTTTTTTCAGACTTTTTAAATATTTTTCATTCTCATCCCTGATACAAGGAAAAATGCCTGGTGTCTACAGTGAAACATGGTGGTGGCAGTGTCCTTATGTGGGGCTGCATGAGTGCTGCTGGTGTCGGGGAGCTGCATTTCAGTGATGGCATCATGAATTCACAGACGTATTGCTCTATACTGAAAGAGAAGATGCTACCATCACTCTGTGCCCTTGGTCGTCGTGCACTTTTCCAACATGACTAAACACACATCTAAGGCCACTGTTGGATTTCTGAAGAAGAACAGGGTGAAAGTGATTCAGTGGCCAAGTATGTTTCCTGATTTGAACCCAATCGAACACCTATGGGGAATTCTGAAGAGACAAGTTGAGCATCACTCTCAATTATATTAAACTTTGTCCTGTCAACATTTTGGAAATTGTTTGTGTTCATTGAGATATTGTTTAAAATGTTACTTTTCAAAGGGGTTGTACTCATTTACGCTGAGCACTGTAAATCCAGATATGTATGTGGATCCAGGATTTTTTGTCTGTTCCCAACATAACTCAAAAAGTAGTGAACGGATTTTGATGGAATTTGTTGGTTCAAGCGATTAAATTTTGATGTTGATAATATGTGGCTTGGCGAAGGTATGCACTCTACCAAGCGCCCTTCGAATTTGTTTGTTTGCTCGTTCCCAATGTAACTCAAACAGCAGTGAACAAATTTAGAGGAAAGGTGAGCCATGGTCCAAGGAACAATTGATTAGATTTTGACGCAAATCTGAATATGTGGCTTGACGGAGGTCCACACTTTTCGGAGTGCCCTGCTAGTTGAGATTTGTTTTTGTAGCATGCTATTGTGCATTCAGGTCAAGGTTTCTGGGAAGTGCTGTGCAGTGCTCCTTGTTCATGTGCTGATTTTTGTAAATAAAAAAAAAAAAGAAGCGAGATAACTACAGTGCTAGGCTGGCACTCAGAACCCAGCCCTTCCTGATGCGTGGGATTCAGGAGGAAACTCACCAGGCACTGTCTAGCACGGTTACTGTAGCACCCCACCCTGGCTCTCTGCAAAACACTGCCTCTCACATTAGTCAGCTTGATGCGCTGTTATACAATTTCATTTTCTTCACACCGACTCCACTCTAATGTTGCTGAAGCACTGACATCTTGATCGTTCATAGCAGGGATGCAATACAATCATATTTTTTTAATTGTGCTCATTAGTCAGGGATAATCAACTGTGATACTGAGGAGCTTTTCACTAATTGCCGAGTGTTACATAGCAGTGTTTATTGTCTTTGGTGCATTTAATTACAAGCTCCTCATTCATATAATTTAACTGTTTGTTAGAATGTAATTATGTTCATGTCTAGAAATTAAGTTCTAAAACATCAATACTCGTGACATGAGCACGGAGCAGGATAATGTACAATCATTCTCGCCATACTTTATGGGATCATAGCATTTTATTAGATGCTCTTTTCATTACTTTATTACGTAAGTCCAGTGTGGGGGAAATAAGGAATTTTAAGCAGACTGTCACAGGACAGATAGGTCTGAAATGTTGTCTGTCTGTCCAAATTTTAGCCTGGGGGTCCGGGGCCCGCCTTAGGGCCCTGGAAGCTGAAGGGCTTTAGATGCCTGGAGATGGCTTCTCAGCTATTACCAGGCACATTTTTGTGATCTTCAAAGGCCAAATTACACTCCATATTAGTTGTTAATTACACTACAAATTAGGGCTGCACAATATATCGAAAAAGTATCGATATCGCGATATCATAGTTTGCGATACACATACCGCAAAAATTACTTAAATTTCGATAAAAGGCACATTTTTCTGTGCCGTCCAATCACATTTGAATATCAACAAGCGCCGCGGGATAACTCTGCCCCCTATTGCAAAACAAGTAAAAGCCTCGTGGTGATGGCGGAAGGTGGGAGCGGTAGCAAGTGTGGTGAGACAAACTTGTGTGAGGAGGAACTGGTTTCCAAAAAAAAATGCACGTCTGCTATTTGGAAGTACTTTGGATTCAGGAGGGATGACGTACTGCAAACTCGGGTACTTTGCAAGACATGTAAAACAGTGGTGGCAGCTACCAAGGGGAACACGACGAATCTCCATAAGCATCTACAACACAACCATAAACACCTGTACGAAGAGATCCAAGCTAGCATTAGCAGCAAACAGTCCAATGATATGCCAAGTCCTTCAACATCTAAAATTACGAAGGTGACTACAGTTCAGCAGAGCTTTGCTAGTATAACCCCTCATGAGACACATTCTAAACGCCACAAAGCCATAACGGCAGGCATAGCGAGATACTTGGCGAAAGACATGATGCCAATGACAGCTGTTACCGGCAGTGGATTTGTGGACATGATTTCAATACTGGACCGACGGTATAAAATTCCCTCACGGAATTATTTTTCTCAAGTCGCAATTCCAGACATGTACAACACGTGTCGAAAATCAGTTACACTTGAAGTAAGTGGAGCAGAGTACTACGCAAGTACTACAGACCTATGGTCAAATCGCACCACAGAACCCTACTTGAGTTTCACAGTTCATTTTCTGACTGAAGAGTTCGAGCTGAAGACACGATGTCTAGAGACTGTATACTTCCCCGAATATATTTCTGCTGCGCTCACAAAAATTAAGAGATTTAAAGATGATTAATGGACACCATTGCAGGTGTAGCCATGTTTTTCCAGTAAAAAATAATGTTGGAATGGAAGCGATGCATTGGGTGTTTTTTTTTTTTTAAATGCTAGACAGGGCAGAACGGCGAGTAGAGGTAAGAAAAACATTAATTATCGTGATACATATCGATATCGAGATATTCAGTCATGTTATCGAATATCGCATATTTTTCTGATATCGTGCAGCCTTACTACAAATTGAATATAATTGACAAGAAAATGTCAGAAGATTCAAGAAAAACATGCTTAAAGTTCTACCCAAGAAAACAGTAGCACGCACAGGTCAGTTCCATGTCGAGAAAAAAGTATGGGGGGCCAAGGGCGTTCCTGTTGGTTACAACTTACTGGTACTCATATACAGGTACTGTAATAACACTCATGAAACATGATGTCAACAATGACTGTTTTTTATACTGTGTTTATAATAAGTCGATAAGAAATTTAGTAATTAACAACGCGACTATTCTTGCATAATAGAGTTAAAATTTTGAGTCCAAGATTCCAAGTAACTTTGCAACAAAATGACTTTTAAAATGAATCAAAACTAGACATGAAAATATCATTTGGCATTCAGACTAAAATCTGCTGCACTAGAACTTGGAAAATAAAAAACTTTATTAAAATATAAATCTACATCCTACAAAGCATATGACTGTAATTCTTATTATGAATGGAAAAAAAATGCACATAATAATAATGATAACATAACCACCGATTGTAATAATTCTGTACTGCAAACTTTCATGTAAACTGAACAATCAACCGACTGGATCAATCAGATACTGTCAACCCGAAAACACTAGTTCAACTGCATTATGCAATAAAAACAACAGTGTATTATTATTGTCTTATTTAGTGTGCCACTCAGGGAGAGGGAGGTGCCTGTACATTTTGACAGGACTAGGACGTTTAGTGGCCAAGTTATGAATTTTTAAATCCCCTCGAGCGAGCGGCCGGAGCCAGGGCTCATGCTAAAGTTTTCTGCGAGCCGTGCTCACTCCTGACGTCAGAACGGATTGCGCCTGGGCTCGTTCGAAAGATCTCGGGGAGAAGGACGTGTCTGAAAGTTTGGCAGGGCTGGGACTTTGGGTGGCCGAGTTATGAATTTTTAAAGGCTGGCTCGAGCCAGGGCTCATATTAAAGTTTTCGGCAAGCAGCGCTTGCGCAAGGGATTCGGGGGCGAATAACAGGCCGAGGCAGGGTCGTATCGGGCCGTGCCTGGGCTGCTTCGAAAGGGCTCGGGGAGAGGGAAGTGCTTGTAAATGTTGACCGGGCTAGGACATTCGGTGGCCGAGTTATGAATTTTTCAATCCCCATATGCACACGAGCGGCTAGAGCCAGGGCTCATGCTAAAGTTTTCTGCAAGCCGTGCTCACTCCTGACGTCGGATCGGGCCGTGCCTGGGCTCGTTCGAAAAGTCTCGGGGAGAAAGATGTGCCTGAAAGTTTGGCAGGGCTGGGACTTTGGGTGGCCGAGTTATGAATTTTTAAAGGCTGGCTCGAGCCAGGGCTCATATTAAAGTTTTCGGCAAGCAGCGCTTGCGCAGGGGATTTGAGGGCGAATAACAGGCTGAGGCATGGTCGTATCGAACCGTGCCTGGGCTGCTTCGAAAGGGCTCAGGGAGAAGGAAGTGCCTGTAAATGTAGACGAGGCTAGGACATTCATTGGCCAAGTTATGAATTTTTCAATCCCCGCGTGCAAGAGTGGCTGGAGCCAGGGCTCGTGCTAAAGCTTTCCGCCATCCATGCTCACTCCTGACGTCAGAACGGATCATGCCTGGGCTCATTCGAAATGTCTCAGGGAGAGGGATGTGCCTGCAAAGTTTGGCAGGGCTGGGACTTTGGGTGACCGAGTTATGAATTTTTAAAGTCGGGCCCGCGGGGGCCCCCGTTTCACAGGCCGTGTTACGACATAATGTATTCGCCCATATCTGTGAAGATACTCAGTCGTCCAGGTACATAGTAATCTGTGGTTGGTAGAAGAGAGCAACTGGACTTGCTTGAAAAGTCTTGAAGACGTTTCGCCTCTCGTCCGAAAGGCATCATCAGTTCTGTCTGTCTAATAGGGAGTATCAAGTATTTATCCTCTCATGGATCATAATAGAATCCGAATCAGAATGCTGATGGCTGCATTGAAGGTTTCAATGCAGCCATCAGCATTCTGATTCGGATTCTATTATGATCCATGAGAGGATAAATACTTGATACTCCCTATTAGACAGACAGAACTGATGATGCCTTTCGGACGAGAGGCGAAACGTCTTCAAGACTTTTCAAGCAAGTCCAGTTGCTCTCTTCTACCAACTACAAATGTATTCGCCCAGTGTAACATTTTGAAGAAAATTAGAAGTAGATTAAACCCATATCTTTACAATTTTTCATAGGCCATCCGGTTTGATGCTTTTGAAATACAGACTGACATATTCGAATTATTTTTTATCGGCCATCCGATCCGATGCTTTTGAAATACAGACGGACAAATGCAAAAATTACCGGTAAATGTCCGCCGGTCCGGCCTTATTTCCCACACTGTAAGTCATTACGTATGTGTCACTTAATCAAAAGTTGCATGCAGATTGTTTTGAAGAAATCATAACTTGCCTGCTTGAATGCAGTTTGTGTTTTTTGTTTTGTTTTTAAATGCATGTGCTTTGGCCCCATGTTGGACATTTGTATGTGTGTGCTGCCACGCTTCTCACAGACAGCGGAGGACGAGCTCACAAGAGCACCACGCTCTCACTCACTCTAACCTCCATGAAGAGATTCCAGAGTTCCCCAAACCTATGTGGGCTTGCAGGTACTCTTTCTAACAACTGCAAACTCACACACCCACTACTTCGCTTCGGTACTAAGCAATAGACGTACACTACCGTTCAAAAGTTTGGGGTCACCCAGACAATTTTGTATTTTCCATGAAAAGTCACACTTTTATTTACCACCGTAAGTTGTAAAATGAATAGAAAATATAGTCAAGACATTTTTCTGGCCATTTTGAGCATTTAATCGACCCCACAAATGTGATGCTCCAGAAACTCAATCTGCTCAAAGGAAGGTCAGTTTTATAGCTTCTCTAAAGAGCTAAACTGTTTTCAGCTGTGCTAACATGATTGTACAAGGGTTTTCTAATCATCCATTAGCCTTCTGAGGCAATGAGCAAACACATTGTACCATTAGAACCAGGGCTTTGAACCGGTTCAAGGAACGAAAACGAAAACCGGGAACTTTTTCTATTTCACATGGAACAGAAACGAAACCAGAAACTTTATTATTTTTTATGCTCCGGAACAGAAACGCTTATTAAAAATAATGGTAACCGGTTAATACCGGTTTTTATTTCGTTCCTCAAAGTTTCCGTAGCATACAAATAAAAAAGTCATTCTTCTCCTGCGCAAGTTTCTATGACCCGCTGGGGTTCACTTCCTGTGTGACGTTCGCTGACTGAATGGAGAGAGCGGGAGGGTGGACTACTATCACGTCTCCACATCTTAAATAAGAGGTAAATATTGCAGTCTATCGTTATTCGAAAACGTCAATTTCAAACACGATATCAATATATTTGTTCACGTTAATGAGAGGCTCGCGAACATTAAATGACGTTAACCTCTGTTAGCCTATCAATGCATAGGGCCTGACTAGCCTTTGGTAACGCACTAAACGAATTATCTTTCATTTTTGGCACTTTTTCTGTTTGTGTAGATGGGAAGACATACTGAGAATCCAAATCGCCAACATTTGAAATAATAATTGTTTTGAATTATTTCTTGTCTTATTTAATGAAGGTTGTAATAGAATTAGCCTACGTTTGGCTTAAGCTGGATGAGACAGAGACATAATTTTATAGCCATTTGTTAAACAGCTGACAGGGAACGTAATTAACCGTTCCGGGAACGAAATTTTTTTGTTCTAACCGGTTCGGGAACGTCTATTTAATGGTGGAACCCAAAACCGGGAACGTCAAAATTCCGTTTCTGTTCGGAACGAACCAATAGGAAAAAAATTCTGGTTCAAAGCCCTGATTAGAACACTGGAGTGATAGTTGCTGGAAATGGGCCTCTATACACCTATCGAGATATTGCACCAAAAACCAGACATTTGCAGCTAGAATAGTCATTTACCACATTAGCAATGTATAGAGTGGATTTCTGATTAGTTTAAAGTGAGCTTCATTGAAAAGAACAGTGCTTTTCTTTCAAAAATAAGGACATTTCAAAGTGACCCCAAACTTTTGAACGGTAGTGTATACGGGACGAGTTTTCCCAAAGCATTATAACACAAAAATCTAAATCCGATAATCCTCCTGTAATCTTTAAGCTGGATCCAGACCGGTTTAGAGCTCAGTTATTATTTGTTTATAATGGAGCGATTTCTCAATTCTGTCTCCAGAAAAGAGACAGAAGTTAGTGTCGCGGTCTAAAAAGACCAGCAAGGGCATTGCTGATCATGCTGACCCGAACGGCTTATATAACCAGTGCCTTTTGGTCCCTTACATGTGAGATCAGTGTTTGCATATAAATTGACAACCTCTAGCCAAGAGTCAGTCTATGTTTAATCAGCAGGCAGGAATTCCTCTTCACTCGATAAGCATCATTCACCCCTGTCTCCTGCTTTCCTGCTTTCTCTCACTCCAAATAACCAGCACTCAGGGTGGTTTGTTTTGGGCTTCAGTAGCTGTAACTGTTCCTCCCCATTACTTAAAAGGAAACAGACTTTCACAGGGGCTGGATTGTTGCCATACTTGTACCGCTCCATGGCAACAATTGTGTAGCCCATTGCTTTTTTCCTCGCTGTTTTTGCAGCCTTATTTCATTTGGCAGTGACCCTTTTTGTTTGAGCGGCTTTACGGACTGACCTCACACACACACACACAGTTTTATTGTTGAATTATTTTGTCTGTGAGAGAAGATGTATGGGTCATAAATACGCACAGTAGCCTTGCTTTAAGTGAGCGTAAAGTTAAGTTAAAAAAAACCAATATCAAAGGACTTTATTAAAGAGTTCGTAATCAAAAATTCGTGTGTGACCTCAAAAAGAGTCAAGACTCTGCGTTCTGATCTTAATATTTGTTTCGCTTTACGTAATTTTACTTGATAAGAGCAAAAACTCTCTTTCATCACTCCATCCAGTCTGTCCAAAGATCTTCCTCGGTCATGTTCTCCTGCTGTGAGCCGGCGCGATGGTCTGAAACATAGCAATTATATCTGATGAGCCACAGAATATTCACACGCACCGGACACTGATGAGTGTTCTAGAGCTTTAGCCATCTCTACAGGTGCTGCGTAGCTTCGAATCTTGGAATATTTCATGCTACAAAGCCATATTCAGTACACGGTCAGGTCGAAGCTTTACGTATGAGTTTTATAAGACGTGTATCTCAAACACCTAACTGCCTCTTTTCTTTTATGGTTTAGGCACAGAGTGTCCACTGACAGATTCAGGTAAATCCTTTTTTAGCAATTTTATTCTTAAAAATGATATTATTCTTCGAAACAATATTCATAATCCCAGATTAAACAAGTTATATTATATAAGCGTATCACGTGATTTATGGTAAACTAAAATGGAGCTGATATATTGTTTGTTTCATGTGGAATGTTCTAGATATGTGGTGGCACTACACCGCTGGAGATGCCCTGAGAAATGGCAACATGGCCACTTCCTCTTTGGCAGCTAAAGGATTCAGAAGTGTCAGGCCCAACCTGCAGGAAAAGAAATCGCCCACACCGGTAGGTTAAGCTCCATTCAGTTTGGCTCAGTATGTATCAGGAAGTTGTTTTTTTCCCCTTCCGCAGGACGTGCTTGTGGAAGTGCAGCGGACAAACGTCACTAAATTTATTGTTCTCTGTTGGGCAAAGGTAGCAAGCAGACGCATGTTTTGGCTTGTTCCTAACACAGCAGTTAAATTTGTAGTGCTTTTATTAATTACTGTTTTGCTCTTGGTTATGACGCACACTTGCATGAATGAGAGCTGTGACTGAGTTGCCTATTCTTGGGTTTCACGTGACGTCACATCCGCCTCATTAGTTATTCAAAACTTCAGCTGGTGGTCAACCAAGGCTCACTTAACAAAGCGTTTGTACGGAGAAGGTGCATTGCTCGCATGAAAAACGCCTTACGGTTGCGTTGTTTTAAGTTGTTCGAATCGATCAAACCGTGAAACTGATAAAAGTTCCTTCAGGGTTCCCCGTGAACTAATAAAAAAGGGTGAACGAACACAGGATTTCACAAAAAGACGTCGAGAAAGGTGGCTTTTGAACCTCTCAGTCGAAGCATGCTCGAGTTTGCAGTGATCACTTGGTGAAAGGTTTGTACTGTATCTCCCTCTCAGCTATGTCCTTAGTGTTTTCCAAGTACTTTTCTTGCTACGTGTCGTTATTTTACGGTACTTTTTTTTTTTTTTAATCACGAAGTGCTAAAGTCCCCAACTGTATCTTTGTTTACTCCTCACAAAGTCCATATGCATGAAGGTCGCGACAAAATTCTTACCCAGTCATACAGTTACAATGCGCCGTGTTCACTTGTCCGTCTTGTTTAACTAAGATCCAGATCTTTAAAGGGGTTTCTGATGATCTTTGTGAATGATTTAGCTGAGAGATAAGAGCCAACACAAGTGAGAATCAAGCCAACTGTTGTTTGTTTACACTTCAACTTGCAGCGCTTTGTTGTAAAGATGTGACTTACTAACCAGACTTACACGGGCAAAAACAATACAGGATTCATTCGGCAGCGACTTGATACCGAGGTCCTTTACCCAGCCACATACAAAAAAGTTGTAAACCTCCATACTCTTCCACGCATACTCTGATAAGTTATCGCTAGTTGTTTGCACTAAGGCAGCCGTTTTGGTTTGCTAGACCACCAGCTGTTTTACCGCAAGTGAAATCGCTAAGAAAAGTCACGTGACTAAAACCCAAGAATTGCCAAATTGCAAATCTAGAATGAAGAAGAGCCCTAATTTCATGTTTATGGAGAGCAGGATTGTGATGTGAGATATAATTTTTTGGTATGTTTGTGACTATCAGCACAAGCAGTAACCTGCTGATGGGAGAGGCAGAGGCATTCCCTTATGAAAACTCTGTAATGATTGTAACTGCAATGGTTTATAGATTTCATTCACAGATTTCCTGTGAGTAATTTTGTGGCAGAAATCACCAGATGGGGGCGGCACGGTGGTGTAGTGGTTAGCGCTGTCGCCAGGTCCAGGTCCGCCTTTCTGTGCGGAGTTTGCATGTTCTCCCCGTGTCCGCATGGGTTTCCTCCGGGTGCTCCGGTTTCCCCCACAGTCCAAAGACATGCAGGTTAGGTTAACTGGTGACTCTAAATTGACCGTAGGTGTGAATGTGAGTGTGAATGGTTGTCTGTGTCTATGGCTACGTTTACATTAGACCGTATCTGTCTCGTTTTCTTCGTGGATGCGCTGTCCGTTTACATTAAACCGCCTGGAAACGCCGGGAAACGGGAATCCGCCAGCGTCCACGTATTCAATCCAGATCGTGTCAGCTCCGGTGCTGTGTAAACATTCAGAATACGCGGATACGCTGTGCTGAGCTCTAGCTGGCGTCTCATTGGACAACGTCACTGTGACATCCACCTTCCTGATTCGCTGGCGTTGGTCATGTGACGCGACTGCTGAAAAACGGCGCGGACTTCCGCCTTGTATCACCTTTCATTAAAGAGTATAAAAGTATGAAAATACTGCAAATACTGATGCAAATACTGCCCATTGTGTAGTTATGATTGTCTTTAGGCTTGCCATCCTTCCACTTGCAAGTGGTAAGTGATATGCGCTGGGATCACACACACAGCGGCTCAGTCCCGAATCACAGCTTGTGCACTTCACTCGCGCGCTGTGTGAGCTGCGCAGGGCCGGAGTGCGCACCCTCCAGAGGGCACTCGCTGTTCAGGGCGGAGTGATTTGGAGCGCAGGATGCCTGCGGAGCCGAGCGTATCCGTGTATTGGCGTTGCTGTGTGCACGCAAATCGTGTATTGGTGTTGCTGTGTGCACGCTAATCGTTTTAAAAACGTTAATCTGATGACCCGCTGATACGGTCTAATGTAAACCCCACCTGAATTGACCGTAGGTGCGAATGTGAGTGTGAATGGTTGTCTGTGTCTATGTGTCAGCCCTGTGACGACCTGGCGACTTGTCCAGGGTGTACCCCGCCTTTCGCCCGTAGTCAGCTGGGATAGGCTCCAGCTTGCCTTCCTCAATAAATAAATGACCAAGTATAATATTTTTGTCTCATTTGTTTAACTGGGTTCTCTTTATCTACTGTTAGGACTTGTGTGAAAATCTGATGACGTTTTAGGTCATATTTATGCAGAAATATAGAAAATTCTAAAGGGTTCACAAACTTTCAAGCACCACTGTAAATACAAAATGTTCTGGTGTTCTGATGGATGGCAAATTCCTGTTTTTTTTTTTAATATGCACATCTGAGCTGTGTGTTTTTATTTGCTATGTATAGAATAATTCAGCTAGAGGTTAGATAGTAAATAAATAATAATTAAATGATTATATCAGCATATTGATGCTTGTATGTACTTGAAAGTAGAACCATATGATGTTCTGCATATCGTCCCCAGTATAAATGGACGGTTCTATTTGTTTATTTATTTGAATTTCCTTGTGAATAAGTATATTGGCTCGTATTATAACTTTCTTTTTGTCTTGCTGTCTTATTTCTTGCTTGTCTGCATGTTTTTATGGCTATACAGGGCCTTGCTCCTCACAGAGAGAGCTCTCGGCTGCATCCTGCTGACTGTAATCCAGGAAAATTTAGCCTCCATAATTATCCCACACAATGCCATGATGGCCCACTGCTCATAACACACAGCTCGTTCTCCAGGGGAGCAATGTCTGCAAGCTCAGAGCAGAACTCAAGAGGCAACCAGTTCTCTGACTCCAACACCAGTGACCCTAAACAGCCTCTCGGCTTTAGTAGTTTCCCCAGTGTACGCGGCCCTGAGAAACCTAGCATCCATCCATCACCTTTAGATCACCGTAACTCACAGTCCCCAGTTACGCAGAAAAAAAGACATGTAGCCTGTCTGTCCATATGCATTACACCAAGGCATCAGACAGAACCCAGATACACACAGACTCTGTCTCTCAGCCCCCATTCTCCACCCAAAAGGATGGACCCTTTGGATTCCAGAACAGTCATTCACCCTTCACTGCCCTCTGCAGTCCAACAAGTGGTATTCATGTTTATATTCATAGTTGCTATCCCATCATCATAATAACACCCGGCATATTTATAGCTCACCATGACAACGTACTAATGTCATTCAATCCTATCGTACCTTCGTATCATTTGGATTTTGTTGCATTTCTTTATTTCATTTTGGTACACAGCACTCGCAAGGCATTTTCATCTTAATCCTTATCTTTATGTTCATGGCATTTATTACAAGCGCAAAATTATTGCGACTGAAATGTGATAGTTTTACAATACAAAAAAAAAAACCTCTCCATCGTAGAAATGATGACATCTTTCCTAAGGCTGTAATAATTATAGATTGCTTATCGTTCTGCAATGCGGATAATACATGTTCTTTTGTCCATCTCGCAATCATTTCTTCCCCCCCCACACACAAATCAGAATGATATGACTTTCACAGCACTGTCTAATACACGGCAATCATCTCCATCAAACTGCCATGTTCTTCGACTGTTTCAGCCACTGCTCACCTGCCACTCTCCTCTGTGCCAGGCCTACCCAGGATCACTGCTGGCCTCCCACTCGTCCCCTAACAGGCCACACTTCTTCACCGACAGCACCTGCTCTAGGGCCTCTGACCATCATTCGTATCCTCTTTCCCACGGGCTTGCCCATTTCAACTCGGATCCATATCCAGGCCCGAGTGGCTGTTCTTCTCGTGCTCAGAGCGTGTCTTCCACGGCCATGCTGGAGGAGCTGAGAACGTGCGGAATAGACTCGGAGGGAGGTTCTGAGACCCCTTCACCCACCCACTGCCAGCTGAACAGTTCCACTGACAACATGGCGATAGACATCCCTACAGCTAGCTCTGCTAATGTAACTATTCCCCAGGCTCTGGCTCTCTGAACAGCTCTGCCATTCTGTTTTACAGTTTGCTTCCTGTTCTATATTTTCCACAACGGATCTCACCGCTTTTACCTGACTTTAGTCGACGTTTTCCTGTTTCAAATGTTCTCAACTTCTTAGCTTCCTCAGTCTTCTTTCTCCTCTCTTCGTGCATCCTTCCATTTGTTTCTCAATTTTTTTTTTGTACCTTTCCCACACATCCCCTTTGACCTTTCTCTTCATTTCTTATTCTGTTTGACTGGTTCGTGCCCACCCTCCATCCATTGCTCTTTCTCCCTCCCTATTCACTCTCTCCTGCCTTCTTTTATCCAGAATTCAAAGACTTAATCCACAGACACCAACCACACTGTGATTCACATTGACTGGTTTTACCGCCTTTGGCCTCTGGAATGTTTGTGTGTGGAACAATACTAATGATAGTCTAGTTCCAGACCCACATTTACTTTTTCTCAGGACTTTGCGAACTGCGTTTGCCTTTCAGCTTCCCTTAATCTCATAGTTCACTCCGGTTCTAGGATCCTTATGGGTTCTTTGTAGAGAGATCTTGGGTTTGGGTCCAGGATGAGATCATAGTGGTATTGTGATTGTACCTAAACAATACCAGTGTAGGGGGAAATAGCTGTAGCAAAAGCGTACCACACCCTGCTTCCTCTCTGCGCTCTTATTCTTTGTCTATTAACGCTTTGTCTTTATCCTTTTGACGTGATTACTTCCCGATTAAAGCCGTAGTAACGTGAAACAATACTGTGAAAATCAATTTTTCATGTCCTATAGTTTTTTTTTCCTTTTATAATTCCGTATACCGCTAATAACCCGGCGTTTTGTTTCTTCTTTCTTACATCTAACATTGTCATTGGTCATTCCACAGGGTTTTGCTACTCTCTGCTCTTTTGAAGTGTCTCAAACCTTCATAGATAGAACACACACTATGGTCCAATCGTAATATCAAGCATAATAGCTCATAATGGTGATGAATGACACTTTACATTGTGTTACATTAATACCATCTGTTTTTTTTTTTTCTTTCCTCAATTACCAAGGGCCAAATGACTGTGAATGGAAGTGTGACTGCAGGCCTAAAGAGTCACCTCCAAAGACCCTTCTCCCCTTCCACGTACCCTCCTCTTCCCTCTTTCAGCCCTAGTCTCACAGCCATGCAGCAGGGCCGGAGCACTCGTGAGTACAAATTGCAGACAAACCGGAATTTGATAAAGTGATTTAGAAATACGTTTACCCTTGATCCTTTAATCCCGAAAAATCCGAAACTGATAACTTTTAAGCACGTGAAAAGGTTTATCCGGTTAAAGGTAAATAGTCTGAGGTATTTACGTTTAGAAATGTGTGCAGCCAAATGCACCATCCATCACAAAGGAAAGGTAAACTGTTTCACTCCTCGCACTTCTTGATAAGGCACTTGCGTGGCATGTCAAGCTGTAATACATTGCTAAAGAGTGTGAACATGCAGCCACAGTTTAGTTCACTGACAGCACAAGTGATGCTTCCTTGTTTAGTTCGCATCAGATGATCTCTCTAATCCCAAGTGGGAAGTGAGAGCTGTGTTAGAAAGTGTTTGAGGCTAGATACAAGAGGATTAACACAATTTCCATACATATTGAGGCTGTATCAGAATAAGAGCCTCCTCAAAACCTCAGGTAGTGCATTCGTGTGTGGAGACAGATGGAGCACGACTGTATGTTGGCATTTATGAATTTATTATATTCGTTTTATCTCTTGTGACGTAGGTTCCCAAATTCAATTAAATAGAATCACTGCGAGGGCGGCATGGTGGTCCAGTGGTTAGTACTGTCGCCACACAGTACACTGTAAAAAATGTCCGTAGAATTAACAGTGAATTTATGTAAAATCATGACCTAAAAAAACTGTAAATACAAAAACAATGAAGCAGTGTGTAATTTACATCAATATACTGTAAAACTCCTAACCAAATACCACTGTTAATTTAACAGTAAGAATATGTTGAATTGATCATATTTTTTTTGTAGAATTTACAAATTGTTGTAGTTTAAAGACAGACAAACTCATCATCTCTAGCCGCTTTATCCTGTTCTACAGGGTCGCAGGCAAGCTGGAGCCTATCCCAGCTGACTACGGGCGAAAGGCGGGGTACACCCTGGACGAGTCGCCAGGTCATCACAGGGCTGACACATAGACAAACAACCATTCACACTCACATTCACACCTACGGTCAATTTAGAGTCACCAGTTAACCTAACCTGCATGTCTTTGGACTGTGGGGGAAACTGGAGCACCCGGAGGAAACCCACGCGGACACGGGGAGAACATGCAAACTCCACACAGAAAGGCCCTCGCCGGCCACGGGGCTCAAACCCAGGACCTTCTTGCTGTGAGGCAACAGCGCTAACCACTACACCACCGTGCCGCCCGACAGACAAACTGTAATACTGAAACAGAATGTGATAGTTAAAATTACATCATTGCCTTGTTAAAAAAATTTAAAAAATGCCCACCGTCGTGGCTCAGTCGACTAAGGCGCCATACCGGGGACCCGGGTTCGATTCTAGCCCGAGGTCATTTCCCGATCCCTCCCCGTCTCTCTCTCCAGCTCATTTCCTGTCTCTACACTGTCCCATCCAATAAAGGTGAAAAAAGCCCCAAAAAAATCTAAAAAAAAAAAATCTGTACATTGAATACCTGTAAAATTTACATTTAGTTATCATTATTGTACATGGAATCCCAGTGAAATGTACAAGTTATTCTGTAATGTTGTTTATATTTCACTGTATTTTTAACAGGATTATTCTGGCAACCACAGCTGCCAGTGTTTTTCCGTAAAAACAACGGATTTTTTTTTTTACAGTGTAAGAAGGTTCTGGGTTCGATCCTCGTGGCTGAACAGGGCTTTTCTGGTTGGAGTTTGCATGTTCTCCCCATGCCTGCATGGGTTTCCTCCCACAGTCCATGCAGATTAGGTCAACTGACTACTCTAAATTGCACCTCACCAATGGGTGTGGTTGGTTGTTCATCTATGTGTTAGCCCTGTGATAGATTTGCGACCTGCCCAGGGTGTACCTGACCTGAAGTCAGCTGGGATTGGCTCCAGCTTCCCTACAATCCTGACGGATAAGCAGTATAGATGATGGATGGATGGAAAATCATTGCATCAATTACTACGAACAGCATTCTCACCTTGTCTGTCTGACCCTGCCTTTCCCCCTCCAGCTGCTGGGTCCATTTCTCCAGTCTCTGCCACTGTGGGTTCACTGACTTCTATGCATGCACCAGATGATGAAAGGAGTGGAACAATGGGCAGACCTCCCCAGTATTCAGGCATCGGCCCTGTGGATGAGTCTGGAATTCCTATCGCCACCAGGACTGTAAGTAGACCATGACCACTGGCTTTGCTGTGGGGTTTTTTTTTGTGTGTGTGTGCTTGTATATCTGTGTGTACACTGATGTTATGTAGTCAAGCATTGAATTTGTAGCTTTGTATTATGAAAATACAACTGTTACATTATTGGCATTTACAGTGTCTTGCAAAAGTATTCGTCCCCCTTGATGTTTGTCCTGTTTTGTCGCATTACGAGCTCGAATTAAAATGGATTTTTGGGGGGTTAGCACCATTTGATTTACACAACATGTCTACCACTTTAAACATGAAAATTGTTGTTTTATTGTGACACAAACAATAATTAAGATGAAAAAACAGAAATCTGGAGTGTGCATATGTATTTATCCCCTCCCAAAGTCAATACTTTGTAGAGCCACCATTTGATGCAGTTACAACTGCAAGTCTCTTGGGGTATGTCTCGATTAGCTTAGCACATCTAGCCACTGGGATTTTTGCCCATTCCTCAAGGCAAAACTGCTCCAACTCCTTCAAGTTAGATGGGTTGCGTTGGTGTACAGCAATCTTCAAGTTATGCCACAGATTCTCAATTGGATTGAGGTCTGGGCTTTGACTAGGCCATTCCAAGACAGTTAAATGTTTCCCTTTAAACCACCCCAGTGTAGCTTTAGCAGTATGTTTAGGGTCATTGTTCTGCTGGAACATGAATCTTCGTCCCAGGCTCAAACCTCTGGCTGACTCAAACAGGTTTTCCTCCAGAATTGCCCTGTATTTAGTGCCATCCATCTTTCCTTCAGTCCTGACCAGCTTTCCTGTCCCTGCAGATGAAAAATATCCCCACAGCATGATGCTGCCACCACCATGCTTCACTGGTGTTCTCAGGGTGTTGGGTTTGCGTCACACATGGCATTTTCCATGATGGCCAAAAAGATCAATTTTTGTCTCATTTGACCAGAGAATCTTCTTCCATGTGTTTGGGGAGTCTGCCACATGCTGTTGGGCAAACTCCAAACGTGTTTTCTTAAGCAATGACTTTTTTTCTGGCCACTCTTCCCTAAAGCCCTGCTCTGTGGGGTGTACGGCTTAAAGTGGTCCTATGAACAGATACTTCCATCTTCGCTGTGGATCTTTGCAGCTCCTTCAGTGTTGTTTTTGGTGTCTTTGTTGCATCTCTGATTAATGCCCTCCTTGCCCGGTCTGTGAGTTTTGGTGGGCTGCCTTCTCTTGTCAGGTTTGTAGTGGTGCCATATTCTTTCCATTTTGCTATAATGGATTTAATGGTGCTCCCTGGGATATTCAAAATTTGGCATACTTTTTATAACCCAACCCTGATCTATACTTCTTCACAGCTTTGTCTCTGACCTGTTTGGAGGCTCCTTGGTTTTTATGTTGCTTGAATATTAGTGTTGCAGAGTCGGGGTCCTTCCAGAACAGGCTGAGTTATACAGACATCATGTGACACTTTGATTGCACACAGTTGGACCTTAATCAACTGATTATGTGACTTATGAAGTGAATTGGTTGGACCAGCTCTTATTTAGGAGTTTCATATGAAAGGGGGTGAATACCTGTGCACAGTCCAGATTTCTGTTTTCTCATCTTAATTATTGTTTGTGTCACAATAAAACCACAATTTTCACCTTTAGAGTGTTAGGCATGCTGTGTAAATCAAATGGTGCTAACCCCCCAAAAATCCATTTTAATTCCAGCTTGTAATGCAACAAAACAGGACAAACACCAAGGGGGATGAATACTTTTGCAAGACACTGTAGCAGATTCGCTTATCCAGAGTGACGTACAGTACAACATACCCAGAGCAGCCTGGGGAGCAGTTCGGGGTTAGGTGCCTTGCTCAAAGGCACTTCAGCTATTCCTGTTGGTCCAGAAAATCGAACCAGCGACCTTCTGGTCCCAAAGCTGCTTTTCTGACATTAGGTCATGGCTTCCCCAATTGTGTTATGAAAATACAATTGCCTCAAACATTCATATGAATGTTTGAGGCACTTGTACATCTGAGTAACTGCTGTTTTGTTTGTTGTTAATTTAGACTGTGGACAGGCCAAAAGACTGGTACAAGACTATGTTCAAGCAGATTCATGTGGTGCATAAACCAGGTGGGAACTTTTTACACAGTTATATCCCATTATATTCATAATTTTAACCAAATCCATGTCATGAAACGTCCATAATATGCAAAACATTAAGGAACTCCTGACATTATTAAGTAGTATGTTCAACTCCTTGAAACTGTTCAGATTAGATACTCATTTCCTCCGTCCACCCTGAGCATAATCAGTTACTTTTAATGCTTTTCATGTGCAACCAAATCCGTATCATCCTTTCAATGTTTTGAAATATTGTGTGTGATCTTTATTACTTCTGTAATAAAGCGTGCAATAGGCGAATGGCTTTAGATAAATCCCAGTACATGCAGGTCATCTGCTCTTGCCGTGTGTCTATGGCTCAAGCTTTCTAAGATCAGTCTGCAGAGAGAGGAACTGACAAGTTTTTTTTAAATTGTGCAACCTTAAAAGAGCTTCAGTCAGCAGACTGTGGATTAGAGCTGAATCATTACTGGGACCTGATTGCGCAGCCCCACTCGTATCTGTGCAAATGGAGATTACAGAGGTCAAAGGGACATGTGCACTGAGCAGGAACAACAAGTGATCTCCCTGCTTAAATCACGCTGAACTTTAAATTATTTTTATTTTAAGTCTCATAGCACTGAAAAATGGGTCATGTTTGCGTGAATAACACTTGACCTAATCATTTTTTTTTGTTTCTGTTTACAATCTGTTTTTACAGAGTTTGAATATTCTGCTCCTCGTACTGCAACTCGGCCAACTACGAATGATGGTGTGTGTCCTGTTCACGTTCTCTAGAATTACGCAATCATCAGTAATCGTTCCTGGTTACTGCTGACACGTTTTGCAATTAACAATGAACAAGAAATGCTAGTTTTGTCCACAGCAAAATTCCCAGTGTTGCATTAACATGTAAAGATCAGCTGGTGACAAATGTTTAAGCACCGTAAAATTCATTTTAATGTATTTGCAAATGGATTTTTTATTATTATGATCTTTCTGTGTTTTTACAGAGAAGCATAGTCCAAGTAATAATGTCCAGGCACACCCTGCACCTAAGAGCAGTACATACAGACCCATAACCAAGAGCATCTCTGATAATGGCACATGTGGATTCAAAACATCCAGCTCCTCTTCCCTCGCAACTTCATCATCAGCTCAGCCAATGTCTCACAACCGTGATACCCGTCAGAGTGGCAGCAGCACCCCAGACATGTGAGATCACTTCCTTCTCTGTCTCATACTAACTGTTAAAAAGCATTAGCCTGGCTAACGCGACTTCAAAGCTCTCCGAGCTATTGGTCTGGCCAAGATATTAAGCCCAACCATTTCCCAGAGCCCGTGGTTGACCCGCCTCCCTGAAATGCCTCAGTTTGCTACTGGTCGAAGCCAGAAAAGGCTGTGACGAAGCTTAAACCAATCACATCACTCTTTCCTCTGACGTATGCGACGCGACGGGGCTAACTGGTAGATTAAACTCTTACCGAAGCCGGTCGGGAGCAAGGCGAAAACGTCCTTCCTTTCAATAAATACCTCCAGGGCTGCTCTTTGCTCCGTTTTCAATGAGAACTTCCCGTTGAATGCTTTCAATACAGCATCTATGCGTAATAGATGCGGAAGCGTGAATGAAGCGCTTCCGGCATAGATTCTGTAAACAATCTATGGCTTCCGGTCGCAGTTCTACTACATCAGTACCTTGAACACGCCTCTACCCAGGGCCGTTGGAGATGCTCAAAGTTGATTGGTTCCCGATTTTTCGGGAGCTTGGAAGAGCTGGAGATAGCTTGCCTGGCCAGACTAAGCTCGCAACAGGCCCTCGTGTTGCGTCACGCTTAGGATGGGCGGGCCCAGGCTAAAAAAGCATGGGTGGGCTTGTCTAATGTAAAGTTGAGCCTGATGAAGTAAGATGAAGCAGACTGTCTGTCATCTCAAGAGTGTATATTATACATGTAAGACACTGAAATCTCAGGCTCGTCCAAAACTCTGGTTGTTATAGAATATTACTTAAAACCATTTTATGTGCTCTTCTCTTGTGCTCTTAGGAATCAGTGGGGTCCTCCAGATAGAAAAGTGGACACTCGCAAATACAGAGCCGAGCCCAGGAGTATCTTTGACTACGAGCCAGGGAAATCCTCTATTCTAGATCAAGAGAAAGCAGTAAGTGTACTCTGACACACACACACACACACACACACACACACACACACACACACCATTTAGGAGCATTGCAAACAGTTAAGATGATGTTACCAGTGATATTTGAAGTGATTTCAGCTTCAGATAAAAGAATGCATAGAGACAATACAGAGCTCACAAAATGTTTTGCGATTGGTATTCCTCTGGAAATTATAATAAACAATATTAGCAGCGCTCCCCGCACACAAAGCAGAGCCCCATACTGAAGAGAATACAGTACGGTAATGCATCGACCTGATTTTTTTTTTTTTATGGCTTTTAACCATACAACGTCTGTACATACAAACGACGAACATGTACCACCAAAGGGAACCCACTCATAAGTGCAAGGCAACGTATCTCATGATCACCAGACAACGAAATTTGTATCTTTATTTATATAAGATAGATGGGTTTTTACCCAGTGCTTATTTTTAATTTGCTTTTTTAAAAATAACATGGGATTATTTACTAACACATTTTACGGAAAAGATTCACAGCAATTTCATATAAAACGAGTTAAAAGAGTTTTATTTGTCCACTAGCTTGTTGGACAACTGACAGTTTCTGTCATGTCAGCGCAGTAGACGGATGTAAGTGCAGGAAGAGTTTTATTGAAAACACGCTAGCAAACCTCCAAAACAGAGACAAAGGCAGAGTCGAAAAACAGGCAGTGGTCGAGTGAGGCACAGACAAGATATCAGAGGTAATACAGTACAAAAACACAAACACGGGTCAAAACCAGAAAAGCGATACAAAATACAAGGCTTGGTAACATCAGACGCAGGGTACAGAGCGCATACTTCACAAAGTCTGTGTGTTACTGAGAGTCCTTATATGTGTGCGCTGTGATTGCACTCTAAACAGGAACAGGTGCAGGGTCATTAGTCTTAATGGTGGTGCGCATGCACCAATGCTCACTGATGTAACCAGAAAGCTGTTTGACATATCAAGTTTGATATTCGTTGGTAACTATATAGTAATGATGTAAAGTGAAGGCACTGGCTCACTGCTGTCCACCAGGCAGTCAGCAGAGTCACACCATAATAAATGTCATGGTGTTGTTTCTGGCGCATCACATGCGGTGTCAAAGAAAAGAATAAATATGTATTCGTAACTGCGATGCGTATCTCTTTATTGGTTTCACTGTCACAAGACAATGCAGCAGTTTATTGACATGAAATACATGACACTACACAATTCAATAGTTCATATGCTATAATATCGTTATTCTAGTCAGGTTGATTTTGTGCCCTTGCAAGTATTTTGCTCATACATTCATCAGGAGGGGCAGCACGGTGGTGTAGTGGTTAGCGCTGTCGCCTCACAGCAAGAAGGTCCGGGTTCGAGCCCTGTGGCCGGCGAGGGCCTTTCTGTGCGGAGTTTGCATGTTCTCCCCGTGTCCGCGTGGGTTTCCTCCGGGTGCTCCGGTTTCCCCCACAGTCCAAAGACATGCAGGTTAGGTTAACTGGTGACTCTAAATTGACCGTAGGTGTGAATGTGGGTGTGAATGGTTGTCTGTGTCTATGTGTCAGCCCTGTGATGATCTGGCGACTTGTCCAGGGTGTACCCCGCCTTTCGCCCGTAGTCAGCTGGGATAGGCTCCAGCTTGCCTGCGACCCTGTAGAACAGGATAAAGCGGCTGGAGATAATGAGATGAGATGAGACATTCATCAGGAGACTGGCTAGTGGCCTAGTGGTAGCGTGTCGGCCTCTTGCTCGGGAGATCGTGAGTTCTATTCACGGTCGGGTCATACCAAAGACCATCATAAAAATGGTACCTTCTGGCAAGGCATGCTGCAATACAGATGCGAGTGGGGAGTTAAACTCTTGTGGTTACCAGAGGGCTAGCCCCCCACTACAACCCTAGCTATGTAATAGGCGAGAGGCTGAGGGCTGCGGAAACGGAGATCTGCGCCACACGGCGCGGGAAGGACTTTAACTAACTTAACATTCATCAGGAGCTCTACTTTTAGGCACTGCCTAAATATCTGTATTAACACACTGTGATCCTAGCAGGCATTGTTAAATACATCAACCTCAAATGTGTCAAATTGTCATCGGTGGCAGAGACCATTAGTAATGTTAATATTGCACCATCTGTTTTCAGTCGAAGCTAAATAGCAAACGTGTCTCAGAAATACATTTTCTATTATCTTGATAAGGAGAATTTCTCGGGCTACACTGAATAACAGAATGCTCAGATATTCCTTAGTTACATTGGTATTAGTTTCTCTCTTTTTTTTTTAAGTCTATTTATGTAGCACCAAGTAGGCAGTGAAATAGTGGTTTCTTCATTATATGTTCAAATCATGAGACGTTTGAGATTCACTAATATGTCGATAATTTCCTTGAACATTGTCACTCCTAGGTAACTACTGATCCAAGACAACGTTGGACATACATCTGCGTAAATGTATGCCTGCGTTAAAGTCATAATATGAGAGGACTCAAGCTGGATACACAAGATTAACACCGACAACATTTTTTGTACCTGTCATTGTTGCTACTGAAACAAGTATGCTGTACGACTGTACCGTAGGTTTATTTCTGGGTTCCCTGAAAGTAACCAGGCTATTGTTGATATTGATATTGTTACGGACTTTTTGCTTGTGTGAAAAATACAAACAGTTAGTGATATTTCTCCAACTATATAACACTATGGGTCACGGGCGATTGCTCTAAGACAACGAGGGAGGCTCAGCCTCCTCTAAAATTGACGAACATCGTGTAGGATGAATTGCGCTAGGCTTATGTTATAGCCGACCTTATAACATTGCTATTTCAGATCCAGAATCATAGAAATATATGTGCTCAACCCAACTACAGTGCGAAATCATTCCGTTATAACTTTCCCCAGTTCGCCTAATGTGTGCGTGAGTTTTTCCCCCTTGTGACAACGCGATGCAGCCCAGCCTCAGTGGACTTCAATGGCATTTGGGAACTATGCGCTTTTCAATATCAAAATGCAAGACGATTATTGGACAAATACTGCGAAAATGCCCGCCCACCGGACTCCCAGCCTCACAGTGGGAGGGACATGGCAGTTTCCGCGAGGAGACTGGTGATTGGTGAAAGCGGCCGGATATTTTCTTTGATTGACAGCTTGTTTCAAATATAGACAGGCAGCGGTGAATTTCAGTTCAGTCCCATGCGGATTCGCAAGTGCTGTGGTGTATTGTAAGAGATCAGCTTACATTTCGATTTCATTCATTACATACGGTTTCTACCAGCTTTTTTAGTTTGTATATATTTTCATTGTAAATAAAGTGTAAATATAGTGTTGTCAAGTTTGCTATCTTAGTTCCAGAAATTTCGTTTATTTGAGTGACTGAACTTGAACTTGAGGGGGCTAGTCAGCTAGCAAGAAAGCTGCACACGGATGCCAAGCATTGCTGATTTAATTTTGGCGAAGCCATTTGCCAGTGTTCCTTTCGAGGAAAAAATTAAAATTAAAGAGCAGGGTAGACCAACGCCTCAAATTGACTTGGTGAAAAAGGTAGGGAATAATACTCGTTCCTTTCAGCTCTCCTGGTACGAGAAAGTGAATTGGCTAACAGCAAGTGACCCACATCAACAACAGTAAATAGGCTACTTTAGTAATATGTCATGGATGGACCAAAAATATAGAATCTATTTAAAATGTTTATGCTGAATATATTATATTGGAATATATATTTTTCTGGATATGAATTAAACACAGCTACAATTTGGAAAACATTTTTAAACAAAAACACAGCCGAGAACATTTCACACTACAGACCCGGATTAAAAGTGAAGGGTTATCAAAATTGTCAATAAAACATTTCTCAGTCAAAATAAGTAAAATATAGGGAAAGTGTCATTGAATGAAATGTGTGGCACCCAGCTCTATGTTTGGCTCCCCAAGGTCAGTGCTTGTGCCTATTCCAGAACACTCTGCTGTTACTGCTGAGGTTTCTGACAAAGAGCTGCTTTCAATAATGATCAATTTTTAAACAACATGCCACAATTTTAAAATATAAAATGTTAACATATACCCCCCCCCCAACACCACCATCATGTATATTGGACAGTAGGCTAATGGGCCAAAAGAACCTGTTATTTCACAGTTTGTGACCCTGCCAACAATCAGCCAGATCAGAGGCAAGAGTATGGGCAAAATTGATGTTTTTTCTTTTTTCTTTTAAAATCTGGAAATATTGTAACCGACTAGCCTCCCCTGTTTGAAAGACTACCAGCCGCCACTGCTATAGGTGTTATTTCAGCGGACTTCATTTTATTTGCACCGTCACCAGTGTGTACTATCAATACATTGTTGCCATCTGCTGGATATATTTGGACCTACAATAACATACAAACAATTTGGTTAATTATGAATATTACTATACTTAGAGGTATTTGGGAATGTGTTTGGAAACTCTAATGAGGATTCAGAGCCTGTAAAATGCTTTTCAGGCCTGCTTTACTTATTTTAAATGATTTCTAATTTTTTTTTTTACTTTGTATGGTGTTAGTATTATTGGAAAATGATAATAATTTTGGCGGCACGGTGGCGTAGTGGTTAGCGCGGTCACCTCACAGCAAGAAGGTCCGGGTTCGAGCCCCGTGGCCGGCGAGGGCCTTTCTGTGCGGAGTTTGCATGTTCTCCCCGTGTCCGTGTGGGTTTCCTCCGGGTGCTCCGGTTTCCCCCACAGTCCAAAGACATGCAGGTTAGGTTAACTGGTGACTCTAAATTGACCGTAGGTGTGAGTGTGAATGGTTGTCTGTGTCTATGTGTCAGCCCTGTGATGACCTGGCGACTTGTCCAGGGTGTACCCCGCCTTTCACCCGTAGTCAGTTGGGATAGGCTCCAGCTTGCCTGCAACCCTGTAGAACAGGATAAAGCGGCTAGAGATAATGAGATGAGATAATAATTTTGAAGATAACTGTTATTATTTTTTTCGCAGTCCGGTTTCTATCAAATCGTGCGCTCTGATTGGCTCGCGAGCGGTCCGGAATCCTACGATCCGGAGCCCGGTTACGGACCTTTGGCAACTCGCTCATTCACAACAACAACAAACATAGTAGCAATTTTTTGTCAACATTTATTTTCGCATTTCTCAGTATAATAGCATTAATTTTACAGCATAGATACCGATAACGACAGTGTTCACAGCGAAAGCGAGTTTTATTTTTGGAAAATTCCAAGCTGACATAGCTTGTCAAACAGGTTTTTGACGAGCTTGTAGCAGGTTTGTTCTAAATATGGTTTCCCTTTCGGGTGCTCTCATTTTCTGTTAAAATTTGGTAAAGAAAAAAATAAATATATTATTTACCAGCTTAAGGTCAGTCCGTTTCGTGAAATACCGTGACCTCGGCCTTGAAAATACTGACTTCGGCCCAGAGGCCTCGGTCAGTATTTTCAAGACCTCGGTCATGGTATTTCACGATATGGGCCGACTTTAAGCTGGTAAATAATATATATTTATGAAATGCAGTAGTTATGTTATCTGACTAAGTGGTTGGACTAAGTGGTCTCAGTTGGAATGGGAAGGGTACGGCTGCTGACCGTTACACTGCTACACAACATCCCATTTTTGTTGTACTATGTATTAATATTTAGGATATTTTAGAAATAATGTCTTAACAAATATTCATGGTTCACAGTTTCTATCTTGTCAAAGCCATTCCTTATGTTGACACTTGCATGTCTATGGCCATTACTCCTTTTCACTCCTGTTCCCTCTCTCATCCCTCTCCTCTTTCCCCACTTTTGTCCATTCTACAACCAGAAGAGTAACTTAACACCAGAAGAGCTAGCTTTAGAGAATGAGCCCTGGTATAAGTTCTTTGCAGAGCTGGAGTTTGGACGGCCGGTAAGTGGGGTGTAGTTGTGTGTTTGGTTTGACTCTGCTAGCATGGCACATACAGTGGGAAGCTTGTTGGCTTCCATAGTAGTTTCCTTATTGCTGTAGTCAGGTCTGGAATGACTGGTTGGAATGAGCAGAAACATTTAGGGCAGCCTCATGATAATGAGTGAAAATCAAGCGATCAACCAATTAACTGTAACTTGATCAGTTCTGCTCCGACCTTCCAACATTTTAGCCTTGTGTCTCATTGTGTCACCAAGTGCCTCTGTTCTTCACACATCCAGCTCTGCGGTTTTTATCACATGCAAATGGCCTGTCTGATTTTGAGACCACTTGCATGACGACATATTGCTTTGTTGAACGGTGTAAGGGCTAATGGTAGTGACCAGTAGTTAGTCCTGTGTGCAGTGATGCTAATCGTGTGCTAGTGTGTAGTGGCATGCCATCTGATTCTTCTCCTACAGTCAGGTAACTACTTCCTCCTTTTTTTTCCCCTTTCATTTCTGGCTCACCTCAACTCCTGCTTTTTCTCCCTCCTCTGGGTCAAGCCTCCTAAAAAACGCCTGGATTATGATCCAGAGAGTGCTCTTCGAATCCATAATGAGGTAATGATGGAGTGGGGAGGAGAATGAGTGATAAATAAATGAACGAAAGAAGATAAGTGATACAAAAATACATAGTGGTGCAACAGACAATCCATCACCCTGTTGTTGGTGTAAGTTCATGAAAGCAAAATTGGCCATGCTCTGTGGGTGGGAGGGATAGAATGACTCTCTCCCCTGTCAATCAGTGCGACTCTAACCAATCATAGGTGTCTGTGAGCTCATGTGTACAGAAGAGGGCAGTTAGAGCTTTCTTCCATGTGTGGTCAACTGCCCTGTGACGTAGCATGAGCACCAGATTAGAAAAGATGCAGTTGTGGCTCAGACGAAGCACACGTCAACCTTTATCTGCCCTAGTTGGTAGCTGTTGTACGATACAGGAGAACTAGAGCGGCAGCTGCAATTATCGACAGTCCATAATTATTGACACTTTTTCAGATTTACCAATAAAAACAATTTTACAAAGGTGAGTTTCAGTTACAACAGTTATTATTGGTTAATTAATCAACCGGAAACCCCCCCTCGCCATCTGATCTTGTCGTCTGATGACAGAGATCATTACCTGAGATGGAATTTTTTTTTTTTTAGCACGATCAGCAATTTGAGGAAAACCCAGACGTTATCATCGCAGGTAAGCGTGGTGGAAAGATCATGGACATGTTTTTACTGATCAAATTCACCGATATTTCATGATCTCCTTGTCGAAACCTACTTTGTTTCTTACGCTTTCATTTGACAGTCGCCATTTTGTATCTAAACGCGCGTTTGAGAAGTCACGTGAGGTGTCGATAATAGTGATCACGTTCACTGGTGTCCACCATTATCGACACCCTGTGGAATTAAGTGACATCTACAACTGTTATGGATCGATCTTTGTGGAACATTGTTGAAGTAGATGAAGTACTTTAAAAAAAAAATGCTGTGATTTATAATAATTTTTTTTTCTGATTCATAACAGAATGGAAGTTTATAGAGTATTTGGAATCCGATTGCAATAAATAGAATTAGATCAGAATTAAATTTCTAGCATATAAAAAATTACATGCTTGAAATATTCAGATTTTTCTATTCCATTCAGATTTTTTTTCAGTTTGTTGTAAATACCTACCACATATTACAATATCAGTCGTCATTTTATATTTTTAGATGTAAAAATATAAAGTTTTGGTTTGAGGAATGACATGCGACCTTTGAACTGGATTTTCATGTGGTTACAACATCAATTCCCCGTTGACATTTATTGGTAAACTACAAAACTCGAAATTAATACAAACAACAACGGATGATTAACAAAATGTGATCTACGAAAATACTTAGAAAGTGGAACAAAAAGATTTTCTGACACAGGTTAAACATTACCAGGTCATTTGTTTACAAACATTAGAATTACTTCCTGATTTACATAAGCACTGACATCGATATATTAATCTCATCTCATTATCTCTAGCCGCTTTATCCTGTTCTACAGGGTCGCAGGCAAGCTGGAGCCTATCCCAGCTGACTATGGGTAAGAGGCGGGGTACACCCTGGACAAGTCGCCAGGTCATCACAGGGCTGACACATAGACACAGACAACCATTCACACTCACATTCACACCTACGCTCAATTTAGAGTCACCAGTTAACCTAACCTGCATGTCTTTGGACTGTGGGGGAAACCGGAGTACCCGGAAGAAACCCACGCGGACACGGGGAGAACATGCAAACTCCGCACAGAAAGGCCCTCGCCGGCCACGGGGCTCGAACCCGGACCTTCTTGCTGTGAGGTGACAACGCTAACCACTACACCACTGTGCCGCCCTGTACTAAATAAGTATGTAAAACAAATTTTAAATGAAAACTATGTTTTATTGACCTGGCGACTTGTCCAGGGTGTACCCCGCCTTTCGCCCGTAGTCAGCTGGGATAGGCTCCAGCTTGCCTGCGACCCTGTAGAACAGGATAAAGCGGCTACAGATAATGAGATGAGACTATGTTTTATTAACTTAATACCACATACCGAATTTTTTTTTTTTTTAAATAAATCATCTGGCTGTCGATAACTGTGGACAAATGTGTCGATAATTGTGGAACGCTGTCACGTGATCTGATACGCTAAGTAATCGGGAATCAACTCATTTTTTTCCAGTGGAAGTGTGTGTAATTATTCATGCACAATTTACGTATTGAAAGTCTTTTCTACTTTTGCAACAGCCAAAAGATCGTTAGGGTGTCGATAATTGTAGCCGCCGCTCTAGTAGTTAGTGGGAGGAAATGCCAAATTGTCCACAATTGGGTGAGAACGAGGTAAAAATAGAAAATGATTAAGAGATGGGTGGATTTCTGAATATGAGATAAAGAAAACTTACCGTACAGTAAGACAAAATATTGGTTCATGTTACTTCATTTTCATCACATGCTCATCATTCTCTGTCAAAAACATCTTTCTCTTTTGTTAAAACCATCTAATTAGAAACGAGATGCAATATAAGCAATGGACATTAGTTATATGCACAAAAATGTCTCGGTGTACATGATTCATGATTTCCTGTGCTAGGTGTTTTGTTGTGAGACAAGAGAACTAGTTGGAGTAAGTCAAGGATGTAGACGTGCTTCTCAAAGGCTCAAATGACATCCCATTTCACATCAGCTGTGTGGATAAAATTAGCCTGCTGCCACTTCTCTCAGTTAAATATAGTCTTTGTTTCTACTTATGTTTACAACTCGCATATATGTGCGGATAAGGCAACTTTGAGTCGTTTTATTTCTTTAGGATTAACAATTATCCAATACATCATCAATCACGCTGACTGAATAGTATGAAACGTGTGAGATGGTGAAACGGTGGGTGCTCAAAATTGCACTTACGTTTGGAAGACTGCTATAAAACCATACAGAGCGCTACTTAAAATTGCAGTGCGGCTTCACAGCCCTATTAAGAGCTTGCAGGCGAGGTAGCTGTCACTTGCTCCTGTTATTTATGTTGACTGGCGTCGCATGTGTCACAGCAAGCGGACATTCCAGCCACCTCACCCAGGCTACTTTTAAAGCCTGTTCAAAAAAAAAAAAAATAGATGGCCAGCTCCCACAGCTCAACAGAATAACTCCAGTTGAGCCACCTCAGAGCTTCAGTCGAAGGGAAAATGGTTATTTACTACAGCCATGTGCACAAGGAATTCCCTGCTTCATTTGACATCGAGACCATTGTAAGTGTTCTGCATCCAGCTGCTCTGCAAGCGGCTGAGCTTTTCTTCTCAGGCACTCTTCCTGCCTTTTGGAAAGACAGCGAACGTGTAATTTGAGAAAAAAGATGGCAAATATGGTATTTGGGGCCACTTGGTCAACTTTACTCAGCGTATCAGGAATTAATTGGATCTATAAGGTTCCACAATTATAGGAATCCCTTTACTCTTTTTATTTTCTGTTTCAGGCTTTTCTTTATCATCCATCTGCTGACAGAAGCTTTGAACGGTCCTCAAGGTAAGTTGTTTTTCCCATCTATTGTACAGTGGCTATTATTCATTTTACCCTCAGATAAGAAATACGAAGCTATGTCTTTACTTGGATTAAGATGAATTCGAAATGTCTTTAAGCTTTCTCATTTAGTTTTTTGCTGAATAGCATTGTTGATGTACAGGAATGGTGTGATTGTGCTGCTGACTGTAGTAGTTTTGAAAAAGTAAGACAGCTGAAAAAGCCTTGCCCTTATGGGCTGTCAGCAGCAATCAGTCAGTGCGTTTACATGCACATCCAAATCGAGCTACTGTCGGTAATCGAGCTAAGGGTCCCAGCAGGGGTGCAAGAGAAATCCAATCCTACATGCACACAAGGAAATCGAGCTATTGTGTGAGGTACATTGTGCACCCGAGCCACAGGTGGCGCTACACGCCCCATCGTGTTGGTACACTTCCGGTTGTCGTCATGAAGAAGAGCTATTCAAGAGTATAAACAAAGTTATCAGCAGTGTTGCCAGATACTGCTGTTTTCCAGCCCAAAACGTTCAAATCCACCAAAATGCACTTAAAACCGCCCAATCTGGCAACACTGGCAGTTCCGTGTTCACAAGTTCCGTGCTCAAGCTGTTAGGCTTGCTCTAACAGACTGTATGGCTACAAACTGTCCTGCGCAGACCACTGTTTTGTAAGACAACTTATTTTGCACAATTGTATATTTTTCTAAAGTCCATTTTTTGCTTACAAAAAAATATTTTTTTTTGCTTACAATTTAACTTATGTCTTAATAAACACACAAAAAGTTCAATTGTTTTGTTTTTATTGACATTCTTCAGATGTTGGACATATATATATATATATATATATATATATATATATATATATATATACACACACACACACACACACAAATACAATGACTTGTTTATGTACACAATTCACAGCTATGCAACAGCTGTACAGATGTATTTGGTGATACAGTAAGTGAGCTAAATTTTAACAGTGCAAACAATGCCACAAAAAGAAAATATTCATGCCGTTGTCATGATTCGTTGTCATGCCGACCGAGGCTGTTGTGTTTCCCGCTTGTGGTCTCGTCACTCATCACTTCCGGAAGGGGCAGCGCTGAAGTAAGTAGCTGGACTACGTAGCTCAATAGGGTTTACATGCACTAAGTAGCTCGGCAGAAATCGCATAATCTAGGTCGTGTAGTTCGATTCCGAGAAATCAAGTTCGGTTCAATTTCAGCCGAATTAAGGTGTATACATGGCATTTTGAACTTCGATTTCAGTCGAGCAACGGCAGAAATTCGATTCTCTCTATGTGCATGTAAACGCACTGAGTGTCCCCCTGACCCTCCCTTCTGATCTGGCCACAGCTAAATATCAGGTCAGTGTCCTGTCCCCACGAAATATTATGCGTGAGAATAATGATTTTTCGGGGCCACATGGATTCTGGTTATTATCGATATAGAAACGGGTTCTGTCCGTCTGTCTGTCCAGTCACATTTTCGTTTCCGATCCAAATCTTTAAAACTACTGAAGATATCTTCATGAAACTTTGTATACATATCAAGCAACATGCGAACTGGTGCCTTTTGCTAGTTTGGATTTTTGGAAAAAAAAAAGTATTTTTCAAATTTTTACATTAAAAAAAAAAATTTATTTTGACTTAGTTTCTAAGAGCAGTGTTCGTTTCCGGAGTATACAGGGAGTGCAGAATTATTAGGCAAGTTGTATTTTTGAGGATTAGTTTTATTATTGAAAAACAACTATGTTCTTGATGAACCCAAAAGACTCATAAATATCAAAGCTGAGTATTTTTGGAAGTTGGAGTAGGGCTTTCTTAGTTTTAGCTATCTTAGGAGGATATCTGTGTGTGCAGGTGACTATAACTGTGCATAATTATTAGGCAACTTAACAAAAAACAAACATATACCCATTTCACTCATTTATTTTCACCAGGGAAACCAATATAACAACTCAACATTCACTAATATACATTGCTGGCATTCAAAAACAAACAAAAAAAACAAATCAGTGACTAATATAGCCGCCTTTCTTTACAAGGACACTCAAAAGCCTGCCATCCATGGATTCGGTCAGTGTTTTGATCTGTTTGCGATCAACATTGCGTGCAGCAGCAACCACAGCCTCCCAGACACTGTTCAGAGATGTGTACTGTTTCCCCTCCTTGTAGATCTCACATTTGATGAGGGACCACAGGTTTTCTATGGGGTTCAGATCAGGTGAACAAGGAGGCCACGCCATTAATCTTTCTTCCTTTAGACCCTTTCTGGCCAGCCATGCTGTGGAGTACTTGGATGCGTGTGGTGGAGCATTGTCCTGCATGAAAATCATGTTTTTCTTGAAGGATGCTGACTTCTTCCTGTACCACTGCTTGAAGGTGTCTTCCCAAAACTGACAATAGGACTGGGAGTTGAGCTTGACGCCATCCTCAACCCGAAAAGGTCCCACAAGCTCATCTTTGATGATACCAGCCCATACCAGTACCCCACCTCCACCTTGCTGGCGTCTGAGTCGGACTGGAGCTCTCTGCCCTTTGCTGATCCAGCCACGAGCCCATCCATCTGGCCCATCAAGACTCACTCTCATTTCATCTGTCCATAAGACCTTAGAAAAATCAGTCTTGTGATACTTCTTGGCCCAGTCTTGACGTTTCATCTTGTGTGTCTTGTTCAGTGGTGGTCGTTTTTCAGCCTTTGTTACCTTGGCCGTGTCCCTGAGTATTGCACACCTTGTGCTTTTTGACACTCCAGTGATGTTGCAGCTCGGAAATATGGCAAAACTGGTGGCGAGTGGCATCTTGGCAGCTTCACGCTTGACTTTCCTCAGTTCACGGGCAGTTAGTTTGCGCCTTTTTTTTTCAACGCGCTTCTTGCGACCCTGTTGACTATTTTGAATGAAGCGCTTGATTGTTCGATGGTCACACTTCAAAAGCTGGGCAATTTTAAGAGTGCTCCATCCCTTTGCAATATATGTCACTATTTTTGACTTTTCTGAGTCCGTCAAATCCCTCTTCTGACCCATTTTGCCAAAGGAAAGGAAGTTGCCTAATAATTTTGCACACCTGATATAGGGTGTTGATGTCATTAGACCACACCCCTTTTCATTACAGAGATGCACATCACCTGGTATGCTTAATTGGTAGGAGGCTTTCAAGCCTATGCAGCTTGGAGTAGGGCAACATGCATAGAGAGGGTAATGTGGTCAACATACTCATTTGCCTAATAATTCTGCACTCCCTGTATATCCCAAACTGTTCATGATATGGATTTGAAACTTGGTATACATGTTGACAAGGTGATGTAGATGTGCCTTTTCATACTAAGAAATTTGAGAAATTTGAATTTTTCATGTTTCCATGGAAACAATTTCAGATTTAGTCTCTCAGGTTAGTCTTAGGGGTAGGTTTTGTTTCCGGAGCAGAACTCGAAAACTATGAGTGGTGTGGTCTTGAAAGTTGGTATATGTGTTGATTAAGTAATGTCTATGCGCCTTTTGATACTAAGAAATGTGAGAAATTTTAATTTTTAGCTCACCTAGACCAAAGGTCTGATGGGTTTATGCCATGGGTTGCTGAGGTCAGTGTAAAGAGGTACAGTAGGGTTGGTTTCCTACAGCAGAACTTGAAAAATGTGACAAATAATATCTTGAAACTTGGTATATAGTTGGTATATAGGGCGGGGAATATAGATGACCCTGTTTTCTTTTTTTTATACAAACATTTTTTTAAAATGTTTTTGTATGTGTTTTTGTAAATACATTTTTTGAAGGTGGATGTTTAATAGCCAGGATGCTATCCAGCTAGTGTAGCCTACCGGCTGTTGATTGCTATAATTCATCTTTCTGGTTGAACCATTTCCCCACAGTCTTTGGCTGATGTATTCAATCATTCATTCAAAGTGTTTGTCGTCATATGCACAGTAAGGACATGTCCTCTTGCACAATGAAATTCTTAGTTCGCTGTCCACCATGAATGCCAATTACAAATACAGTGCTCAGCTTAAATGAGTACAGCCCCTTTGAAAAGTAACATTTTAAACAATATCTCAATGAACACAAACAATTTCCAAAATGTTGACAAGACAAAGTTTAATATAACATCTGTTTAACTTATAATGTGAAAGTAAGGTTAATAATATAACTTAGATTGCACATTTTTCAGTTTTACTCAAATTAGGGTGGTGCAAAAATGAGTACACCCCACAACAAAAACTACTACATCTAGTACTTTGTATGGCCTCCATGATTTTTAATGACAGCACCAAGTCTTCTAGGCATGGAATGAACAAGTTGGCGACATTTTGCAACATCAATCTTTTTCCATTCTTCAACAATGACCTCTTTTAGTGACTGGATGCTGGATGGAGAGTGATGCTCAACTTGTCTCTTCAGAATTCCCCAAAGAAAATAATTTCTTTCCACCACAAAGGTGAAGGCTACAAGAAGATCAGCAAAGCTTTACTTATCAGTCAGAATACTGTAGCAAAAGTGGTACAAAAATTTAAGAAAGGTGGAACTGCAACCATCTCACAGAGATGTCCAGGTCGTCCATGGAAGTTAACACCTCAACAGGAGCGTCTTCTGATGAGAAGGGTTGAAGAAAATCAGCATGCAAGTTCACTGCAGTTATCTAAATAAGTAGAAAGCCAAACTGGGGTGACTATTTCCCGTGACACAATATGGCAGGGGTGTTAAACCTGATCCATAAAGGGCCTTGTGGCTGCAGGTTTTCATTCCAGCCATGCAGCAGCACACCTGACTTGGCTCATTCAATCAACTGAACTGTCTTCACACAGTCAAATACTTGCAGCCACACCCACCCTTGATTAAAGGGTGGGTGTGTCAGTTGATTGAATAAGCCAAATCAGGGTGCTGCTGCATGGCTGGAATGAAAACCTGCAGCCACATGGCCCTTTATGGATCAGGTTTGACACCCCTGCAATATGGCGTACACTGCAGAGGAATGGCATGCATGGATGCCGTCCACGAAAGAAGCCTCTCCTAAAGCCCAGGCACAAAAAAGCCTGCCTAGAGTTTGCCAGGGCCCATGCTGACAAAGATGAAGACTACTGGGACTCTATACTCTGGAGTGATGAGACCAAGATAAATGTTTTGGAACTGATGGCTTCAAAACTGTATTGCGTCGCAAAGGTGAGGAATCCAAAGAAAAATGCCTGGTGTCTACAGTGAAACATAGTGGTGGCAGTGTCCTTATGTGGGGCTGCATGAGTGCTGCTGGTGTCGGGGAGCTGCATTTCAGTGATGGCATCATGAATTCACAGATGTATTGCTCTATACTGAAAGAGAAGATGCTACCATCACCTGGACATCTCTGTGAGATGGTTGCAGTTCCATCTTTCTTAAATTTTTGTACCACTTTTGCTACAGTATTCTGACTGATAAATAAAGCTTTGCTGATCTTCTTGTAGCCTTCACCTTTGTGGTGGAAAGAAATTATTTTCTTTGGGGAATTCTGAAGAGACAAGTTGAGCATCACTCTCCATCCAGCATCCAGTCACTAAAAGAGGTCATTGTTGAAGAATGGAAAAAGATTGATGTTGCAAAATGCCGCCAACTTGTTCATTCCATGCCTAGAAGACTTGGTGCTGTCATTAAAAATCATGGAGGCCATACAAAGTACTACATGTAGTAGTTTTTGTTGTGGGGTGTACTCATTTTTGCACCACCCTAATTTGAGTAAAACTGAAAAATGTGTAATCTAAGTTATATTATTAACCTTACTTTCACGTTATAAGTTAAACAGATGTTATATCAAACTTTGTCTTGTCAACATTTTGGAAATTGTTTGTGTTCATTGAGATATTGTTTAAAATGTTACTTTTCAAAGGGGGTGTCCTCATTTACGCTGAGCACTGTAAATAAACAGGCAGAAGAAATAATACAAAGTAAAGACAATATAGTGCAAAATAAAAGCAAAAAAAACCACCCAGTATAGTACAAAATAAAGGTAAATGTTATGCAAAATAGGTAGTGTAATACAAAAATAAGGCAATGATCGGACGCAGCAGCAAAAAGGGCAGTAATGTGCAAACGTGTGCAAAAAATTTAACCAGATGTAAACAGTCAAGGAAACAGCAGCAAAAAGGGCAGTAATGTGCAAACATGTGCAAACAAATGTTAACAGATGTAAACAGTCAAGGACAGTTTACAGGGAGGTAGTCCATGGTTATAGACTCCTGTCAGCTGTTCAGGAGTCTGATGGTGGAGGGAAAGAAAGAGTTCTTTAGTCTGCCAGTCTTACATTTCACACGTCTGTACCTGCCTGAGGGTAGAAGTGTGAACAGTCTGTGCTTTGGGTGGGTGGGGTCTTTGAGGATGGCGGCAGCTCTCCTGTGGACTCTGCGGTGGTAGATGCTCTGCAGAGAGGGCAGTGGAGTTTTGGTGATCCTCTCAGCAGTCTTCACCATCCTCTGCAGGCGTTTGCAGTCCATAGCTGTAGTGCTGCCGTATAACACAGTAATGCAGTTGGTCAGGATGCTCTCAGTCACGCAGCTGTAGAAGTTGCCGAGGATCTTGGGTGACATACCAAACTTCCTCAGCCTCCTCAGAAAGTACAGTCGCTGTTGAGCTTTCCTAACCAGCTGTGTGGTGTTAAGTGTCCATGTGAGGTCCTCACTGATGTGAACACCCAGGTATTTGAAGCTGCTAACCCTATCCACCTCAAGCCCCCGGATGAACAGTGGCCGATGAGGTCTCCTCTCCTTCCTCATGTCCACTATCATCTCCTTCATCTTGTCCGTGTTGAGGGTGAGGTTGTTGTCCTCACACCATGACACCAGACTGGCCACCTCCCTCCTGTAGGCCGTTTCGTCTCCGCCAGTGATGCGTCCTATCACTGCGGTGTCATCCGTGAACTTCAGGATGATGTTGTCCTTGTGGGAAGCGACACAGTTGTGGGTGAACAGGGTGTAGAGGATGGGGCTGAGGATACGCCCCTGTGGGGTGCCAGTGTTTGTGATGATGCTGGTTGAAGTCCTGTTACCAATCCTGACAGTCTGGAAGTCGAGGAGCCAGTCATAGAGGGTGGGGTGCAAACCAAGTGTGGACAGTTTATGGGTGAGTTTGTGGGGGATGACCGTGTTGAAGGCAGAGCTGTAGTCAACAAAGAGCATCCTGATGTAAGAGTCTTTGTTTTCCAGGTGGGAGAGGGCATAATGGAGGGCAGCAGTGATGGCATTTGAGGTGGACCTGTTGGGCCTGTAGGCATACTGCAAGGGGTCCAGGGTTTCCGGTATACTGCTCTGAATGTGGGCCAGTACCACTCTCTCAAAGCACTTTGAGATGATTGGAGTGAGTGCTATCAGCCTGTAATCATTCAGGCAGGTGGGTGGGCTCTTCTTGGGAAGAGGGACGATGGTTGTGGTCTTGAAGCAGGAGGGAACGGTGCTCTGGCTGACATCATCAGTGAAAACATCAGCCATGTGTTGACTGTAAAATAAGAAATAGTTGTCCCAAAAAGTAAAATGTGAAAAATTCTCATGAGAATTTAAAAAGGTGCTTAATGGGCTCATCTAAGGTAAAAGTAATATTGCAAATAATTTGCCTTGTATTGAAAATGTTATCACAGTTCTATACGTTTAAATGCAATGTATGGATTCTACAAAGGCTGTGAAAACAGAAGCCCTACATTTTATTAACAAGACCATAAAACAAATCAGCGAAGACTTCTTAGGTCCCTTATATACGTGTATCTCTCAAGTGGAAGAGTCCTACTTTGTGGCTGTTTTGGGTGCCATCTGGATCCATGGTCAATTTGCCAAGCAAAAATATATATTCTAGCCTCAAATAATCTGCTACATTTGAAAATGAATCTATTTGAAGCATATGACATTTCCTCTTACCATTTTTAGTTTTGCCAGTGATAACAGGACAAGAAGGAAGTCAGAGCCCACAGCCACCCAGTCCAGGCCTCAAAGCTCACTAAGCTCCACCCAGAGCATTGGAAAACCGTCAGAGACTCCTGCTGCTCACCTTCCTGAACCAGCCAGGACCAGCAGTACCCAGAGAAAGTCCTTAAACCCCCCTTCCACTTCCTCCTTGTCCAGGGCAAAAGGTAAACATCATGGACAGTACTAGGCAAAAGCTTAAGGTTTCATTTTCTTGCATAAACACAATCTTAGCCACAATCTTAACTGCTCTGATTGCACTGAATCAAATGTATTTACTGATTTTTGTTGGTTGCAGTTTTCACTGTTTCAGAAAATAAGCCTTAAAACATAAAATCTTTTGTTGCAGGAATGAATAGAAATTATTTTTGCTTTTCTTCCGTTTTGATAAATGTGCTACTGTATCAAGTACAAATCCCTTCTTTTCTGCTAAAATCATGTTAATGCCTTCTCATGTCTCTCTCTTGTCATGCTGCTCATGGTGGATATATAAAGGTGGGGATATTAGAACAATGCACTCAACACATTTAAATGGTCAAAATCCAAGCCATGATACCTCATTTGAAATAGTGGCCTCATATGGAAATAATGACCAAAATGAGGACTTATTCATCCAAAATTCAAACAATGATACCTCACAGATTTCAGTAGCGACATTTCAAAACGATGACCAAAATGAAGACACAACCAATCTATCTGCCTCAGAAGACTTAACGAACGGCTGGCAATCAGAACGAGAGAGTCTAGAGCTCTCTCCTAAGCCGAGATCCTGGAGCTACGATGATCTCCTCTCTGAGAGTCAGGATAAAGGAACGGGAAAATGGCCTGAAAACGCTGTATCAGTGATGCAGAACGGAGGACAAGAAGTTTTTTCCCACAGTGACGATAGGAATTCCGAAGAATACAAAGACCGCAGTCAAAACTGCTCAGCCCATAGTGCACCAGGTTTCCTCAAATTGTACAAGAAGATGCACCACATCAACCGGCAAGAGCTTAGCAATTCACACGTTTGTTCTGTCAAAGCCAGGATTCAGAATTATGAGGGTGAGCAGTACAAGGGCCATGGCTTGAGCAACAATGGTTCCAGCAGTGAGATACCTCATGATATGGTGCACAACAGAATCTCTGAATTTGAGAGTTTAATCCAAAAATCCAAATCCATGCCAAACCTAGACAGTGATTGCCAGAACACAGGTCCTTCAAGGAAGATTGCCAACCAAAATCGCAGCTACTCTATTGAGTCCTTGCTGGATGAAGAGTCACCAGCCAGAAATCCTCCAGAAGGACAGCCACAACACCACAAGATTCGTGCTAATGTGCCAATTCACATCCAAATATCCAACAACCACATAAGATGCCCTACTGTTCAGCAAGATTTCACAGACAGTGATCACGATGCTGTTGTGTCCGGTGACTTTATACAAATTGAGGGATCGTCCAACTGCAGTGAGAGTGACTTTGACCACTGCTCCCTTACATCCTCTGAGAGCTTCTGTGGATCAGGCCATCATCATCGCTACAACAGGCAGCTAGTGAGTTCCTGCAAAGGCATGTGCCCAGCCTCCTTCACACGCTTTACTACCCTGATCAAACACGAGAAGGCCAAGAAAGACCAAAGGCATCGGCTTCATGTGGAGGAGTCTGACATCGGCCTCAGCAAACTGGCCTTTCTGGTCAGTCCAGTACCTTTTCGCAGAAATAAGAACTCCAGCATACCAAAATCCAAGAGGTGCATGTACAGAGCTCTGGACTCGGCCCTGAAGGACATCTACGAACACATTTGCACTGAAAAACGCAGGGGCAGCCTGCCAGAAAACAGCATCCTCCACAGGCTTCTGGCAGAGCTGCTGCCTGAAGTTCCTGAAAGGAAGTCCTCTCTTCAGGCTCTGGACCAATCTGGTCCAACCCAGCTTTCCTCTTGCCATGCCCTGCATGATGGCATGTACATCCAGGACCAGCCAGAGTACTCCCATCTGCCCTGCAGTGACTCCTGCCACCACACAGACAACAAGCAGAGAAAACATAACGCTCTGAGATGCTCTCAAGGTGGATTCTATTGATCAGTCATCAATGTTCCCATATTCTCATTTGTGTTTGGGTTATCATTCCTCCAAGCAACCTCCATACTCTGCACTCAAATAATCTCCATGTTTTTGTGAATGTGATTTGAAGTAGAAAAAGTTTTGTCGTTCTTCATTGGATGTCTCATTGAACCATTTCACTGACCGATTATTATATATATATATATATATATATATATATATATATATATATATATATATATATTTTTTTTTTTTTTTTTTTGCTTGTTTATATAATAATTTGCATTGAGTGAGAGTTTTTACAATATCTTTTCAGTGGACCTTTCCTAGGGGAAAAAAAATGAAGGTTGCAGTCTAAAACACTGTATGCCAAACTACAACAGAATAACTGACCTGTGATTGGTTTCTGTGTCTTATAGCATGCATGCTATAGCTTTTATTTACACTGGCACAGGGTATATTTTTCCACACGCTTTAAATAAACCTAATGAAGCCAGTTTACTTTTGAAAGCAGCCAAGAGCTTTTAAATGACTACTCCCCTGAGCAAAGAGCCATGCAAGCATTTGGCAGTGAGAAATCCTTACTATGTATAAGACTCGCATGTGTGTTTCATGCAGGGGATCTGTTACCAGAGGGAGACTATAAATCCGCCTGAGTTGACTGGTACAAGTCATTCAAAAGAGATTAAAGAGATTAGCGTGATGACTTTGCAGAAAGATCAGATTTATGTGTATTTTTTGTTGCTGTATGAGTGAATTAACTTCTTTTTTTTCCAAATAATGTGTTTATTGCTCTGAATAAACACGCCATAACTTCACCAATCCATACATTCTGCATGGAATTGTAGTAGGTCTTCTGTCTGGATGAACTGTATCTTTTCTTCCTCATTTTTTTGCTTCTCTCTTCTCTCTTGATCAAGACACATCCAGAGGTTATTCCTATCCTGATGTAGGCCAACAAACTCCACAGAGCAGAAGGCCTACACCCATCAGAGAGGTTAGTGGCTCAACAGCTCATTGCTCATTAGCATTAAAAAGCACTGGCAGTGGCATAGCCTACCCCAGAAAACAGAAGTTAAAAAAAAAAAAAAATAGTTGAACCACAGGTCACACTCAGAGTCACCAACATGTTATTTTTGGGCTGAAATCATCTTTTTATAATTTAATCAAATGTAATTTGCTCGACAAGCTGTGAACTGAATAATTGAGCAATTGTGGTATTACACTGCTACGACACAGAGACAGTCAGACAGTCTTCCCTTGTTTCTCTAAAGTACAGCTGGTTAAATTTCTGGCTGGAAAGATCATAAACAGCTCTTGTGGTGATGCATGAGGAGCAATGAGGGACAAAACCAGTCTGTTAGGGCCAGGGGTGCAGATCCGATGTCAGGACTGGGGGGGGCACAAAAGTGATTTTTTTTTTTTTGCCCGTATGCAACTCATACCATGCAACCATAAATCACAACTTCGTAGAGGCTCGCTACATCATTCAAAAAGTACTGCACAGGGAATCATTTGTCTGAAAATACATTTTTTTTTGTACAATTTTGAATAATTTAGGGGATTTTTATTGGGGGGGACAATTCATGTTTTTCAGAAATTGGGGGGGTCATGTCCCCCCCGTCCCCCCCGGGATCTGCACCCATGGTTAGGGCCTGTGATTTTAGTACAGGATTTTTAGCATGGGTGTACGGGAGCAGCCAAAAGAAGAAGAATAAGAAGAGGGTTTTGAGGGGTTGTATACACGCATATTTACAGATGTGCCATACCTATTGTTAGACTGATCATTTACTGTAGTTCACTCCTGATAGGCATGTCTCTGATTTTTTTTTTTTAAATCTTGTCTATTAGGAACAAGAGTGCTCTGAGAGCACAATATACTCCACTGGCAACTGTGCCATAACTCTGGTAAAATGTGACCGAATTGAACGAAATTGCAATATGCATATTAGCGACAAAGAATCCTGTCAAGTTTTGTGAAATTTCTCCAGAAATTGTGAGAAGAGTTGATTTCAGAAGGTGAGCACCCTTCCCGGGACGGACGGACAGACAGACATCACCATGACATAATCCCCCTTCGGGCCTCTGGGCCAGCGGGGGATAAACACTTTTTGGCAAATTACATGAAATTCTTCCAAAAATTGTAAGGGAAGTTGATTTCAGAGTGCAAGCACACCTTGATGAAATTGCCAAAGTACAAGTTTGTTAATATTCAAGGGCGTAACTCTTGTAGAGCGTAAACTCTACAATTTGCCCAAATTAAACAAAATTTCAGTATGCATATAACTGTCATATGACAAAGCCTTTTGCCAAGTTTAGTGAAATTCCTCCACAAACTGTGAGAGGAGTTGATTTCAGAAGAACGTACACCCTCATGAAATTGCCAAAGTACAAGTTATTTAATCAAGGGTCAAAACTCTGGTAAAATTTTCACAAACGAAATTAAATCGCAATATGCGTATTACCGTCATATAACAAGGCCTTTTGCCAAGCTTCGAGAAATTCATCCAAAAATTGTGAGAGGAGTTGACGTCAGAAGAAAAACACACTCTCATGAAATTGTCAAAGTATAATTTTATCAATCAAGGGCTGTAACTCTGGTAAAATATGACTGAATTTAATGAAATTACAATATGCATTTTACCGACATATAACAAAGAATCCTGCCAAGTTTCATGAAATTCCTCCAAAAATTGTGAGAGGAGTTGATTTCAGAAGGTGAGCACCCTTCCCAGGATGGACGGACAGACGGACGGATGGAAATTGCCATGACATAATCCCCCTTCAGGCCTTTCAGCCAACGGGGGATAAAAAGTGGGGGTTCCTTAAAAAAAGGTAGTAGTCTGAGGTCATCCTGGAGGATCTGGAAGTTCTGAAGTATAATTTCTGCCACGGTTTTATTAGTAGGATGGGTGAGCAAGGAATTCTATGTGACTTAGAAGTGATTGTGTATCGGTCAGTGCATCTGTTTATTCAACAGTGGTGACTGAGCCATGGCAGCATCTATAACCTTCTTAAAAATCCACAATTATAAAAAAATAATAATTTTATATTCCAGGCATTTAGTAGATGCTTTTATCCAGAGTGACTTACAACAAAACCAGAGCAGCTGGGGTTTAGTTGCCTTGCTCAAGGGCACTTCAGCCATTCTTGCTGGTCCAGGGAATCAAACCGGTGACCTTTTGGTCCCAAAGCTGCTTCTCTAATCATTAGGCCATGGCTTTCTCATGACCTAAAGGTCAGAGAAGCAGTAAAGTACATGTTGTTACTTTTCATAACGTAATTGTGTTATATTTCAGAAGCAATGCAGTAATATCAATTTTTTTTCCACCTCATCCAGTCTCAGAAGTAATGTGCTTGAACAGCTGATAAAGATTATTTTTTTGTCCAAAACATCCTGTTTCTCTCAATGACTTCATCTAGTATAAAAAAAACAAACAAACATAATGCAGGTTGTCAGAAGTGCATCAGAGACTACGTTTTTAAAAGCAAAGGGTTACACCAAATATCGACTCTATTTACGTAAGTGCTGTATCCTGCCGTTTACAGTAGATTTTCCTGTCATGTAAAACATTTTAATTTCATTATTTTTGAAGACATTGTTGCCCAAGACTGAGCCTGTTATCTATTTATTGATTTTAAGTGTATTGCTCAGTAACTACAGTACGGTGAAACTAATAGCATGCAGTTAGGAGACTGAGGGAAGTCTTAAGTTGTTAAATTCTTAAGTCATGGATTACAGGAATTGTGCTTCAGTATCTATTGTCATAGTAGACAATTTAATCCCTGTGCTTTTCTTATCATACAGAAACTACCAGCCAGAGCGATATACGACTTCAAGGCACTGACAGCAAAGTATGAAATGTTCAAAATTCTGTCTTTACAAATTTAAGTTTCCTTTTTGTTCAAGCAAAAATGATTATATTTTACAATCGTTCTGCATGCCATAATCATCCTTGATCATAAAATAACTTTCTGTTTATCTTAAATTACCTACGCAGAGAGCTTTCATTCAATAAAGGGGAGACTGTGTACATCACTCGGCAGATAGATAATAACTGGTTTGAAGGAGAACATCGTGGGAAAGTAGGCATCTTTCCTATCTCTTATGTGGAGGTTTGTGATATTCATGCCTAACTCAAGCCCATGTTAATACTTATTTTGGTTTGTGCATGCGGATCTACTCATTACGTTCCTTGTGCTGTCTTTGTGTGTTGCTGTTGTCAGAAAATCTCTCTATCAGACAGACAGCAGCCTGCAAGGCCTCCTCCTCCAGTCCAAAGTACAGAGATTGGGGAAGCTGTGGCTCGCTACAACTTCAGCGCTGACACTAATGTGGAGCTTTCTTTAAGAAAGGCAAGGCTCGGGCAATATTATAGAATACCGTGGCACAGTTTTCAGTGAGTAAATATTGAAGATATCATGAATTCTGCCAAGTACCAGATGAAAACCTGGTTGTTTCTGCCAGAAGGTGAAGTCAATCGATTTTATGCCTGTTGACAACTTGTGAGCTCAATTAAAGAAGACAGTCCAGATGCAGAAAATCAAAGACTGTACAGTCACTTTAAATGTCCTGCCTGCATAATGGAGTGTCTAAGATCCCTTTACAAGTGTATCCAACCTTTTAAGACATTATAGGAAGAGGCTCAGTGCTGTTATTCCATGTGCGGTTTGTTACTTGCGAAAATGGGAGATTTTCGCAAGTATGTTGATCTGTCCGTTTGTTTGTTTGTTGGTGCTTGAGTGTCTTCATTTCTTGACCAATCTTCGCCAAAATGCACAGGACAACTCACTAGGGTTACACAAAGACATCATTAGTTTTTGGTGGGTCAAGGTCACCAAGGTCAAATCTTGTAAAAACACCGACAGTGGTGCTTGAAAGTTTGTGAACCCTTTAGAATTTTCTATATTTCTGCTTAAATATGACCCAAAACATCATCAGATTTTCACACAAGTCCTAAAATTAGATAAAGAGAACCCAGTTAAACAAATGAGACAAAAATATTATACTTGGTCCTTTATTTATTGAGGAAAATGATCCAATATTACATATCTGTGAGTGGCAAAAGTATGTGAACCTCTAGGATTAGCAGTTAATTTGAAGGTGAAATTAGAGTCAGGTGTTTTCAATCAATGGGATGACAATCAGGTGTGAGTGGGCGCCCTGTTTAATTTAAAGAACAGGGATCTATCAAAGTCTGATCTTCACAACACATGTTTGTGGAAGTGCATCATGGCACGAACAAAGGAGATTTCTGAGGACCTTAGAAAAAGCGTTGTTGTTGGGGGCGTCGTGGCTCAGGTGGTTAAGGCGCCATACCATGAATGCGGGCGACCCGGGTTCGATTCCGGCCCGAGGTCATTTCCCGATCCCTTCCCGTCTCTCTCTCTCCCGCTCATTTCCTGTCTCTGCACTGTCCTATCCAATAAAGGTGCAAAAAGCCCAAAAAAATATCTTTAAAAAAAAGAAAAAGCGTTGTTGATGTTCATCAGGTTGGAAAAGGTTACAAAACCATCTCTAAAGAGTTTGGACTCCACCAATCCACAGTCAGACAAATTGTGTACAAATGGAGGAAATTCAAGACCATTGTTACCCTCCCCAGGAGTGGTCGACCAACAAAGATCACTCCAAGAGCAAGGCGTGTAATAGTCGGCAAGGTCACAAAGGACCTCAGGGTAACTTCTAAGCAACTGAAGGCCTCTCTCACATTGGCTAATGTTAAAGGTCTCCTTGCATCTTTTTTTCATTAATTGTGCGGTGGTCTCTAGTATGAATGAATGCCCTTTGAGCTGGTTTTGGTGAAAAAAAATGCTGTGGTTCTCCTGTTTCAGGCTGTTCTAGTTTGCTGGAGGAGTGGGTGGTGGGAGAACGACAGGATTTCAGCTCTTACTCATTAATATTCATGACATGTAAACGTGTTGCCTCTGATTGGCTAACAGCACTGTGACGCTACCTCCAGTGAGTCAGAACAAGCGGATGTGGGTGTCTTACTACGGCGAGAGAGAAGGAACAAACCGCGAAGGGAAAAATACCGTGCGCTGACGTCATTGAGGTGCGACTCGAGGAAATAAGAAAAATTCAGCAAATGTTTGGGTTTTTACTGAACAAACAAACGAATAAAATGAACGAGTGACTTAAAAAAAAGAATGTGGGTGTCTTTGTAAAAACTGTTTTGATTGGCTATTATGGTCTCGATGTCGATGTTTTGACCAATAACAATGTAGATAACATGAATTTTACATCACATTCAACAAGATTTAAACAAGACTAAAGATGGCGACTTACAAATAATGTGTAAACATCATTGGAGTTAAGAAAGTTTGAACAGCATGAAGGAACATACCCCAACCCTTCGAAATTAATACAAAAAAAATTCTCAATGGATTTGGCAGAATATACAAAGGTCGTTTTTTACTTAGAAAAAGTGGAAAACTCTCATCCCTGCCTAGCTTGTGACCATGTCATGCATGCTAACATGGAGAATATGAACATGCTACTTTGTAAGAAAAACCTTTGAACAAAAAGTTCATGTTTTACTTACAGCTTGTGAGCTGGTGGTCGATCGTCTTGACGGCACAGATCCAGGGATTAAATGCAACCTCGAAGCAAAACCACTACTGAAGGCACCGAAGTTTGAAAAGTCACTGTGGTTGAAATGATCAGAACACAGTCCTAACGCTGCATTATACTTCGCTGGTGGTGTTCCAAAGATAAATTCCAACCATTTATTCTTCACTTCTTATATCTTGGGCAAGAAATGCAACATTGATGTCTTACTGCCACAAATAACAGGCACAAACTTGTTCAGACGTTTTCAACTTGCTGTTAGGTCCACTTCGTTAGCTACTGATGAGATGAGCTCTGCTCAGTGTTGCCAGATACTGCTGACGTTTTCCAGCTCAAAATATGTTCAAATCTGCCAAAATGCACTTAAAACCACCCAATCTGGCAACACTGGCTCTGTTATCTCTCCTCGCGCTTAAATCTGAACTTCCTTCCCGTGGGCGGTCGCAAGCCAAGGTGAGCGAGGCCATGAATACTAATTTACGAAGTGCTGTAAGATTGTATGGCTTTTTCAGAGCCGCTCGTTTTTCCGACTATTTTCTTTCATAAGCTAATACAGGGAATAGGGGTAGAATTACATTTTCACATGCAGCATGCATATGCAACTCGGAGTGAACTATGGTATTTCAAAAAGAGCCAGTATTAAACGTTTTTGGTGGAAGGGCACCTTTAATGTTTTTGAGTCCACCTTCAGGAGAACACTGAACAACAACGGTCTGCATGGCAGGGTTGAAATTCTAAAGGAAAATGTCAGGACATCTGTCCATGAACTGAATCTCAAGAGAAGGTGGGTCATGCAGCAAGACAACGACCCTAAGCACACAAGTCGTTCTACCAAAGAATAGTTAAAGAAGAATAAAGTTAATGTTTTGAAATGGCCAAGTCAAAGTCCTGACCTTAATCCAATCAAAATGTTGTGGAAGGACCTGAAGCGAGCAGTTCATGTGAGGAAACCCACCAACATCCCAGAGTTGAAGCTGTTCTGTATGGAGGAATGGGCTAAAATTCCTCCAAGCCGGTGTGCAGGACTGATCAACAGTTACCGGAAACGTTTAGTTGTAGTTATTGCTGCACAAGGGGGTCACACCAGATACTGAAAGCAAAGGTTCACATACTTTTGCCACTCACAGATATGTAATATTGGATCATTTTCCTCAATAAATAAATCTCATCTCATTATCTCTAGCTGCTTTATCCTGTTCTACAGGGTTGCAGGCAAGCTGGAGCCTATCCCAGCTGACTATGGGCGAAAGGTGGGGTACACCCTGGACAAGTCACCAGGTCCCCACAGGGCTGACACATAGACACAGACAACCATTCACACTCACATTCACACCTACGGTCAATTTAGAATCACCAGTTAACCTAACCTGCATGTCTTTGGACTGTGGGGGAAACCGGAGCACCCGGAGGAAACCCACGCGGAAACAGGGAGAACATGCAAACTCCACACAGAAAGGCCCTCGCCGGCCACGGGGCTCGAACCCAGACCTTCTTGCTGTGAGGCGACAGCGCTAACCACTACACCACTGTGCCGCCCCAATAAATAAATGACCAAGTATAATATTTTTGTCTCATTTGTTTAACTGGGTTCTCTTTATCTACTTTTAGGACTTGTGTGAAAATCTGATGATGTTTAAGGTCATATTCATGCAGAAATATAGAAAATTCTAAAGGGCTCACGAACTTTCAAGCACCACTTTAATCGGCCATAATTTTCGTTTCTTTGTGATTTTCACGAGTATCGTGCCCTGCACAACTTTTCATTTGTGTTTCGGTCTGTTAACAATCTAGCATCTAGACGGTTGCACTGATTTAACTTCAAATGTTCAGGGTAGGTGGGCAATGGTCTGTAGATTACTTGATTAAATTTTGGGGGTAATCGGGACAAGGTGAAGGTCAAGGTCACCGGACAGGCCGGGCGAGGTTTGCTTTGCCTGGCAACACTTGTAGTTGTGGGATTGCAGCTACTTTTAAAGTCAATACTTTGTAGAAATACAGGGTTGAACAAAAAAATGCCCCAATATATGTCTGTGAAGATTCTCAGTCATCCAGGTCATAGTAAACTGTGGGTGGTAAAAGAGAGCAACTGGACTTGCTTGAAGATTCTTGAAGACGTTTCACCTCTCATCTGAAAGGCTTCTTCAGTTCTGTCTGACTGGTAGGGAGTATCAGGTATTTATCCTCTCATGGATGAAAAGCTCATCTAAGGTGCCATTGAGTCATCCTGTTGGTGTGGGTCACTGGGGGCTGGTTGTGAACGGCCTCAAGAGCCGTTAGGATGATCAATGGATTGCCCGTTAGGGTGATCAGTGGAATGCTGATTCTCTCTGTCCTCCTGTGAGTCACTGAAAACAGTTGGGTTTTGGTGTGCATTCAGTTGTCTGGGAAGTGTGCCAAGGACTGCATTGTAGGTGGCTGATAAATGATGTCTTAGACCCCCACCTCTGTTCAGTGATGGCCGTTCCAGGTTGACAAAAATGGCTTCTTTAACTCCTCGCTCATACCAACGATCCTCTCTGGCTAAAATGCGTACGTTGCAATCCTGAAATGAGAGTCCTTTGTTGTTAAGATAAAGGTAGACAGCAGAGTCCTGGCCTGAGGAACTGGCTCTCCTGTGTTGAGCCATGCACCTGTGAAGCGGTTGCTTTGTTTCACCAATATACGAGTCTGTGCATTCCTCACTGCACTGAATTGCATATACTACATTGTCCTGTTTGTGTCTGGGTATTCTGTCCTTAGGGTGGACCAGTTTCTGCTTCAGGGTGTTACTGGGTCTGAAATGTACCGGAATGTTGTGTTTGTAGAAGATCCTCCTGAGTTTGTCAGATAGACCAGAAATGTAGGGAATGACAATGATCTTGCATTTGTTCCTGTTGTCCTCCTTGTCCGTTCTGTTCCTTTTTCTGCTCTTGAGGAAAGACCAGTTGGGATACCCGCAGTTCTGAAGTGCTTTCTTGATGTGATTCTGCTCCTTCTCTTTTCCCTCTATCGTTGTAGGAATGTTCTGAGCCCTGTGTTGCAAGGTCCTAATGACCCCCAATTTGTGTTCCAGTGGGTGGTGAGAGTCAAAGAGTAGGTACTGGTCTGTGTGTGTGGGTTTCTGGTAGACCTCGATGCTCAGGCTTCTGTCTTGTCTAATGTGTACATCACAATCCAAGAAGGCTAGATTATTCCCACTGACGTCCTCCCGAGTGAAGTTGATGTTAATATCCACTGCATTGATGTGCTTAGAGAAGGCTTCCACCTCATGGGTTTTGATTTTAACCCAGGTGTCATCCACATATCTGAACCACTGGTTCCACTGAACCCACTGGAACACAAATTGGGGGTCATTTGAAAATCTGATGATGTTTTAGGTCATATTTATGCAGAAATATAGAAAATTCTAAAGGGTTCACAAACTTTCAAGCACCACTGTATATTGGTGAAACAAAGCAACTGCTTCACAGGCACATGGCTCAACACAGGAGAGCCAGTTCCTCAGGCCAGGACTCTGCTGTCTACCTTCATCTTAACAACAAAGGACTCTCATTTCAGGATTGCAACGTACGCATTTTAGCAAGAGAGGATCGTTGGTATGAGCGAGGAGTTAAAGAAGCCATTTTTGTCAACCTGGAATGGCCATCACTGAACAGAGGTGGGGGTCTAAGGTGGGGTTTACATTAGACCGTATCAGCGGATCATCAGATTAACATTTTTAAAATGATTAGTGTGAACACAGCAACACCAATACACGATTCGCGTGCACACAGCAACACCAATACACGGATACGCTCAGCTCCGTAGGCATCCTGCGCTCCAAATCACTCCGCCCTGAACAGCGAGTGCCCTCTGGAGGGTGCGCACTCCGGCCCTGCGCAGCTCACACAGCGCGCGAGTGAAGTGCACAAGCTGTGATTCGGGACTGAGCCGCTGTGTGTGTGATCCCAGCGCATATCACTTACCACTTGCAAGTGGAAGGATGGCAAGCCTAAAGACAATCATAACTACACAATGGGCAGTATTTGCATCAGTATTTGCAGTATTTTCATACTTTTATACTCTTTAATGAAAGGTGATACAAGGCGGAAGTCCGCGCCGTTTTTCAGCAGTCGCGTCACATGACCAACGCCAGCGAATCAGGAAGGTGGATGTCACAGTGACGTTGTCCAATGACGACGCCAGCTAGAGCTCAGCACAGCGTATCCGCGTATTCTGAATGTTTACACAGCACCGGAGCTGACACGATCTGGGTTGAATACGTGGACCCTGGCGGATTCCCGTTTCCAGGCGTTTTAATGTAAACGGACAGTGCATCCGCGAAGAAAACGAGACAGATGCGGTCTAATGTAAACTTGGCCTAAGACATCATTTATCAGCCACCTACAATGCAGTCCTTGGCACACTTCCCAGACAACTGAATGCACACCAAAACCCAGCTGTTTTCAGTGACTCACAGGAGGACAGAGAGAATCAGCATTCCACTGATCACCCTAACGGGCAATCCATTGATCATCCTAACGACTCTTGAGGCCGTTCACAACCAGCCCCCAGTGACCCACACCAACAGGATGACTCAATGGCACCTTAGATGAGCTTTTCATCCATGAGAGGATAAATACCTGATACTCCCTACCAGTCAGACAGAACTGAAGAAGCCTTTCGGATGAGAGGTGAAACGTCTTCAAGAATCTTCAAGCAAGTCCAGTTGCTCTCTTTTACCACCCACAGCCCCAATATATTTAACCCAGAAACATTAAGTTTTGTGCATGTAGTGAGGAGAATTACATTTCTACACTTCCATATTCAGACCTCAGGTGTCAGAAACTGTGTTGGCACGTGGATGGAGTTTGCAAAAAAAAAAATTAAAAGGCATGGTTCTGACTTCAGAGTTAAGCTAATTTTTCTTGTGTGATATTTACGTGAGCCAGGAGCAGTATTAAGGCCAGCACCATGGACAGATTGACCTAACCACAATGTAACCCTGAAATTGATATTTTAGGCTGAAAGTACAATATGGAAGAAAAAAAATACGATGCTATTCAAAGACGATATTAAAAACATAAATATCACTATTAATTATGAACCAGGTGGCACGGTGGTGTAGTGGTTAGCACTGTTGCCTCACAGCAAGAAGGTCCGGGTTCGAGCCCCGTGGCCGGCGAGGGCCTTTCTGTGTGGAGTTTGCATGTTCTCCCCGTGTCTGCGTGTGTTTCCTCTGGGTGCTCCAGTTTCCCCCACAGTCCAAAGACATGCAGGTTAGGTTAACTGGTGACTCTAAATTGACCGTAGGTGTGAGTGTGAATGGTTGTCTGTGTCTATGTGTCAGCCCTGTGATGACCTGGCGACTTGTCCAGGGTGTACCCCGCCTTTCGCCCGTAGTCAGCTGGGATAGGCTCCAGCTTGCCTGCGACCCTGTAGAACAGGATAAAGCGGCTAGAGATGATGAGATGAGATTATGAACCAATAAAAAAACTAATTCTGGACAAAATTATGAAGAACACTCACTTAACATGTGCTGTTAATGTAGCTTGATGATTGCTTTGTCAGATTATCCTTTAAATTGTTGACATATGTTTATTCATCGGGCGGCACGGTGGTGTAGTGGTTAGCGCTGTCGCCTCACAGCAAGAAGGTCCAGGTTCGAGCCCCATGGCCGGCGAGGGCCTTTCTGTGTGGAGTTTGCATGTTCTCCCCGTGTCCGCGTGGGTTTCCTCCGGGTGCTCCGGTTTCCCCCACAGTCCAAAGACATGCAGGTTAGGTTAACTGGTGACTCTAAATTGACCGTAGGTGTGAATGTGAGTGTGAATGGTTGTCTGTGTCTATGTGTCAGCCCTGTGATGACCTGGCGACTTGTCCAGGGTGTACCCCGCCTCTCGCTCATAGGCCAAGTTTACATTAGACCGTATCTGTCTCGTTTTCTTCGCGGATGCACTGTCCGTTTACATTAAAATGCCTGGAAACGCCGGGAAACGGGAATCTGCCAGGGTCCACGTATTCAATCCAGATCGTGTCTGGTCCGGTGCTGTGTAAACATTGAGGATACACGGATACGCTGTGCTGAGCTTTAGCTGACGTCGTCATTGGACAACGTCACTGTGACATCCACCTTCCTGATTCGCTGGCGTTGGTCATGTGACGCGACTGCTGAAAAACGGCACGGACTTCCGCCTTGTATCACTTTTCATTAAAGAGTATAAAAGTATGAAAATACTGCAAATACTGATGCAAATACTGCCCATTGTGTAGTTATGATTGTCTTTAGGCTTGCCATCCTTCCACTTGCAAGTGGTAAGTGATATGCGCTGGGATCACACACACAGCGGCTCAGTCCCGAATCACTGCTCGTGCGCTTCACTCGCGCGCTCTGTGAGCTGCGCAGGGCCGGAGTGCGCACCCTCCAGAGGGCACTCGCTGTTCAGGGCGGAGTGATTTGGAGCACAGCCGCTGAGGAGGAAGCGATGAGCCGCACTGACACTGACGTGCCGAATTAGTCATGTGATTAGCGTATCCGTGTATTGGCGTTGCTGTGTGCACACGAATCGTGTATTGGCGTTGCTGTGTGCACGCTAATCGTTTTTAAAAACGTTAATCTGATGATCCGCTGATACGGTCTAATGTAAACCCCACCATAGTCAGCTGGGATAGGCTCCAGCTTGCCTGTGACCCTGTAGAAGGATAAAGCGGCTAGAGATAATGAGATGAGATGAGATGTTTATTCATTCATTTATTTATTTATTTAGCAGGTGAGCGCATCAAATTACCCACAACATTGGCATTGTTTTATTAATCCAAAAGGACAAAATAGTGAGTGAAAGTAAAGATAAAATATCCTTGATCCCATGCGCACATTATGATTTCATGACTTGATTTAATATCTTGGTGCCACATTAAACTGTGCAGAAAGTTAACTGATGGCACTCACTCTAAAAGAGTATGCATTATTTAAATAATAGCAAAATGTCATTTTGTGTTTTGCCAAATAATTATGAATAATTTGAAGGCTTGCCATCTTCTCTTTTTTTAGTCATTTCATTAATTTTCTTTTCATTTGTTTATTTTTAAATTGCCTCATTCTGTTATATTACATCGTACTGCATCGTTTCCAAATCTGAATACAGTCTTAAGTGAACATTGCCTCAATCTCTTCCAGGGTGAGCGTGTTATAGTGCTGCGACAAGTGGACCAGAACTGGTTCGCAGGAAAGATCCCTGGGACAAATAAACAGGGCATCTTTCCAGTGTCTTATGTAGACATCATCAAGAGATCTCCTGTGAAAAGTCCTAGCCAGCTGCCAGGAGTTGCACATAGTTCCTCCAGTGACCGAATGCACAGCAGGGTAAGTATATGAGTGAACACCACATATGGGCTGTTTCTCTTGCTAGCTGTACAGGTCAAGGTGTGCGAACATTCAGTCTATGAACTGTGATGTCATAGTTTGTTGTATAAGAGAAATAAACAATATAGCGTATTACTCATATTAACTTTCAAAGGAGATGGCGATGGTTCAAATACCTAAAATTTCATATCAAAAATAACAGGTCACAAAGTTGATTTGGTAGGGGTCTTATGCCCTGGATTAATGGTACCTGGTTTAGCTGAGTGCCAAATACTTCATTACAGCAGAACTGTAGCTTAACCCTGGTGGGCGGCACGGTGGTGTAGTGGTTAGCACGGTCGCCTCACAGCAAGAAGGTTCTGGGTTTGAACCCAGCGGCCGGCGAGGGCCTTTCTGTGTGGAGTTTGCATGTTCTGTGTGGGTTTCCTCCGGGTGCCCCGGTTTCCCCCACAATCCAAAGACATGCAGTTAGGTTGACATGGGGCGGCCTTGGGCTGAGGTGTCCTTGAGCAAGGTACCTGACCCCTGACTGTTCCCCGGGCGCTCTGGTGTGGCTGCCCACTGCTCTGAGTGTGAGTGTGTGTTCACTGCTTCAGATGGGTTAAATGCAGAGGATGAATTTCACTGTGCTTGAAGTGTGCATGTGACAAATAAAGGTTTCTTCTTAACTGTCAAGTCAAGTTTATTTGTATAGCGCTTTTAACAATAAACGTTGCAAAGCGGCTTTACAGAATTTTAACGACTTAAAACATGAGCTAATTTTATCCCTAATCTATCCCCAATGAGCAAGCCTGTGGCGACGGTGGCAAGGAAAAACTCCCTCAGACGACATGAGGAAGAAACCTCGAGAGGAACCAGACTCAAAAGGGAACCCATCCTCATTTGGGCAACAACAGACAGCCTGACTATAATATTAACAGTTTTAACATGAGGATAGTTTCGTTGATGTTATAACTCTTCATTGATGGAAACTTGAGTGCAAAACTGTTCATGATAACTGCAGTCCTAAAGTTAGCAAGTCAACTGTAGTCCTCAGTCATAAAAGCATTACTGTAAGAGTCCAGAGCACTGGACTGTCATTAAGTGCATATGAATTGTAACAGTATCTAACGCACGAATCAGTAGATACTTGCCCCTCTGCTCACATGACCCATGTTAACACAGTCCCAGATAAATAATCCAGCCTGCGAAATCATTATCATTGGCTAATTTTGGACTGCAGAGATTAAGTGTTACTTCTGCATGTACTGTATGTGCTGATTGGGCTGCTGTGTCCTGCAGTTAGCTGGTTCTACAGAAGGAGATGGACGTGACACCATGGGTACACAGTCTTCACGAATTGCAAGTGGAAATTCATCTACAGCATCTTAGCTTTGGTGACAAATTGTATACATTTGTACCAGTGCCAGGTGGCACGGTGGTGTAGTGGTTAGCACTGTCGCCTCACAGCAGTAAGGTTCTGGGTTCGAGCCCAGCGGCCGGCGAGGGCCTTTCTGTGTGGAGTTTGCATGTTCTTCCCATGTCTGTGTGAGTTTCCTCCGGGTGCTCTGGTTTCCCCCACAGTCCAAAGACATGCAGGTTAGGCTAATTGGTGGCTCTAAATTGACCGTAGGTGTGAATGTGAGTGTGAATGGTTGTTTGTCTCTGTGTCAGCCCTGCGATGACCTGCCGACTTGTCCAGGGTGTACCCCGCCTCTCGCTCATAGTCAGCTGGGATAGGCTCCAGCTTGCCTGCGACCCTGTAGAACAGGATAAGCAGCTACAGATGATGGATGGATGGATGTACCAGTGCCAAACACACTACCATATCAGTGTCACTGCTGTGCTGAAAATGATTCACCACCCAAATAATATCTCAGTAGTTGTCCACCAGTGGTTCCTTTCCATCGATAGACACGATAAAGAGGTTCTGATAAATTGTACATGGCAACAAATGGGCTGCAATCCATCCATCAGTGTCCTGAAAATGCCCCACCATAAGTTTATTTAAAGGGAGCAAACAGGTGGCATTTAGTAATCAGGTGCTGTGGAGGTTCACTGAACAACATATGATGGTATCATGGGAGCTATACGGAGTTGTAGACATTTGTGAAATTTTGTGCTGGAACTTTTTTTAGATAAACTCCTAAATTGAGGTTTGTTTTTATTCATTCTTTGACCCAGAAAGCAAAGGGAATGCCTGGTGGTCATATTTCACACTACGCAATGTTTATTTTTTATTTATTTTTAAATTTTGTAATCACCCATTATTAATCAGGCTACTATTATGTATTAGCAGAGTTTTCAGTGGCACCATTTTTTTGTTTTTATGGGCTACTTCTTCTTTGTTAAATAGCAGGCAGCACATGAGCCGTTTTCAGAAAAGAAAGGGATGCTGTTTCATGTTTCATCCATCAAGCCTTTACTTTTTCCTTCCTGCTACATTTTCAGTCTGTGCTTTCACTTTCTTCTTTCTCTCTCTGTTTTTTCTTTCTAAGCTATCATCTGCACTCCTCATGACCTGCTCTCCCTCATCCACTCCCTGCCAGCACACCTCACCCTCGCTCAGCTCCCAGAGAGCAGCTCATCTACAGGCAGTGACTGGCGAGTGGCTCGCCCTCACCCTTGGCCTTTCTCCCTCAGGCACTCCTGCCCCTACACCTCCTCCTTTACCCTCTAATTTCCAGCTAGATTATGAAAGGCTGGACTCCCCTGCTGCCTCTAGACTGGGCAACTTCCCTTCCCCCACACCATGCACCCTCACCCCACCACTCAAAGAGGGTCACTTTGTTCCCATCAGCTCTCCGAAATCGTACATGTCACCTGATCCCAGTCCCTCACCTCAGGCCTACCTCACCTCAGCATCCTTTACACCATCCCCTATCTCCCCCACTTTTGATTACAGCCCTAAGTGTGGTGGCAGCATGATAGAAGTGAACACAAACCTCAAGCCTGGTCTATTTGAGAAAGATCAACATTTTTCACATAGCTATGACTTTGATAAATTGGACTCATCCAGCTCTTGCTGCCCAATTGACCTGGTTGTGTATGAGCCTGATGAACAGCCCTCATCCTCAAAGTTCCCATTGACCTCCAGAGAAATTGAGGAGGATGTGTGTGAAGAACTTGTATCCATCATTCTGGCCAGCCAGGCAAAGCGCCCCGTTGTGGAGACAGCAGATTTTCATAGGCAGGAGCTGGATGCTTCAGAGGGTCTACCCAAACTGTTCATAGAGGAGGATCCAAGTGAAGACAGCAGGGATTGTTCAGATTCCCACTCATCAAATATCTTCACTCCACTGCACCTGGTTTGTAGTGAGATGTCAGAAAATGAGGTAGTGTTTAGTTTGGTTGTGTGACTTGATTAGTGTGTTCATGTTAATAAAACCAGAAAGTATTCTTGACAACCCATACGTCTTAGGGATTGCCAGATGCTGATTTTTTTTTCTTCACTTCTTCAACTTTCCCTGAATTTAAGTTCATCATTTCTTCCTGTTAGCAGGCTGAAGTTACACAAAGTTCCCCTATGTCTTCATCATCCCCTATCTCTTCAAAGCCTTTGAGTTCCACACCCCCTGCATCTCCCAAGTTCTCGTCCCCTACGCCCTGCTCCACCCCTCCACTCCCCGGGGTATCTCACTCCCCTCCTCCTTCCTCCAAACAGCTTCGTTCCCCCAAGTTTAAGGTAAAGAGGAGATGTTGACAGTAACTTTCCTCAAAAACCTTATCTACCCACCTTTTGTGTCTGTAACTCAGACACTAACAAGCCCTGATTAAAGTGTTGTATCTGTATCCACTCCAATACAGAATATTAAAGGTAAATGTATTGTTAATGGATGGAGCTATTGTATTGTTTCTGTACCAACAAAATAATTATACAATAGTCATCACGAGTTTATAGTTTTCATTTGATATTTGTTTCATTCTTGGTTCAGCCTGCCTCAGTGTCCCTTTATTAGCTTTACAGGCATGCTTCTTAAAACTGTGTCCACTGGCAAGGAAGTAAACTGGTCATAGTGCACAGAGACTGTAGAGTATGATGAGATGGGCAGATAGGTACAGTGGTGCTTGAAAGTTTGTGAACCCTTTTGAATTTTCTGTATTTCTGCATAAATATGACCTAAAACATCATCAGATTTTCACACAAGTCCTAAAAGTAGATAAAGAGAACCCAGTTAAACAAATGAGACAAAATTATTATACTTGGTCATTTATTTATTGAGGAAAATGATCCAATATTACATATCTGTGAGTGGCAAAAGTATGTGAACCTTTGCTTTTAGTATCCGGTGTGACCCCCTTGTGCAGCAATAACTGCAAGTAAACGTTTCCGGTAACTGTTGATCAGTCCTGCACACCGGCTTGGAGGAATTTTAGCCCATTCCTCCGTACAGAACAGCTTCAACTCTGGGATGTTGGTGGGTTTCCTCACATGAACTGCTCACTTCAGGTCCTTCCACAACATTTCGATTGGATTAAGGTCAGGACTTTGACTTGGCCATTCCAGAACATTAACTTTCTTCTTCTTTAATTGTTCTTTGGTAGAACGACTTGTGTGCTTAGGGTCGTTGTCTTGCTGCATGACCCACCATTTCTTGAGATTCAGTTCATGGACAGATGTCCTGACATTTCCCTTTAGAATTTGCTGGTATAATTCAGAATTCATTGTTCTATCAATGATGGCAAGCTGTCCTGGCCCAGATGCAGCAAAACAGGCCCAAACCATGATACTACCACCACCATGTTTCACAGATGGGATAAAGTTCTTCTGCTGGAATGCAGTGTTTTCCTTTCTCCAAACATAATGCTTCTCATTGAAACCAAAAAGTTCTATTTTGGTCTCATCCGTCCACAAAACATTTTTTTAATAGCCTTCTGGCTTGTCCACGTGATCTTTAGCAAACTGCAGATGAGCAGCAATGTTCTTTTTGGAGAGCAGTGGCTTTCTCCTTGCAACACTGCCATGCACACTATTGTTGTTCAGTGTTCTCCTGATGGTGGACTCATGAACATTAACATTAGCCAATGTGAGAGAGGCCTTCAGTTGCTTAGCAGTTACCCTGGGGTCCTTTGTGACCTCGCTGACTATTACACGCCTTGCTCTTGGAGTGAGCTTTGTTGGTCGACCACTCCTGGGGAGGGTAACAATGGTTTTGAATTTCCTCCATTTGTACACAATCTGTCTGACTGTGGATTGGTGGAGTCCAAACTCTTTAGAGATGGTTTTGTAACCTTTTCCAGCCTGATGAGCATCAACAACGCTTTTTCTGAGGTCCTCAGAAATCTCCTTTGTTCGTGCCATGATACACTTCCACAAACATGTGTTGTGAAGATCAGACTTTGATAGATCCCTGTTCTTTAAATAAAACAGGGTGCCCACTCACACCTGATTGTCATCCCATTGATTGAAAACACCTGACTCTAATTTCACCTTCAAATTAACTGCTAATCCTCGAGGTTCACATACTTTTGCCACTCACAGATATGTAATAGTGGATCATTTTCGTCAATAAATAAATGCCCAAGTATAATATTTTTGTCTCATTTGTTTAACTGGGTTCTCTTTATCTACTTTTAGGCCTTGTGTGAAAATCTGATGATGTTTTAGGTCATATTTATGCAGAAATATAGAAAATTCTAAAGGGTTCACAAACTTTCAAGCACCACTGTACATAGAGCCTTATTCAGAGTTGGTGACTTAAGTCCAAAAGTAATGTCAATATTTACACTGGGAAAGTTACTCACATTCAGAGAAGGGTTATGCAGGTGCTTCCATTGATTTTCTCGGCTCAGATTCGGATTATGCAAATCACCTGCGCGTAGTTCATGACTCTGAGGTTTCTTGTGGAGAGGTGCCTGAGACAGGGCTTTGAAATTATGTTTAGACCACCACCTTTAAACATAAGCACTCGCCTGTAAGCCACCCAAAATGGGAGATAAAAATGTGGAATGAAGATAGAAAGTAGACCGAAGAAATATTTAACAGCAATGCTGTATTCACCACTGAAAGGCACTGTTAAATGTAATATAGTGTCACATAAAAGCAAAAGGCAATTTAAAAATGAAAACTAAACCTCCAGGGGTCCAGTATATTGTTAATATATTGCTGCATGAATAGTCCTAGTTGCAGCTGTCACATTAATCACTGAAAATTTGCATTAAAAATGTGGCTTCAACTGTCATTATTCAGCAGTTAAAAATAGAAAATATAAAAAAAAAAGCACTTGAACTGCACATTTTGTTATTTTGCTTTATATTAGTTTATATCGTGTGCTGACAGCTACTTGTACACACAATTTAAAGTTGCCAGTCATGGTGTGTTTAAAAGATGGAGGTTATTTTATTGTACTTTTAATTCATCATTTTGAGAAGTCAAATTAATAAAATAATGCAATTCTTTTTTTCCATAATTTTAACCTTCAATATACAGCAGGGAAAATAAGTACGGAACGCATCAACGTTTTTCTCAGTAAGTATATTTCCGATGGGGCTACTGACATGAAATTTTCGCCAGATGTCGGTAATAACCCAAGTAATTCACACATACAAAGAAATCAATACATATATGTCCATAAATTAAGTGTAATAAAGTGGAATGACACAGGGAATAAGTATTGAACACGCTTACTGAAATTTAATACTTAGTAGAAAAGCCTTTGCTGGTAACGACAGCTTCAAGACGCCTGCTGTATGGAGAAACTAGTCGCATGCATTGCTCAGATGTGATTTTGGCCCATTCTTCCACACAAACTGTCTTCGAATCTTGAAGGTTCCGGGGGCCTCTTCTGTGAACTCTGATCTTCAGTTCTTTCCACAGATTTTCAATTGGATTCAGGTCAGGTGATTGACTGGGCCGTTCTAGCAGCTTTCTTTTCTTTCTCTGAAACCAGCTGAGAGTTTTCTTGGCTGTGTGTTTGGGATGGTTGTCTTGCTGAAATGTCCACCCTCGTTTCATCTTCAGCATCCTGGTAGATGGCAGCAGATTCTTATCAAGCAGAGGCGATTCTAGAGTATGTTGTGGCCCCAAGCAAAAATTTCCAGGGGGCCCTTCTGACCAGTGTTTATCACCAATATGTTATAAATAATCTGACAACAATGAAAAATGTATGAAACATTTTGAGATGATGAGATTGTGAGATGATGTCATTGCAAATCGCCCATTGTTGTTGATTTGATTTAACCTTTATTTTTAACAGGGAGGTCGGTTGAGAGCAAGCTGTCTTTTTCAATTCTCTCTGCCAAATTTTTTTCAAATATATATATTTTTGAGACATTTCAGTACATACGTAAAACAGCCCTCGGGCCCCGACTCTCGGGGGGCCCCTGGGCCAGGGTCCCCAAGCAGTTGCCTGCCTTGCCTGTTCACAAGCTGCGCGCCTGTTATCAAGAACGTCTCGGTACATTTCTCCATTCATCCTTCCTTCAATTACATGAAGTCTGCCAGTACCATATGCTGAAAAACAGCCCCACACCATGATGTTCCCATCTCCAAACTTCACTGTTGGTATGGTGTTTTTGGCGTGATGTGCAGTGCCATTTCTCCTCCAAACATAGTGTGTGCTATGACATCCAAAGAGTTCAATTTTGGTCTCATCTGACCAGACTCTGTTCTCCTAGTATTTCATAGGCTTGTCCAAATGTTGTGTAGCAAACTTTAAACGAGCTTCAACATGCTTGCTCTTCAGCAATGGAGTCTTGTGTAGTGAGTGTGCGTAGAGGCCATGGCGGTTGAGTGCATTACTTACTGTGTTATTTGAAACAACTATACCTGCTAATTCCAGGTCTTTCTGTCAGTATCTTTACTGACAGAATTACTTTCTGTCAGTAATTTATGGTCTTGAGAGAACTCTTTGCTTTTACCCATCATGAGATGCTTCTTGTGTGACACCTTGGTAATGAGAAACCTTTTTATAGGCCGTCAATTAGGACTAAACCAGCAGATATTCATTTGCACTGATCGGGGCCAGGATTGCTTTCTAGATACTGACAGATCTCTGTGAGTGGTCCTTGGCTCTTAGACAACTCTTCTGATTATTCTTCTGTCAGAATTTTTGTGAGGAGCACCTGGTCATGGCCAGTTTATGGTGAAATGATGTTCTTTCCACTTCCGGATAATGGCCCCGATGGTGCTCACTGGAACATTCAGAAGTTTAGAAATATGTCTGTAACCAGTGCCATCAGTATGTTGTCCAACAGTAAGGTTGCGAAGGTCTTGAGAGAACCCTTTGCTTTTACCCATCATGAGATGCTTCTTGTGTGACACCTTGGTAATGAGAAACCTTTTTATAGGCCGTCAATTAGGACTAAACCAGCAGATATTCATTTGCACTGATCGGGGCCAGGATCGCTTTCTAGATACTGACAGATTTCAGCTGGTTTCTTGGCTTTCTATGCCTTTTTGCACCTCCTTTTCTTCATGTGTTCAATGCTTATTCCCTGTGTCATTCCACTTTATTACACTTAATTTATGGACATGTATGTTTTGATTTCTTTGTATGTGTGCTGCGATAACCTGGCGACTTGTCCAGGGTGTACCCCGCCTCACGCCCATACTCAGCTGGGATAGGCTCCAGCTTGCCTACGACCTTGTAGGACAGGATAAGCAGCTACAGATAACGGATGGATGGATGGATGGACATGTGAATTACTTGGGTTGTTACCGACATCTAGTGAAAATTTCATGTCAGTAGCCCCATCAGAAATATATTTACTGAGAAAACTGTTGACGTGTTCAATACTTATTTTCCCTGCTGTAAATGGATATTTGTATTAAAGGGGACATATTATGAAAACCTTTTTCAGTGCTTGTGTGTATACATTTGGGTATCTGGAGTGCTTACCAATCCACAAACGGACAAATCTGAAATACGACAACCCAGTCAGTTTCTTTTTTGTGCTGCCTATTTCAGAAAACATGTGCCTCAACAAGCCGTTCAGATTTGCCTCCCGTTTCTGTGTCACAAGTAGAGATCATTAGAATTATACCGTCCTCTCATCTGAATATCTCCACTCACGGCTTGAGAACTGCTTTTGTGATTGAATATTCATGAGGAAGGAGCTACTTGATTGACTGGTGGAAGAGGGGGTGGGCTGATCAGTGGCTCATTATCATTTGAAGGAACAGGCACTCAAATCAGCCGTTCTGAACAGGGCTGTTTCGTCAGGGTGAGAAGGGTGTTGTGGTGCTTTATTCTTGTAATATTTGGATCAAAGCATGTCACAGCCATTCTATTAAGACCTCAGGGAACTGTATTGACTTATGGAAACGGAACATGATATGTCACCTTTAAATAAATAAATAAATAAATAAATAAGTGTTATATGTATGTATTGGGCTAAAATGGCATAATGTAGTTTTTTTTTTAGTGTATTTACAGTCCAAAACATGAATTTCAGCGTTGTGTATTGTAGTTACATCAAACTGTCAGAGAGTGGAGCAAGACTTCATATTACTTCTCACTCAAGTCTATATTGCTCAAGAAAAATGTGCTGAGAATTTTAGAGTCTGATGGCGTATTCACACCTACGTTGTTTGGTCCGGACCAAACGACCAAACGAACCAAATTTCCCTTGGTCCGGACCTTTTGGGTTGGTCTGAATACAAACCACCGAACTCTGGTCCGGACCAAACAAGCGGACCGAGACCGAGCTGCAAGGTCGGACTCGGTCCGGACCAAAGGAACCCTGGTGCGGATCTTTTGGAGGTGTGAAAGCAGACCGGACCTAATCCGACAGTTTTGCTTTTTTGTACCTCGGGAGCTTCCGTCGTTTGTCGAGCATTATGGGAAACAGAGTCGACACTCCACCGCAAAGTGCAAACACTGTTTCGGTTGTCAAGGGAACCTTACAACAGTCGTTCAGTCATTCAGACCAGTGGTAGGCTAGACTACAGAGTACAAAAAATGAGTAGGGGGCAAACGTGGGCCGAGGAAGAAACGCGTACCCTTGTGGATATATGGGCAGATGTCCACATATCTGAGCTTTTGGAGAGAACACACAAAAATGCCGACGTGTTTGCTGTATTCAGTGAGAAAATGAAGGAGAAGGGGTTCACGCGCTCCCCAGAACAATGTCGGCTAAAAGTGAAGAAACTCCGTCAGACCTACATTAAAATCAGGGACATTCTTTCAAAAAGTGGCGGTACTAGCGACGCAAAAAAGAAATTCATCTATTGCGTGAAGAGCCAGAACTGTCACAACATGATGTGCGCTCATCAGCGCTATCCTCCGTAGCCACCTTGCCCTTTGTTGTCGTCGTTGATAAATTACTTGTACAACAGCATAGTAATCGCACAATTGTGAAAACAGTAAAAACTGGAAAAAACATATAGCTTTGATGACATTAAAAAGAATAACAGCACGGAAAGCCTCCATGACTACTTTTGAACTTAACGCTTTGTGCGCGTGTCGTCTCTGACCAATAGCTGAACGACCTCAGGGCGCGTGGCTTTGTTGACAGATTTTGGTCCGCTTACTAAAATGTACAGTGTGAAAGCGAACCGCACCAAAATGAAAAAATAAAAAAAACATTTGGTTCGGACCAAAGCAAGTGAACTATCGAACTATCCTGGTCTGAATACACCCTGAGACACACCCCTGTTTTCTGTGTGCGTGCAACTCCTGAACAACGACTGAATTGGTCTCATGTCTGTAGTTACGTCTAAGGTCTCAGTACCTAATGTCAGTACTAACTTCTCACTATGCGTGCAGAACTGAATATGGCTCATAACGTGTAAACAAAGAAAAGAATTGTACACAGCTGACTTCAGTCTCCACATAGATCAATACAGTCTCTGCATGCAAAATTACAACGATTACGTAAAGGCCATAGCAAAATTAGATTCGTTCTTTAACCCCTTCCAGTGCCCTTGGACGAGTCACGTACATCATGAAATCTTTCACCGCTGTGCCTTATGACGTACGCTACTCGACATAAACACCTCCTTTTATGTACCTTACATGGCACATTACTTTCACTTCACAGTGGCGCATATGAATTACAGTCAAAGCCTAAAATGTTCTTCCGTCATAAGGCACAGCGGTAAAAGATTTCATGACGATTGTGACTCGTCCAACGGCATTGAAGGGGTTAATTTAAATTTGAGTGCTTTCTTCCTTTGTGCGTAAAGTTTTCTAGTTAACCAAACCATTGCCCCTGCAATATGTACCGCATATTTCTCTCTCTGTTTATTTTTGTGTGGGTGGTGTGTGTGCGTGCGTGTCAACCCTGATGGAAGACTCTTCTGGCTCTGGTTCTTACAGCCTGTGTTAAGGGATGATGTTATGGTTGTCGGTAAGCCCCCGCGTAGCCCTGTGATGTCTAGGAGGTCCTGTGGATCGCCTGTTAGAGGGCAAAACTATTCAGCATCTCACAGGGTACGAAAACACGTGCACGTTGTGGAAATGGATCAATTTCGTGTCGAAACCTACGCTCGTGTTTGTCATTTCAGACCTTAAACATACTGTATATACTGTATGCTCTGACCTTATCTAAAACTAATGCATTGTCTTGGGTTATTTCTATGTGGCAAAATTAATATTTGAACTAATTTTTCTAAGAATGTTTGGCACTGACACTGAATGTTGCATGATTAAGACTATATCGAGAATTAATTGTTTCACTACCAGTGAGTCGATAAAGAAAGTAATATAGCTACTATCTTTAGGCTGAGGTTATTTTACCCATTTTATCAAAGGAGACAATAATAGCACAGTTCAGCAGTATCTCCTAAATGAGCATTACGAGTTCTATGAGTCTGCATACAGACGGGAGGTTGAACGGCTGGTCTGTTGGTGCGGTCAGAACAATCTGGAGCTGAACACGCTCAAAGCTGTGGAGATGACAGTGGACTTTAGGAGGAGCCCTCCCACCCTGCCGCCCATCACGATCACCAACAACATTGTGACTGCTGTTGAAACCTTCAGGTTTCTGGGCTCCACAATCTCCCGGGACCTGAAGTGGGAGACCAACACAGTCACCATCATCAAAAAGGCCCAGAAGAGGTTGTACTTTCTGCGCCAGCTCAGGAAGCTCAACCTGCCTAAAGGCCCGGTCACACAGCGCTTTACGGCTTTATCACAGCCAAAACCCGTCAAAAAGTGCTCTCCCGTGAAGCAGACGATGTTGTTCGTGTTGATGTCGAAGTTAAGACGTGTTACAGTCGATATACAGACGTGACAGGACACAGGGGAAAATCGGAACGGCGTCGGACGCGGTAAAAAGTTTTGGACTGCTCAAAACTTTAGACCGCGGACAACCACGGCCGGCACACGTGGTAAAGACGTGCAACACACGTGAAAAACACGTGATAATCAGTGTCCCGGCCGTTATTAAAACTTGGGGAGACGTGGTAAGACGCGAAAGTTTGGCGGTCTATCACGGGCAGAGCACGGTCATCGGACGGGTGTTACGCGTTGGTATCACGGGATATAGCGTGTGTTTAGCGGCTTATCACTGAGAAATGGATTTTTCCGCGTACATAGCACTGTCTAAGCCCGTTAAACGACGTCTCAAACAAGTTCTAAATTCGATTGATCACTGTCTAATCACTTCTGCATCACTTCTGATTTGCGGCATGTATAAATACCGTAATTTTCTGAGACCTCGGCACTTGCAGTCTAGATGTCAAGGGGTGAACATGAACCCTCAACGCTGTGATGTCCTCATCTTAATGCTCCAGCACCAACAGAACCAACTGATACAGGCTCAACATATCCTTGCTGAGAGAAGAAGAAGAAGGAGGAGGAGGAGGAGGAGGGTGGTACGGAACATCTGGGTGCGTGGCTGGACTTGGTTAGCTGTGCTTAGGCAGTGCTGCAGCAGTGAAACAGCCGCCGATGGCCATACCCCGTACAAAGCACGGCAAAGCCAAAATTGACCAAAAATTAGCACTTACGACCACGTCCACCAGATTTTTGTATCTTTTTGTACGTGATATAGACGCGGAGTGCTGTGTGACCGCCCCTTAAGGAGCTGCTGACACAATTCTACTCTGCCATCATTCAGTCTGTTCTCTGCTTTTCCATCACTGTTTGGTTTGGATCGGTCACCAAACAGGACAAGAACAGACTGCAACGGACAATAAGGTCTGCAGAGAAAATTACTGGTGTCAGCCTGCCCTCCATCCAAGACCTGTACTTGTCCAGAGTCAGGAAACGGGCAGGTAACATCTCTGCAGACCCATCACTCCCTGGTCACAAACTGTTTAAACTTCTCCCCTCTGGGAGATGCTACAGAACACTGTACGCAAAAACAACCAGACACAAGAACAGTTTTTTCCCTCAGGCTGTCTCTGTGATGAACAGCTAAAACCGGACTCAAATATCAGTAACATCAGCTGTGAAATATCTGCACACTCATACCGTCATTCTGTGCACACTGTATATTAGACTGGTACCAAAATTCAAAAAAGTGCTTATTTAAGGAGTTAAAGGCATTTTTGAGACAGTCGGCAAACAGTCTTATTTTGTCAATTTGGGTGTGCCGAATTCAAATCTGCAATATGCCGAGCTCTATCTGACCTCTGTTGACCTCTAGAGGTCATTGAACTTTGGGCCTGTAAACGTCTCAGCTGAACCCAGTTTCTCAGCTTTCTAAGGAATGAAATGTACTAAAATGATTAATGAAGTTAGCAAATGGCCTTGTTTGTTAAATGTTTGGGTGCTGAATTCATTTTTCATTTGTAAAACGACATATGACCTCTGATAACCTCAAGGTCATTAAACTTGGCCTATAGGCCTATGCATTTAAAGGATAAGGCAACTTTTGTACAGTGTGTGTAATAGGAGAAAAACATATACGTAAACAATTCCGTTAATTATTTCCATTATATATCGAACATGAAAAAATATTTTTAACTAACAGAGGAGCCGAAGTTGGAGGAGTCAGCCATTTTGGGATTGTGGGCAACTATAAACCAATCAGAATCTTTCGTTAATGCGCCTCCCTTTGATCTGTGACGTCACTGGGCCCATGAAAACAGTGTTTACAGACAGATCACTGTGATGACAGTAAGGAGTCCCGGCGGGTGGCTTGTATTCGATTCGTTTATATCCCGACCTTGTCAGCTGTCAGATTTATGTTCATGGACCCGGTAAGCTGGTAAATAATATTTATTTATTTTTTTCTTTACCAAATTCTAATGAAAACGAGAGCGCCCGAAAGGGAAAACCGAGCCGAGCCGCTTCGCGCATGCGCAGTAGGCTTGGTAGGACAAATCCAAATAGGAGTCATTCAGGATTCAGCCATGTTTTTGCTCCGTGTTTTTACTCGACCAAAGTTATACAGTATTATGAGCTTTAAGTTGCATAAATAAAACCATTTGGTGAAACTTTGAAGAAGCGATTGTACTGGTTTTTTACCTTATTACCATGAAGCACTGAAGAGTTTTTTTCAGTGGTGGGCCGCATGACGTCACGCAGTAGATCAATATCTAAAACGCATCTTCGCTGAGCTCAGCGCAAGCCCATATTATTAAAAGTTAAAAGATACTGTTATGCGGTCTGTTCTTTCTCTATAAATTCCATGATCGATTACTTTATATATTTATCTATCTATTTGTGGTGATTTTGTACAAAAGTTGCTTTATCCTTTAACGGCATTTTTAAACTGACTTTACTCCCCCAAAAAGAATATGAACAGACAAAAAACAAATAGAAAGCAACAAATACAACATTAAATGCCAGTCCATGTACATATGACTTACTTTTCACAATGAGAATGCCTAGGCGATCACCTTACATAACATTGCATTACATTTAGCGGTTATTGTTTATACAAAGCTACTGAAAAAAGGACAGATTCAGCAGCATACAAAATGTGGGGGCATACAGGGTATACAGGTTAATCAGGGTTAGTATATATGAGAGTTTTTTTCTTTGTTGTTTGTTTTTTGTAAAGGCTTTACCCCGTTTAAAACAAAACAAAAAACAAACAACAAAGAAAAAAACTCTCATATATACTAACCCTGATTAACCTGTATACCCTGTATGCCCCCACATTTTGTATGCTGCTGAATCTGTCCTTTTTTCAGTAGCTTTGTATAAACAATAACCGCTAAATGTAATGCAATGTTATGTAAGGTGATCGCCTAGGCATTCTCATTGTGAAAAGTAAGTCACATGTACATGGACTGGCATTTAATGTTGTATTTGTTCCTTTCTATTTGTTTTTTGTCTGTTCATATTCTTTTTGGGGGAGTAAAGTCAGTTTAAAAATGCCGTTAAATGCATAGGCCTATAGGCCAAGTTTAATGACCTTGAGGTTATCAGAGGTCATATGTCGTTTTACAAATGAAAAATGAATTCAGCACCCAAACATTTAACAAACAAGGCCATTTGCTAACTTCATTAATCATTTTAGTACATTTCATTCCTTAGAAAGCTGAGAAACTGGGTTCAGCTGAGACGTTTACAGGCCCAAAGTTCAATGACCTCTAGAGGTCAACAGAGGTCAGATAGAGCTCGGCATATTGCAGATTTGAATTCGGCACACCCAAATTGGCAAAATAAGACTGTTTGCCGACTTTGTCTCAAAAATGCCTTTGGGTGTCACAATTCTGGATTTTCGTACCAGTCTATATTTATATTTACTAATTCATCCTTGCACTATGCTGTCTATACATATACAGTGGTGCTTGAAAGTTTGTGAACCCTTTATAATGTTCTATATTTCTGCATAAATATGACCTAAAACATCATCAGATTTTCACACAAGGCCTAAAAGTAGATAAAGAGAACCCAGTTACACAAATGAGACAAAATATTATACCTGGTCATTTATTTATTGAGAAAAATGATCCAATATTACATATCTGTGAGTGGGAAAAGTATGTGAACCTTTGCTTTCAGTATCTGGTGTGACCCCCTTGTGCAGCAATAACTGCAACTAAACGTTTCCAGTAACTGTTGATCAGTCCTGCACACCGGCTTGGAGGAATTTTAGCCCGTTCCTCCGTACAGAACAGCTTCAACTCTGGGATGTTGGTGGGTTTCCTCACATGAACTGCTCGCTTCAGGTCCTTCCACAACATTTTGATTGGATAAAGGTCAGGACTTTGACTTGGCCATTCCAAAACATTAACTTTATTCTTCTTTAACCATTCTTTGGTAGAACGACTTGTGTGCTTAGGGTCGTTGTCTTGCTGCATGACCCACCTTCTCTTGAGATTCAGTTCATGGACAGATGTCCTGACATTTTCCTTTAGAATTCGCTGGTATAATTCAGAATTCATTGTTCCATCAATGATGGCAAGCCGTCCTGGCCCAGATGCAGCAAAACAGGCCCAAACCATGATACTACCACCACCATGTTTCACAGATGGGATAAGGTTCTTATGCTGGAATGCAGTGTTTTCCTTTCTCCAAACATAACACTTCTCATTTAAACCAAAAAGTTCTATTTTGGTCTCACCCATCCACAAAACATTTTTCCAATAGCCTTCTGGCTTGTCCATATGATCTTTGCAGACGAGCAGCAATGTTCTTTTTGGAGAGCAGTGTCTTTCTCCTTGCAACCCTGCCATGCACACCATTGTTGTTCAGTGTTCTCCTGATGTTGGACTCATGAACATTAACATTAGCCAATGTGAAAGAGGCCTTCAGTTGGTTAGCAGTTACCCTGGGGTCCTTTGTGACCTCGCCGACTATTACACGCCTTGCTCTTAGAGTGATCTGTGTTGGTCGACCACTCCTGGGGAGGGTAACAATGGTCTTGAATTTCCTCCATTTGTACACAATCTGTCTGACTGTGGATTGGTGGAGTCCAAACTCTTTAGAGATGGTTTTGTAACCTTTTCCAGCCTGATGAGCATCAACAACGCTTTTTCTGAGCTCCTCAGAAATCTCCTTTGTTCGTGCCATGATACACTTCCACAAACATGTGTTGTGAAGATCAGACTTTGATAGATCCCTGTTCTTTAAATAAAACAGGGTGCCCACTCACACCTGATTGTCATCCCATTGATTGAAAACACCTGACTCTAATTTCACCTTCAAATTAACTGCTAATCCTAGAGGTTCACATACTTTTGCCACTCACAGATATGTAATATTGGATCATTTTCCTCAATAAATAAATGACCAAGTATAATATTCTTGTCTCATTTGTTTAACTGGGTTCTCTTTATCTACTTTCAGGCCTTGTGTGAAAATCTGATGATGTTTTAGGTCATATTTATGCAGAAATATAGAACATTATAAAGGGTTCACAAACTTTCAAGCACCACTGTATTTACCCTTCTACATGTACATAGCTTTTTGGAGGTTTTTTCTATGCTTTTTATCTGTTTGCACTAAGAGAGCTAAGTGAAACTGGAGTCAAATTCCTCGTGTGTGTTCACATACCTGGCAAATAAAGTTTATTATTATATTATTAGGCATGCACTTTTTTCTTTTAATAAATTGCGAGGTTAAACAATTAAACAGGAGCAAATAAGCCATTCCGATTGCAACAATACGCGTTTTATTGCGCACGTTGTGTTTGCGTGTATGTAGATTTCGTTGCACGAGCATTAGGATGGCTGTTTGTTCAGAAGCTGTGAGCTGCTGCAGTCTGCCAGTGTGTGCCCTGGATGTGTCTGCGCATTACAAATAGCCTTTAGCTGAGCATCTGAAATGTGCATCAGGGCCTCATTTGCTGTGTAGTGAAATGAACAATGAGTGCAAGTTCTTAGCCTACCTGGGATTGCTTGTCGGAATGTCCAATGATTTTTCCTGTGTACACAGCTTAAGCAAGGTGTTCTCCCCAGAGCTAGACAAGTGGCTCATTCCCCCAAAGCTCAGCCAGACAAGGGGAGTACAGTCCTCGTTTTTGGGATCTCAGACACGACTGTGTCTGAGGGTTGATTTAGAAAAATCAGTGGATATGTTACCACAGTCTGGTGCACTGCTTAGAAACAATCCTTAGCCCCTAGTGGACCTGGATTTCATGTGTGTATGAACTTAAAGTGCTGTTGTTCATCTGTCCCTGCAAATTAATTTCAATGTGATAGAACGATTCTCTCATTCTGTGTGTTCATATACATATTTAATCCAGGCAGGCATTACTATGAGTTACTATGAGCTCCCGTGGATGCCTTATTATCAGCTGGGCATATAGAGGGCTACCGCGTGATGTCACCGCGCCGCGAGATTTTGTTATTGGAAGACCAAGTACATGCACTCACAATATAAAACAAAGTACGAGTGAGAGTAAAGTGACACGATGGCTGATAATTCGGGTTATGTGAGTACATTACCAGCTACAGAAAGGGCACGGTATGTGGAGCAACTGGCTGTGATTGATGGGTTTGACCCATATGATAAGACTTGCGGCAAGGGAGAATGGAAACATAAGGAGGACCGGACACCAATTCTGCCATCTGTTTGCTACCCAGACATTGTAAACTATTTGTTGTTTACACCCAGTGCCTACACTGCTGATGACTTGAAAGCCTACAAAGGGCTACAGGCTTACAATTATGTTGTTAGCGGCTTGGGTCGTGATATTACAGCTGTTGTTAAGAATAACCTACACATAGTTATGGCCAAGGTAATTTTGTTGATATCTTTTAATAATATATCTTTTCAGTTGAAAAATTAATACTTTTTGTTACTATTAAGGTATCCGTAATTTAGGTTAATTTATCCATTATACATATGTATTTATGATATATGCCTACACAACAACTATGCTTTATTTATATAATAGGAGGGAGAGCAAGCCCCAAACCATCCTAAATTATTATTATTATTATTATTATTATTATTATTATTAAATTGTAGAAGTCTGGGAGGCTTGCTCCTCATCCAGTTATCAACTTGGGGCCAATTTAGCATGTTTTAAATCTGAATTTCTTGCGTTTGCTTACCTCAAAGTGTCCGCAGATCATGCACAGACTTATCCATTATATCCACAGTTTTTTGCCAAGTCTCACACAGGTTTCTTTCAAGTCTACTGTTGGGCCAATAAATCATAAATAAAACAGCTCAGATTTGTTTGTTTAAGTCATTTGCCACTCCACTTTATTCTCGTGGGTTCACATACCGCTGCCGTTATTTCCCCCTAATCACGAGTTTGTTGGTCTTCCAATATGGCGCAGGGTCTGTTTACTTCCGGTTTCGGGTGACGTCAGTGAAATCCCTCTATATTGTAATTCAGTGAAGTATGTAATATGCAACATGTTTATATCAGACCTGTTTTTGTTTCCCCTCTCTCTCTCTCTCTCTCTCTCTCTCTCAGCGTCCAGCACAGGATTATCTGGAAGGTGGTGGAGAACCGTGAGTGCCATATTATTTCTTACTAATACCAAAGGATCCCCATTGCAAACCTGTACATTGTTTATTTGTCGCTGGATTATGTCGTATCGTTTTAACGTTATACTTTCTAAATGATCAGTTGTGAAAATTAGACAAGCTCGTCCTGTCCCACATTGATCTAACTGTTTGAATATATAAACCACTAGGTTTCAGGCCCTGTATACTTACATGCCACGCAACGAGGATGAGCTGGAACTGAAAGAAGGAGACATCGTCGATGTGATGGAGAAATGTGATGATGGCTGGTTTGTGGGTAAGTCTACAGCATGTCCACTGCACACTGCAGCACAAGATGGCACTGTTCGCCAAGTAACACGTACCGGCTAGAGATCCCGCTCTTCAAAGTAATGTTATAGAATAATAGTCTAAATGAGATCTGAATCTGGTCTTCAAACTTCAAAAGCAGATCACGTCACACATTACTTTGTAATGTTTTCAGGAACGTCCAGGAGGAGCAAGTGTTTTGGAACCTTCCCTGGAAACTATGTGAAGAGGCTGTAAGCTGAGCTTCTCTCTGTGTTCTTCTGTCCACTTCTGCTGATATGAAGCCACAGAGAGTAGCTGGAGAACGTCACCTGTTTGTCAGCTTCATCATGTTATCATCAGCCCAATACTGCATGAGAAAGTGTGTGGAAACTAGTCTCATTGGTTTCGGAGCGGCACCTTGTACGTTAGCCGAAGGACTGGAATCCCTCAATTCGCAAGCAACTATAGAGAAAGATGGAATTGCATCAAAGACTTCAAAAGATGGCTTTTTTCGATTGCCTATATTTTTAACATTATTTTTCATGAAAGAAAATCGGCACGCCTGCCTTTTAGTAAACTTGATGAATTTCAAAGGAAAGAATTAACAAAGTGCCCTATTTATCTTTATTTATTGAAAGTCATATAGATATATATATATATATACATATATATTTCTTGGTTTGGGGTACATCGGAAGGTTTAGCGAAGAGATTAGGAATGTTCTGCTGTTTTGGAGACGAGGACGAGTGCCCCCGCTAACCCGAACCTGCAGTCTAATCTAATCTACACCTGAGTAAGATACTTCACTACTTTTGGCACGTGCACAAACAATGTGATTCAGAATAAACGCCCTCTGATTTTCTGCGGTTTCTATCCCTCCAGACATTCCTATAAATATCTAAAGGATTTTATAAATGCTTATGGTATTTTTAGGTCACAGAATGTCATGTTTTATACAATTCATTAACATTGATTTTGGAGAGCGTGCGCCGCATAGCTGAAGTTTATGCATCGTAATGGTATAATTTAATTAAACCACAATATTGTCTACTGCCTAATACTCATTTTTAATGCCATATAATAATGCACACTGTAATCTCTTATTTATAATTCAACTTGATATATAGCTTTTATGTAATATGGCCATTTCAATATGTATGAATCTGAGTGAAAAGTGTATTTTTAAAAAAAAGAAATCTATTATTTGAATTCATTAGACAGAAGTGTTATTTGCTTTCAGAATTATAAATTATATATTTTGTTCAGTTTTAATCTTCAACATGTGTTTTGTTCAGGATTTAAGAAACAATTCATTTTGCCACCCTCAGACCATTTTCTCCCCAGTTTGCTCTTATCAAATCTCAACCACAAGATAAATCTCCTCTATGACATGACCGATACTAACTAAGGCAGGTGAAGCAAACCTGCGCTTCTTCAGAGATGCGTGAAGCCTCTGCAGCTTTTCAAACTGCTACTCACTGACCATCACAGGGCAGCTTAACACACTTGTCGGAAAGTGCTATCTACCCTTTTATACATACATGAGCTCAGAGATGTCCACGATCGCTTAGTGTCACTTTGATTGACAGGAGAGAGACAGTAATGTCATTTCACCCACCTTGAGAGTATGGCCAATTTTAATCTCTTGACTCCCAGCCATGGATGGTCGTGGCATCCTAGGGATTCGAGTGCTCGATCTCTTGACGATAGGCAAATGCTTTACTATTGCACCACTCGGGAACTCCACCCCAAACCTTATGGTTCAGCTCAAGCACAAAAATCATCCGATAGCAAATGCATACTAAATGGGAGTGTTACTTTTATTTGAGGCAATTTTTTTGCAGACTTATCTGTGTCGTCATAGTTTGGTTTACCGCCTCATCCAATTTCACGTTAATCCATAAAGTGTAATGATCAGTGCGAGACTCTTCTCAAATTCTGTGTTCGTTGACCTCTGCCATAATAATAATGACGCTGTTCTACTGTGGAGAGGAAGACACTTAGCACTAAATGGAGCAATAGCTTCATTATCACTTACCTCAGCTAGTATTAAAGTTACCCAATAACCACTGCAGTGCTTCGTCTTGATGTCGAGTTACATGAGAACCGTGTGCTTATTTAAACTAGATCCCCAGTCTTCCATCTATTAGTAGCAAATCTAGAAATTGAGGTGAAGTTGCTATTAGTGCACTCGGTGAATATACAGTAAATCTACCAATGTCCTTTATCCGATTCAGTGTAGAATGTAACACAAAACTATCTGTCCAAGTGTTAACTGTGTAAAAGATGGAAATGTATAGAAGAGTTTATCTCACGCAGTTAATATGACACTATGCTTAGACAGACTGTGTGGCATATAAATCAAAACAGAAGAAACAAATCAATACGATTTAATTACGCGGGCTATCATCTTAAATTTTGTCTTACTAATACTGTTTAACTTAACTCTTAACTGATTAAAGGTGCAGTATTTTATTTTATTTTTTGCATACTGTGTTTATCTGATGCTGAGTAAATTAACTTAATCAGTGGTGTAATTAGATAGTACCACTTCACAGTATCGAGATGTCAAATATGTACTGTACACTACAGGCCAAACGTCTGAAAGCAACACCAGCAACGTAATACGCTTCTTTTTAAGGGATAGCAAAGTAAAAATGTATTTATTAACTCGGATCAAAAGGGTCGGTTGAATGCCTGCAGCATTTAAATGGTTTTAAATACATCAAAAACATGCTCCTTTTGCTTTAATGACTCCAGAGATCCTTTTATGAAGTTTCGCTGTGTCTGTTGCTGGTGTAACCCTTCCAAGCCTTTCTAAGTTCTCAAAAAAAAAAAGACGTTTTTTTCTCACTGAACGGTTGATCTGATGAGAGATAAAATTAACATTTGTGGTATACCTTCGTATACTCAATGTCATATTTTGTTGGTTAAGAATCCATTTTGAAAAAGTCACTGCTTGTTTCCACACGTTTGGCCTGTGTGTGTATATATACAGTATATACATACACTACCGTTCAAAAGTTTAGGGTCACCCAGACAATTTTGTGTTTTCCATGAAAAGTCACACTTTTATTTACCACCGTAAGTTGTAAAATGAATAGAAAATATAGTCAAGACATTTTTCTGGCCATTTTGAGCATTTAATCGACCCCACAAATGTGATGCTCCAGAAACTCAATCTGCTCAAAGGAAGGTCAGTTTTATAGCTTCTCTAAAGAGCTCAACTGTTTTCAGCTGTGCTAACATGATTGTACAAGGGTTTTCTAATCATCCATTAGCCTTCTGAGGCAATGAGCAAACACATTGTACCATTAGAACACTGGAGTGATAGTTGCTGGAAATGGGCCTCTATACACCTATGGAGATATTGCACCAAAAACCAGACATTTGCAGCTAGAATAGTCATTTACCACATTAGCAATGTATAGAGTGCATTTCTGATTAGTTTAAAGTGATCTTCATTGAAAAGAACAGTGCTTTTCTTTCAAAAATAAGGACATTTCAAAGTGACCCCAAACTTTTGAACGGTAGTGTATATAAAATTAGTGTGTGTGCATACTGTACCAAATAACACAATGTCTTCCCATCTGTGTACAGTACAGTATATGCCGACTTCCACCAGGACATCGTCTCTAAAAAGCAATCTGTTAAACCCAAGACCGATGTTTATTTTTATATTCCTTCCTTGTTTCTCTCTGTGGAACTGTACATTTAATAAATAGCCGCTAATCTAATATTTTCTCAATGTGATTTCTTCACTTACAGCTTGACCTCATGAACAGCACTATCGGTGTTTTGGGGAAGGAAGATCTGCAGGAACTATGCAGTTCTGAAGTGAACTGAGAATTACGGCTTCATTTAAAATCGCAGCCCAAAGGTTGTTATCTGCTCAGGATGACTACGCAGTGCTGATAATAAGGGAATGTCTAGACAGAACCACTTCAGGTGCAACCTTTTGTCCAGATTGAACAAATTAAAATCTTCTCATATGTAGATATGTATTTTTTTTTAGTTAGAACTGCAGTCATGCATTACCAGTGTCTGGTAGTGTTGAGGAGTGCATTAAGCCCTGGCTATTAATATCCTCCTCACTCCTTCCTATAGTTGTCCACTCACCACCATGGCAACCCCATAAACAGAGAGTTGCGAGGAGCAGCCTGGGTTTCCTCTTGCCGAGAAAGAATCAGAGGCATCTGTTGTCCTGATGGGATGCCAAAGCTTATATCCACACTTGGAGCTTCTTCTTCTTCTTTTTTTTTTACTGAAGGCGTTTTAATATGAAGCAAATCCTACCAGCATTCTACTAATCACTCATTGATGATAGCTGAGAAGTGAGCTCTAGCTCAAGCACACTGCTGCATTAAATCCGTTGACGATAATGCAGATTAATGAAGGCATATGCAAACAGTAGCATGTCCAGAACTATTTTAGAAAGGGGAAGCACATGATTAGGCATGGAGGCCACCGATCTCAGAACAAGCGGACATTTAGGCTTAGCAGCCAGTTTCACTAGCGAGAAAAATAACATACATTCAGCTCAGCTTTTTAAACGTACTTTTCATGTACTTTCTTGCGAATCAAAATGAAACCACATACAGTTTTCACAGTATTTGGCTTACCAGGTTTCCTCTCTATTTGGTCATTAAATGATCACCCCTACATTTACAAGCCAACTTTAAACATTTTAAAACCAAGAACATTCATCCTACAGTACAACACTGATATCGTAAAGTCCTTGGGATATTGGAAAAAACTTTATGATATCAGAACTTTATGATAAGCCTAAAGTCACTTTTTAATAGAGAGCAAAGAAACACACTTTCAAATTCAATCTTTATTTGCAAACACATAACACATACATGCATTATATTTAATAGTAACACCAATACATCAGAAGAAATCTTTGATTGTGGTTTGTTTGACACTGATCACATGGTGATTGACATCAAGATCATTTTCAATAGCTAACAAATCCTTCAAATATTCCTGCATCTTGGGAAGGGGTCGTCCAGGGAGGGCCACCATGTACCTTCGAAGTTGATTGAGACCTGCCATGGCACTGGCATATGATGGCTTGTCAGAGTCATCAGATGTTTCTTCAGATATTTCTTCTGCTTCTTCTGGCTTGCTCTGAACTTCTGTCACAATCTCTTCATCTGTGAGTTTGGATGTTGTCTCCACGTTCTTGTCAGCATTGACAAAGTCTTCTGGTTCTGTACTGAATCCACAGGCCTTCAGGTTTGCTGCAAGGATGGCTAAGGGGATGTCTTCTGGGTCATCATCTTCAACTGCAGACTCAGGAGACTCGGGAAGTTGAAACCCACAGTGCTTGAAGCAACTGCTGATTGTTTTAGCAGTCACAGAATCCCAAGCATCCCTCAGGGCTTGGAGAGTGTCCAGAAGGTTCCACTTGGGGTCCTCCTTCTTCTCAACTGCAGGTAGAAGAGCTCGTTTGACGAACAGATTTCGATAGTGGACTTTCAGGTTTTGGATTATCCCCTGATCCATGGGCTGCAATCAGTAATTACTTAACAATCACTCCAGGCTAATGAAGTAATGGGCTGAGGAGACACAGTGGGGGCTCTGAGTTAAGATAACTTTGCAGGCTTCTGGGGTGCTTGACAGGAAAACTTTATGATAAGTGTAATTTATGGCCCCTGGGGACATCAAAATGACTTTACATTATACCTAAAATTTATGATAAGCAAGTTTATCTCATCTCATTATCTCTAGCCGCTTTATCCTTCTACAGGGTCGCAGGCAAGCCGGAGCCAATCCCAGCTGACTATGGGCGAAAGGCGGGGTACACCCTGGACAAGTCGCCAGGTCATCACAGGGCTGACACAGACACAGACAACCATTCACACTCACATTCACACCTACGGTCAATTTAGAGTCACCAGTTAACCTAACCTGCATGTCTTTGGACTGTGGGGGAAACCGGAGCACCCGGAGGAAACCCACGCGGACACGGGGAGAACATGCAAACTCCACACAGAAAGGCCCTCGCCGGCCCCGGGGCTCGAACCCAGGACCTTCTTGCTGTGAGGCGACAGCGCTAACCACTACACCACCGTGCCGCCCTAAGCAAGTTTATGATAAGCCAAAAGTTTTATATCATATTTAATGGACTTTATGCCGGGAAATGAAAATCACTTTACATTATCCATAACTTTACAATATCAGTGTTTACGATATCTGTGCTGTACTGTACATAGCACATTAGGCAAGCGAGAGCAAGGTAAATCACTTCATGTCACTCTCACATGTGGGTTAGCTAAACTGTTCATAAGCGTTAGCTAACCAGTGAACGCTGCCTGCACTAGTGACATCTCATAAAAGAGCATCCATCTGCTTGCAGCTAGCCTGTCTCCAGCAATAGCCTTAGCCAACATGCTACGACAGTATGAAAGAAAAGCATGTTTGACGGAGCACATCTGTCTAAACCCTTGAACACCCCATGGGATTTAGCTAAAGTGCTGGAGGTATTTGAAGATTTTGATGCTTTTGCTGAAAATGGTTCTGTTGCTGGCATTGGACTTAGCAGAGTATGTTAGCAACATCCATGCTTTGGCAGTAAGCATAGCGTGTCGGCAATTTCTGCAGGACCATGCTAAGGTTTTACTGAAACATAATCCTGCGTTTGTAAAACTAAGAGGCTCAAATCTGTTCCAGCATGACTATGCCCCTGTGCAAAAAGGGAGTTCCATGAAGACGTGGTTTGCCGAGGTTGAGGTGAAAGAACTCAAATGGCCTGCACAGAGCCCTGACCTCAACCCGTTTGAATACCTTTGGGATGAGTTGGGACTCTAACTGCGAACCAGTCCTTCTTGCCTGCTAACCGCCTTACTGTTTATTGTCGTATTGCTTCTGGAGGACACTACGAGAGGGTGTGTCCCATGTTGAGATATGTCACTCGTGCTATGAGAGAAGTAAGGTTACCATTGTTAGTATATTGCTGATCTCATCAGCTCTTCATATCCTGGGTTGTGCCTCAGGAAAGAGCACTATTCACAAAGAATTATGGAAGTTGTTGTTTTGGCCTGTTGCAACATAGGGATGCAGCTTCCCACATGCATGCATGGGGCAATGGCCATGTCCTGGGCCTTGTTTGGGGGAATATAGATGGAGGACATATGCATTGCAGTGAGCTGATCGTTGCTACACACCTATGTGAGCTTTTAGAAACTTGATGTAAACAAGCCCATATTTGCGCACACTGTCTTTAGTGTGGGCTCACAAACAAACATGTCAGTTTGAGCAGCTACATTTGGCATCAGCCTTTGAGATAAGCCTCATCACAATATCTCATGAATGTTTCAAAGAGAACTTGCATTATAATGAGCTGAGTCTTTTCCTCCACTGGAATCTGTTCCAGCATGACTATGCCCCTGTGCAAAAAGGGAGTTCCATGAAGACGTGGTTTGCCAAGGTTGAGGTGAAAGAACTCAAATGGCCTGTAAAGAGCCCTGACCTCAACCCGTTTGAATACCTTTGGGATGAGCTGGGACTCCAACTGCGAACCAGGCCTTCTTGCCCGCTAACCGCCTTACTGTTTATTGTCGTATTGCTTCTGGAGGACACTACGAGAGGGTGTGTCCCATGTTGAGATACGTCACTCATGCTATGAGAGAAATAAGGTTACCATTGTTGGGCTATGGTACATTTCCACTTGCAAGTTCAACACACTACTTCCTATTCATCAGCAGAACACTCTGCCAGATCCTCATGGCAAAAGCTCTCGAGTTGTTCTCTGGGAAAAGAACAACAATTTTATTCATCACACGTACACTTGTGAAATTCTTCTCTGCATTTAACCCATCTGAAGCAGTGAACACACACATGCACACACACATACCCAGAGCAGTGGGCAGCCATGCTAACCGCGCTTGGGGAGCGGTTAGGGGTTAGGTGCCTCGCTCAAGGACACCTCAGCCTAAGGCTGCCCCATGTTAACCTAACCGCATGTCTTTGGACTGTGGGGGAAACCGGAGCACCCGGAGGAAACCCGTGCAGACATGGGGAGAACATGCAAACTCCGCACAGAAAGGCCCTCGTCGGCCACGGGGCTCGAACCCAGGACCTTCTTGCCGTGAGGTGACAATGCTAACTACTACACCACCGTGCAAATCCATGTCAGTGGGAGCTGGTGGCAGAAATGTTTATAATCTCATCTCATCTCATTATCTCTAGCCGCTTTATCCTGTTCTACAGGGTCGCAGGCAAGTTGGAGCCTATCCCAGCTGACTACGGGCGAAAGGCGGGGTACACCCTGGACAAGTCGCCAGGTCATCACAGGGCTGACACATAGACACAGACAACCATTCACACTCACATTCACACCTACGCTCAATTTAGAGTCACCAGTTAACCTAACCTGCATGTCTTTGGACTGTGGGGGAAACCGGAGCACCCAGAGGAAACCCACACGGACACGGGGAGAACATGCAAACTCCGCACAGAAAGGCCCTCGTCGGCCACGGGGCTCGAACCCAGGACCTTCTTGCTGTGAGGCGACAGTGCTAACCACTACACCACCATGCCGTCCCCATTTTACATACTGAGGAATATAATTGTTTCTTTAGCACCTTATGGAATTAAGTTTAAAACATATTTATCAGGGAAATAAAAGTCAAAAAGTTTTGTCCTAGTTCAGCATCATCCCTTCTCACCAGAGAGAGAATCTAGTTCAGTACCGTAGCCTGAAGGCTCAACCAAATAAGGAGTTGTTCAAGTCTGAAATACAACCAAGGAGATCTCTGTTCATAAACAGAACAGCCACCCTTTAACATCTCACACGCAGTAAAGACTTGTCATAAAGTACAGAATGAATCTTGGTTTATTTTGCTGAAACTTGTGCTTCAGTTGGTGAGCATAAGATAAACCGGCTACAGGGACCTTTCCCTGGATAACATAAGTCAAAAAGATTAGACACAAAAGGATATATGAAGATGAATGGTGAGTTTGAGGTCTTATGCGGTTGCTCCAGGAGGGAAACTGCATGTAAGATCATGCAGGAATGACGAATAGGTAAAAATATGTCAGCATTGATCTCGGGTGCCATGTAATACCTGTATAGTGTTACTGTGGCATGCAGCCTTTCAAAGTGGAGCTTATGCTTTGCTCCAGGTGATCCATCTCTCACCAGTTCTGAATCAGAATCAGGGTCAGAGTAGCTTCAGTGACCTCTTCATTTCTGACACCTTCAAACTTGCACTGAATAACTGAGACGGCAAGCCGATGCGTTTGCTTGATCTTCTCTGTAGGCCAAGTCTCTGACGTATGGCATATCTTTGAGTTGGTGAGTGATGTGTGAGTGATGATCCTGTCCCGTCTACACAGATGTCAGAGAGAAAGAGGAGAAAACTCTTGAGTAGACAGCTAGAGTGGCATATAGAGTGAATGGATGAGTAGCAAGGTAAATTGAGAGAGAGAGAGAGAGAGAACATGCTGTAGTGCACTACCTCAGCCCTTCAGTTTGCTGCATGATCTCACTCTGAGAGGTGGGGCATCCTGGCATCCACCTCTCTGACTGACACACATAAAAGGCACAGACACTGACTGCCAATCAGTGTTGTTGTGTCTAGATACAGAGGAACAGCTGATTCTTGCAGTCGTGCAGCTGCTGCTCCTACTACCCTGTCCTCGGGTGAAGAGCGAAAGACAGGAACAAAACGAGGAACAAGAAAACAAGCAGAACGAAGCACAGACATGCCGCAAAACGTGTTGCTGGAAGGGCCTGCCCCGTGGGGATTTCGACTGTGTGGTGGCAAAGATTTCAACCAACCTCTAATCATCACCAGGGTGAGTGATAATAAGCAGGCATTTTGCTACTGTACAATCTGGGCTTCATCACACACTCCAGCAGGGGTCGAGAGGCTTACAGAGATAGGAATGCCTTAGATGTGCTGGCCAGGAGAGGCACAGGCAGGAGAAACGTGTGGGTAGAACTGCAAAACAATACATCTTTTCTCTTTACGTCAACTGAGGAGTGTGAAGCCAAAGGGCTGGAATACATATGGAGTACGTAGATCTGAACCACATGAAGCGTGAGTGTATATATGTTCAACATGATAATACACACCATCGTTGTTTTACGAATCAAATGAATTTGCAATCTTAAACTCACAAAGTCTTTGCCAAAAAAAAAAAAAGAGGATCGAGTCATGTCTGTAGCATCGCAGTATTTCACATAAGGGGAGTGATGAAATGCAATATGGTGGTATAAGAAAATATAAAATAGTTACACAACATAAAGATAATGCCATAAAGTATGTGCAGTTTTGGATTCTATTGAAATCTACCATGTGAAAATCGACTTTCATCAGCCAAATAATTTAATATATGGACAGCTCTTCGAACAAAGAAAGCTATAAGCCTAAGTTATAACTTTTTATATGATTTTAACCCCTCTATAGTTTACATATGCTACAGGATAAATCGTTTTTGGGTTTCTTTTTTAGATTTCAGATGATGAATCAGTCACTGATTGCTCCACTTTTTTATGAATATCAGCTTGTCTGGCTGGTTTTCATAACATTCATTACCCTGGAAATGCATGGATTGTCTACCCTCATGGTACTGCTAAATATAGGGAAGGATTATGCTATCACTAAACCAGACTAATGCTCTCTCGCTCTCTCTCTCTCTCGCTCTCTCACTCGCCTTGTGAGGACCTTCCACTGACCCCATTATTACCGTAGCTACTTAATTAATTATTAACGTGCCTACACCGAAACCTCACCTGGCCGATTAGGTTTTTTTTTTTTTTTCTCTCAACAACATCCACAAGGTCAAAACTGTCAGATATTCTTGTCATATCCTTGTAGACATATTTGGTCCTCACCACGATATACAAGGTAAAATCATGCCCCCTCCCCAAGTTCCCTACCCAACACCCACTCACCACCCACCCACACACACACACACACATGTCCACAATTTGACTCCAGAGGGCTTCTCCACACCTGTTGCTCAGTGATTTGCGGGTCCCTCAATCCCACAGCTCCTTAGTCATCTGCTGAAGTTGGAACGTTATGAACAGTGGAAGGTTAACTATGTGGTAGTAGATATAGTTTCTCTGGGTGGGGAAAAGAAAAAAAAATACCCCACAATCTTCATCCTGCTTGTTCAATTGAATAATTTCGAGTTATTCCTGAGTAGCTGCTTGATGCTCTGAATCTCTATAACTGACCGTAAAAATCCTTCTACTGTGTATTTTTTTTTCTTGACAGCAATTGACAGGCAGTTGCTGTTATTCAATCTAACATGAAAAGATGTTACAGTCACCTTGTCTCGTTTTAAGCTGAATCATTCTCACTTTTATTGTGACACGAAATTGGGCAATGTTGCTACGGGGGATCGATACTGACATTATCTTTCTGCAGTAAGTGATAAAATGTGCACGCAGTTCCTTCCACTGCTATGTAACTTTGATGGACTGTTTTACTAAGTGGAAGGTAATAAACAGCAAAACAATATTTTTTAATCTTTTTTTTTCCCTTTAAACTGGCTTTCCATCACAGCCCTGCTCATACTGGCCAGGGGTTACTTGATTACGGGGTATCCCTATTTTATTAGCATCCCTGTACTGCTCCCTTATTCAATAATCAGACAGGTGCTAACTTACCATAACAAATGATGAAATTCTGTATAGATTTGGCAACACGTTTTATGATTGTTTGAGGAGGTGTAAGCCTGCGTTCAGGATAATAAAGCTTTATGCTTGAAAATAGCTGCAGTTGAGACATAACTCAGACTCATTCTGTGAAAACTCATCTCGGGTGACAGCTGGTGATTTTGTACCTCCTACACAATGCATTCATTCATAAGCTTTGATAGACTTAGTGTATGATATCTGACTGTATAATGAATAGTATAATGACAAGTGACTGAGGCAAGCAAGAGACCTGGTTTTCATTCATTCGCTTTGTCCAAGTTCAGTTGAGTTCCACCGCACTTGAATTATGGCTAGGGAATACTAATTATAGGTCTGTGATTAAATCATAAATTATAAGCAATGAACAGTGGTCCAGTTGTGAAATTTCATATAAATTGTATATAATGAAAAACAAACAACCTTAAATTACATCAGAATGGTTGAAATGTATCTAATTTAGAGAAAATCAGCAGATAACCGTAAGGTTCTATTTTTTCTGTAAGGTCTGTTTTTCTGTCTGTGTTTGGTTGGCCAGATGCTTTCAGCAGACAGATTTAGTGACGTCATTCTCTCAGTCTAAAGCTTTTTCTTCTACAATTTACTTAGTCAAGTAGAAGATCAGATTCTAAGTAAACAGTATTTAGAAGGATTATGATATGAGTGAGTTGTGAGAACTGTAAGCCTTAACATAAGACTTAACTGTAAGACTTAACATAATCCTAGATATAACACTATAGTACAAATGAAAGGCTAATTTACACAGTTGTGGTGCTTCTTTCCACAAAATGCACCCAAAAAAATGGATACGAGTGGGTTTTTTTGTTTTGTTTTGTTTTTTTAACCTCGATGCCTGTGCGATGACATCATGGCAACCTTCAGCTGTGAGTAGGCTGCTATGTTTCTGCTGGTTTCTTCCAATATCGACCTACATAAATGAAATAAATTGTAAGGAAAGAATGACAACCATGAACCCATAACAAAATCCTTTTCCTTTTTTCCCCTTGTTGTAATATCGCACAATGACATGATTTGTTCAAACATGCCCTTATCAAAAAGAAGTATACTTCAAATTCATTTTTATTAAGTACTGTATACTTAAGTAAAGTTAAAGTATATTTCCTTAAGTATACTTTTGTGTACCAAGTATACTGATATCCATGTACTTACAGTAGACTTGTAAGTAAACTAATCTAATACTTCTTGGGACTAAATTGGCCCACTTTTAGTTTATAAAAAGTATACTTTAAGTCTAAGAGAAGTAACCTCTGAGTATACAACTAGTATTTTTTTATTTTGTACTGCAAGTAAGACCACAAGTAAACTTATATACTAATAGTTTATGAGTTCTATACTTGTAATCCACTCTTTAGTTTACAAAAGCATACTTCATAGTATACAGGAGATATACCATGAGTTTGTTTTATACTCCTATTCCACTTTTTAGTTTACTAAAGTATACTTTGCAATATACTGGAAATATACTTTTGGTTTACTTGTTTTATACTCCTATTCCACTTTTCAGTTTACTAAAGTATACTTTGTAGTATACTGGAAATGTACTACGAGTTCACTTGTTTTATACTTGTAGTCAACTTTTTAGTTTACTAAAGCATACTTTGTAGTATACTGGGAATATACTATTGGTTTACTTGTTTTATACTTCTAATCCACTTTTTAGTTTACTAAGGTATACTTTGTATTATACTGGAAATATACTATTGGTTTACTTGTTACACACTTCTAGTCCACTTTTTAGTTTACTAAAGTATACTTTATATTAGAAATATACTATTAGTTACTGGTTATATACTGTACATCTAGTCCACTTTTTAGTTTTGAAGTATACTGCAATTACCCTTCTAGGTATACTCTTAGTTTTCTAGCCCTAACCCTTACCTCATGCACACTACCAGTAGACATCTTTTGTGTTTTGTACCTTAAGTTACAATGAAGTTATAAAGGTAAGAATTCACAAAATAACAACAGATACTCAGGATTAAGAACATATTCATGTTCTTTAAAAATCAAATTTTAAAGCAACATTGTATTAAATGCCAAAGTATAAAAACATGGCAATGACAACTGAAATTGACATCCAAGCTTGACACAACTACAGGGCAAGTACACTTAAACATAAGGCACAGATATTTTAAGACTCTATTACACTTTTGTTAAGTATATCTTGATCAAAAGTTTAAGTATAAGCTTAATATACTTAGACTTTTCTATATACTTTTCAGTAAAAGGCAAGTATACTTAAGTATAACTTTATTAAGTATAATCTCTGCTAAGTAAATAAAAAGTAAACTGAATACATACTCTCTCTTATTTTTAGTTTAAAATAAGTATACTGGAAGCACACTTGAATAAACTTCTTTTTTGCCCTGGACCTTTGTTCTATTTCCCTCACCTTGAAGTCTGAATTTTGAACACAGGCAACAGTTGTTCTCTCCAACCAAAATGGGCTCATGTGCTTTTCGATGATATTTACAGTTCAGCCTTACTAACAGCTGCTCTGCATCCTCATTTCCATCGAAGAAATCCATGTTGGTCATTTGTTCGAGTGGTATCATGGGACCAATCTGATTTTCTTTGTTTGTTCAAAAGTGCTGTTGGTATACAATTCTACAGCAATTATCTGCCATTTTGGCTATAGCACGATAGTACCAGGTGTTTGCAAGAAAGCAGAGTGTGTAGCAGTACAGCATTCGGACTGCATCCTACCTCCAATACAACAAAGGCTTTGCTTATCACAGCCTGCCTCATCAAAACCTCTGGTCTGGTGAGCAGATGATGGTCATGTGATGATGATGATAGATGGGCGATACTATAACAATGTTGTCAGTGAACATGTTAAATACACAAGCATGTGTATCGCCCTATTGTACTCAATGCTATCTTCAGCTAATAAATCAGGAGGTCAAAATACGCTTAAGACATTAACACCAACGACGGGAAACTAAACCCTGTCGTCTTTAGTAGTTGCCATGATTTAAATCCCTCTTGGGAGAGGCACAGAGCTGAAAAAAAAAATGATGGAGTAGGATCTTATCAGTCCAGATTAGTCACAGCCTCAGGTAGAAGACCAACACATCAGGCAAATGAGATAAATGTCTGCAGGGTGAGAAAAATACCTGAGAAATGAGCTGGTCAGGGAAAAGAAGAGTGAAGGATGAGACAAGTAAGGACTGATGTCAGGATCCAGTAATGAAGCAGAGACAGATCTACTGGAGGGCAGTGAATGCCACAGGGGTTAGATCAGTGAGCCACCAATGGGCCGAGCTTTAGCCCCTCAGCGGGTGATACTACACTTCAATTGACACATGCACTTCACTATTTATAGACGACTTTCTGTCTGGACGAGGCAAGTAATAACTTTAAAGTATCATTCTATTTATGAGTTGCTTCATAGAAACACAGTATAATTATGGCTTTTCCCAATATTTTATGCCCTGTATGATCATTGTGCAACTTTACAACCCCACTAAACACTGATTTTAGGTGACTCCTGGCAGTAAGGCCTCGCTGGTTAACCTGTGCCCAGGAGATGTCATCCTAGCTATTGACGGAGTCCCAGCAGAAGGGATGACTCACACTGATGCCCAGAACAAGATAAAAGAATCTACTAATCAGCTGTGCCTCAAAATAGAGAGGTGAGGATGATGAAGGCATGACATCATTAAAGACTTAAGGTTGTTTTTGAAGATGCCATTATCACTTCGATTCAGAGCTAAACGACAGGTTTGTGTCGGGTTACACTTTGTATCTTTCCTGTCATTATGCCACATCTGTTTTATTGCATCATGTACTAAAAGGTAAGAAAAGATGATGATGGCTGATGGTCCAGCCAGGGCTTGTTAGATATAATAAAGGCCTTGTTGAGGTTTTGATGTTTACTGATACGAGTTATCAGAGGTAGACAAAGTACCCAACTTAAGTCAAAGTACAGATCCCACTGGTCAAATGTTACTCCGATACAAGTGAAAGTTGTCCAGTCTAATTTTTACTTAAGTTAAAGTACTTGCTTTTAAAAATACTTAAGTATTAAAAGTACATTTTCTGTCAACGCATCGTTGTATTATTGCCACAACGCTTACAAAACCTAATGCTGTTACCAAAGACAGAAATGCGAATTCAGAAAATGAACGCATGCTGTGCCATCATGGTGGTTTAATGTTAAGCTAGTTAGTCAGTGAAGCTCCACCTGACATGCTAGCAAACTCTTTTCAAACTCAAAATCATATTGCGTAGCTAACGCTACTAGAAAAGAAAGATTTCTACATTCTGTTTCTCTGGCAAGATTATGCTAAAACATGTTTCTTAAAGGACTTCAGATAAGTTAACGTTATTCATGTTAGCATAACTCCGTTTGTACATGCTAACTAACAGTGTCCAAGTTAACTAGCTATGTGTAAACGTTAGCCGTGGACAACTCGGCGGGCAAATCCATATAAAGTTATTTGACTAACCAGACTGCATAACTATTGCAACATTATCGCTAGCTCTAAAAGCACAGGCGATTTCATTGCAAGCTTTCTCTTGGAATAAAATGTTTACATACTTCAATGTACTTCTGCAGGTTGGACGGTGAGTTTTTGTAGGCCGTGATGTGGTTCGTTTTCGGCAAACAAAGTACAACCCCGATTCCAAAAAAGTTGGGACAAAGTACAAATTGTAAATAAAAACGGAATGCAATAATTTACAAATCTCAAAAACTGATATTGTATTCACAATAGAACATAGACAACATATCAAATGTCGAAAGTGAGACATTTTGAAATTTCATGCCAAATATTGGCTCATTTGAAATTTCATGACAGCAACACATCTCAAAAAAGTTGGGACAGGGGCAATAAGAGGCTGGAAAAGTTAAAGGCACAAAAAAGGAACAGCTGGAGGACCAAATTGCGACTCATTAGGTCAATTGGCAATAGGTCATTAACATGACTGGGTATAAAAAGAGCATCTTGGAGTGGCAGCGGCTCTCAGAAGTAAAGATGGGAAGAGGATCACCAATCCCCCTAATTCTGCGCCGACAAATAGTGGAGCAATATCAGAAAGGAGTTCGACAGTGTAAAATTGCAAAGAGTTTGAACATATCATCATCTACAGTGCATAATATCATCAAAAGATTCAGAGAATCTGGAAGAATCTCTGTGCGTAAGGGTCAAGGCCGGAAAACCATACTGGGTGCCCGTGATCTTCGGGCCCTTAGACGGCACTGCATCACATACAGGCATGCTTCTGTATTGGAAATCACAAAATGGGCTCAGGAATATTTCCAGAGAACATTATCTGTGAACACAATTCACCGTGCCATCCGCCGTTGCCAGCTAAAACTCTATAGTTCAAAGAAGAAGCCGTATCTAAACATGATCCAGAAGTGCAGACGTCTTCTCTGGGCCAAGGCTCATTTAAAATGGACCGTGGCAAAGTGGAAAACTGTTCTGTGGTCAGACGAATCAAAATTTGAAGTTCTTTATGGAAATCAGGGACGCCGTGTCATTCGGACTAAAGAGGAGAAGGACAACCCAAGTTGTTATCAGCGCTCAGTTCAGAAGCCTGCATCTCTGATGGTATGGGGTTGCATTAGTGCGTGTGGCATGGGCAGCTTACACATCTGGAAAGACACCATCAATGCTGAAAGGTATATCCAGGTTCTAGAGCAACATATGCTCCCATCCAGACGACGTGTCTTTCAGGGAAGACCTTGCATTTTCCAACATGACAATGCCAAACCACATACTGCATCAATTACAGCATCATGGCTGTGTAGAAGAAGGGTCCGGGTACTGAACTGGCCAGCCTGCAGTCCAGATCTTTCACCCATAGAAAACATAAAACGGAAGATACGACAAAAAAGACCGAAGACAGTTGAGCAACTAGAATCCTACATTAGACAAGAATGGGTTAACATTCCTATCCCTAAACTTGAGCAACTTGTCTCCTCAGTCCCCAGACGTTTACAGACTGTTGTAAAGAGAAAAGGGGATGTCTCACAGTGGTAAACATGGCCTTGTCCAAACTTTTTTGAGATGTGTTGTTGTCATGAAATTTAAAAATCACCTAATTTTTCTCTTTAAATGATACAGTTTCTCAGTTTAAACATTTGATATGTCATCTATGTTCTATTCTGAATAAAATATGGAATTTTGAAACTTCCACATCATTGCATTCCGTTTTTATTTACAATTTGTACTTTGTCCCAACTTTTTTGGAATCGGGGTTGTAAACATTTGAAACAAAATGAATCTTTAGTCCTTTCAGAAAACTGAAACATGGGTTCTAGGTATGGCCATGGGTATGTGTATTCCCCAGAAGAACCGCCTCCTTCCATTCGGCCATCAACTGATCGTGTTAAATAATACTGCTGAGAAATCACTGAACTTGTTTTTATCCAGTCTATGGACGTGATGTGACCCTAGTGATTACTGACAGGCTGTCTCAGTGTAACCTGCAAAAAAAACAATCACGTTTTAGAAAAGAAAAGAAAAAAAAAACATCCACTTTCAAAGTTGCTTCATAGTAACGATTAACGAGGACCTTGATAGAAATGTAGTGGAGTGAAAAGTATGATATTTGTCTTTCAAATGTAGTGAAGTTAAAGTCATAAATTGCTAAAAAAAAAAATAATAATCAAGTAAAGTACAGATACTCAAGAAGTAACGTACTCAAGTAAATGTCCTTCGTTACTATCCACTTCTGCAAGTTATAACCTGGATGCTATTAAACTCCTTCCGTAACCTCTTCCAAATTGATCATATTGTTTCATGTGGCACATTTTTTTAATCAGACTGTGTGTCTTGCAGGCCGGAAACCAAACTCTGGTCACCACAAGTCATAGAGGAGGGCAAAGCACACCCATTCAAAGTCAACCTGGAAGCAGAGCAACAAGTAAGAAAGCAGCAAAGAGCCGCATGTGCAACCATGCTGTTCTGCTTTCATATAAAGTAACAGAGGCTTCTCTGTGTATTTTTTCTGGAATGCTTAAGTGCATGAGAAATATGAAAGAGATTAACTGCCATCGCTGTGCTTTATTTGATGGAAGGGAGGACTCGTTGATTTACAAGCAGTGTAGTCTTACTCTTGGCTAACAGGACCCACAATAAAATCTTAACTGCCTTGATATTTCCTTCAATCATGGCTAACAATCAGCTTCGAGGCAGATCCAGGCTTGTATTGTGCACGCATGCTTTTTCAATCAATTTCTTTTCATAACCACTAATTTTCTATCATTTCCACACTTTTATCGCCTCGAAGCAAATTCTGACTCTGACCAACTTTTATATCTTTTTGTCATTTCCCCTTTGATTTATATGGAAATTGTTTCATTACTAAATCATAGATTAGGTCATTAGCAACTAGTGACAAAAACGAGACTTCTAAAAGTGAACAGTTTGTCTTTTGGGCTGTCAAAGCTGCACCAGTAAGAAAGCCCACCTCAGACTAATGGACTCCAGACATGGCCCATTGTGTGTTCTTAGCAGCATATAAAACATTCATGGACCATACAAATAACATTTAGAATTTCAGTCTAGTTTATAGTTATGGCTAATTTAATGTTAGCGATTGCGATTATGGGGGAAAAGAAACTACACCCTCTTTCAGTTCTATGTTTTTATTTCCCAGGGCTTAAATAATGATTGTATGGTCCTCACCAACTTCTATAAACAAAGACTTTTTTTTTGGCCAAACACGGTGCTGTACATGATGACTAAACACCTCTATCTTGGTCTCATCAGACCGAAGGATATTGTTCCAGAACTTCTGTGGTTGGTTCAGATGCAATTTTGCAAATCTAAATCATGCCTTCATATTATTCTTGGAAAGAATAGGGTTTTTTTTCCTCTCTCGTCACTGTTCCATGAAAAACATAGCTGTTAGGTCTTTTTATGACTGTGCTATCATGAAAATCAGCATTGAATGTGCTTGCAGGGGCCTGTAGGTCACATATTATAGCTCTTGATTTTTCTTTACAGTGCTGTGATAAAGTATTTGAGCCATTCAGACGTGGACTTACTTGTGTGCTTCGGATCAGTGTCCTGCTGCATAACCCAGCTGCGCTTGAGCTTGAGGTCATGAACTGATGGGCAGACATTCTCCTTCAGGATTTTCTGGTAGACAGCAGAATTCATGGTTCCATCAATTATAGCAAGTCATCCAGGTCCTGAAGCAGAAAAACAGCCCCAGACCGTCACACTTCCACCACCGTGTTTGACTTGGTATGATGCTCTTATTTTGGAATGCTGTGTTAGCCTTACGCCAGATGTACCAGGCCCCATGTCTTCCAAAAAGTTCTATTTTTGACTCATCAGTCCACCGGCCGCTCCTGGGAAGGCTCACCGCAGTTCCAAGGCTTTTTTCCATTTGTAGATAACGGCTCTCAGTGTGGTTCACTGGAGTCCTAGAGCCTTGACAATAGCCTTGTAACCCTTTCCAGACTGATAGATTTCAATTATTTTGTTGCGCATCTGTTTTTGTAATTCTTTACTTCGCGGCATCTTTTTAAGATCTACAGTATTAGCTGACTTGACATTACCAGCCTGGTTCTATTTATGTGATATTTAGATTGAACAGGTCTGGCACTAATCATGACTGGGTGTGGCTAGTGAAATTGAACCCAATTATCAATTAAATTTGGTTAATTGGTTGAGGGGATAATTAGTTTTTCACATAGGGCCAGGTAGGGTTGGGTAACTTTTCCATCAATAAATGAACTCATCATTTGAAAACTGCATTTTTTTTTTGTTTACCTGGGCTATCTTTGTCTAATATTAAAATTAGTTTGATGACATGAAATATTTTAATATATAACAAACCAGGAAGGAGCAAATACTTTTTCACAGAACTGTATATCTTTGAATATTAAACAGTCTGACCTTGGGCTAAATTTGGTGGGAGCACCCACTCCTTGGAAAATTGACAACTGTCTTGAAGGCTTTCCATTTGGAAACAATCCTTCTTACTATAGAATGGTGAATTTCAAATTGTTTGGAGATGGCCTTATAACCCTCTTCAGATTGATGAGCAGCAACAATTGCTTCTATGAGGTCATGGCTGCTGATGTTCTTTCTTCTTGGCATGATGTACACACACAAACACACCTGCTCCAGAACACCGAAGTGCCAAAAGTTCGGCTTTTATAGATGTAGTCATACTTCTTGATGATTCTTATGCATTTCAATAAGAATAGTTGACTGCTAATTGTTGAAGTAGGAAGGGTGTACTTATTTTTCCCACCTGGTTACTGAATGTCTTGCTTGAATATGGCTGGGACTGGCTGCAGCTTCCCCCACGACTCTGACAGATAAGCGGTATAGATAATGGATGGATAGTTTCTGAATGTGGGTTTACTTTTTGGGAGAAAATGACGACATTTTGAAATCGATTGTGGTTTTTGTCACCTGAGGTTATTTGTTTGTTTATAGAAGTTGTTGAGGACCACACTATTATTTAAACCCCGATAAATAAAAACAGGAGGGTGTTCTTTTTCCCCATAACTGTATTTATTGCTGCTATAAGACTGTTCACTAATACTGATGTACAGTGGTGCTTGAAAGTTTGTGAACCCTTTAGAATTTTCTATATTTCTGATTAGCAGTTAATTTGAAGGTGAAATTAGAGTCAGGTGTTTTCAATCAATGGGATGACAATCAGGTGTGAGTGGGCACCCTGTTTTATTTAAAGAACAGGGATCTATCAAAGTCTGATCTTCACAACACGTTTGTGGAAGTGTATCATGGCACGAACAAAGGAGGTTTCTGAGGAGCTCAGGAAAGGCGTTGTTGATGCTCATCAGGCTGGAAAAGGTTACAAAACCATCTCTAAAGAGTTTGGACTCCACCAATCCACAGTCAGACAGATTGTGTACAAATGGAGGAAATTCAAAACCATTGTTACCCTCCCCAGGAGTGGTCGACCAACAAAGATCACTCCAAGAGCAAGGCGAGTAGTAGTTAGCGAGGTCACAAAGGACTCCAGGGTAACTTCTAAGCAACTGAAGGCCTCTGTCACATTGGCTAATGTTAATGTTCATGAGTCCACCATCAGGAGAACACTGAACAACAATGGTGTGCATGGCAGGGTTGGAAGGAGAAAACCACTGCTCTCCAAAAAGAACATTGCTGCTCATCTGCAGTTTGCTAAAGATCACGTGGACAAGCCAGAAGGCTATTGGAAAAATGTTTTGTGGACAGATGAGACCAAAATAGAACTTTTTGGTTTAAATGAGAAGTGTTATGTTTGGAGAAAGGAAAACACTGCATTCCAGCATAAGAACCTTATCTCATTTGTGAAACATGGTGGTGGTAGTATCATGGTTTGGGCCTGTTTTGCTGCATCTGGGCCAGGACGGGCTTGCCATCATTGATGGAATAATGAATTCTGAATTATACCAGCAAATTCTAAAGGAAAATGTCAGGACATCTGTCCATGAACTGAATCTCAAGAGAAGGTGGGTCATGCAGCAAGACAACGACCCTAAGCACACAAGTCGCTCTACCAAAGAATGGTTAAAGAAGAATAAAGTTAATGTTTTGGAATGGCCAAGTCAAAGTCCTCACCTTAATCCAATCAAAATGTTGTGGAAGGACCTGAAGCGAGCAGTGCATGTGAGGAAACCCACCAGCATCCCAGAGTTGAAGCTGTTCTGTACGGAGGAACGGGCTAAAATTCCTCCAAGCCGGTGTGCAGGACTGATCAACAGTTACCAGAAACGTTTAGTTGCAGTTATTGCTGCACAAGGGGGTCACACCAGATACTGAAAGCAAAGTACTTTTTTTTAACGTATATATCTTTATTGGGTTGCCAATATACAATCCATGTTCAATCAGAAAGGATACATTTCACCCATTTTTCCCCCTTTTAGAACACCAACAACCCCCTCCCCCTACCTAGAGAGTCACATTTACATAACTTAATCAAATAATAATGAGTAATAATGCTGATAAGCAAACACAACTCTCTCCCCACCCAAAAAAAAAACAGGAGGGGTGAACAGTAGCTAAACCAACCAAAAACAAAATAAAAAGGGACATTTAGAGGAGTCCAAAATGCTTGGAAGAAAAAAAAAACCAATTAGTTAACTAAAACAACATGTATATGCTATGCCTGGAGCTCGACCACCATTACATCGAATCAAAGACAATCACTGGCTTCTTTCAGAATCCTGACAGGATATATACATATATATGCATATGCACACACACACACCATCTTAATTAGCACCATCCATCATAATCATTAATCATCTAAAGAGGGAGTGGAATCGATTAAGGAAAGAATGGGATTCCAAGTTTTATAAAATTTGTCGGAGCACCCCCTAATACTGTACTTGATTTTTTCTAAGTATAGGAATGACATTAGGTCCTTTAGCCAAGAGTTAGGGGAGGAAGGATTCTTATCCTTCCAATGAAGTAAAATACGTCTGCGGGCTACCAAAGATGCGAAAGCGATAGAATTGTTTTCCCTGTTGGTGAAGTGTGTGAAATCTTCAGGCACACCAAAGATGGAGGTTAAAGGGCTCGAAAGCACCAGTTTGTTTAGAGCTTTTGAAAAAGTATTGTAAAAAGAGGACCAAAATGAGCTCAATCTTGGACAGGAAAAAAACGTGTGTGTATGCCTGAAAGCAAAGCCACTCACAGATATGTAATATTGGATCATTTTCCTCAATAAATAAATGACCAGGTATAATATTTTTGTCTCATTTGTTTAACTGGGTTCTCTTTATCTACTTTTAGGCCTTGTGTGAAAATCTGATGATGTTTTAGGTCATATTTATGCAGAAATATAGAACATTCTAAAGGGTTCACAAACTTTCAAGCACCACTGAAGTCTGTTATAAGCTTTGCAAATGTTTCCACTCATCAGAGAGAAATTAGATGAACTAGTTGACAGGTAATAATAATAATAATAATAATAATCTAACCTTAACTAACAATGTTATAATTTTATTTGACTGAATTTTGCAATGTTTTCACTAAAATGAATAAATATAACTAAATATGATTTATTCTGACTGAAACTAAATAAAAACAAAACATAGCATTCGCAAGGATTCAGTGATTGCGTATACATCATTTCTATGACCGAAGTGGTGGATGGATTAAGAGCGACATAAAGAGAATAAGAGGTAGGATAGCACAGTGGGTAGCATAGCCACCTTATCCCATAGCTCCAGTGTCTAACACGCCAGTAGGTGAACTGGTTATGCGTGAGGGCCCGTTTACACGAGGACGCTGTCGGGTAAAAAGACTAAATATTTTATCGGAAGTGCCTTTCGTCTACACGGGGACGGCGTTTCCGAGGCTGAAAAACGGAAAAAATTGAAAACGCCTTCTAGAGTGGATAAGTTAAAAACAGCCCCCGTTGCATATCCGTCTAAACTACCCAATACACGAAACTCTGCTCGGATCTGCTCACGTCGGGTACGCGTTTACGTCATACATGTCATATACTGTACATGCCAGCCCGGGAAGTAAGAAAGTAAGTAAAAAAGTAAGAGCATGTCTGATTACATCGATCCAACGGACCTTCAAGCTGCTCTGGCAGCTTTAATAAACGTCCAGGAGTCCTTCAAACATCTATACCGAATCTGCACATATACCGTTAATGAACAGAGGCGGGTATAGCATGCTCTTACTTTTTTACTTACTTTCTTACTTACCATAGGCAGAGTAGTCAAAGTTTTCGCGGCGCAGATGTGCAGATCAGACAAGACGGAAGACGTTGCGCATGCATGCAGACATAGCGGAGGTCTTTCACAGCACCACCTAGCCGCCTGGCATGCACATCTAATTGAATTCCACACATTTATGCGTCACCGTATAGACGCAGATTTCCTCCTTGAAAACGGTCATGTAGACGCGGAAAAAAGTGAGAACGAAAACAGACTTTTGCGTTTTTGTTTCAGACCGTCCCCGTGTAAAGTGGGCCTGAGAATGAGCGTGTGAAAGTGTGACCTGGGATTGGCCCATTGGCTTTGGATCCACCAGGACTCTGATCAGATCAGGATAAAACAATTACTGAAAATAAATAAAGGCATACGTGAACGAATGAATGAATGAATGAGAGGTGTGTGAGCAGAACGAATGACTTACGATGGGAGAAATATCTGATCTGAAGTAGCTGATATTCTATAAGTAGCTTAAAATGCAAAACATGATCATGAATAACAGCATAAATTAAAGCTGATCAAAGGAAACTGTGCACTGTGTTGTGATTTTGCCTCAAGAATGTATGGTCCGTGTTATGCTTCAGCATGCAGTGTGTGTATGTGTCCAAACATACAGGAGTTTAAGCCAATAGGCACAGGCCATAACAGAAGAGCACAGCCATTTGTGGCTGCTGCCAACCTGGATGACAAAAGGCAGGTGGTGAGCTCTTCTTACAACAGTCCCATAGGCCTCTACTCTGAGGGCAACATCCAGGATGCTCTGCATGGACAAATCCGTGGCCTGGTGCATGACAGGCCCAATGGGTGAGTGACAGTCTGAATAGCAGCTTTGAAAGCGCCTCACTAGTTTCTTTTCATCCTGGAGTGAACCTGCTTGAACGCTAACACATGTCTATGTTATAACACATCTTCTGTTGGGCCAGAAGTTCTCATAGGTCCTGCAAGACCGCCGAGATCCTTCCAATCCAGGTTGATGACAAATAAGCAATGCAGGGTGCATCAAATTTATGCCGTTTGGATTGGAGAGAGGAAAATGAAACTAGAAAAAGGAATTAAATTATTCTTTTTCACACCAAAGGTACCGTTTCTGTTTACCTCGGTAGGTTCAACTGAGTTTGCTTAGTCCATCAATAGACCAGATGTCTTTTGGTAAGACCTAGGAGGACTTCTGCTCTCTTACTTTCAACCTCTAACTGGCTCTCTAAACTCTCCTTCCTCCCTTCTTATGTGTTACAGGACCTTGGCTATTTCGAACACCAGTTTAATGTCAGGCCAAAGCCCTTCACACCTGGGGGTCAAAGCAGGTTATTAGAATATTACTAGATTACATCATTCTCCTCTTTGGGTAATAAGAAACAGCATAAAATTCAAACCTTGGCTTCAGCTGTAATCCAGTGCAAGCTGTCAAATACAGACATTGTATGATGTTGAGCAGCACATTTTCGTGTAGAAGTTAACGTCTTCGTTTGGACTTTTCTAACGTTCTTTCTTTCATTATCTCCTGTCCTTTTGGCTCTTCTCCTTCCTGTGCTCCTTGCTGTCCCTTTGACCAACATTATTTCCACCATGGCTTTCTATAACCCCGACTGTTCAACGTCAGAGATAACACATCTCAGAGGGTGATGCCGAATGTAGTTCAGGGGACTGCACCAGTTACTAATCGCGGTCAGATTGAAGCCCTGGCTCGTTCCACTCAGTATAATTCCCCCATTAACATGTACTCAGATGCCAGTCTATCAGAAGCTCTACAGCACACTCAGTTATCTGCTGTAGCTGATAAACCAGCAACAAGGTAACTCATGCTTGTTTAAACTTCCCATTACCTCAAATTAACCAACTCATACATTTACAATAAACACCATATTGATAAATATGACATGATATGCCTTTTTTGTACTATAATGATGTGTTTTAGGACACAAACATGTCTGTAGTTAGTACTGTTTAGGACACGTTTTTTTTTTTTTTTTATGTAGCTTGTACTGCAGATATCGACTCTATATGGAACATTAGTGTGCTTTTGTCCTGTTTTTGTTCTCAGTGGAAAAACCCTGACATCCATTGAGGACTCGGATGTGTACCGAATGTTGCAGGAAGATCATGAAACTCCTTATCAGCCTCGCCAATCTGGCTCCTTCAAGGCCTTGCAGGAATACATAGAGAGTGACGGTCAGTTACCAGGACATGTATGAATGATACAAAATGGAGCCTCTATAGCAGGGGTGGGCAATTATTTTTCACAAGGGGCCACATGAGAAACCAAAATTATGTCAGAGGGCCACGATAAATTTAGGTTGTAATTTTATTGACCAGATGTAAGGCGCACCTTTTTAATATAGGGTGAATTCAGGTAAATTGGGCCACTTTTTTTTGCAAACTTGGAAAGACCCCCCCCTGCCTTTTAGGGGTACACCAGCCCATCCCCTTACCCCCAGGGAGGCGTTTTAGAGTACCAAATGCCATTAAAAACCTATACAAGAAATCGTTTGTTCCCAATGCAGTTAATATGATAAACAAAGTGGGAATTGTATCCAACACATAGGCGACTTTTGCAAACCAAGATGAGTCTTGTTTTATTTATTTAATCATTTATTTATTGGAGTAGTATTCCTTACTATTTTTACATTTTAAAATTTTTACACTTAATTTAATCATCTATTTATTAGAGTAGTATTCCTTACTATTTTTACATGAAATGGAGTCATATGTGTTTTTTATGTGGTGAAACTCAAGACAAGTTTCCACACTTGTGGACAATAAAGATTCATTCATTCATTCATCACAGAAATATTATGGCATCCAAATGACTTAAAGCAAATAAAGTAGTAATGTTGCAACAATTTAAATACATTTGTGGTGATTGGTCAGTAAAATTGGAAGAGATGAAAAGCTCAGTGCGTAAGTGGCCCAGTTTACCTGATGGCCCAATTTACCTGAATCCACCCTACTTAATATATATTCATGTCAATACATAATTAATATTAATATTATACTTATTCATAGGCTATGTGGAATTGTGGTGTAGGCTACATATAAAGAAGAAAACAAAACCAGTCATTGAACCAGTGCAATTTATTATTTACATTTATTTATTATATATACAATTTAGCTGACATGCCTGACTGACGACGTGCCGGCTATCCTCACTTGTTGCAGTTGACGTTCACGCACAGCTCACAGCTCGCACGTTCGAACGTAAACATGAACGTAGCGCTTTCAAAATAAAAGTCGCACCATTATATTGCACTCGGAATATGGGGGTTTCCCCATTTATTTTGTAATTTATAATTGGCCTCGCGGGCCGGACAGGGACACACAACGGGCCGGATGTGGCCCGCGGGCCATAGAATGCCCAGGTCTACTCTATAGTCTCTTGTTTTGCTGTTTCATCTCTAGCGTACACTTAACTAAATGCTACAGCATGATAACACAGTGCATAGCGTTGCTACTTCACACGTCCAGGGCTCCTGGCTCAATCCTGAGCTTGGGTTACTATCTGTGTCCGGCTTTGCACGTCTGGCCCTGTGTCCGAAATCACTCACTCGTTCCCTACTCGCTATATAGGGAATTACTATATAGTGAGCTCATTGATAAAATGAAAAAATGCTTTTGGAAACTAGTCTGTCGCACAATTAAAACGTGCCAGATCTGGTGGGTTTTCAAAATAATAAATACATATTATACCAAGCGTATTTCCCACATTAATCAATACAAAGTACTCCGTGTCTGCTGCATCTTTCAGTTCTTTTAAATCAAGGCTGAATACGTTCTTCTTTGCCGCTGCCTTTTATCAAATCAAATTTGAGGCTTTTAATTTGATTTCTTTCAGCGTGACCACAATGCATGATGGGATATATTGCTTGGTTAATGATCATCGTTGTACACTACTTTTCATGATGCACTGTGGGATACTTTGAGTGCACTATATAGGGTGTAATAATTCTCACTACACATTCGGACAGCACTACAAAATGGTGAACTCACTATATAGTCCACTATACAGTGGTGCTTGAAAGTTTGTGAACCCTTTAGAATTTTCTATATTTCTGCATAAATATGACCTAAAACATCATCAGATTTTCACACAAGTCCTAAAAGTAGATAAAGAGAACCCAGTTAAACAAATGAGACAAAAATATTATACTTGGGCACTTATTTATTGAGGAAAATGATCCAATATTACATATCTGTGAGTGGCAAAAGTATGTGAACCTCTAGGATTAGCAGTTAATCTGAAGGTGAAATTAGAGTCAGGTGTTTTGGCAAAAGTATGTGAACCTTTGCTTTCAGTATCTGGTGTGACCCCCTTGTGCAGCAATAACTGCAACTAAATGTTTCCGGTAACTGTTGATCAGTCCTGCACACCGGCTTGGAGGAATTTTAGCCCATTCCTCTGTACAGAACAGCTTCAACTCTGGGATGTTGGTGGGTTTCCTCACATGAACTGCTCGCTTCAGATCCTTCCACAACATTTCGATTGGATTAAGGTCAGGACTTTGACTTGGCCATTCCAAAACATTAACTTTATTCTTCTTTAACCATGCTTTGGTAGAACGACTTGTGTGCTTAGGGTCGTTGTCTTGCTGCATGACCCACCTTCTCTTGAGATTCAGTTCATGGACAGATGTCCTGACATTTTCCTTTAGAATTCGCTGGTATAATTCAGAATTCATTGTTCCATCGATGATGGCAAGCCGTCCTGGCCCAGATGCAGCAAAACAGGCCCAAACCATGATACTACCACCACCATGTTTCACAGATGGGATAAGGTTCTTATGCTGGAATGCAGTGTTTTCCTTTCTCTTAACATAATGCTTCTCATTTAAGCCAAAAAGTTCTATTTTGGTCTCATCCATCCACAAAACTCTTAGCCTTCTGGCTTGTCCACGTGATTTTTAGCAAACTGCAGACAAGCAGCAATGTTCTTTTTGGAGAGCAGTGGCTTTCTCCTTGCAACCCTGCCATGCACACCATTGTTGTTCAGTGTTCTCCTGATGGTGGACTCATGAACATTAACATTAGCCAATGTGAGAGAGGCCTTCAGTTGCTTAGAAGTTACCCTGGGGTCCTTTGTGACCTCGCCGACTATTACACGCCTTGCTCTTGGAGTGATCTTTGTTGGTCGACCACTCCTGGGGAGGGTAACAATGGTCTTGAATTTCCTCCATTTGTACACAATCTGTCTGACTGTGGATTGGTGGAGTCCAAACTCTTTAGAGATGGTTTTGTAACCTTTTCCAGCCTGATGAGCATCAACAACGCTTTTTCTGAGCTCCTCAGAAATCTCCTTTGTTCGTGCCATGATACACTTCCACAAACATGTGTTGTGAAGATCAGACTTTGATAGATCCCTGTTCTTTAAATAAAACAGGGTGCCCACTCACACCTGATTGTCATCCCATTGATTGAAAACACCTGACTCTAATTTCACCTTCAAATGAACTGCCAATCCTAGAGGTTCACATACTTTTGCCACTCACAGACATGTAATATTGGATCATTTTCCTCAATAAATAAATGATCAAGTATAATATTTTTTATCTCATTTGTTTAACTGGGTTCTCTTTATCTACTTTTAGGACTTGTGTGAAAATCTGATGATGTTTTTGGTCATATTTATGCAGAAATATAGAACATTATAAAGGGTTCACAAACTTTCAAGCACCACTATATAGTGAGTAGGGAGTGATTTCGAACACAAGGCACGTCTGTTTCCTCCCACTGTTCAAAAACATGCCAGTAGGTGGACTGGCTACTTGAAATTATGTGTAGATTCCTGACTCTTACCCAGTTTTCAGGATCCACCATACCGGGATAAAGTGGTTACTGAAGATGAATGAATGAACTACATGTTGAGTACAACCTGAGTGTGGCAGAGAGTTTCATATTTTAAAAGACTTATCTGAGAGCATTAATAACAACTTATGCCGGCCTTACACCAAACGACTTTTCAAGTGATTTCACTGTCGCAGACAAACGCTCAATGTTGGAATAAAATCATGAGAGTTTTGCTAGAGTCGGGTCGCGCTCCTGTCATCTTGATTGTTTGGCGTAAGGTGATCAGGATAGCTGTCTTAAGTCAGTATTTTTTTTTGTCCTGATGTTCTGATAAAATCAACCGTGTTCAATATTATCTTAAAGAAAATATCCTGCAAATAAATAAATAAGGCGGCACGGTGGTGTAGTGGGTAGCGCTGTCGCCTCACAGCAAGAAGGTCCGGGTTCGAGCCCCGTGGCCGGCGAGGGCCTTTCTGTGTGGAGTTTGCATGTTCTCCCCGTGTCCGCGTGGGTTTCCTCCGGGTGCTCCGGTTTCCCCCACAGTCCAAAGACATGCAGGTTAGGTTAACTGGTGACTCTAAATTGAGCGTAGGTGTGAATGTGAGTGTGAATGGTTGTCTGTGTCTATGTGTCAGCCCTGCGATGACCTGGCGACTTGTCCAGGGTGTACCCCGCCTTTCGCCCGTAGTCAGCTGGGATAGGCTCCAGCTTGCCTGCGACCCTGTAGAAGGATAAAGCGGCTACAGATAATGAGATGAGACGAGATAAATAAATAAATGGAGCTAAAAGTCGGCCTTTATTCTATCCTTTATAAAAAAGAGCTGCATGTTGAATTTGTTCTTAACGATATAACCACTAAAGTGATGAACATAGACGGGACTATTTTTTGTCAGGGAGGCCACCATAATGCTATTGTGCGTGACATCGTTTTCCGTGAGCACAGCAGAGGTGTACAAGTGCATGCTATACTGGACTATAGTATAAGCTTATGGTCTCGCGTGACTTCTCGGCCAATTTGTTTGCATTTCTCCACAAAAATTATCGCAATTCGATATTAGGAAAGGAATCGAAATAAAGTAGTAGCTAGTTTATTGCCTGTTTATTTAAAAATATATATATATTTACCTCCTGATCTTCCATCCGTTTGATGCTTAACACGGTATGCTGTCATGCTGCCAGTGTCAGTGTTTTGTGGTGAAACAAAGTCGGGATCGCGTCTGGCTTCAGTTGTCGTTTCTGCCTCGTGTCTCGCTTCTTCCCAGTGATTTTTTCATACAAGTCCTTCACAAAACATCCATCCATCCATTATCTGTAGCCGCTTATCCTGTTCTACAGGGTCGCAGGCAAGCTGGAGCCTATCCCAGCTGACTATGGGCGAGAGGCGGGGTATACCCTGGACAAGTCGCCGGGTCATCGCAGGGCTGACACATAGACACAAACAACCATTCACACTCACATTCACACCTACAGTCAATTTAGAGCCATAAATTAGCCTAACCTGCATGTCTTTGGGGGAAACCGGAGCACCCGGAGGAAACCCACGCAGACACGGGGAGAACATGCAAACTTCGCACAGAAAGGCCCTCTTGAACCCAGGACCTTCTTGCTGTGAGGCGACAGTGCTAACCACTACACCACCGTGCCGCCCCTTCACAAAACAATCTTCTGTAAAGTGCTCACTGCACAATTTCCTGCCTTTTAAAAAGTGTTCTCGCTTTACTTGATGAAGCCACTCAGCCAAACGTCTTGGATCCATGACGGAATGAAGAAGACGTGCGGAATCCGACATCATGCGGCACCACCCTTGTTTTTCGTCTCCTTATACATCCTGGCTAATCCAGTATGGCTGCGCCCAACAGACTGATGCTCCAACTTTAACGTGTTTTTTAAGCTCAAGTCTGCTTAAAGTGCCATTCCACCATTGGATGTATTCTTTGGCATAAAATACAATATATTTTGACAACATATATAAATGGTATCACTAGACAGAGAAATCTTTTAGCTTCAAAATGATATATCAAACATAATTTTTTGACAACGACAAGTATATTAATTTTGCGACCAAAGTCACCTACCCTTTTAATTTCCGCGCGTGATGTCATCGGCAGGTTCCCCTTCTTGTGTACCACGTGACGTGGCACATATTATCAGCAATGGCGGATAGAACGCGATAAAAATAATACCAATAAATCTAGCTAATACCAATAAATCTAGCTAACTGAAAGATTAACTCAATTTTTCGCAATTTTTTTGGCCCCCATATACGAGGAGAAATGACTCTCTCACTTTGGGGGTTTCCTGGTCTAAAAATAGACCGACACGTGGTACACAAGAAGGGGAACCTGCCGATGACATCACGTTTCACTACCGCGCGGAAATTAAAAGGGTAGGTGACTTTGGTCGCAAAATTAATATACTTGTCGTTGTCAAAAAATTATGTTTGATATATCATTTTGAAGCTAAAAGATTTCTCTGTCTAGTCATGTTGTCATAAAATATATTGTATTTTATGCCAAAGAATACATCCAATGGTGGAATGGCACTTTAATTTTTTTCGTCTCGAACATATTGTATTAAGGGCGGCACGGTGGTGTAGTGGTTAGCGCTGTCGCCTCACAGCAAGAAGGTACTGGGTTTGAGCCCCGTGGCCGGCGAGGGCCTTTCTGTGTGGAGTTTGCATGTTCTCCCTGTGTCCGCGTGGGTTTCCTCCGGGTGCTCTGGTTTCCCCCACAGTCCAAAGACATGCAGGTTAGGTTAACTGGTGACTCTAAATTGACTGTAGGTGTGAATGTGAGTGTGAATGGTTGTCTGTGTCTATGTGTCAGCCCTGTGATGACCTGGCGACTTGTCCAGGGTGTACCCCGCCTTTCGCCCGTAGTCAGCTGGGATAGGCTCCAGCTTGCCTGCGACCCTGTAGAAGGATAAAGCGGCTAGAGATAATGAGATGAGATATTGTATTAATGTATAATTCTGACATTTCATAACCCCGTAATTTCAAAATTTCCTGGTTAATCGCTTTAAGTTTCGGCTCATGCAAATAACGGCACTGCAACATTCCTCGTGCTTGCAAAATCAGAGCTGGAAAATTCAGTTGGTGTAAGGTGTCATTCATCACTTAGAGTTGTCTTTAAATGTGAAAGGGTGTCAGACTCAAGTCTTTTCAGCGTCTTTCAAAGTCTTCTAGTGTATGGTTAGCATTATTGAAATTTTTGACAGGTACAAAGCCGATGGTAACCAGAAGTGTCAAAGCTCCAGTGACGAAGCCTCAAGCAGCCGCAGCCTCCCTACAGAAACTGCCTCTGTGTGACAAATGTGGCAATGGCATTGTGTGAGTCCAGCCTCAAATATTTCAGCATGAATCCAACCTATTGCAAGAAACCACAGTGTAATACATTCAATTCCTCCACACTACAGCACCGTTTTGAGATATGGTCGTAAATTCTAAATTGAGATGTAAATTCTAATCTTAACTCATATGGCTGATTGACAGGGGTACTGTAGTCAAAGCCCGGGACAAGTTCCGCCACCCTGCGTGCTTTGTGTGCTCTGACTGTGGCATGAACCTGAAGCAGAAAGGATACTTCTTTGTGGAGGGACAGCTGTATTGTGAGACTCACGCTCGAATCCGAATGAGACCTCCAGAGGGACACGACTTGGTCACCGTGTACCCTAACGCTTAAAACGCGAAGCGTTAAGACGCTACAGCTCCAGTCTTCACTGCCTACTGATGCTGCAACCCATTGAAGCATGCAGGAATGTTTGCTGCTTGTTGAACCCTGGTCTGCTTTGTCTGCTCGAAGGGAAATATTTACATTTTGTTGCTAGATGGGTTCTCTTTAACGTATAAGAGAATGCTTGCTTGACGGTTTCAGTGCCCGAATTAAGCGCCAAATGAGAGATTGTCATTTTTGCAGTGCTGTTTTTGTTCGAATGACAAAACTGGTTCTTTCAGGTGTAACATTTTAATTATTTAAGACGTTTCTGTCATGTAATGTGAAACTAATTCAAAATGTACCGTTATTCTCAAGGTCATATTTATTTGTTCCAGATTTTTTTTTTTAAACATTGTAACTAATATTTCCTAACATTAACACATTAATTTCAAAAGCCAGAGTAAAAAGTTTAATGTGAAAATAGACTCTACAGACACTCTCTTCGTAGCCACATAATTAATCTTTTTTTATAATTAACCAAAACGGTGTTAAAGTGCTGATGACACGAACATGACTCTATGCAATTTCTTAAATAAACTATACAACATGGCAAACATGTTAGATTTCTGTTATAATTACGTGAAAAGAAGCTGTTGTTACGCAAATATCCAACTTTTAATTGCACAGCGCAAGAAAACTGGGTCCGTGGCTCGCGGCCATGTTGTGACGTCAGCAGAAGAACACGCTGCGGTTCACTGGCTGTTCTACTCTGGTTCTGCTCAATGGAAATGGCGCATGAAAACGCCGGTGAACTCTCTAGTGCTAGCTCTTCCTCTTCTGGGAGTCTAGAATTGTGTTGATCTCTTCCGAATAGAATCTATGATAGCCTACCCTCTTTTCCCTTTGCCTCTCGTTGCTAGGCGGCAGTTACATGAAAGCCGCAAGCTTTCACAAGCAAATACATGACTGATATCACGCCGACTTTATGATTACATTTATGATTATCATGTAGAATCTATAGCTCTACGTACCTTTATCTTATGTCGTTTCACAACACATGTTCTGACAGGAGGACTGTCTTTGGATCCGGCATAGCTACTAGTAGACCCCCTCCGGAATACTGGCAGTGTTGCCAGATTGGGAGGAATCCCGCCCAGTTGGGCGGTTTCAAGTGCATTTTGGTGGGTTTTGAACATATTTTGGGCTGGAAAATGTCAGCAGTATCTGTTGCCAGATACTACTGACGTTTTTCAGCCCAAAATATGTTCAAAACCCACCAAAATGCACTTGAAACCGCTCAACTGGGCGGGAAACCTCCCAATCTGGCAACACTGTGTAGGCACTGCTGATGGTAGTAACACACGTTTGTGCTGAACTGAACACCCAAGAGATTCTTTTAAGCTGGGAAGGGTGTCAAAACAATCCAAATCGAAGTGTTCAGAGCACAGGACGGATGTTGGTGAGGGCTCCCACTTGTCACGAGTGCGCCTGACTTGCTTCACCCACTTCGCATGCAGCTCGGGATCTCTGGGAAACTTGAATAAACTTACCCCATCCTTGTGGGTTTTGGAGCAAAAGCCGGCAACACAACGCGAAGGCATAATAACTAATATATATAAAATGTATAATGTATAATAATAATACTAATAATGATGAACTGAACACCTGTCGCATCAACAACAAACTGGTAAGTTAGGAGGAAGGTTCTTTTGCTGACGTCATATAGCTCCTCCTCCTCTTTCGTCTCCTGGGTGCTGCAGCCCCGTCAAATTTGCCCAAATAGCCACGTTTTTTATCATAACTTGTAAAATAGGCGCCTTCGTGAATTAATATATGGATCATTGGGAATTACTTTTTATGTTATAAAACATCGCCAAAGATGTCAAAAATGTGTCATCAGCACTTTAATGAACTATTTTGTAGAGGTTACGACACTCACGTCCTATAGCCAATACCAATTGTTTCAGGTGGGATGAATCCTGCATCTGCTTGTTTCTTGACTGTTTCACAGTGAAGATATTGATATTTGTTTTTACAATTTCCTAGAAATCAGTTTCGAGAGCAGAGTTCATTTTTAATCGAAAGTAACTGCTCTTTATACAGCTGGCACTCAAATGGGTTATTTAGCTACTCGGCATGCTGCACTTCATAGCTCTGTCCACAGGGTGGCAGTATCTCAGCTTTAATATGTTGTAATTAAAATCACCGAAACTTTGACAACAACAGTTCCTTTGGGTGTTTTTATTATATGATTGTTGAAAGAGCATGCAATAAACAATACACTTTGAGAAGGCATGGCGATATTACACGGTCTCTTCGACATAGTCTCAGCTTCTGTGCACGTTTTGAAAATGTTCCAGATATGCAAAGTTATAGCCTCCAATCTGTTTTGCAAATCTGACCAGAGTGAGCTCTGTTGCTTTGGCCTGCTTTGTCGCCCCGTCTTTTCAACTGACGAAATACTTCAGAATATAATGATGATGAGAAGACAAAAGAGATTTGTAAGAAAAGTATGACAAGTGTGGCTTACTTTTGTGCACCTGAAGCTATAATAGTATTCTTGTCTGGCGTTAATGAACTTCTACTTGCATCAGTACGTTTCCAGAAGATACAATTCATCTCCAGATTTCCAACAGCATCATCAAATGGCTCATCACCACTTAATATGCCATTACAGAGTGGACTTGATTGTAGTTGGTGGAGTTCACAAACCTGCAAACAGAATAGCGACACTAACCATAATTTATGATCTTCCCTTTACTGACATCCTGCAAAGGTCATGCTAGATAAGGAACCAGTTTAAGAAATGCAGTGGTAAAAAAAAAAAAAAGTCAGTGTGTATAAAGATGTGCATAAAAGCTAACCAAGTGTGATTTCCTCACTGTGAAAATGTTATGCTTTGATCACGTTAGTCACATGTGTTAATTAAATGTACATAAGCCGAACCAATTCAGACCAGATATCAGCTGTCAAAATGTCTGCACTCTTAGAAAGGATGTGTTAAACCTGACACAAACCCGATTAAATTCTTACACGTCAGTGGGTGAGTGCTGGGACACACTTGTGTTAATATTGACACATTTATTGTGTAGGATTTTAACAGAGTGAATGTGTCAGGAAAGTTAACATGCAGCTATCCATCCAGCCATTATCCATAACCGCTTATCCTGTGCAGGGTCGCAGGCAAGCTGGAGCCTATCCCAGCTGACTAGGGCCAAGAGGCGGGGTACACCCTGGACAAGTCGCCAGGTCATCACAGGGTTGACGCATAGGCTACGTTTACATTAGACCGTATCTGTCTCGTTTTCTTCGCGGATGCACTGTCCGTTTACATTAAAACGCCGGGAAACGGGAATCCGCCAGCGTCCACGTATTCAATCCAGATCGTGTCAGCTCCGGTGCTGTGTAAACATTGAGAATACGCGGATACGCTGTGCTGAGCTCTAGCTGGCGTCTCATTGGACAACGTCACTGTGACATCCACCTTCCTGATTCGCTGGCGTTGGTCATGTGACGCGACTGCTGAAAAACGGCGCGGACTTCCGCCTTGTATCACCTTTCATTAAAGAGTATAAAAGTATGAAAATACTGCAAATACTGATGCAAATACTGCCCATTGTGTAGTTATGATTGTCTTTAGGCTTGCCATCCTTCCACTTGCAAGTGGTAAGTGATATGCGCTGGGATCACACACACAGCGGCTCAGTCCCGAATCACGGCTTGTGCACTACACTCGCGCGCTCTGTGAGCTGCGCAGGGCCGGAGTGCGCACCCTCCAGAGGGCACTCGCTGTTCAGGGCAGAGTGATTTGGAGCGCAGGATGCCTGCGGAGCCGAGCGTATCCGTGTATTGTTGTTGCTGTGTGCACGCGAATCGTGTATTGGTGTTGCTGTGTGCACGCAAATCGTGTATTGGTGTTGCTGTGTGCACACTAATCGTTTTTAAAACGTTAATCTGATGATCCGCTGATACGGTCTAATGTAAACATGGGCATAGAGCCACCAATTAGCCTAACCTGCATGTCTTTGGACTGTCGGGGAAACCGGAGGAAACCCACGCAGACACGGGGAGAACATGCAAACTCCACACAGAAAGGCCGTCGCCGGCTGCCGGGCTCGAACCCAGAACCTGAGACGACAGTGCTAACCACTACATCACCACATGCAGATATGTAAATGTGTAATATTAACACATTACGTGCTGCCCTTGGCTACACACACTGTGTTTAAAAAAAATGCCTAAAACCCTACACACACAAAAAAAAAAAGTGTTGACACAAAATTAGTTAATGACAATAATACACTATTCATGATGTCAGCACATTTATTATCATGAAGTATTAACAGTAAGATTCACAGAATAACCCATGATAAGAGTCACAGAAATCAAACTGCAGAATATAACAATACAAATTCAGAGAACAGAAGTTCATCAAATTTCAGCAGTAATAAAGGAAATGTCCGACATAGGACAAAACCGTTCTTTTCCCAATCTCAAGGCAGCATGACAATATAACCACATCTTCTACATTTCACGTATTTCAAAACTTTGCATCTTGGATTGACGGAGATCTGATCATCCAAGGACCCAGGATCATCTTCAGATTGGTCCATTTGCTGCATAATAAATTAATAAAACGTTAACATTTAGACAGATAACGCAGCAGTAACTTTTTTTTTTTGAACAATATTTTGACACAAATCGTTCGCTGATGTCACAGATATCAGCTGTAGCTACACATTCATACACCAGCATTCTTACAGATCTGAACTGTATTTTCTTAAAATGTATTTGTATTAAAAGGACTGTCAACATGAGAAACAATCGGATTAAGCTAGCCATGGCTATATGAGGTACATCTTAGTTAGACAGCAAAGTTAGAGAATTAGCAAGAAGAAAAATATATATTCCTGCCTCATGATACTATCTAGCAGAACATGTAGTTCTAGCCAGGCTCTTTAATACCAAGTACAAACTAAATGCTAATAAAAATGGCACACAACTACATAAAATACAGTGCCTTGCAAAAGTATTCATCCCCGCTGGTGTTTGTCCTGTTTTGTCGCGTTACAAGCTGGAATTAAAATGGATTTTGGAGGGTTAGCGCCATTTGATTTACACAACATGCCTAACACTTTAAAGGTGCACATTGTTTTTTTTTTATTGTGACACAAACAATAATTAAGATGAAAATTTATTTCTGAAATCTGGAGTGTGCATAGGAATGGGTAAAAATCCCAGTGGCTAGATGTGCTAAGCTAATAGAGACAAACCCCAAGACAAGAGACTTGCAGCTGTAATTGTAGCAAAAGGTGGCTCAACAAAGTATTGACTTTGAGGGGGGTGAATACCTATGCACACTCCAGATTTCTGTTTTTTCATCTTAATTATTGTTTGTCTCACAATACAAAAACAATGCGCACCTTTAAAGTGGTAGGCATGTTGTGTAAATCAAATGGCGCTAACCCTCCAAAAATCCATTTTAATTCCAGCTTGTCATGTGACAAAACAACAAGCGGGATGAATACTTTTGCAAGGCACTGTATCTCTCAAGTTAAATTTCCATCTTGCAAGCTGACCAACAATCCTGAAAAAACAAAACAAAAAACAACAAAAAATATCTCCCTGCTGTATTTGTGAAATGTAACTTACAGTGGTGCTTGAAAGTTTGTGAACCCTTTAGAATTTTCTATATTTCTGCATAAATATGACCTAAAACATCATCAGATTTTCACACAAGGCCTAAAAGTAGATAAAGAGAACCCAGTTACACAAATGAGACAAAAATATTATACTTGGTCATTTATTTATTGACGAAAATGATCCACTATTACATATCTGTGAGTGGCAAAAGTATGTGAACCTCTAGGATTAGCAGTTAATCTGAAGGTGAAATTAGAGTCAGGTGTTTCCAATCAGTGGGATGACAATCAGGTGTGAGTGGGCACGCTGTTTTATTTAAAGAACAGGGATCTATCAAAGTCTGATCTTCACAACACATTTGTGGAAGTGTATCATGGCACGAACAAAGGAGATTTCTGAGGACCTCAGAAAAAGCATTGTTGATGCTCATCAGGCTGGAAAAGGTTACAAAACCATCTCTAAAGAGTTTGGACTCCACCAATCCACAGTCAGACAGATTGTGTACAAATGGAGGAAATTCAAGACCATTGTTACCCTCCCCAGGAGTGGTCGACCAACAAAGCTCATTCCAAGAGCAAGGCGTGTAGTAGTCAGCGAGGTCACAAAGGACCCCAGGGTAACTTCTAAGCAACTGAAGGCCTCTCTCACATTGGCGATTGTGAATGTTCATGAGTCCACCATCAGGAGAACACTGAACAACAATGGTGTGCATGGCAGGGTTGCAAGGAGAAAGCCACTGCTCTCCAAAAAGAACATTGCTGCTCATCTGCAGTTTGCTAAAGATCACGTGGACAAGCCAGAAGGCTATTGGAAAAATGTTTTGTGGACGGATGAGACCAAAATAGAACTTTTTGGTTTCAATGAGAAGCATTATGTTTGGAGAAAGGAAAACACTGCATTCCAGCAGAAGAACTTTATCCCATCTGTGAAACATGGTGGTGGTAGTATCATGGTTTGGGCCTGTTTTGCTGCATCTGGGCCAGGATGGCTTGCCATCATTGATGGAACAATGAATTCTGAATTATACCAGTGAATTCTAAAGGAAAATGTCAGGACATCTGTCCATGAACTGAATCTCAAGAGAAGGTGGGTCATGCAGCAAGACAACGACCCTAAGCACACAAGTTGTTCTATCAAAGAATGGTTAAAGAAGAATAAAGTTAATGTTTTGGAATGGCCAAGTCAAAGTCCTGACCTTAATCCAATCGAAATGTTGTGGAAGAACCTGAAGCGAGCAGTTCATGTGAGGAAACCCACCAACGTCCCAGAGTTGAAGCTGTTCTGTATGGAGGAATGGGCTAAAATTCCTCCAAGCCGGTGTGCAGGACTGATCAACAGTTACCGGAAACGTTTAGTTGCAGTTATTGCTGCACAAGGGGGTCACACCAGATACCGAAAGCAAAGGTTCACATACTTTTGCCACTCACAGATATGTAATATTGGATCATTTTCCTCAATAAATAAATGACCAAGTATAATATTTTTGTGTCATTTGTTTAACTGGGTTCTCTTTATCTACTTTTAGGACTTGTGTGAAAATCTGATGATGTTTTAGGTCATATTTATGCAGAAATACAGAAAATTCAAAAGGGTTCACAAACTTTCAAGCACCACTGTAGCTATCTGTGCTATTTTGACATTAAAGTTAGCAAATTTGTCTGAACGTCTAAAGTTAATATTGAGTAAACTACACGATCTAACCGTTAGAAATCAAACTAAACCAGTATTAAAAATAACAGCAGCAGACCCATGTTTTTGAATCTTTAATATAAATATATGTTAAGAAACTATTTCAAGTCTAACTTACCTTATCAATTTTACTAGCTGCCGCCGGCGAGAATCCTCTCCTTATCAAAACGGTGGTTTTAATGTCATGCAGCTCCCATGATGTTTATCGCGCACTCCAGCCAAAGTCACTGGAAGTTAGTATTACCCGGTGACACCATACATGAAACACACACCTCACAACCAAAACCAATGAACTTCTACTGTCATTACAACACAAACCAGCCTTTACCTGCTTCAAGAGCGCATCGAATATCTCATCTCATTATCTCTAGCCGCTTTATCCTGTTCTACAGGGTTGCAGGCAAGCTGGAGCCTATCCCAGCTGACTACGGGCGAAAGGCGGGGTACACCCTGGACAAGTGGCCAGGTCATCACAGGGCTGACACATAGACACAGACAACCATTCACATTCACATTCACACCTACGGTCAATTTAGAGTCACCAGTTAACCTAACCTGCATGTCTTTGGACTGTGGGGGAAACCGGAGCACCCGGAGGAAACCCACGCGGACACGGGGAGAACATGCAAACTCCGCACAGAAAGGCCCTCGCCGGCCACGGGGCTTGAACCCGGACCTTCTTGCTGTGAGGTGACAGCGCTAACCACTACACCACCGTGCCGCCCAATAATAATAATAATAATAGTTATGAAAATAATTATAAAAATTATAATGATAATAAATTTGAACAAAGTTGCGCAGAAAATATAAGCACAAAACAGATCAACAAAATAACAAATTAATACAGTAGATAAAAAAAACAAACAAGACTAAGACATAATAAATGTGTCATGAAAATTTTGTAAATCCATGCTATATCTTTCATAAATACATTCAGTCGGTAAACAGGAAGTCGATGTGGGACAGACCTGAAAATGCTGCGTTTTCACTATGTACAATTGGCTGCGGCGGGTCGCCGCACCTTGATTTTTGCTGCCGCACCTTCAGGAATACCCCTAGGAGGTATATGTATTCGACTACATTATCCGTTGCTTGCCCAGTCTTTGCGTTTGGGGCGAAGCGCAGTTCCACTGGCCGTGCTAGCAGTTACTTGATTGGTTTCCACGGGTCGCCATGGGCTCTGATTAGACAACGTTCCGCCTGGAGCAGCGTAGCCAAGCCAACCTGAGGTAAACTAACTGCTACGCGGCTGTCACTTCAGCTGTCAAATTGGGAAAGGTAAGTGTTGGCAACAATTCTTGAAAAGTAGACAGCAGATGTTATGTTACCTTATATTTCCAGTGTTACTTGAAATTATGTTTCGTTATGTCACATAATTACATTATGTAAAACTATGTTAGGCCACGTTATGTTACATACTGAGTACTGACTACTGCTGAGACGTCTCGTTTGGCCTCCCGGTCTTCTGTGGTAGATTAGTCCGTTCACAAACTGAGGGGATGAATATCCACATGTAAACAACTACATAGATCTTCTAGATAGATTATCGTTTGGCATTTTCCAGATATAGTTCGTGAGAAATGTAAGGGCAGTTTTTTCGATTTCATTACAGCCTATCGCCAGAGCGCTAGTTTTTATTTGAGCTTAATTAAGTCGACTGATAACGTCAACGCGATATCTTTCAATTGCAGATGAGCTTGTTGAAGTATTACGCCAAAAAAAGAAAGGCGACAGATGAAGAAACTGGGCAGGTAAGATTCATTCGTGCAAAATAAAAGTCATTCGAGCTAGGGATGGGCATTCGATTACGTTTTCTTCGCCGATTGTTGGGAGAATTAACGATGAATAATCGAATAATAATTAACATCTTTATATTAAAGTAATCATAATTATTGCTATAATTTATCCCATTAGATTCCATGGCGGCCGGCGTCGGCCGTATTGTATCCCATAGCAGCCGGCGTCGGTGTTTTAATAGGCTATATAGGTGAACGGACGACGCCATCATCCCATTTACAGATAAGCCTAAATACTCTTAAGATCAATATTTCAGACCCTCTTCGATTTATTTTCATAATAAAAACACGTCTTTGTAATCAATTATTTTTAGATATTTTAGTTTTACTATAGACCCTTTTCAGTCACGTGACCTTCGTAAACGCGACCACCATTTTGGACATGTAGTGGACTTCGGCTCGAATCAGTTTGAATGCGAGGAAGGCAAAAACGGAGAACATACAAGAAAAAGGAGCGAGATGCAGAAAATACCTTCGCTATCCAGCGACGTAGGGCATTTACAGGGTGAGCAGAGGGAGAGGTATTTGCAAAAATTGAGGTTAGCAGGCTTAGAGAACGACGTTTACCTGCTTCCACCAGGATTGTTCACTGACGTACGGAAGTACACGAAGCCCTCGTCTTTACCTGACTTCGTCCCACATGATCTGTATACCTATGTCGTTAAAAACCCATCGCCATACACATACACGCCAACGTCCGAGGTTCCGCAGCGCGCTCCGGCTTGCTCCCGGAGTGCTCCGGCCGAGGTTCCCCTCAAATTAAGCAGCGCGCGCCGGCTTGCTCCAGGAGTGCTCCGGCCGAGGTTACGGAGCGCGCTCCAGCTTGCTCCGGAGCGAGCCGGAGCGCGCTACTTAATTTGAGGGGAACTTCGGCCGGAGTGTGCTCCGGAACCTCGGCCGGAGCACTCCGGGAGCAAGCCGGCGCGCGCTGCTTAATTTGAGGGGAACCTCGGCCGGAGCACTCTGGGAGCAAGCCGGAGAGCGCTCCGGAACCTCGGACGTTGGCTCCGGCAGCTATTTATACTGGATCCGGTGTAAATAGCTGCCGGATCATAATTACAGTAAACTAGTAAATCCAGTAAAGGAAAAACTTGAGACTGAAAGGTTTTAACAGTCATCCAAATGACTGAACGTAAACATTGCTACAGTAACATACCAGCTACTTGTTGACATTAGCTAGTCAACAATAGCTACTACAGAAGAACAAAGAGGTTACAATGGGTTATTTTAGCCTATTTGGTTACACACTCGCTGCCACAGAATGTTAACAGCAATGTAATGCCTTTTCTGGCTAATTTTATTCATCTTACCTCCAACAAAGTGGTCACTACACAAGCGTTGGTATGCCGCTATCCATCTTCTCCGTCGGTCAGCATCTACCGGGATCCGATAAAATGATAACCCTTGCCTTGTTTGTTGATGGTTACTACATCCAGGTGCACAACAATATAGTGGCATGATGGAAGTCTTGCTAAAAGTAAAAACTTTCTTTGCTGCTGTTCCTCAATGCTGGCTGTGGTAAACTACTGGTAGTACATGTCCAAAATGGCGGCCGTGTTTGTCGTGACGTCACGTGAAAAGGGTCTATAGATCTTGCGGTTTGCAAGCCATCCTTGGATACAAACCACAGGTTCTATCTGATAGCCTATACACTAAATATCGAAACTTCAGACCCTCTTCGGTGTGTTTTTAGAACCAAAGCCATAACGTTTGTATTTAACTATCTTAGTTTTACTATGAGATGTTCCAGCTCCTTCTTGTCCGTAGTCTAACACCGAGTCGATAGTTGGGATTGAGATGAACCGCCACCGTCATTTTACAAGGCTCCGGTGCGCGCTGTTCAAATGGTAGGCTACATCATTTTTGTTGGGGATGAATTGTATTTATACGCTCCATTATAGTGATGACAGTAAACTTGGACATTTAAAAATGGTCCCACGCCACACTTCGCCGTGCTGCTTCATGTTGATTTTTAAGCGATTGATCTACGCTACGGGAGCTCGTAGGTAACTGAAGCCAGGGTACGGCCAAATGTTTGTCCGTGACAGACAGCGAAATTCATTGCTTGAAGACTTGCACTACGCACAACGCAACAACCTATAGGCTATTCATTTTTGTCGATGAACATGAACGTCATTCTTCTTAACGAAATTCTTAATGGTCAATTATCGATTAATCTAGGCTATTGGTTATGTGATGTCCATCCCTAATTCGAGCATACACTGTTGCAGAAAGTACAACACCGACGCGAGTTTTTAAACACAGCCCTTTTTCCTAACGTCAGTGGGTGTGTGTGATCATCTGCGAGATGCCATATCAGATCAGAAATGATCAAAACCACGTTAATTTCAAAATGTCCATGTAAATGTTTTGAAAATATGAACATTTTAGGCAGGTAGCAGTAATCAAGCAGGAGAGCAAAGCAGACTGCCAGAACAGGAAAGAGAATGTGAAAAGAGGGAAGAGAGAGAGGAGAGCAGCCAAAAGAAGGGCAAACACAAGGCCATGGGCTGGGACCCTACATGGTTTGACAAGCCCAGATACAAACCTTGGCTTTACCACACTGACCATGGCAAGTATTCTGTGGCTACTTTAATATCAACCAATTCTGCCACTCATAGTCTTTGTTGTGTTAATTAGCAATAACAAAAACTAACACTGGTCTTTACCAACAGGAATGTGCTGTCGTTTATGTCGCCAGCATAAGCAGACACCAAAAACTGGCTCTCCAAAGAGGCCTTTTATTGAAGGGGTTAGGTGTGCGGGGAATTTAGTCTCCCTGACTGTTTTCTAAACTGCCTTGCTCTGCAGGTTATGCTTGTTCTTTCAAGACTAGGTTTATTCATTTATTCCCTTACAAAGGGTCACCATTTTAGAGTGTGTTTCATCAAAAAATTTCTCAGAATGCTCCCGTATCCTCGTACTGGGGTGGGACGTCTGAGCGCAGGTCTTGCCACCGCACCTTCAAACATTTTCTAGGGGAAACACTGAAATGGTATACATGGTAGAGAACTGTGTTCTAGTTCTAATTGTTCTAGTTCTTGCTTTGTCTCTGATATCCTGTTTGTGCCTCGCCCGACCCTTTTATCTGTTTCACGTTTCTGATCTAGCCTGCCGTTTAGGATTGTTTGCCTTTGTGTGTGTTTTCCACGCTTGTGTATATACACTACCGTTCAAAAGTTTGGGGTCACCCAGACAATTTTGTGTTTTCCATGAAAAGTCACACTTTTATTTCCCACCATAAGTTGTAAAATGAATAGAAAATATAGTCAACACATTTTTCTGGCCATTTTGAGCATTTAATCGACCCCACAAATGTGATGCTCCAGAAACTCAATCTGCTCAAAGGAAGGTCAGTTTTATAGCTTCTCTAAAGAGCTCAACTGTTTTCAGCTGTGCTAACATGATTGTACAAGGGTTTTCTAATCATCCATTAGCCTTCCGAGGCAATGAGCAAACACATTGTACCATTAGAACACTGGAGTGAGAGTTGCTGGAAATGGGCCTCTATACACCTATGGAGATATTGCACCAAAAACCAGACATTTGCAGCTAGAATAGTCATTTACCACATTAGCAATGGATAGAGTGGATTTCTGATTAGTTTAAAGTGATCTTCATTGAAAAGAACAGTGCTTTTCTTTCAAAAATAAGGACGTTTCAAAGTGACCCCAAACTTTTGAACAGTAGTGTACGTTGCACTTTATGATTAAACTGAAACCTCCGCCTGCCTCGCGTATCTGACAAATACAATTTTCATATTAGCTTCAAACACAGTCATGATATTAATATGTTGATATGACAAGCTGATGTCTGCATGAGAATAAGTACATTTTTGTCGATTAGTTTAAAGTTTATGGCATAGGCTAAAACCATTCTTATTCTGCACATCACGCTTGTTTTAGCAGGAGTCTTACCTGTTCACATTGAGAGAGATAATGCTCTTCACCGGCGTACTCTTTGGGCCGGGCGATGGGTGGAAGATCTTCACCCCGTTATTTCTGCTCACGGAATCTGATTTCGGCTTCTTAATGACGTAGGGGTCTGTGGAATGCGACGGGTATGGATGGAAAGTTCCTGCTTTCATTCCTCCAGTCTAATACAATGTGAAGAGAACATCAGCTAATCTGTCAAAAAAAAAAACACTATTAGTACTGTTTTGTTGTTTAAACCTTGCACATCTTACCTTTTTGCTAGGAGACGTTGGTTTGAAAGGCACGGCGAAGTGCGTCTTTTTTACCTCTGCCACGTTTGAAGGTGGCAGAGGTTTATTTAGTTTATAAGGATTGCTATCAAAACATTCAATTGGATGAAGGTTCAAACGAAACGGCCCCCCTTTCATCTGAGATTTGTGAGCTGCCGTCTCACCCTGGAAAACAGATAATCCTTCTTTCATTCGCGATGCAGAATTATGGGGACCTGTTCTCAAAAAGCAACATTACTGGGTTTGTTTGGTTTTTAAATACATAATTGTATACCTTTTGCAGCTCTTTCAATCCGTCATAGGGGTCAGAAGAATACAATTCCAATTTGGACAGTGTGACACCTGGAAAGCTATTGAACAGATGGGAATATAACCCAGTCACAGTTCCAATCTTGTCTGAATAGAACGCATTTTCCTCAGGCTTGACTGTAGTGGAATTAAAAATGGTTACGCGAATTCCCCATGAGAGGAAATTCCCTCAGCAACAGCACTGATCTCTTACTCCCGGTCTTTCAGCCTAAACCACATCCATGCGGTTATGAGACGAGTTAGATCAAAAAAGGTTTTTTGCCTGAGATATCCTCTAGAGCAGTGTTTCTCAACCACTGGGCCGCAAAATTTTTTCAAGTTTGAAGCCAAATTCTAAATAGCTCAGGATGTCGCTGTGTCCCAAATCCGGTAGCTGGTTTTCCGTACACTTTTCAAGTGGAATAAATACACTTGTGGGTAAATTAAGAAGAACAAGTCTTTATTTTGTCACATTTAACCCACACGTGACAAACACAGAGAGGTAGAGAGAGCACAGCGGGCTGAATAAATAAATACATTTGTGGGTAAATTATATGATTCTGCGATGCCTACTGGAACAGAAGAGCAGAGAGGACTGAGAATCAAGCGGCTGTGGTTTGTTTACACCCGATACTAAAACTTGTAGCGTCCTAGCAACCTTCTCAAAGACGCGTACAAAATCCCACAAATTCCTATTTACCCGGGCAAAAACGATCCAGGATTTATCTTGTAGTGTCCTGATCCCCAGACCTTTAACCCAACCACATATAAAAAGTTGTACTCCTCCATGCTCTTCCAGGTTTTCATCTGTGTGTCCGTGTAGAACGATGTCTGCAGCACCAGGTAGTTTGAGATGTCGGGGAACTCAACGGACGGATAATTTTCCAACTCAGTGAATGAATGAATAACTTTATTTATACACGATAAGTTGATCAGCAGAGCTGGTGGGGTCGTGCATGTACAGATACAAATAATTACAAATACAAAAGACTAAAAATATCTCATTCATCTCATCTCATTATCTCTAGCCGCTTTATCCTTCTACAGGGTCGCAGGCAAGCTGGAGCCTATCCCAGCTGACTACGGGTGAAAGGCGGGGTACACCCTGGACAAGTCGCCAGGTCATCACAGGGCTGACACATAGACACAGACAACCATTCGCACTCACATTCACACCTACGGTCAATTTAGAGTCACCAGTTAACCTAACCTGCATGTCTTTGGACTGTGGGGGAAACCGGAGCACCCGGAGGAAACCCACGCGGACACGGGGAGAACATGCAAACTCCACACAGAAAGGCCCTCGCCGGCCCCGGGGCTCGAACCCAGGACCTTCTTGCTGTGAGGCGACAGCGCTAACCACTACACCACCGTGCCGCCCACTAAAAATATACACAATCTTAAAAAAAAACTTAAATCTGTTGACTATCTGACGCGGTACGCGGTGGTCCGGATCACCGTATTTTCCATACAAAACGAGGGCATTAATTAATTATTTTTCCTGGATTGTGGTCCGGTTCACCGTATGCTGTATTATATTACGATATAAATAAAAACTTACCAAAATCATACTGTGTTTGTCATTTAATACGAGTTTTTTTACAAAGTCGTACATCATTTGTTATTTTTTCTCAAACCGGAAGAGAAATGCATGCGTAAAACACACGCGCAATAAAAGATACCAGTTCTAACGCATGTAAAAAAGCGGGAGCTGCCACGAGGGAAGTGAAAAATAATTTTACCAACTTTCGTCATTATGTCTCAGGGTGGTTATGAACAGCTTCTAAGGAATAAGAAAAAATGTGCTAGAGACTACAAAGCAACAGAAGAAAGGGCAAAGGAAAGAATTTATTCTAAATTAGGGGAAGAAGTAGCTGAAAATTTAAAATTTATTTGTCTTCTGAACTTGGTGGTCCGGACCACACCTGAAAACGGCGTGGTCCGGACCACAACGGTAGTCCGGACCACCGCGTACCGCGTCATCTGTTAATTATCTCCACATTAAGTTAATTAATACTATGCATAATGATTGTCTCTGTATTTAGTTCCGGCTACAGTAGGATCAAAATTTATTCTACTAATGTCAAATTTAGCTAGTAAATTTTTCTTTCACAGGAAAAATCCTTCTTTGTTAGCGTGTAAGGATCTAATCTCATTGAGTGGTTTCTATATCCACTTCTTTTGAGTGTACTTCTTGGTTTTAATAACTTGCTTGTTTGCTGCACACAAACATGGCAATAAGTTCTTGTGTTAATGAACCAGACTCCACTTTTGGATCATTAATCCCTTTTGGCTGAGAATGACCTTCATGCATCGTTGGCTTCTGGAACATCTATACAGTTTTAAATACAATGCAATTAAAAACAGCTTGTTTTTACTGCATGTATTTAATTCCTGGGCTCCCATGTGAAACAGGGAGTGATGCTGCGTCCCATTAATACACTTTACAATAGATTATTAGATTCTAATAGAATAGATGAGACAAAATAATCGGGGATCTTTTTTTAATGGCCCCCGACTCATTACAAGTATGAATAGGTGGGCGTTAAAGTAGAAAAGGTTGAGAACCTGTGCTCTAGAGGAAAAGTCTCATTCTAACAGTACATGGCGTCAAGACAACATAAGCACATAAGATCAAGGAACTGTCTTTATATTAGTTTACACGTACAGAAAAGTAAAATCATGCCAAGAGGAATGATGAAGTCCTTACTGACCCATATCCACTTCCTTTCTTGGGTGGACTGGTGTATATGTTCTTGCCTGGGGATTTGTATGTCTTCTTGGGAATCTGCAGGGGACTCATAGCCTTAACAGGGCCCCCGAGTGTTCCATAGTAACTCCCAATACCTGAACTGCACAGCATCAACACGTATAAATACTGTAACTTATCTGGAAGGTAACAGTAAATTACAGAAAAAACAAAAACAGTCCATTAGGGGATGTTTAGTGAGAAAGAAATGCCACGATAGAGTGATATTCATTTGGACAAAAATGCACCTGACACTTCAGGAGTCAAATTCTTTATTATTATTATTTAATTATTTTAAGGTAGTGTGGTACAACCCCGATTCCAAAAAAGTTGGGACGAAGTACAAATTGTAAATAAAAATGGAATGCAATAATTTACAAATCTCAAAAACTGATATTGTATTCACAATAGAACATAGACAACATATCAAATGTCGAAAGTGAGACATTTTGAAATTTCATGCCAAATATTGGCTCATTTGAAATTTCATGACAGCAACACATCTCGAAAAAGTTGGGACAGGGGCAATAAGAGGCTGGAAAAGTTAAAGGTACAAAAAAGGAACAGCTGGAGGACCAAATTGCAACTCATTAGGTCAATTGGCAATAGGTCATTAACATGACTGGGTATAAAAAGAGCATCTTGGAGTGGCAGCGGCTCTCAGAAGTAAAGATGGGAAGAGGATCACCAATCCCCCTAATTCTGCGCCGACAAATAGTGGAGCAATATCAGAAAGGAGTTCGACAGTGTAAAATTGCAAAGAGTTTGAACATATCATCAGCTACAGTGCATAATATCATCAAAAGATTCAGAGAATCTGGAAGAATCTCTGTGCGTAAGGGTCAAGGCCGGAAAACCATACTGGGTGCCCGTGATCTTCGGGCCCTTAGACGGCACTGCATCACATACAGGCATGCTTCTGTATTGGAAATCACAAAATGGGCTCAGGAATATTTCCAGAGAACATTATCTGTGAACACAATTCACCGCGCCATCCACCGTTGCCAGCTAAAACTCTATAGTTCAAAGAAGAAGCCGTATCTAAACATGATCCAGAAGCGCAGACGTCTTCTCTGGGCCAAGGCTCATTTAAAATGGACTGTGGCAAAGTGGAAAACTGTTCTGTGGTCAGACGAATCAAAATTTGAAGTTCTTTATGGAAATCAGGGACGCCGTGTCATTCGGACTAAAGAGGAGAAGGACGACCCAAGTTGTTATCAGCGCTCAGTTCAGAAGACTGCATCTCTGATGGTATGGGGTTGCATTAGTGCGTGTGGCATGGGCAGCTTACACATCTGGAAAGACACCATCAATGCTGAAAGGTATATCCAGGTTCTAGAGCAACATATGCTCCCATCCAGACGACGTGTCTTTCAGGGAAAACCTTGCATTTTCCAACATGACAATGCCAAACCACATACTGCATCAATTACAGCATCATGGCTGTGTAGAAGAAGGGTCCGGGTACTGAACTGGCCAGCCTGCAGTCCAGATCTTTCACCCATAGAAAACATTTGGCGCATCATAAAACGGAAGATATGACAAAAAAGACCTAAGACAGTTGAGCAACTAGAATCCTGCATTAGACAAGAATGGGTTAACATTCATATTCCTAAACTTGAGCAATTTGTCTCCTCAGTCCCCAGACGTTTACAGACTGTTGTAAAGAGAAAAGGGGATGTCTCACAGTGGTAAACATGGCCTTGTCCCAACTTTTTTGAGATGTGTTGTTGTCATGAAATTTAAAATCACCTAATTTTTCTCTTTAAATGATACATTTTCTCAGTTTAAACATTTGATATGTCATCTATGTTCTATTCTGAATAAAATATGGAATTTTGAAACTTCCACATCATTGCATTCCGTTTTTATTTACAATTTGTACTTTGTCCCAACTTTTTTTGGAATCGGGGTTGTAGTATGAGAACATAGTTAGGGTGTGGTCTGTCCTCATTAAGCTCATGACGATACCTTGGCTGACATTTTGTATTTGGGCCAGACTCCAGAGCCATGAGGTCCATGATGGAATGGAATTTCTGAGGGTTGGTTCTTCTCGGTAAAAATGACCATTACATCATATTACCCTCTGTGGCCTCACATTCATGTCACTGTCATGAGTCTGAGTACCACTCAGGGTAAACTTTTAATGAGTCCACCGTGTCGTAATAAGAACCCATTTTCCAACAACCGATACCAAAAGTGGCTGCTATAAAATTTTTATCTTGTAAAATGTCTCATGAAAAAAAAAGGAACGCAACAGAACTCTGTAAGTTGCTTCAGTCAAATAGCTATCTATCTGTCTATCTATCTATTTAGCATATCACTGCAGTGATGTGGTCGCTCTGACAGCTCCAGCCATCAGTTTCGAGGGAAGAATTACAGTAGTGGTTTCCTGTTACCTTCTACTGGATTATTAAAATTGAGGTTTTCTCCTCTCAACCGTTCACACACACCTAGGCAATTTAGAGTCGCCAGTTAACCTAACCGCATGTCTTTGAACTGTGGGGGAAACCGGAGCACCCGGAGGAAACCCACGCAGACACAGGGAGAACATGCAAACTCCGCACAGAGAGCACCACGTCAGCTGTGAGGTTTGAATCCGGAACCTTCTTGCTGTGAGTTGACAGCGCTAACCACTACACCACCACGCCGCCAGTCTAATAGCTGCATTATCAATTCCACCCTCCAATCACTGTCAAAGTAAATTCAAATGTGCGCTTTCTCAGAACAAAATGGACAAAAAAAAAAGAGAGTGCTTTTCTTACAATTTCTTTTCCCCACTGCTGGGCAAAAATGCCTTTGCTAAGTTCTTCTTTGCCTGCTGAATCTGGTACTGCCTTTGGATTTTGAGGACGTCGGTTATTGCCTCGTTCTCAAAGATCCGCTTGAACTGAGTGTCAAAGTAGCCAGCCTGGAGTGCTGATTTCTTCTTCGGCCCACTGACCAACATCTGCTTGTTTTTATAAGCAGCTTCATTAAATGGACCTTTCAAGAAAAGTACATAAGAGGAATACCACACACACACACACACACACACACAGGGTTCATTATCTCATTATCTCTAGCCGCTTTATCCTGTTCTACAGGGTTGCAGGCAAGCTGGAGCCTATCCCAGCTGACTACGGGCGAAAGGCGGGGTACACCCTGGACAAGTCGCCAGGTCATCACAGGGCTGACACATAGACACAGACAACCATTCACATTCACACCTATGGTCAATTTAGAGTCACCAGTTAACCTAACCTGCATGTCTTTGGACTGTGGGGGAAACCGGAGCACCCGGAGGAAACCCACGCGGACACGGGGAGAACATGCAAACTCCGCACAGAAAGGCCCTCGCCGGCCACGGGGCTCGAACCCGGACCTTCTTGCTGTGAGGCGACAGCGCTAACCACTACACCACCGTGCCGCCCACACAGGGTTCCTCTTATAAAAACTATCAAACAAAATTGAAATTCAGGTTTAATATTATTAGAAATATCACCATGCACTGTCAGAAATAAAGGTACAACAGGAGTCCAGTTCTGTCCCACAAGGTACAATCTACACTAATGTAGAAGAAGAAACCTTTATTTGCCACATGCACACTTCAAGCACAGTGAGATTCATCCTCTGCATTTAACCCATCTGAAGCAGTGAACACACACACACACACACACAGAGCAGTTGGCAGCCGTACTACAGCGCCCGGGGAGCAGTTAAGGGTTAGATACCCTGCTCAAGGGCACTTCAGCCCAAGGCCGCCTTGTGTTAACCTAACTGCATGTCTTTGGACTGTGGAGGAAACCGGAGCACCTGGAGGAAACCCACGCAGACACGGGGAGAACATGCAAACTCCACACAGAAAGGCCCTCGCCGGCCGCTCGGCTCGAACCCAGGACCTTCTTGCTGTGAGGCGACAGTGCTAACCACTACACCACCGTGCCGTCCTAGGGCTCATTATTGGACTTCAAGGTAACCATGTGTACCTTTTTAGGGTCAAAACGGTATATACATGATGTTCTCGATCAGTATATAAATGGTACAAATAAGTACCTTCAAGCGTCCTGCCCCAGCGACAAGCCTTTGTACCCCTAAAGGTACAATAACTTACTTTGTTTTCTGTGTGTGAAATCATATCTACTGTAATTCCAGCACCAGCAACACTGATCAGCATGCGACTCTCTTACAGTGGGATTTACTGTAATAATATTTAGACCTACGATAAATAAAGGGTCTGTAGTTGTCCCCTATGGAGATGTAGCCCATTTCCTTGAAGAGCCCAACTCGCTCCAGGTCAGACTTTGTATCAGGCATATTTTCAAACTCCTGCAAGAAGAGCTAATTATTAAAACAGAGTAATTAAAGCTTAAAAAAAAAAATACTCCAGTTACACATTCAATAAATTTGTCATTCATACTTATTCGAAAACAAATTATTTCAAAATAAATTAAAATTCAAGCATTAATTAAAAAAGCATTAAAGGAATAATTAATTAGTTAACAACTTACCTTTAATATCCACGAATCAGATAACTTGTTGATGGTCTGGGTTAAGTTGTAGCTTGTGTGTTTCCGTGCTTGTTGAGGTATTTGTGTACGCTTGTCTCCTTGGTACCGGCTGTAAGCTAACCATCACTCAGCTGAGCTGTCAGCTAGTCTCCTTACCACACACACACACACACACACACACAGCAGCCGGACACAGTTATTACTAGCAATGTGCTTAAAGGTGCTTTAGTGTAGCAGAGGACATTAAACACGACTACAAGGCTTTTAAACACTTGGTCTAGTAATTCAGTGGGGCTGGGAGGGATTCTGGGTCTTGTACTGACACAGGACATTAAAACCACCATCAGGTGCCACTTATCACTAGTGTACAGTAAACTATAGCCCTACGGTCCAGTTCTTTATAAAGTAAGTCATCACACTTCAAACCTGGATATTTTGGATACTGAACTTTCTTCAAACTTTATTGAAAATATGCAAAGGGGAACTGATCATAAACAAATGTATAACGTTAACATTAACATTTCACATGGAGTGGAACAGTAAGGATGAGATCAGACTTCCTCTTGGTCTAACAGCTCTGATCAGCCGAACTCACACCCTTCAGGTCATCCAAGGTGACAACGAACACCTGAGAAGAGAGAACACGTGACAACCGCATTCACTAAACTAACTGCGTTCAGATGACAGGATTTGTGAATTTTATTTACGTTTTGATGTTGCGGGTCCTGATAGTCGCAGATTTCCTCCGGGAAGGCAGCGCGGATCAGCTTCTTCACTTCACCTGGATAAACGTACGTAGGTTTGTGGAGTTTATCGCATCCAACCCCGTGATGCAGCTGACAGCGGGACGGACACAAGTTTATTTAAGACGAGTGTTAGGAGATCGGGCCTACATCCAGAGGCACAGGAAATGTTTACTGACAGTCCCAAAGACTTATTCAATAGGCCTAGGTAAGGGATAATGTAGTTTAAAGTGAGCGGGTCATGATCGTGAGATAAACCCTCAGAGTGGGTGATACAGGAACACGACTCATCCTGAAGGGGTTTATTTCATATTAATGATCAGTTCGCTGGACATTACACCGCTACTCACTAAAATCAATAATTTGACACAAAATATTAATTTTAAATGTTTGTCATTGATTTAAAAATGACATGAGCTAATTTTGTCCCTAATCTATCCCCAATGATGAAGCCTGTGGCGAAGGTGGCAAGGAAAAACTCCCTCAAACGACATGAGGAAGAAACCTCGAGAGGAACCAGACTCAAAAAGGAACCCATCCTCATTTGGGCAACAACAGACAGCATGACTATAACATTAACAGTTTTAACATGAAGACAGTTTTGTTGATGATGTAACTGGCACATAGCAACGGTGTGTTATACAGAAATAACGGACGGTAGAATGCCGTAATTGACCGAGCAGAATCGAGTATTCAGATGAGCAGTGTAATAAATGTGCTGTAATGATGTTTAGGAGCTACTGCAGAACAGCGCACCCAAGTGAGATCTCGTTTTCCAATCTCCATTTTAAACAAGACTTCCTGTCATCTCGCGTCACATGACCGGGAAAAACGGTTTTTAACCCTACCCTAATTCGGTATATTTGTGTACTTCACCCATTTCTATTTCAACCTTAGTAACGGAGCCTGTCTGAGATCTAATACTAAATATGATATAGATTGCTCCATCGAGACTTATAAGAAAGTGACACAGAACATTCCAATAGCCCTTATTCAATCAATAAAAAATAATATATGAAACATACCGACACCGAGATTGCGCAATATTAAAATTGATGATGTGGACCTGGTGAACGAAAAGTGCAACACTAAGTTTTTGAGAAAATATTTAGTTAACACAGGCGACACGGTGGTGTAGTGGTTAGCGCTGTCGCCTCACAGCAAGAAGGTCCTGGGTTCGAGCCCCGGGGCCGGCGAGGGCCTTTCTGTGCGGAGTTTGCATGTTCTCCCCGTGTCCGCGTGGGTTTCCTCCGGGTGCTCCGGTTTCCCCCACAGTCCAAAGACATGCAGGTTAGGTTAACTGGTGACTCTAAATTGAGCGTAGGTGTGAATGTGAATGGTTGTCTGTGTCTATGTGTCAGCCCTGTGATGACCTGGCGACTTGTCCAGGGTGTACCCCGCCTTTCGCCCGTAGTCAGCTGGGATAGGCTCCAGCTTGCCTGTGACCCTGTAGAACAGGATAAAGCGGCTAGAGATAATGAGATGAGATGAGATTTAGTTAACACTATTTCCAGGTATAACAAGGAGCAATCTCATCTCATTATCTCTAGCCGCTTTATCCTGTTCTACAGGGTCGCAGGCAAGCTGGAGCCTATCCCAGCTGACTACGGGCGAAAGGCGGGGTACACCCTGGACAAGTCGCCAGGTCATCACAGGGCTGACACACAGACAACCATTCACACTCACATTCACACCTACGGTCAATTTAGAGTCACCAGTTAACCTAACCTGCATGTCTTTGGACTGTGGGGGAAACCGGAGCACCCGGAGGAAACCCACGCGGACACGGGGAGAACATGCAAACTCTGCACAGAAAGGCCCTCGCCGGCCCCGGGGCTCGAACCCAGGACCTTCTTGCTGTGAGGCGACAGCGCTAACCACTACACCACCGTGCCGCCCGTTTCTGAAGAGTAATAGACTGATATTTTGCACGATTACACGAATAATTTGTTTGCCAGTCTAAAAAAATTGACTTTTTGTTCTTTTTTTTGTATTTTGATTTGTCGTTTTTGTTTGATATTTCAAAAGTATTGTATGAACATTTTTGGCACAAAATTGATTCCATACCTTGACTGACCAATCAGAATTGAGTAATTTGGCCCTATGTATTATAATCAGTTAAATTTGATATCACGCAGTGATTTTATTAAAACATATCCTCATCCTTCTTAGAATTTAGTTCCCAGCAACACCACTGGTTATAAGCTGTGCTGCTTTTCTCACTAATCTCCGCTGGATGAGTCGGTAGGTTTTCCTCCGCCTGGCCGAGTCACTCTTCAGCCTGGACGCGGCCTGCATTAAAGGCGCCACCCAGAGAGGAACACTGTGCAGCGAGCACACAACCAACACACCAAACACACACAGCGTGGGGAGATCAGGTTTAATAGATCCCAAAGTCTTCACACAATTTAGATGCAACAGTTACTAAATTACATTTTGGACTCCCTTTCGGAACCGTGTGCGTGTTAAACTGAGCAAAACAACGTTCGCTTTCATTTAAAAAAAAAAAGTGATTGGTGACATGGTCATAGCATGACATTACCTGAAAGAAGAACACAGAGCAAAGTACATGTCCATCTTTCTAATATCAGCCACTGAGACAATATTAACAAACTAAAACCAAAAGCACCCTATACCAGAATGGCTGGTTACCTGAAAACAAATCTACAAAATAGACGTTTGTGCAGTGCGCATGCGTACACCAATAACGACAATGTCGCAAAAAAACAAACAAACGTAAAGCTACAATAAAAAGGCACAAATCTTAAACCACACAATTAAAAAAAAATAAATACATGGGCTGTGTAAAAACTCTGCAGTTGAATAAAATTTTTATTACAAATTCCTGAGTTAATCCAACTTGAAGCTCTAATTGTTCAAAGTGTATTCAGCTATTTTTGAAGATAAATATGACTGAGCTAAACTAGATGATGATCCTACAATCCTATGAGAGGAACCTTGTCCAAGTGTCACTAAAACTACTCCTTTGGATTTGCTGGACAGCAGTGCTTGGTGCCAGAACAGCATTTTTCTTCCTTCTCTGACCATTCCTTGTATCCTCCTGCATAGTTCCGTGCACTAGAGAGAGAGAGAGAGAGAGAGGGAAATAATTCAGCTGAAAGTACATTTCCCAGTATGACCCCCATTTCTATACTCTTGATTGTATTAGCTGCAAACACAATAACACATTTAATCTTGATCATACTTCTTGAAGCCAAGGCTTCTGGCTTTCTCTGTAGCAAGTCCTCCACGATGTCCCATCTGGCAGTGAAACACCAGCTCACGGCTATCCAGCAGGGGCTTGGGGAAACCAAATTTCTCTTTAAAAGCATCTGCATCCAAAGAGAATTCTCTTTCCACGTCGTCCACTACAAGACACGATAAGAACAACAAGGACATGGTTTAGTCACGGGTTAATAACAGACACCCTATTCTATTGAAGGACAAGTCCAGCCTTGAATAGGTTTACAGTGAAATATTTGTGATGTGCTTAGCTATTCTGGTACTAATGTTTTGGTTGATGCTGTATTTTCATTCATCTCTGAGAAGTTATTGGCATGACATCACAAGGGGACATTGATAATGATTATAATTATCTCAAAACAGAAGGGATAATGGTCAGGTTTGTTCCAAAAGGCAGAGCTTCTTTTCTCACTCTCAATTTTCCAGTGACAGTCAATGCCATATTAATGGAAATTTGATAGTACATGTTGAACGCAACGTTCCTGAACGCAATAGGAATGCTATAGTTGCCCTGAGTAATGGCAACTCAGTTCAGCATGGCTAGTTAGTGATCCATGTGATGACAAGAAAGTTGAAGCTTCAGAGTCTGATCAGTTTTTTTTTTCTCCTTTCCCCCTGATTTTCTCATTAATTTAGTCTTGGCCAATCCCCACCCACCAGTCAGTTCTCCTCATCATAGAACAAAAACCAACAAGAAAACAGTCATCTATATCCCCCATCCTATATACCAAGTTTCAAGATATTATTTGTCACATTTTTCAAGTTCTGCTGCAGGAAACCAACCCTACTGTACCTCTTTACACTGACCTCAGCAGCCCATGGCATAAGCCCACTGGACCTTTGGTCCTGGTGAGCTAAAAATTAAAATTTCTCACATTTCTTAGTATCAAAAGGCACATATACATTACTTAATCAACACATATACCAACTTTCAAGACCACACCACTCAGTTTTCAAGTTCTGCTCCGGAAACAAAACCTACCCCAAAGACGAACCTGAGAGACTGAAATTGTTTCCATGGAAACATGAAAAATAAAAATTTCTTAGTATGAAAAGGCACGTCTACAGCACCTTGTTAACATGTATACCAAGGTTCAAATCCGCATCATGAATAGTTTTGTATATATGCTCCGGAAACGAACATTGCTCTTAAAAACCAAGTCAAAATCTTTTTTTTTTTTTTTTAATGTAAAAATTTGAAAAAAAACAAAAACAAAAAAAAACAAACAAACAAACAAAAAAAACCCTTTTTTTTCAAAAATCCAAATTAGCAAAAGGCACCAGTTCACACGTTGGTTGATATATATGCAACGTTTCATGAAGATATCTTCAGTAGCTTTAAAGCTATGACCCAGAAACGGAAATGAAAATGTGACCAGACGAACAGACGGAACCTGTTTCTATATCTGCTGCCAAACTTTGTTAGGGTGGGGGATAACCAGGAAGCATGAAGGCTAACATTGCAGGTGTGCATGGTGCAAATTCAGTGCATGTAAATGCGACAATGGTTGTGTGAGCTGGGAAGTGTTGTCCTTTGTGGCCATATTTGAAGGCTGTGGTGCGTTCTGGATTCAGAGTTCATGTTAATCCCGGTGCTGTCCTGACACAAACGTGTACGTGAAAGAAGAACTAAAAAGTCAGTTGACTCAGAATTCAATTACAAAATAAAATCTTGGGTACTGCTGTAGATCGGTGTCAACGATTAATACGTGTTTAACATTCCTTTAGTAATGAATTAATAACAGTGGTGGTATTACTACTAGTATTACAGTTTGTGGCTCTGTAACTCACCTGGGATATGGACGGAGCCTGGGATGCAGCCTTTATCCACTTCACCTTTGGAGCGCACGTCCACAATCAGAAGGTCTTTACATTTCTCTTTGAGGGATTTGAGATCACTGTAGGAAATCTCTTTATCTAGAAATGTAGAACAGCAGCGTCACATGCCAAGCCAACTGCAAAACAATGGTTCTCAGTGTACAGTCTTTTTTTTTTTGTTACAGTGGTGGAAGTCACAATCTACTATTCTATCAAAATTAAGTTTTAATAATTATTATTAACCTTAATTGAACAGGTTTAATTTAAAGGGCACATCTTAGGTAAATTCAGGAGCAAGATCAATGTAATTCTAATTTATTTTAAACTTTAGTCAAATATCTGTCACATTTTGCGCAATTGTTTTACCTTGCGCAATACCAGAAAAATTCAGTTGAAATCAAGCCATTTGAGGCAAATTGGTCCGCCTCTGAAAAAACTTGGCATTTGGATTTCCCGGCAGACATTGGTTATCATGACGTCACGTACAGGACGCCTCTCTCTGAATCCTACGTCCGCGTTGGTTTGTTTATGAGAAAATGACCTGGTGGTTTTCTGCAAATTTCTTCAACGTTATGTCTCATCTCATTATCTCTAGCCACTTTATCCTGTTCTACAGGGTCGCAGGCAAGCTGGAGCCTATCCCAGCTGACTACGGGCGAAAGGCGGGGTACACCCTGGACAAGTCGCCAGGTCATCACAGGGCTGACACATAGACACAGACAACCATTCACACTCACATTCACACCTACAGTCAATTTAGAGTCGCCAGTTAACCTAACCTGCATGTCTTTGGACTGTGGGGGAAACCGGAGCACCCGGAGGAAACCTACACGGACACGGGGAGAACATGCAAACTCCACACAGAAAGGCCCTCGCCGGCCACGGGGCTCGAACCCGGACCTTCTTGCTGTGAGGCGACAGCGCTAACCACTACACCACCGTGCCACCCTGATGGGATTAGTACTCATCGTTTCCCAAAAGACCAGACAACGAGAGAGAAATGGGAGCGCTTGGTCTACACAGGCTGTGCACTGAAACTGCGCAAAGCTCGCGCAGCCTGCTGGCGCTTCTGCAGGTAACGTCACGAATCTGGCTCCAGACTCCCTTGGGATTTTTCCAGACGGGTTTTGTTCTTTTATTTTTTTCTGCTGTAGACAGATGGCCTTGTGCAAAATTACCCTTCTGGATGAGTGTGTAAAGGGACATAATTTCATATATATATAAAAAAAAAAAAAAAAAAAAAAAAACGAAATTGGTCCAGGATATACACTTTAAACCTCAGTAACTCAAAAAAACAAGCAGGTCGATGAATCTGAGGAATAATAAGCACACAAGAAAGCCAAAATATTATTGTACACGTTTAGACAAAAAGAGTCTAAGATTTTATTAGCTGGATTATACGTTTATAAAATAAATCTGTACTAAATGAGCTTGTTCATTTGGAGTAAAAGGCTTCTTTGGCAGCAGAAAGTCTGACATGGCCAACATGAAAAACAGGAAACACAGGCTCTTGGATACTATAGACAGGGAAGGTTTGTCATATAATATAATATATTATAATATATAATCTGCATCATTTCAAGCAGAAATTTTACTTGAATGATAGAATAGTTATTCTCCAGTAAGTGGAGATTTAATATGAGCAGCGCTGGAAAACTGATTTCACAACATCTAACCGAGATAGCAGTCTTGAGAAGTGGCAGGAAAAAAATTAAAAAAAAAAAAAAAATGCAAGTCATGATTATGTGACGTCACTAATCTCCAGGGGATCAATCACTAAGTAACCACAGGGAAAAACAACTGATGGAAAACAACGAGTTAGTTACAGTGGAATAAACTCACTACATAATATAAGAACAAAGATAAAAAGCAAGACAAGTCATGATTTTTTTTTAAATTTGTAAATAAACCAATAATGCGTCTTAAAACCGAACATGAACAGATCCAAGGATACAGAAAGCTTTTATCCGCCGCCTTAATCGAAACTCAAATATAACCGCGAATTAAAGACTGTTCACGCTTTTACTTTCCACAAGTATCATCGTGTGCAAGTGAAAATGTAACGTATTAGACTGTAGAATATACTCACCTGGATTTGCCATACTTCAGCTTTAACCTGTCCGACAGTCAACAGATAGATGCACACCTACACTTCCTCATTGTTGGATACATATAGAGGTGGGCGTGGTATACTGGGCGTCCAATAACAAAGGATTTAATATTAATATTTAAAATAGACTCCGCCTTTCAAGCCACCCGCTTCCGCATATTCTGAATAAAATAAAAGTCCTGTAAGACCGTCAATGATGAAAGTGTTAAAAAAAAAATCGACTTATGACGCTTAAAATTATTATTATTTTTTTTAAATATAAAGGCTATCATATCTAATAACTGTGACATAAATGCCTTCACTTTCCCCCTTCAACGACTTTATCCTCAAATATATTATATATTCCCTAAAAGCATACCTGATAGCCAAAGATACAGAGTATGTAGTGGCGCTTGAAAGTTTGTGAACCCTTTAGAATTTTCTATATTTCTGCATAAATATGACCAAAAACATCATCAGATTTTCACACAAGTCCTAAAACTAGATAAAGAGAACCCAGTTAAACAAACAAGACAAAAATATTCTACTCGGTCATTTATTTATTGAGGAAAATGATCCAATATTACATACCTCATCTCATCTCATTATCTCTCGCCGCTTTATCCTGTTCTACAGGGTCGCAGGCAAGCTGGAGCCTATCCCAGCTGACTACGGGTGAAAGGCGGGGTACACCCTGGACAAGTCGCCAGGTCATCACAGGGCTGACACATAGACACAGACAACCATTCACACTCACATTCACACCTACGCTCAATTTAGAGTCACCAGTTAACCTAACCTGCATGTCTTTGGACTGTGGGGGAAACCGGAGCACCCGGAGGAAACCCACACGGACACGGGGAGAACATGCAAACTCTGCACAGAAAGGCCCTCGCCGGCCACGGGGCTCAAACCCGGACTTTCTTGCTGTGAGGCGACAGCGCTAACCACTACACCACCGTGCCGCCCCTATTACATACCTGTGAATGGCAAAAGTATGTGAACCTTTGCTTTCAGTATCTGGTGTGACCCCCTTGTGCAGCAATAAGTGCAACTAAATGTTTCCGGTAACTGTTGATCAGTCCTGCACACCGGGTTGGAGGAATTTTAGCCCATTCCTCCATACAGAACAGCTTCAACTCTGGGATGTTGGTGGGTTTCCTCACATGAACTGCTCACTTCAGGTCCTTCCACAACATTTCGATTGGATTAAGGTCAGGACTTTGACTTGGCCATTCCAAAACATTAACTTCATTCTTCTTTAACCATTCTTTGGTAGAACGACTTGTGTGCTTAGGGTCGTTGTCTTGCTGCATGACCCACCTTCTCTTGAGATTCAGTTCATGGACAGATGTCCTGACATTTTCCTTTAGAATTCACTTGTACCATCAATGATGGCAAGCCGTCCTGGCCCAGATGCAGCAAAACAGGCCGAAACCATGATACTACCACCACCATTTTTCACAGATGGGATAAGGTTCTTCTGCTAGAATGCAGTGTTTTCCTTTCTCCAAACATAATGCTTCTCATTGAAACCAAAAAGTTCCATTTTGGTCTCATCCATCCACAAAGCATTTTTCCAATAGCCTTCTGGCTTGTCCACGTGATCTTTAGCAAACTGCAGATGAGCAGCAATGTTTTTTTTTGGAGAGCAGTGGCTTTCTCCTTGCAACCCTGCTATGCACACCATTGTTGTTCAGTGTTCTCCTGATGGTGGACTCATGAACATTAGCCAATGTGAGAGAGGCCTTCAGTTGCTTAGAAGTTACCCTGGGGTCTTTTGTGACCTCGCCTACTATTACACGCCTTGCTCTTGGAGTGATCCTTGTTGGTCAACCACTCCTGCGGAGGGTAACAATGGTCTTGAATTTCCTCCATTTGTACACAATCTGTCTGACTGTGGATTGGTGGAGTCCAAACTCTTTAGAGATGGTTTTGTAACCTTTTCCAGCCTGATGAGCATCAACAACGCTTTTTCTGAGCTCCTCAGAAATCTCCTTTGTTCGTGCCATGATACACTTCCACAAACATGTTGTGAAGATCAGACTTTGATAGATCCCTGTTCTTTAAATAAAACAGGGTGCCCACTCACACCTGATTGTCATCCCATTGATTGAAAACACCTTCCTCGAATTTCACCTTCAAATTAACTGCTAATCCTAGAGGTGCACATACCTTTGCCACTCACAGATATGTAATATTGGATCATTTTCCTCAGTAAATAAATGACCAAGTATAATATTTTTGTCTCATTTGTTTAACTGGGTTCTCTTTATCTACTTTTAGGCCTTGTGTGAAAATCTGATGATGTTTTAGGTCACATTTATGCAGAAATATAGAAAATTCTAAAGGGTTCACAAACGTTTAAGTACCACTGTATATATACACTCACCGTCCACTTTAATAGGAACACATGTAGACCTGTACATTCATGCAGTTATCTAATCAGCCAATCATGTATTAGCAGCACAATGCATAAAATCATACAGCTATAGGCATAAAATCATATAGCTATCAGAATGGGGAAAGTGTGATCACTGTGATTTGAACTGTGGCTTGGTTTTTGATGCTAGATGGACTGATCTCCCGGGATTTTCACATAACAGTCTGTAGAGTTTACACAGAATGGTACAAAAAATATCCTGTGTAATGACCAGGAGAATCCAGAGGAGAATGACCAGACTGGTCTGAGCTTACAGGAAGTCGAGAGTAACTCAAATAAGCACTCTTTACAACCACGGTGAGCAGAAAAGCATCATAGAACACACAAGACTCCAAACCTTGAGGCGGATGGGCTACAGCAGTAGAAACCCATGTCAGGTTTCACTCCTGTCAGCCAAGAACTGGAATCTGAGGCTATCACTCACCCACACTGGACAGCTGAAGACTGGAAAAAGACAAGGTGATTTTTTTCTTTCTTTCTAATCTTCAACTGTTTAATTTCGGTTAATCTGTGCCTATGATAGCCTCAGATTCTTGTTCTTGGCTGACAGGAGTGGAACCTGATGTGGTCCTCCGCTGTTGCAGGTCATCCACCTCAAGGTCCAATGCTTTGTGCATGCTGAGATGCTTTTCTGCTCATCGTGGTTGTAAAAAGTGATGATGTGAGTTACTTTATCCTTCTTGGCAGCTTGAACCAATCTAGCTATTTTCATCTGACCTTTTCTTTTTTTCAAATCAACAAAAGACCAAATAAGGTGTTATTTGAGACAGATAATTACTGTTTAAAAAAAAAAACACGAAAGTGACCTGTCCTTATGCTAGCCATTTTAAATGCACAATAAGTTTTAAGCGGTTTAACTTTAACTCATGAGCTCAACTAATCATGAGTTGAGAGCTGTTCCATAATGCCATCTCTCGAACCCTCACCAGCCTCTTTTTTTCCTCTCTCTCTTCTGAAAGTAATAAGATAATAAATCTAGCTTGTCGGGTTACAGAGCGCACTCCATCTTGAGGACATTTTTTAATCTGAGTATAGTTTTAGATTTTATGGAACATCCCTCTGAGGTGTTGCTACAGAAATGATAACACAGAAGAATGAATATGTTAATATAAAGATTAATATGAACTTTAATATTAATCATTTGAATTGCAGCTGGCACTACGATCAGAGCTGCTGTTATAGATAATTAGTCAGTACCATCTGACCAATCACGTTTGAGAATTCAGTAGCACTGTGCATATAATTAAAGTTTGTATTGGTTCCACATCTTTGTGAAGCCCGCACTAAGGCATGCATCACAATGAAATGTGTTTTTCTTTGTTTCGTTTACAGCTCTATCATATCTTCAGAGTTGGACGAACAACAACCCTTACTTTTTCAGTATTCAGAAATGCAACAGACAAATCAAACTCACATGAAGTAAACCTTTTATTGATAAGGTCTCAGAGAAGACTTGCTTAAGTGTACGAATCCCTCAATACTGATTAGGTACATAATGACATCCATAACGAGTCTCTTCACAGTGGATAGAATCCATTTCTACGGTTTTGGGTTCTAGTACAGCAACTTTTGCATAAAAACAAACCTAATCAAACAAAGCATCAAACTGGGGATCAATACTGTTTATCTGGAATATCGGAGTGCCACAAATCCTAGCGTCTTTATACCAGCTATAGGTTTGCACATTACAAGCCACCTTTTGTTAGAAATATAAAATGTGATATTATGAACAATATTCTACTGCATAAAGGAAAAATCTATACACTGTACATAGAGATATTTCGAAAAAAGCAAGTTTCACAGTTTTAAACTTTATTTAAAGTATAAACAATTTTGAACACTTTACATAAATTATTTTTGTCTATGACTAAATTTGCTTAAGCAACTCAAAATTAATATAAAAACTTAATGAACATTTCTTACATATTTTACAAAAGAAAATACTCTGTTTTCTTGGCTAAAAATGGTGACGTCTTCATGATTGTCATAGAGTACTAAGAATAATAAATACATAAATAAAAAGAATGAACATAAAATAAAAATAAATAATTTCTTACGCTAGTTACAGTTAAGCAGTTAATCTTGATAGCATGAATGTTTCTTTCTTTTTTTTTTTCTTTCTGATGTTTCTGTACAGAAGTGCCCTGGTGAGAGTCTCACAAATCTACTGCAACTGAGATGTACAAAACTATCTCGTCTAAAGTCCACCTGGAACATCAGTGTTTTCTGACACACCATATATATTACTCTAATCTTCCAGTGACGAAACAGAACTATGCTGGACATTGACCTTATGCAAATATAGCCATAATTTTTTCCTTGTTTAAAAAACAAAACAAAAAAAAAAACAAATCAAACAAACAAATAGTTATCCTTCGTCGGAGTTCTGCTTTCTTGAAGGAACATAAAGCAGTTTGTGGATGGGACTTGCCGCAGCAGTAATTGGCAGTCCTGTTATGAGGCCTGAGACTGATATGACTGATAATCCACTTTGTGGACACTGTTCAGTTCCAGGGTTGTGACTAGGCCTCTGTAACAACTCGAGAGAAGCGTCCTCTCCGCAGTCCGGATCACACAGGAACATACAGTACCACGTGGCAGCAACATCCTCTCCGAACCCAAAAAATATGGGTAAAAATAGTATTTCTTTTTTAAAAAGGGGATTTTTTTTTTCATATTAACAGCCGATCTGTTTTATTTGCAGTTATTTGCAGTGCACAAAAACAAAGACAAGTTCTTGCAAAGTATTTTTTTTTGCCCATGGCAGTAATAATTATGTTCTTTTTAAAAGTCCCTGCAGCGTTCAGATAGTTACCCCTTTAGTTTATTTATTCTCCGTGGGTAAAGGAGATATAGGTAAAAGGAGAGTGGGGTGAGACAAAGAGTGGTGCAGAGAAAGAGAGAATGAAGAATGCAGAAGATAAGAATGTGCTCATAGTTCTGTTACCTCTTGCCCATCTCATTCTGTCTGAGGAACTGGATGTTGGTGCTGCTATCAGCCAGTTCAGGGTATTGCTCAACGGGTAGCACGTAGTAACCGTCATAGCCCTGAACCCTCGCTGTGGAGAGCAGCTGCTGCCTCTCACCCTCAGTCCACAGGCGGCTCCCTTCCTTACCGTCCCGTGTCCTCTGCTGCTCTCGCAGCCACGCGCCCGCCAGTGCCCGCTGGCGTGCCAGCTCTAGAAGCCGGGCACGTTCCTCATCCAGTGTGTCCTGCGTCAAGCCGTAGCGCACGCTCAGGGACAGTGCAATCGACCGCAGCTCTACGGTGACGCCACGCCGTGAACGCCCGCTCACTGTAACGTTGATACCAGCTCCCTCCAGCACCCTGCGCCCATTGCTGAGGCCCAGCGCCAGCAGGTCTGCATCAGCTGAGCCGATCTTCACAAAGAAGTGGCAGTCACGGCCATCCTGCACGTAATGCGTGCCCTCCAGGTAGACGGCGTTGTTGAGAACTAGAGCCACCTTCTTGCTGTTGTCGTTGGCCGTACTAGAGACCCCTGTCACTACACGACCCTCTTTCACTGCCAGCATCATGCCCCGCCCAATGATGGATGGCACTGTGCCAAACCAGTGACCTGGTTTATCACGCTTGTTCTGTCGGTCTTTATTGAGCAGCTGACCCTCTAAAGCCATGAAGGCCTGGTTGTGCCTCTCAGCCTCCTGCTGAACTCCAGATATAAGCTGCAAGGAAAGGAAGACAGGTGGAGTTTAGCAGCAGTACCCTTAAAGAATACGGATAATTACTAGGCATGTAATGATTCACCCAATTCACGATTCGACTCGATACATAATATCGGGTTCACGATTAGATTTTATTTTGGAAAAAAAAAAAAAAGAAAATTTTATGACCAAAAATGCAACATTTATTTTCTTTGTTATTCTTAATCAACTTAAATAATATTTTTTGTTAAATTAAAAAAAAAAAAAACAATGTTTGTTTCATGTTCTTGATAGCCAACAATAATTATGTACCCACATTTGGAAAGGTTGGAGTAAAGTATAATAGCCCATCATCTAAAATATTCCTTTTATTAAAAATGTAAAAATCTAATAACAAATAGGCCTTTTTAAATAAACTTTTATGAACATTTCACTACCTTCATTTTCTTCTCTTTTCTTTAGCTTTTGGCAGTCTGTATAATGATTTCTTGTTAAATCTATTTGTACGGTCAATCATAGAGCAGTTCCTTCCCATTTTAGATCTTTTTTTTGTCTATTTTTGTGGTATTAGAGCTGTGTTACTTCTGCCTAGAGTGAAGTCACATGTAATCCTGCTATTGTGCATTATTGTGCCCTCTGCTGTCTAAACACGGAAATTACAGCTAGGAATAACTAAGAATTTACGCAGGCTGATAATAATCGCAATTCTTTTTTTTAATTTCATTGATTCAAATCATCATAAATTTGTATCATGATTTACTGTCACGTGATATATCATTGCATGCCTAATAATTACCATAGACGAGCATTCCAAACATCTAAGACCAGTTGTTCGGGGAGCAAAATAAATATTTATGACAAACATTTTGTAGTATGCTTTCATTAATTCTTCAAAGGGTGTTTGCACCACATAAATTTTTAATTTCTAAAAAACATTTCTAAATCTGTTTAACTGATCCTTTTAGAGATAAATGGAGAGAATTTGTGGTATCTGTTATCAGCGCAGTCAGTGTAGCTTAAAGTAAATATGGACGTGCCTCATTTTTCACCTGATCACACCTCAACAAGTTGGAGGATACCTTAATAACCAAAATAAATTTTCTCCTATATCGATTCAGTGTTTTCAGTTCTGTTTCGGTTGTAGAATTTACATAATATGGTTGTTTATTAATGGAATTGTCATTATAAGTGAGTTTTGCTTTCATTTTTTTTTAACATATCTTTCTGAGTACAGGGAAAGGTGTTGAAACGATTATCGGTGCTAATCACCAGTACACAACAGACGCAGTGAAGGTTACTGTATGTTGATGTTTGCTCAAGTTTTCCTATGATTTATAGTATTTTCCCTCGGGAATATGATGATCACGCTTCACTCTTTAATTTGAACACTCACCTGGCCATTTTCACACTCTTGACTGGCTTGAAGTTCATATGGTGGATCCACAAAATATAATGTGTGTTTAGGAAAGCCAGGGATGATGTTGCTGAGCTGGAAACCAAACATCACCAGCCAACTCTTTACATCTGAGCAAGACAAAAAGGAAAGATTAAAAAAAAAAAAACCTTGTGATTCTAACTGTCGGAACCCAGTTCAAAAGTTTTATTTTTATTCGTTTGATATCTTGATTTCAAAAGCTCATATTAAATAGCCTCATTTTGCGCCATTAATGAGTCTGTTCACCCTGCTGTAAGACCACATGCTTACCTGTGACATAATTCTTCACATCCAGCATATCGCTGAGAGGATTATTGTTCTTGAACATGTACAAGTTAAAAGGAGCCAAGTCCTTGCTGATCTTCTGCCACATGGTATAATCAGGTGATGTCCATCTGGCAGCTAATACATCATAGTCCCTCTGTGTGAAGTGCACTAGCTTGGTCAGCGAATCATAGAGGCCACCGTGGAATCCGATTACCAGCTGGAACTCAGGGTTGGAGTCGTGGTACACCTCACCGTAGGCCGTGTATTGCACCTGTTTTATCATCTGCCCGTTGCTGCTAAAGACAGCCAGTGGTGTTCCTGTGTTGTCCGAGGCGATATAGTACTCTTCACCACTGCTCACCTCCATGGCGAACAGATGGCCTTGCAGGTCATAATAGAGTGAGGTGATTTCCGAGCTTGAGTGGTTGAACACATGTGTGACTCGCACCGGGTTGTTTAGGTCAGCGTAGAAAAACTGCAGGTGCTGGCCCAGGCTGTTCTTGGTGGAGACTCGTCGTCCAAGGCCATCGTAGCGGTATTGCACACTCCATCCTCCTCCTACACGGCTGTAGGCTCTCACCAACTGTCCTTTGGAGTTATAGTCAAAGATGTCTGAGCCCCTCTGGCTGAGAAAGCCATCCTCGTCCAGCTTGTACTGCACATCGCCCAGGCGAGTGATTCGGTCACGCAGGTCGTAACGTAGTGGCATGAGGCGGGCACTGTTTCCAGGATTCAGTAGGTGCAGGTTGCCATTGAGGTCATAGCTGTAGCGCCAGGTGGACCAGTCATTCACTTTGACCCCACTGAGCTGCCCATCACCATCATACTCATAGCGGTATTGTGTAGTGTTGGCATATGGCCCAATCTTCAGCTCACGTTTGATCACGCGACCCATGTTGTCATACTGCACTGTCATCCAGTACATGAGCGAGCGAAAGATTTCATACTGCACCTCTTTTATGCGGCCGTGCGCATCAAAGTGCTTGCTGAGTGTCATTACGGCCGTGGTGATGATCTGATTGATGTCGTAATAAATGACCCCGAACTTGCCAAAATGCTCCACCTTGCCAGAAATCTCGTCATAGCGGTATAGGTCCACGGGTAGTGGTGTCTCACTGATGACTGGTTTCATGCTTGCTATACGGAAACTGTTGTCGTGATAGGTGTAGTCAAAGCGGGCATTCACCATGCCTTCCTCAGAGAAGCGGTAGATCTGTTTGTCCACTAGGGGTCCCATCTTACGATATCTTATAGTGCAAGAGAAGCCCCCACTCTGCAGATTGACCATCTTGAGTACACCAGATGTTTCATCATAGCTAAAAGTGACAGCAGTGCTGTCATACAAAATCTCCGAGAGCTTGGCCAGTTTGCCATATTTGTAAAGGACACGGCGTCCCGTTCCCAGGAAGTATGTGGCCTGAGGCCGGCCGTCTTCACTGAAGTCATAGATGATGGAGGCATTGCTTTCAGGGGGGTTATAAGTGTTTCGGATATAGCCAATGGAGACGTGGGTAAACATTGTATGCCGAGCCACGCTTGGCATGGTGACCGCAGTGATACGATCAGATGGATCAAACTCAAAGATGTACTGCCTCTGACTCTGCAGGAGCAGCACCATGGACTATAAAAAGAAAAACATGAGACATTTATCTTTATTGTAAATCACTGATTTATATCAGTAATATGAAATCTCACAACAGTCTGGCAACCATAAGTAATGCTACACCAATCTAAGCAATATGTCATTTTTAAAGCCATTTGCTGACATGGAGTGGATTTGAAATTGCACTGACAATCCTGGGCAGCTACAGACATACTCACCTTGTCCAGGTAGCTGTAGCTCCACACCTTGCCATCAACAAACGTGCGGGAGAGGATGCGTCCTTGTTGGTCAAACTCTGTCCGCTCACTCATACTGCCACGGTGCAGGCCCACAAGCCGTCCCGTGGAGGAGTAGGACACGTTTACCACAGCCAAGCTACTGCTGGGCTGCCAGATAGCAGGTCTGCCCTGAGAGTCATAAGTGATCCTTAGTGTGAACTTCCTGTGGTCATCATAAATCTTCTCCGTCCGCGTGTTCCTGTCAAAGTCGATAGAGAGCAGGTTGCGTCCATGGGCCTGAAAAAGAGACATGTTGGTGAAGGGTAATTTCCTTGAAGGGACTCAGATTCTGCTGACACAAGCCTCTGGACTTAGCTGTCCACATCAATTGAGAACGGTTGATGAAATCCAAGCAGTGCATCAGTTTTACTCACCCTTAGTTTCCTGCCAAACACCGTGACCTTGCCCTTGGTAAGCTCCTTGCGGAGTCGCCACTCTATGGAGTTGAGTCCATTGTCAGTGGGCAACGTGATGTTTCTGCGGCCAATGGTAGGGCTTACTGAACCAGCCAGGATGTGAGGTTCTGTGTGGTAGCTGATACCCATCCCATTAGCGTAGATCACTCTCAGCGTGCCATTGTTACACAGCTGGTAGCTGTTCCGTACTTGGTCTGTAGAGGCCAACAGAGTACCACGGAACAGAACACAGTAATTTAGCACTTCATTTTTTGGAAAAAAGCCAAGTACGTGACTTGGCTCAAAAATTCTTCAAGCTGATGTTGAAGTTGAATATAAACATCTTTTGTTATTTCGATTTGTTATTTGATTACTTTTGTTCAAATATTTTGATGGCTCGCCAATTGATTCAAAGCATGCTGTTTAACACCCAACCACCACATAATTATCACAATATATTAAAAAAAAAGAAGACTTGGATTGGCTATTATGTTCTTTTGCTCTTGAAATGCATTAAACAGACCAACAGGCTGAATGTGGGGGTTTTGGGGTTTTTTTTTTAAATATGCTGATTTTAGTGATCTGTATTACAGAGTTGCACAGTAAATTTCGAGGTGGAAGTCTAGTTTTAATGAGAATCCTGTGTGAACAGATGTTGAGCAGGAAACATCTGGAGGTTTTAATGATTCTCAACTTCAGGTAGCTGAAAATTCTCCTCTTTCACTGCCCTCGTGGGATGTCTCCTTAATTAAACTTTTCCCTCTTCAGGCCCCTAGAATCTGCACTAATGGTATTACTTTCTCATGCTCTGTCTCATCTGGTGTGTGGATCATGGAAAATGGGCCCAGTTGCTCCTTTTCTCTTGGTGTGTATCTCTTACCCATTCCCCCTGCTCTCAAATCACTATTTGGTGCGGCAAGGCAGAGGCATATGAGATAGAGGGCTAATATTTTAACCGAGCTGTACAAAGGGTTGAAAATGTGAAGCACGAAATACAACAGACACTCCGGACTACTGACTGTATCGATAGTATCAAATTCAGAATGAGTATGTTTAAAAAAAAAAAAAATTGTCCGTTTGAACATGAAATATTTAGTCTTTATATTATATTCAATGGAACACAAGTCGGAAAGGATTTTCAACTCATTGTATTGTGTTGTTTTATTTCCTTTTACACAGTGTCACAACTGTTTTTGGAATCGGGGTTGTAGTTCATAATAAAACCTTCTTAGCGTACACACCTTGTATGACAGTGTAAGATGCTTCTACTGATGAAAGATTGGTGATGACAGTGATGTCATCATCTCTGTTTGAACTCTCAATGTCAATGTTAATGGATTTCTCGATCTCTCGGCGTAGGCTCGTCACCATTCCGGTTGGATAGGTCATATTGGTAAGCCTCCCCTCGCTGTCATACCTGCGGGTACAACAAAGAAAGAGTGGAACAACAATCGAGTTCTGTGATTTCTGACTTTAAAACTGCCTCAGCAGCCTGTTTCTCATATAAATGCATCATTGCATCATTTGGGTCTGAATGATCATCATCATCATCCGACGCACAGCAGACACTGTGTGAGTATGACTGTTCCGTCACATGAAAGCAGGCGTCTGTTGCTTTCATGTGAACTTGTAAGGTAATAGCAGAGATCAAAGATCAGAAAGCATATCGTACGGTTTGGCTCTCTGTCTTGGCTGGCACGTCTCTAGCCCGCTTCATCACTTTCTTTTCATCCGCCTCTGTCTGTAATTCCATGGAGATGGTGTTTAGAGCCTATCACAGATCTATTCCAGACTAAATGATGTCTGATTCAGTGGAATGCAGTGGAGAGAACATGCTCTCCTTGTTCAGCATATTTTATTTATTTATTTGCAGGCGGGTGCAATTACATAGGCAGACAGCAGATGGAAGCAATGTTTCTATCCATCCATAATTCCCATTACGTAGGGATGATCCTGAATATAAATATTTACACATTCTGATTTCAAACAATCATACGGGAATAGACATATCATGTAAACTTCCAGAACCCATTTTTATTCAGAGGGAATTGAATATGAACCTTATTAAAATGCTAAGTGCGTTTCGAAACGCAATACTGAATAGAAGATTTAAACTAAACGACTCTGCAGAGTCTGACACACACACACACACACACACACACACACACACACACACACACACACACACACACTCTCACTTACTCGTAAAATGTGGTCCAGCCTGTCTCATCAGCCTTACTGGCTAGCAGGCCTGTGCTGCCACTGTAGCTGAGCTGTACAATCTCCTGGTCGGTGGTGGAGATAGAGCGCAAGCTGCCCCCTATATCCATTCCCAGCGTTAACACTTTGCTGTCAGGCAGTAGGTGGAGTCTAACTGTGCTAGCTCCGCCCAGGCCACCACCCTCCTTGCGCACTAGCACAGTGTTGTTACAGTTATCCACGACAGCAGCAAGCTCTCCCTCAGGCGTGTAGCTAAAGTTGTAGAGACTCATTCCACTGACCAGACTGATAGTGTGCAAATGGAGTCCCTCCTCACTGAACACGTAGAGCTCTTGTTCTCTTGGTGATGCCACCTCGTACTGGCCAGCTGCGTTTGGGCCTGGGCGGTTGGCGTGCACAGCTCGAATGCGGATGTTGTTGAGGTCAGCGATGTAGAGTGTGCCATCAGGAGCCACTGCTAGTGATGTAGGGGCATTGAGGCTGGCATCAGTTGCGTAGCCTTCATCACCAGCAAAGCAGTTGCAGTTGACGTCGTTCTTGCAGTCACACTCAGAGGTGGCACCAGCAAGCAATGAGATCTCCCCATTGGCGCTGACCTGCCGCACGCGGTTGATTTTTTTCTCATCGCTTTCAGCAATGTACAGCACACCGGAATGGGAGACAGCAATAGCAGTGGCACTCTCCAGTGCTGAGTGGATAGCCAGCCTGCTGAGGGAGTAGTCGATACCTGGAACCTGGCAGTGCATGGGCCGTCCAGCCACGATGCTTACCTGATGGTTCTCAGTGATGCGCAGGATAACATTGTTCTCTAAAACATACAAGGAATTGTCCATGGGGTTGACCGCTAGGTCAGTGGGCCACTCCAAACGCACCTAAAACAGAGTAGCATTCATGGTACATATGCCAAATAGATACCCATTCTCAAACATTTCTCAGGTTAAAGGGGAACTGAAGTCATTTTTAAAATTGCTTTATTTCTTAATTAATGTGTTATTCAATTACGTTTTCGGTTTAAGTAACCTTATATCATGACTCGTATTGGCAACTAATTGCAATTAAATGTACTTATCAGCCTATTCGGTTTTTAGCCACGTTGAATTTAGTTCGTTTGGTCCATGGCAGGCGTCACTTTTCCGCGCGATCCTCACGAGACTTGAGCAAGGCTTCGAAACGTGAAGTGTCAGCCAGGTGTCAGTGCCGCCATTTGAAAACTGTTTTCCAAATGAAATATTGCACAAAAACGACTTTAAATGATGATTACTGGCTACTTTTTTCAAATTTTGCTATCAAAACAAACAAAACTTCCAGCTTGATTACACCAGCATTCGAAAGAAGGCGCGCGTGTCCTTTGACAACGTTGGCAGATGTTGGCCACTTGGATTTCCGCTGTACGTTTGACTTCCGTCCTACGACATCTCGCACAGGTCTCAACCAATCTCGTTTACGGCCATTGCTTTGACATATGGACTGATATATTACATAGTATATTTCAAACACTTATAACCTGTTATAGCAGTGACAAAATTCTTCTTCTTCTTTTGGCTGCTCCCAATTAGGGGTCTCCACAGCAGATCTTTCGTCTCCATTGCTCCCTGTCTTCAGCATCCTTCTCTACCACACCTGCCACTTTCATGTCCTCTCTCACCACATCCACGTATCTCCTCTTTGGCCTTCCTCGTTTTTGTTTGCCTGGCAGCTCCATCCTCAACATTCTCCTTCCAACATGCTCTGCATCTCTTCTCAGGATGTACCCATACCATCTCGGCCTCATCTCTCTTAGCTTAATTCCCAAGCTCTCCACATGTGCTGTCCCTCTGATGTGCTCATTCCTTATCTTATCCAACCTTGTCACTCCCATCGCAAACCTTAACATCCTTAACTCCGCCACCTCCAACTTTGCCTCCTGTCTCTTCGTTAAGGGTACGGTCTCCAATCCATACATCACAGCTGGTCTCACTACTGTCTTATATAGCTTACCTTTCACTTTTGCTGGGACTTTCCTATCACAAATGACTCCCGAAATCCTTCTCCAACTGCTCCACCCTGCCTCACTCTCTTTCTTATGTCACTATCGCAGCCCCCATTTTCCTGCACCGTTGATCCCAGCAGTGACAAGATAGCTACCAAAAATGCATTCCTATATTTAATAAAATGAGATAAATAGAATTTTGATAATAAAAAACGTGCCTTCAGTTCTCCTTTAATAGCCGACCAATCATACTTCATAACATGTCTTTTAGTCCAGCTTCTACAGAGCTGCCTTTTTATCAGCTTAAAGCGTGTTACATGTTAAGGTCAGACAGCATGAGAATCTGGAGCCAGTTCACTACTCAAAAGCACAGGCAAGAAAAAAGGGATTTCTACTTCGAGGATTTGTGTGATCCCCTGAGCATGCAAGGATTAGTCCTCTTGGTGCACCTGGCTGACGTCCATGCTGGCGTCACAGCTGAGTGGTCGTACAGCAGTGAGGTCATTAGCTCCCAGCAGTGTGGAGATGATTCCATTCTGGTCCACCTTCCTGATCATGGTGGCATCCACAAAGAACATCATCCCATTTTTGTCAACTGCAATACCTAAGATAGAAAGAATAAAGAAGAGAAATTATCTGCCAAGGATTTTTTTCCAGATGTTTTAAATGTCAGACTCTCCGATCCCATTTCCGCTTCAGCAAATAATATCCATCCATCATATGTCACCTTCATCGGAGTACATCGGTTCACATATGGGGACACAAGCTGAACTCGACCAAAATAGCTTTCACAGACCTTGCAACAATGAGAAACAAATACAGGAACTTGTGTAGGTGTCTGATACGTATAGGGAGGTCAAAGCTGCTTTTCAGCAGCATTGTGACTGAACCGAGAGGCAAGAAGACAGGGAGAGAAGCGCCAAAGAGAGCAAATGCAAGGCACAGTAGATGCAAGAGTGCCTCTGCTGATGCTTCGCTGCTCACAGTCATCTGGGAGTTAGGAATCAGGCCTCTGTAGTCTGCTACACTCTCTATTCATGATTCCATGTCAAAGACGAAAAATGTGACAGTGTGACACTTCTGACAGTTTGGTGTCAAGTTTCTTTCTTTCTTTCTTTCTTTCTTTCTTTCTTTTCTTTTTTACAACCCATCACAGGACTTCACGATAAGGGCTGTATTCAGAGTCGGCAACATAAGTTCTACCTCCATGTTTGCCAGATTTTTGTTGTTAAGAGCTTTTGGGACAGGAGAGTTTATTGGCTGTGTCTAGCATACTGCCTTCCAGGACTAGCATTACAAAATGTGCACTGACAAAGCAGACTGCATTATTTCCTGTGCTGTGAATTGCAATATGACGTGTCAAGCAAGAGATAATAAAAGCGAGAGACAATAAAAATAACATTTACACTGTGCAAATGTTATAATACACCGATGATAAGAAAGCAATGACTCAAATAAAAATCAAATAGTCCAATATATTAAGGCTGACTGTTATCAGGACGAGGAAGAGGTCTTAGTTGTTAATCACACAATCACCACAGTTTTCGGGTTCCCTCAGCATTAATTGCCACTTAATACAATGCAAGTCGCTTAATACAGCACATCCTAATTTCTGCATGATGAACACAAAGTAGCTGAATAGTTTGTAATGACATCGGCATAAAAGCATGGAGCTTAGGCAGAAGTGAAAATGTAAAAGTTACTGAATCATTAATTGAATCATGAGAAGAATTATTATTTATTTTGTGCTTCAATGTAATAAATTAGACACATACTCTTATATGGCAACAAGAAACTGAGGTCTTGTGTACGAAGTGGTGTGTGTACTCATTTCACGCTTTATTATTATTATTATTATTATTATTATTATTATAAATTGTCCACATGGTTCATTGGCACAGTTCTCTAAAAAATGTGTCCATGGTTAAATGACAATGCTATAGTTAGAGGTCTGAATACAGATGTGCACAAATTCTGTGTTACAGTGCCTTGCAAAAGTATTCAACCCCCTTGGTGTTTTGTTGCATTACAAGCTGGAATTAAAATGGATTTTTGGGGGGTTAGCACCAAGTGAATGACACAACATGCCTACCACTTTAAAGATGCACATTGTTTTTTTTTTTATTGTGACACAATCAATAATTAAGATGAAAAAACAGAAATCTGGAGTGTGCATAGGCATTCACCCCCCTCAAAGTCAATACTTTGTAGAGCCACCTTTTGCTACAATTACAGCTGCAAGTCTCTTGGGATATGTCTCGATTAGCTTAGCACATCTAGCCACTGGGATTTTTGCCCATAACTCAAGGCAAAACTGCTCCAACTCCTTCAAGTTAGATGGGTTGCGTTGGTGTACAGCAATCTTCAAGTTATGCCACAGATTCTCAATTGGATTGAGGTCTGGGCTTTGATTAGGCCATTCCAAGGCATTTAAATGTTTCCCTTTAAACCATTCCAGTGTAGCTTTAGCAGTACGTTTAGGGTCATTGTCCTGCTGGGACGTGAACCTTCATCCCAGTCTCAAACCTCTGGCCGACTTAAACAGGTTTTCCTCCAGAATTGCTCTGCATTTAGTGTCATCCATCTTTCCTTCAGTCCTGACCAGCTTTCCTGTCCCTGCAGATGAAAAACATCCCCACAGCATGATGCTGCCACCACCATGCTTCATTGTAGGAATGGTGTTCTCAGGGTGTTGGGTTTGCGCCACATGCGGCATTTCCCATGATGGCCAAAAAGTTCAATTTTTGTCTCATTTGACCAGAGAATCTTCTCCCATGTGTTTGGGGAGTCTGCCACATGCTGTTGGGCAAACTCCAAACATATTTTCTTAAGCAATGACCTTTTTCTGGCCACCCTTCCATAAAGCCCCACTCTGCCGAGTGTACGACTTAAAGTGGTCCTATGGACAGATACTCCCATCTCCACTGTGGATCTTTGCAGTTCCTTCAGTGTTATCTTTAGTGTCTTTGTTGCATCTCTGATTAATGCCCTCCTTGCCCGGTCTGTGAGTTTTGGTGGGCGGCCTTCTCTTGTCAGGTTTGTAGTGGTGCCGTATTCTTTCCATTTTGCGATAATGGATTTAATGGAGCTCCCTGGGATATTCAAAGTTTGGGTTATTTTTTATAACCCAACCCTGATCTATACTTCTCCACAACTTTGTCTCTGACCTGTTTGGAGGCTCCTTGGTTCTCATGTTGCTTTAGTAGTGTTGCAGAGTCTGGGTCCTTCCAGAACAGGTTGGTTTATACAGACATCATGTGACAGATCATGTGACACTGATTGCACACAGGTGGATCTTAATCAACTAATTATGTGACTTATGAAGTGAATTGGTTGGACCAGCTCTTATTTAGGGGTTTCATACGAAAGGGGATACATATGCACACTCCAGATTTCTGTTTTTTCATCTTAATTATTGTTTGTGTCACAATAAAACAACAATGTGCACCTTTAAAGGTGTAGGCATGTTGTGTAAATCAAATGGTGCTAACCCTCCAAAAATCCATTTTAATTCCAGCTTGTAATGCAACAAAACAGGACAAACACCAAGGGGGATGAATACTTTTGCAAGGCACTGTACCTCCTCACTAGCACATAGCTCAACTCTGAATATGGTGCATAATGTATTTATATTAACTGTGATTCTTATCTATGATTTAATATTTCATAGTTTACATTCAGTATTTTTTCCACTTTGTGCTAAGATGGATTGTTTTAATTTTAAAACATATTAAATTGTCCAAACTGTTCGATGGTCACAATAATATACCATGATTTTACCAATAAGTATTCCATAAGTATGTTTCATTTTTAAAAAATCAATGCATTTTGTGCATTCTAATTTTAATTAATTAAACATGAAGGGTATCAAGATCCTGGGTTCAAGCCCAGCGGCCGGCGAGGGCCTTTCTGTGCGGAGTTTGCATGTTCTCCCCGTGTCCGCGTGGGTTTCCTCCGGGTGCTCCGGTTTCCCCCACAGTCCAAAGACATGCAGGTTAGGTTAACTGGTGACTCTAAATTGACCGTAGGTGTGAATGTGAGTGTGAATGGTTGTCTGTGTCAGCCCTGTGATGACCTGGCGACTTGTCCAGGGTGTACCCCGCCTTTCGCCCGTAGTCAGCTGGGATAGGCTCCAGCTTGCCTGCGACCCTGTAGAACAGGATAAAGCGGCTAGAGATAATGAGATGAGATGAGATGAAGGGTATCCTGGTTTACTGCTCATCTCATCTCATCTCATTATCTCTAGCCGCTTTATCCTTCTACAGGGTCGCAGGCAAGCTGGAGCCTATCCCAGCTGACTACGGTTGAAAGGCGGGGTACACCCTGGACAAGTCGCCAGGTCATCACAGGGCTGACACATAGACACAGACAACCATTCACACTCACATTCACACCTACGGTCAATTTTAGAGTCACCAGTTAACCTAACCTGCATGTCTTTGGACTGTGGGGGGAAACCGGAGCACCCGGAGGAAACCCACGCGGACACGGGGAGAACATGCAAACTCCACACAGAAAGGCCCTCGCCGGCCCCGGGGCTCGAACCCAGGACCTTCTTGCTGTGAGGTGACAGCGCTAACCACTACACCACCGTGCCGCCGGTTTGCTGCTCCTTCTTCTATTAAATAAGCCCAAGCCAGCAGGAACACAAACTTCTCCTAGCAAGACAGCAAAGACTATAAGGCTGCATTGGATGTTGATTCCCCAAAACAAACCTAAAAATGAATTAATAGCTTAAGGTTGAATATTCACTTTCATTGAAGCAGGACTCTTTTACAGATGTTACAGGTCAAAGGCAAGAGAACCAAGACAACTTGATGATCACCTCTGTCTGCTGCATCATTGAATGTACCTACTTTTTCTTCTTTTCTGTTCGCTTTACCTTTTGGACTCATAAGAGTAGCCTCCACAGCTTTTCCTCCATCCCCACACCTCTCGTCGAAGGGTAGACACTGCTCTCCTGTTCCTGCTACCACCTCAGCATTGTCAGCCAGAAGCCGAACCCCAGTGAGGGAATGCACTCTATAAATCCTTCGAGAGTTTGTGTCTGAGATGAACAGAGCCCCTGTAACTGGGTCTACAGCCAGGAAGTACTTATGCGTTGGGTTGTTGCTACAGGAAATGATGACGAGATGGTCAAACACCAGATTTAATTTATACATATTATTCACGGATCAACACTTAAGTTACTTAAGTTCGAGAAAATGCCAAGGTCAAGACTCACCTGTGTCGAAAATCCTTATTTCTTTGGGGCAGAAAAATGGAAGATAAGAATATATAATTCTGACATGTGCAACTATGGTATATATTAGAAAGTTTATTCAAGAAATATATATGAAATCCTCTTGGTATACCTGAGTTCTAGCACACGTGTAGTATTGAGAGACGGATACACCCGGCGTACAAAATTTAGGTCACCCACGTACAGGCTGCCATCGATACCTGCTGCCAGTGCGACTGGTGCCAACAGTTTATTCCCATCTGCCAATCCGTTACAGCTCGGACACGAGATACTCCGCCGACGCCCGTTCCCCATAATGCTGGTGATGACTGGGGGCTGTTGGCAAACAAAGACATTCTCCCCACAACCTTTATGAAGGATCCCTGGTATATAAAAGAAAGCAGAATGTGTAAGGGTTTGACAGTAAAAAGTACTTTCCAAAAGTCAGTTCCAAAAACGCAGTTTATAAACTGCATTTTATAAGTTTTCACTGCTGCAGCCACATTGTCAGATGGTGCATTAGGTTATTTATTGACTCAACATCGCTCTCCACAAAGCGCACCCAGACTTACAGCACCAGTCAAAAGTTTGGACATGCCGACTCATTCATAGCTTTTTCTGTATTTCGACTACAATACTGAAGACATCAAAACTCGTCAAAAGTTAATTAGTGTAATTTATTTCCTTCTTAACGCATTTGAGATCAAACAGTAAATAATAAAAATACAGTCTTCTTCTGTGTGAATGTGAGCGTGAATGGTTGTCTGTGCCTATGTGTCAGCCCTGTGATGACCTGGCGACTTGTCCAGGGTGTACCCCGCCTTTCGCCCGTAGTCAGCTGGGATAGGCTCCAGCTTGCCTGCAACCCTGTAGAACAGGATAAAGCGGCTACAGATAATGAGATGAGATGAGACAGTCTTCTTCTTCTTCTTTTGGCTGCTCCCGATTAGGGGTCACCACAGCGGATCTTTCGTCTCCATTGCTCCCTGTCTTCAGCATCCTTCTCTACCACACCTGCCACTTTCATGTCCTCTCTCACCACATCCATGTATCTCCTCTTTGGCCTTCCTCGTTTTCGTTTGCTTGGCAGCTCCATCCTCATCTCATCTCATTATCTCTAGCCACTTTATCCTGTTCTACAGGGTTGCAGGCAAGCTGGAGCCTATCCCAACTGACTACGGGCGAAAGGCGGGGTACACCCTGGACAAGTCGCCAGGTCATCACAGGGCTGACACATAGACACAGACAACCATTCACACTCACATTCACACCTACGGTCAATTTAGAGTCACCAGTTAACCTAACCTGCATGTCTTTGGACTGTGGGGGAAACCGGAGCACCCGGAGGAAACCCACGCGGACACGGGGAGAACATGCAAACTCCACACAGAAAGGTCCTCGCCGGCCACGGGGCTCGAACCCGGACCTTCTTGCTGTGAGGTGACAGCACTAACCACTACACCACCGTGCCGCCCCAGCTCCATCCTTAACATTCTCTTTCCAACATGCTCTGCATCTCTTCTCAGGATGTGCCCATACCATCTCAGTCTCATCTCTCTTAGCTTAATTCCCAAGCTCTCCACATGTGCTGTCCCTCTGATGTGCTCGTTCCTTATCTTGTCCAACCTCCCATCGCAAACCTTAACATCCTTAACTCCGCCACCTCCAACTTTGCCTCCTGTCTCTTCGTTAAGGGTACGGTCTCCAATCCATACATCACAGCTGGTCTCACTACTGTCTTATACATCTTACCTTTCACCTTTGCTGGGACTTTCCTATCACAAATGACTCCCGAAATCCTTCTCCAACTGCTCCACCCTGCCTCACTCTCTTTCTCACCTCACTATCGCAGCCCCCATTTTCCTGCACAGTTGACCCCAGGTACTTGAATTCACCAACTTTCTTTACGTCTACTCCTTGCATCTTCACTACACTCTCAAAATATTAAATAAATAATAAAAATACAGTAAATACCCCAATTCCACAACTGTAGTAATCCATATTATATCAAGAACCGCTCAACTAAGCCAAGAGAAATGACATCTATCATTACTTTAAGACATGAAGTGTCTTTTAATGAATAAAAATAAAGAAAAACCACTGAATTAGAAAGTGTGTCCAAACCTTTGACTCGTACTGTATGTACAACTCTACATTTAAAAAGCACAAAAGAATGGATGACGAGTAGGCATGCTTGAACATGGTTAGAGAACATGTGTACGAGAAAGAAGGGCATTACCACTGCGCAGGTTGAGGATGTGGTGTTTGTCCAGAGACCATCCTCCAAGGTTAGAAGGCTCAAGTTCATACCCCTGCAGCACAGCGGTCCTCTTCTCCCATAACACCAGGCTAGGACATGTCTCATACTCATAACCCACAGATACTATAAAGAGAATAAATAATGAGAGGAAGAGAGAGACGGAAGGAGTAAAGGGGAGAGGAACATAGACAGTACAGGTCACTCCAGTTCCGATCTGAAGGATGAGAACCAATATAACTACAAAAACTCAGAATTTATCTAATTTAACCTTTATTTAACCAGGTACAAGTCTTGGTGAGAATAAAAATTTCTTTTCCAAGAGAGACCTGGCCAAGAGTGTCAAGGACAATCAAACAGGCAAAGCAAACATACAATACAATCAAGATAAAACATCCAAAAAAAAAAATCTGTGACAAATAATAGTAGGTGAGCCACCTAATCCCATCCTAAAAGCATTATACTGGTAGTCTTTATAACCTCTGTCTTGGTGAGGCAGTCAGGATGATGGATCTGCATTGAACACCATGTCTTCTCACATCCTTAAAATCCTCATACAATCATGAACATATGGATGTGGCTCTCTATCCTCTCTGTGCAATATTTAATTGTAACAGGTGCATGTTTTGCATGTTAGGGGTGGCTGATAACAAAAATATATAAAGAAGAAACTCTTTGATTTCTCCAGTGAGAATTATTTCTACATTTTAAATCTCATCTCATCTCATTATCTCTAGCCGCTTTATCCTTCTACAGGGTCGCAGGCAAGCTGGAGCCTATCCCAGCTGACTACGGGCGAAAGGCGGGGTACACCCTGGACAAGTCGCCAGGTCATCACAGGGCTGACACATAGACACAGACAACCATTCACACTCACATTCACACCTACGGTCAATTTAGAGTCACCAGTTAACCTAACCTGCATGTCTTTGGACTGTGGGGGAAACCGGAGCACCCGGAGGAAACCCACGCGGACACGGGGAGAACATGCAAACTCCGCACAGAAAGGCCCTCGCCGGCCCCGGGGCTCGAACCCAGGACCTTCTTGCTGTGAGGCGACAGCGCTAACCACTACACCACCGTGCCGCCCACATTTTAAATCAAATATTTTATTTTAAAGTCCTATACTTTTTTTTCGTGTAAAATCAAAAAATAAAATGAGACCGTCAATGACGGCATAGCTCACTCCGGCTCCGGCTAGTCCAGAAGGAACGATCTAAAGTGGGCCACCTTGCGCAATAAATGTTGCGAGCTATATACACTACATACAAGCTACAGTTATGGTCAGAAGTTTACATACAGTGACATGAATGTCATCTTGGACATGAATGTCATGGCAATATTTAGGCTTTCAGTAATTTCTTTGAACTGTTCTTTTTCTGTGGCAGAATGTACAGCAGGCGGCACAGTGGTGTAGTGGTTAGCACTGTCGCCTCACAGCAAGAAGGTCCGGGTTCGAGCCCCGTGGCCGGCACGGGCCTTTCTGTGTGGAGTTTGCATGTTCTCCCCGTGCCTGCGTGGGTTTCTTCCGGGTGCTCCGGTTTCCCCCACAGTCCAAAGACATGCAGGTTAGGTTAACTGGTGACTCTAAATTGACCGTAGGTGTGAATGTGAACGGTTGTCTATGTATCAGCCCTGTGATGACCTGGCGACTTGTCCAGGGTGTACCCCGCCTTTCACCCATAGTCAGCTGGGATGGGCTCCAGCTTGCCTGCAACCCTGTAGAACAGGATAAAGCGGCTACAGATGATGAGATGAGAATGTACAGCATACATCTTTAATAACAAACAAACTACAATTTAGTGCACAAGTTTTAATTTTCTTTGGGTTTTCTGAAATCAACACAGGGTCAAAATTATACATACAGGGGCAAAAATTTACATACGCTCACTTCGATTATTAATTCAGAGGTGCTGAAACTTCCAAAATGTCTCTTATCTTGCCAAGGCCGAGGTCTCTAAACTTCCTGTTAGTGATCATGATTGACTACAGCTGGCAGCTTATCTGTGCCTTCATAAAAAGGGGTTGTTTACAGCACTCATTGGATTGACCAACACACAGGAAAATGGGAAAGTCCAAGGAGCTCAGTGCAGATCTGAGAAAGAGGATTGCAGATGTACACAACTCCGGAATGTCTCTTGGAGCCAATTCTAAACAACTGCAAATTCCAAGATCAGTTCAAACAATTGTATGCAAGTTATTGTGAAGTGTAGTCACTTTGCCAAGCCACTTTGCTTCAAGAAAACCCAAACTGTCACCCTCAGTTGAAAGGAAATTGGTTTGGATGGTCAGGAACAACCTGGGAACCACCATGGCACAGGCCTGCCATGAACTGGAAGCTGATGGATCACTGTCTACAGTTCAGATCACCATGGACTAAGAGGCTGCTATCCAAGAAATAACCCCCTGCTCCAAAATTGACACCTTCAAGCTTAACTAAAGTTTGAAGCTAACCACACGGACAAAGAAAAAGCCTTCTGGAAGATAGCTGTATAGTCAGATGAGACAAAGATTGAGTTGTTTGGCCACAATGACTACCATGTACAGAGGGACACTGTACCAGCTGCTGGTGGTGTTGGTGGTAGGATCATCATACTCTGGGGCTGTTTTGCTGCCAGTGGAACTGGTTCATTGTACAAAGTGGATGGAATAATGAAGAAGGAGGACTACCTCAGAATTCTTCAGCATCAACCATCAGAAACTTGAACACGACTTGGGACTTACAACAGGACAATGAACCCAAACACGCATCAGAGCTGGTTGTGGAGGATAAAGCTAACATTAACCCCTTGGCTGCCACCCATAATTAATTGTAATGTGCTGGGCATATAGGACAAAAATAGGTCAAAATTGGGATTTTGATAATCTTTCTTTAACTTGTTCAGAACTTTATATTTTTAATATTTGTATAGAAAAATCACAAAAAACACTGTTGTAGAGTAAAAATAACTTTAGTAATCAAAAACAACTTTAGTAATCAAAAACAACTTCAAAAAAAAAAAAACAAGACAATGGGAACCTGTCCATAAACATGAATTGCTAGTACTTGAAAATACAATGTACACCAAACATCCATGTATTCCAAGTAACTGGGTACCATTTTTATGATGGTCTTCATTATGACCCAACCGTGAATAGAACTCACAATCTCCCACTCAAGAGGCAGGCACGCTAACCGCTAGGCCAACTTGTGGTAATGTGCCACTGTGAAGTAAAAGTGTCCCATGTAAGGTACATAAAAGGAGGTGTTTATGACGAGTAGCGTACATCATAAGGCACAGCGATAAAAGATTTCATGACGTACGTGACTCGTCCAAGGGCATTGAAGGGGTTAAGCCTAAAACAAGTCTTGACTTCAACCCTATTGGAAATGTATGGACCCTGCTTATAAGTTGAATCTATGCGAAAAAAAATTTATTGAATGCTACCAATTCTACCATGAAGAGTCGTGAAATATCCAACCAGAATTCTGCCAGAAGCTTGTTCATGGTAAACAAAAATGTTTGGTCAAGGTGACTCTTGCGAAGAGACATTTTACCCAAATATCAGGTGTGCTATATGTATATTTTTGCCCTTGTATGTATAATTTTGACCCTGTGTTGATTTCAGAAAACCCAAAGAAATTTAAAACTTGTGCACCAAATTCTAGTGCTTTTTTTTATTATAAAAAATGTAAGCTGTACATTCTGCCACAGAAAAAGAACAGTTCAAAGAAATTACTGAAAGCCGAAATATTGCCATGACATTCATATCCAAGATGGCATTCATGTTACTGTATGTAAACTTCTGACCACAACTGTATATATAGACACTATATATATATATATATCCTAGGAATACTTACCTATTTGTCAGAAAGAATCCAAAATGGCGAGGAATTGACCAAGAAGAAGCGGTTTTTGTTGAACTGCTCATTAAGGATTAATTAGTTCATAACTTCATTGATAATTGTAATTAAGCAACTCTGGGTAGAAGTTATATGCACCCTAGATCTCCCTACCTTCAAGCCAGAAAAATTATTGTGCTTGGTCATTTATTTATTGGGGAAGGTGATCCAGTGTTGCATATCTGTGAGTGCCAAAAGTATGTGGACCTTTAGGATTAGCAGTTATACCAGTGAAGAATTGAGGGAGAAGAAGCGATTTGTGTGGAAACTGTTCACTTGGGCTTAATTACTCCATATCTTTATTATTAATTGCAATTATGCAAATTTGGGTAGAAGTTATGTGCATCCCAGGCAGACCTACCTTCCTGCCAAAAAGAATAAAAATCAGTGAAGGATTGAGAGAGAAGAAGCAATTTTTGTGAAATGTGGACAACGCTGGATGGATGACAGATAACACATGATGGCATAAGCTCATCGCTGGTTGGCCGGATGAGCTAATAATTATGCTTTTAGAACTCACTCCAGCTCCTCCATCGCAGTTCGTTTTTGCATTTTGTTGAAGCGATGAGAATAAACTAATATTTTCACTGTTGGTGTCTGGATCACGTCCCACTCTCTGAACACAGTCCATTGTCTCGCTCACTCTGGCTCACAATGGACTATTTATACTCACATATATATACTGTATCTGACTGCTCCTACTGTACCTAATGTTCTTTTACATGACTGGTTTTTAAAAGGATCGGTACTCGTACAATACTGATCTCAATACTGACATTTTGAAACAACTGCAAAATATACTTTTTTATATTTCTCACATAGTAGAGAACACATATTCCTGTCATCTTATTTCTGTGTCGTTTGAGTCTGCGACTGTGGCGTTTCCTGGCATGGTTGTGCGAAGAAACACAAGGAGAAGACAGAAGGAAATGTAGTCCTTATCTAATACTACTACTGTATTATTGCATATTACGTATTCAATCTGGTAACACATTATCAAAAGTATCAAACGCAACGGGGCGGCACGGTGGTGTAGTGGTTAGCGCTGTCGCCTCACAGCAAGAAGGTCCGGGTTCGAGCCCCGTGGCCGGTGAGGGCCTTTCTGTGCGGAGTTTGCATGTTCTCCCCGTGTCCGCGTGGGTTTCCTCCGGGTGCTCCGGTTTCCCTCACAGTCCAAAGACACGCAGGTTAGGTTAACTGGTGACTCTAAATTGACCGTAGGTGTGAATGTGAGTGTGAATGGTTGTCTGTGTCTATGTGTCAGCCCTGTGATGACCTGGCGACTTGTCCAGGGTGTACCCCGCCTTTCGCCCGTAGTCAGCTGGGATAGGCTCCAGCTTGCCTGCGACCCTGTAGAACAGGATAAAGCAGCTAAAGATAATGAGATGAGATGAGATCAAACACAACTGCAGAATTTTACATACATGAGTCGAAATCTATGAACGAGTAAGACAAATTTCTGCACTTGGATTCCCCAGGATTTCATATGGCGTGCCAATGAGATGAAGAGAGAGGCAGTGTAAATAGAGCCAAGCAGATAAAGGGGGCAGAATCACTATCACACTGTTTGCATACACCAAATCAATGACAGAGTGCGATGTTCAGCAATTTCCTCCCAGCACTGAGAGCAGCATGGATACCTGAAGCCATTCCCCAAAGTCAGTGCTGACAGGGGCCATGGCCAGAGTGCGCTCTTATATCACACTGAACCCTTGGTTAACGTGACTGAGTACCGATCTTTATGTGAAAATAAAAACAAACAAAACCTCAATGTGAGCCCAAATTACATCGATGTGCTGTGTATATAATGTATTTGAACCTAATTGTTTACTCACCCACTGCCTCAGAAAGGCCATAAACCCGCTGGCCATAAGCATCTGTCTTATCCCATATGAAAGTGTAGGCCAGGTTGGGCGAGGCGTGGAACCACTTTTGGAAGAGATGACCTTCTACCGCGACCATCAGGTGCACCTTGATCAGGCTGAGGGGCACCACCGCCTGGGTCATGGCGATCTTCAGCAGCGAGCGATAACCTGCTGCCCGTGAGCTCAGGTGACACAATTTCAGATTGGTGCCTGGTATCTCAATCAGTTCATGAAGAACCTGAAGAACATAAAGAACAAAAGTTAACATTTAATATAAATTGCTCCATCAGGGATAATGAAAAAATAGATTAAGGTCAGCAAAAAGAAAAGAAAAGCATGATGGAAAAAGAAAACAAGATAGGATGAGGGAAATGAAACTAGGAAGAACAAACTTTCAAGTACAATTTTAATCAGGTTCAGAAGTGGTTCGTTCATGAAAAAACTTATCTAGTTCAAATGTAATATCTGTATCCTGCAGTCTTTACAACGTTAAAGGCTGCTACGTGAGAGAAGCCTGGTTAACTGATGTGCAATGTAATGTCTTAATAAGCAAAGGGCTTTGATAGAGAAATACTCTGGCAGGGAAAAAAAAAATAAAAAGAAGCTTTTATTCAATAACCTCATCAAAAAACAGAGCATGACCTAGAACATTTTGTGGGATCTTGTTCTGACCTGAGTCTCAGGGATAATGGACCTTTCTCCAGGTCGAGAGCTAAAGAACGAAGACAGGGGCGAAGCCACTACGATTGGATCGGGCCTCACAAAACCGCTGAGGTCGCAGCCTGGGATTGTGTTCTCCTCCGTTTTCATCATGAGTGTATCCATGGCATAGAAGCTGTTCCATGGTAGCCATACTGTGCGCTCTTGGCTCAAGAACGGCGCGCGCTCGAAATGCAGTGTGAGAGAAGCTCCTCCGTTAGCAATGAGGTCAAAGCTGTGGGAAAGAGCCGAGAAGAGGAAAGCATGGAGAAAAAGAAGAAAAACATAATTACTTTTGCTGTACACATTATTGATGGCACTATTATACTCTAAATGATTTTACAAGTCAAAACGGCAGCTTTCTGAGGGGAATAATTAATTTCATTGATAAATTACAGCCATTTCAGCACAAAAGCTCTGGGCTTACTTGACTCCAAATGAATGTAATAAACATTTGTTCTGTATTTGTTTTTAATGTATACATCAACAGCACTTGAAGCTGTAATAAACAGCGGCGTAGTCGGGTTTAACAATGTCATAAGTAAGCTAAGCTCCTAACAATGATGATGATGGGAGGAAAGTATTAAAGCCAGTTAAGGTTTGCTGACAGAGGAGTTTAAACGATAAAGCTTTGAAGTCACTCACGTTCCATCCTGCCGTGTAAGGGTATAGCCGTAGTGCGGGTACTTAACAAAGGACACGTTGACCCCCACTAGAGGGGTTCCATCTGTAGTCAGAACCTGGCCTCTTATTAGGGACGCCAGACTAAAAAACAAAAAGCAAAAGTGCATTTAACTGGTAAACATCTTTAAACAAGCTGTGAAAAAGCAATAAATTACGGGATGTAAACCCCACCACCACCACACAACTCTATCCGTGGCAAAATCGATGCCATACTTACACAATACAAGACATTTAGGGTAAACCTGTTGCTGTACCTGGCGTTGAAAGGGTTTTCTCCCTGAATAATATGCGTGCTATCCCGGCCCACCAGCATGTTGACACGCTCATAGAAGGAGCGAACCTTCTGCCCTGGCAGCTGGCTCTGCTGGATCACCTGCAATGGGTCTCGAGAGCCACGACACAGTGGACTGTTCTGACATGGGCTCTGGATACAGCAATCCGGGTCCATGCAGTCTGTCAGACCATCTAGAGGAAGAGAGAAAATCCCAGAGTGTCACAGGTATTATGACCATTTAATTCTTTCTGGTTTTACTTATTTCATTACCTCCGCCAACTCTGTTGGAGGTTATGTTTTTGCCTCCGTTTGTTTGTCTGTCTGTTCAGCACAACTCAAAAAGTAGTGAATGGATTTTGATGAAATTGAGGAAAGGTGGACCACGGGCCAAGAAACAACTGGTCAGATTTTTATGCAAATCTGAATACTTGGCGGAGGTATACACGCTACCGAGTACCCTTCTAGTTTATTTTCTGTTGCTGTAGCTGAAAGTGAAAAACAGAATCGAGAAAGAGAGAGAGGTGAATACATGAGGTGGGCACAGAAAAAGGCACCTTGGGTCAGAGAAAGCATTTATCTCTTTAACTGCATCCCACTGAGACGAACTGTCCACTCAAAGTCACTCGGACTGGGGAGACTTTCAAGGCCACCATAATGCACACATCGATAACACTGTGCTAGACCACAACCTACATGTAAATGACCCTACATTTCCTGTTTGACCTATTTTACTAAAAGTGGAACCATACTAAAGCCAGTATCTCACTGGGCTGCGACAGCTTGCGACAAATTGCGAACGTCATTCGCGAGAGAGTTTCAAAAGTGTCTTGAAACATTCGCGGGGCTTCTCAATTTCCTCGCATGGGTCGCAAAGTGTCGCTCCTTCGTCAGTGAAATTTTGAACATGTTCAAAAAATTCGTGCGACAAAATTTCTTTCAAAATAGCCGCAAACGCGTTGCTGGTGTCGCAAAGCCGTCGCGAACTCTTCTCAAGTCAGTTTCCGTGAGGCTTCCTCTATTTCCCTGCCTTGCGGTAAAATATGTGAATATCAATTCAGTGTGATTCCAAGTGAAAATTCTCGCTAATTCGCATATTTTAAAGCAATTGTTGTGTCTCCAACTAGTCGCAGGCTGTCGCAGCCCAGTGAGATATTACCCTAAGGGTGGCACGGTGGTGTAGTGGTTAGTACTGTCGCCTCACAGCAAGAAGGTCCGGGTTCGAGCCTAGCGGCCGGCAAGGGCCTTTCTGTATGGAGTTTGCATGTTCTCCCCGTGTCTGCATGGGTTTCCTCCGGGTGCTCCGGTTTCCCCCACAGTCCAAAGACATGCAGGTTAGGCTAATTGGTGGCTCTAAATTGACCGTAGATGTGAATGAGTGTGAATAGTTGTTTGTCTCTATGTGTCAGCCCTGCGATGATCTGGTGACTTGTCCAGGGTGTACCCCGCCTTTCGCCCGTAGTCAGCTGGGATAGGCTCCAGCTTGCCTGCAACCCTGTAGGACAGGATAAGTGGCTACAGATAATGGATGGATGGATGGATGGATGGATGGATGGAACCATACAAAAAAAAATGTCCAATCTCTATGTGCTCGATGCAATAAAATACAGTACCGGTCAACAGTTTGGACACACCTTCTAATTCAATGTTTTTATTACATCTTTTATGACAAAAATTACATCTAGGTTTTGTGCAACACGAGGACTCAAGACAAGGAGAAGTGGTCCTTGTGACTGAATGGCCAAATATAGCTTCAGAGATATTTCTAGAGATAAATGGATATCAAGGCTTACCAAGAAAATACAGTACCGGTCAAAAGTTTGAGTAATGAGTAACAGTGATGAGTAAGTATGTCCAAACTTTTGACTGGTACTATATATAGATATACTTTTTTAACCATGCTGAAGCTGTAGAACTGTTAACTGTTTTCCTTCTCTTCTACATCTACATACAGTACCGGTCAACAGTTTGAACACACCTACAGTACGAATTCAATTAGTTTTCTTTGTTTTTATTAATTAAAAGACGTTTCATGCCTTAAATTAATGATGGATGTCGTTTCTCTTCACTTAGTTGAGCGGTTCTTGATATAATATGGATTACTACATTTCTGGAATCGGGCTGTTTACTGTTTGATATCAAATGCATTAAGAAGGCAAGAAATTGCACTAATTAACTTTTGACGAGGCACTTATAAATTGAAAAGCATTCCAGGTGACTACCTCATGAAGCTGGTTAAGCTAACGCCAATAGTGTACAAAACGTCATCAAGGGAAACGGTGGCTACTTTGATGAATCTAAAATATGAAATATATTTTGTTTTTTGAACACTTTTTTTGTATACCACATAATTCCATATATGTTCCATGTGTTACTCCATAGTTTTGATGTCCTTAGTATTGTTCTACAGTGTAGAAAATAGTCAAAATACAGAAAAAACCCCCAAAACAAAACATGAATGAGTATGTAACCCATAGGGAAAATAAATACTTTGTAGAATACATGGATAAATAATATCCTAGTTATATGTAATGGGGCTTTTTAAACTTCATTAGTTTATTCATCAACTTAATTAGTTTGTAGAGAATACTAAAATTCTACATGTAGGCCTTTTAAATTAAAGGAGAACTGAAGGCAAATTTTTTATTATCAAAATTCTATTTATCTTATTTTATTAAAGATAGGAATGCATTTCTGACAGCTATTTTGTCACTGCTGTAGCAAGTTATGAGTGTTTTGAAATACGCTCTGTAATATATCAGTCCATATGTCAAAGCAATGGCTGTAAACGAGATTCGTTGAGACCTGTGCGAGACATCGTAGGACGGAAGTAAAACGTACAGCGGAAATCAAAGTGACCGACATCTGCCAACGTTGTCAAAAGACGCGCGCGCCCTCTTTTAACTGCTGATGTAATCAAGCCGGAAGTTTTGTTTGTTTTGATAGCAAAGTTTGAAAAAAGTAGGCAGTAATCGTCATGTAAACTGGTTTTTGTGCAATATTTCGTTTGGAAAACAGTTTTCAAAATGGCGGCACTGACACCTGGCTGACACTTCACGTTTCAAAGTCTCGCACAAGTCTCGTGAAGGTCGCGCGGATAAGCGACGCCTGCCGTGGACCAAACGAACTAAATTCAACATGGCTAAAAACCGAATAGGCCGATAAGTATAATATTTAATTGCAATTAGTTGCCAATACGGGTCACGATATAAGGTTACTAAAACCGAAAACGTAATTGAATAACACGTTAATTAAGAAATAAAGCAAGTCTAAAAATGACTTCAGTTCTCCTTAAATGCTATGAATGAATTATAACCAATCACAGTTGACACAGGGATCTCCCGGGGTTGGGGGCAGAGGTGCACGAGAGACAAAACGGAAGAAAAAAAAGGGCAGGAGAGGAGTCAGTCAGGTGAATATGTTAAGACAGGAACACAAAGATTTGATTTGATCAGTTGTCTACTCGAGAACTGTGTTTATATTGACTTAGTTTACTTTGTAATAGTATAGATACTAAAGGCTTGTGAGTATTTATCTGTGTGGACCTAGCCTGTTGCTTAGCTAACAAGTTAAATCAGCGAGCTAGCTACAACTTTAGTTAAGTGGTAACGGCTAACGTTTGCTCAGTCGTGTTCATCTTCATCCTTGGACACTGAAGGAGAACCAGATAGCGGTTTAGGCTACCGGGGCTGCCTAATACCACCTCTGGTAACACTGGACCTCTCTCTCTCTCTCTCTCTCTCTCTCGCTCACTCCACTGACACCCTGCCGCTGGATTGTCACTGTCTGGGATTTGCTTACGGTAGCCCCATTGCAACCGCGAGCCACCAGAGCTAACATTTTCCTTTTGTTTTCAGGCTGTGATGGGCGAAGCGGCAAGTGTGTTTGTAGCCTCACCGAACACAAGCAACGACACAGGCCTGCTACATTAAAGGGACTCCTCTGTTCCGTGGGATTTTGTACACGCGCGTGTGTGTGTGAGAACCCACATCGTCTTTGTCTGTCCTGTGTGATTTGTGTTTTGAGAATATAATAGTTGTACTATTGAAAGCGGTTTACACTGTGCCTTAGGTAACTTAAGTGTTAATCTACATGTTTCGGTATTCTGATAGCCTGACTGTTTATTTCAGTGCCGCTGAGCGTAACAGCTGGCTGGGTTACCGATTGGATTTGTCGCAAATGTTTAAACTGATATTAGTTATTTATTTATATATTCTAGTGTTTTGCTGAAGTGAAGTTACAGTGGTGCTTGAAAGTTTGTGAACCCTTCAGAATTTTCTATATTTCTGCATAAATATGATCTAAAACATCAGATTTTCACACAAGTCCTAAAAGTAGATAAAGAGAACCCAGTTAAACAAATGAGACAAAAATATTATACTTGGTCATTTATTTATTGAAGAAAATGATCCAATATTACATATCTGTGAGTGGCAAAAGTATGTGAACCTTTGCTTTCAGTATCTGGTGTGACCCCCTTGTGCAGCAATAACTGCAACTAAACGTTTCCAGTAACTGTTGATCAGTCCTGCACACCGGCTTGGAGGAATTTTAGCCCATTCCTCCATACAGAACAGCTTCAACTCTGGGATGTTGATGGGTTTCCTCACATGAACTGCTCGCTTCAGGTCCTTCCACAACATTTTGATTGGATAAAGGTCAGGACTTTGACTTGGCCATTCCAAAACATTAACTTTATTCTTCTTTAACCATTCTTTGGTAGAACGACTTGTGTGCTTAGGGTCATTGTCTTGCTGCATGACCCACCTTCTTTTGAGATTCAGTTCATGGACAGATGTCCTGACATTTTCCTTTAGAATTCACTGGTATAATTCAGAATTCATTGTTCCATCAATGATGGCAAGCCGTCCTGGCCCAGATGCAGCAAAACAGGCCCAAACCATGATACTACCACCACCATGTTTCACAGATGGGATAAGGTTCTTATGCTGGAATGCAGTGTTTTCCTTTCTCCAAACATGACACTTCTCATTTAAACCAAAAAGTTTTATTTTGGTCTCATCCATCCACAAAACATTTTTCCAGTGGCCTTCTGGCTTGTCCATGTGATCTTTAGCAAACTGCAGACGAGCAGCAATGTTCTTTTTGGAGAGCAGTGGCTTTCTCCTTGCAACCCTGCCATGCACACCATTGTTGTTCAGTGTTCTCCTGATGGTGGACTCATGAACATTAACATTAGCCAATGTGAGAGAGGCCTTTGGTTGCTTAGAAGTTACCCTGGGGTCCTTTGTGACCTCGCCGACTATTACATGACTTGCTCTTGGAGTGATCTTTGTTGGTCGACCACTCCTGGGGAGGGTAACAATGGTTTTGAATTTCCTCCATTTGTACACAATCTGTCTGACTGTGGATTGGTGGAGTCCAAACTCTTTAGAGATGGTTTTGTAACCTTTTCCAGCCTGATGAGCATCAACAATGCTTTCTCAAAGGTCCTCAGAAATCTCCTTTGTTCGTGCCATGATACACTTCCACAAACATGTGTTGTGAAGATCAGACTTTGATAGATCCCTGTTCTTTAAATAAAACAGGGTGTCCACTCACACCTGATTGTCATCCCACTGATTGAAAACACCTGACTCTAATTTCACCTTCAAATTAACTGCTAATCCTAGAGGTTCACATACTTTTGCCACTCACAGATATGTAATATTGGATCATTTCCCTCAATAAATAAATGACCAAGTATAATATTTTTGTCTCATTTGTTTAACTGGGTTCTCTTTATCTACTTTTAGGACTTGTGTGAAAATCTGATGATGTTTTAGGTCATATTTATGCAGAAATATAGAAAATTCTAAAGGGTTCACAAACTTTCAAGCACCACTGTAAATCAGCGAGCTAGCTACAACCTTAGTTAAGTGGTAACGGCTAACGTTTGCTCAGTCGTGTTGATCTTCATCCTTGGACACTGAAGGAGAACCAGATAGCGGTTTAGGCTACCGGGGCTGCCTAATACCACCTCTTGTAACACTGGACCCCTCTCTCTCTCTCTCTCTCTCTCTCGCTCACTCCACTGACACCCTGCCGCTGGATTGTCACTGTCTGGGATTTGCTTACGGTAGCCCCATTGCAACCGCGAGCCACCAGAGCTAACATTTTCCTTTTGTTTTCAGGCTGTGATGGGCGAAGCGGCAAGTGTGTTTGTAGCCTCACCGAACACAAGCAACGACACAGGCCTGCTACATTAAAGGGACTCCTCTGTTCCGTGGCATTTTGTACACGCGCGCGTGTGTGTGAGAACCCACGTCATCTTTGTCTGTCCTGTGTGATTTGTGTTTTGAGAATATAATAGTTGTACTATTGAAAGCGGTTTACACTGTGCCTTAGGTAACTTAAGTGTTAATCTACATGTTTCGGTATTCTGATAGCCTGACTGTTTATTTCAGTGCCGCTGAGCGTGACAGCTGGCTGGTTTACCGATTGGATTTGTCGAAAATGTTTAAACTGATATTAGTTATTTATTTATATATTCTAGTGTTTTGCTGAAGTGAAGTTATATTGATTGACGTAGTGTGATCTGTTTTCTCCTGCTCGGAGTGTAGAATTTTTAAAAATAACTTTGAACTGATTCTGAGCATACTGATATAGTAGTTGTTGATATATGAAATTATATTGCTTGAGTTATTAGATACTTGTTACTTGAACTGATCAGTTTTGTAACTTGACACATTTGAACAATCCAGTTTATTTATCCTTCGGATAATTTGAATGGAATGGCAAGAGAGGTCTAATATAAGAAAGTAATTAACCGCCACTCTGATAAGAGTTATTCATATCTCCCATTTGCATATTTATTGTTTATTACATATTTATATATTTACAGTGGTGCTTGAAAGTTTGTGAACCCTTTAGAATTTTCTATATTTCTGCATAAATATGACCGAAAACATCATCAGATTTTCACACAAGTCCTAAAAGTAGATAAAGAGAACCCAGTTAAACAAATGAGACAAAAATATTACACTTGGTCATTTATTTATTGAGGAAAATGATCCAATATTACATATCTGTGAGTGGCAAAAGTATGTGCACCTCTAGGATTAGCAGTTAATTTGAAGGTGAAATTAGAGTCAGGTGTTTTCAATCAGTGGGATGACAATCAGGTGTGAGTGGGCACCCTGTTTTATTTAAAGAACAGGGATCTATCAAAGTCTGATCTTCACAACACATGTTTGTGGAAGTGTATCATGGCACGAACAAAGGAGATTTCTGAGGAGCTCAGAAAAAGCGTTGTTGATGCTCATCAGGCTGGAAAAGGTTACAAAACCATCTCTAAAGAGTTTGGACTCCACCAATCCACAGTCAGACAGATTGTGTACAAATGGAGGAAATTCAAGACCATTGTTACCCTCCCCAGGAGTGGTCAACCAACAAAGATCACTCCAAGAGCAAGGCGTGTAATAGTCGGCGAGGTCACAAAGGACCCCAGGGTAACTTCTAAGCAACTGACGGCCTCTCTCACATTGGCTAATGTTCATGAGTCCACCATCAGGAGAACACTGACCAACAATGGTGTGCATGGCAGGGTTGCTAGGAGAAAGCCACTGCTCTCCAAAAAGAACATTGCTGCTCGTCTGCAGTTTGCTAAAGATCACGTGGACAAGCCAGAAGGCTATTGGAAAAATGTTTTGTGGACGGATGAGACCAAAATAGAACTTTATGGTTTAAATGAGAAGCGTTATGTTTGGAGAAAGGAAAACACTGCATTCCAGGATAAGAACCGTATCCCAGCTGTGAAACATGGTGGTGGTACTATCATGGCTTGGGTCTGTTTTGCTGCATCTGGGCCAGGATGGCTTGCCATCATTGATGGAACAATGAATTCTGAATTATACCAGCGAATTCTAAAGGAAAATGTCAGGACATCTGTCCATGAACTGAATCTCAAGAGAAGGTGGGTCATGCAGCAAGACAACGACCCTAAGCACACAAGTCGTTCTACCAAAGAATGGTTAAAGAAGAATTAAGTTAATGTTTTGGAATGGCCAAGTCAGAGTCCTGACCTTAATCCAATTGAAATGTTGTGGAAGGACCTGAAATGAGCAGTTCATGTAAGGAAAGCCACCAACATCCCAGAGTTGAAGCTGTTCTGTATGGAGGAATGGGCTAAAATTCCTCCAACCTGGTGTGCAGGACTGATCAACAGTTACCGGAAATGTTTAGTTGCAGTTATTGCTGCACAAGGGGGTCACACCAGATACTGAAATCAAATGTCATGAAATCAAATACTTTTGCCACTCACAGATATGTACTATTGGATCATTTTCCTCAATAAATAAATGACCAAGTATAATATTTTTGTCTCATTTGTTTAACTGGGTTCTCTTTATCTACTTTTAGGACTTGTGTGAAAATCTGAAGATGTTTTAGGTCATATTTATGCAGAAATATAGAACATTCTAAAGGGTTCACAAACTTTGAAGCACCACTGTATTGTTATTTACTCAACTTCCAACTCCCCTTACCCTTGCCAATGCAATAAATAATCAGCCATTTGTACAACCCCAATTCCAAAAAAGTTGGGACAAAGTACAAATTGTAAATAAAAATGGAATGCAATAATGTGGAAGTTTCAAAATTCCATATTTTATTCACAATAGAACATAGATGACATATCAAATGTTTAAACTGAGAAAATGTATCATTTAAAGAGAAAAATTAGGTGATTTTAAATTTCATGACGACACCACATCTCAAAAAAGTTGGGACAAGGCCATGTTTACCACTGTGAGACATCTCCTTTTCTCTTTACAACAGTCTGTAAACGTCTGGGGACTGAGGAGAGAAGTTGCTCAAGTTTAGGGATAGGAATGTTAACCCATTCTTGTCTAATGTAGGATTCTAGTTGCTCAACTGTCTTAGGTCTTTTTTGTCATATCTTCTGTTTTATGATGCGCCAAATGTTTTCTATGGGTGAAAGATCTGGACTGCAGGCTGGCCAGTTCAGTACCCGAACCCTTCTACGCAGCCATGATGCTGCAATTGATGCAGTATGTGGTTTGGCATTGTCATGTTGGAAAATGCAAGGTCTTTCCTGAAAGAGACGTCGTCTGGATGGGAGCATATGTTGCTCTAGAACCTGGATATACCTTTCAGCATTGATGGTGTCTTTCCAGATGTGTAAGCTGCCCATGCCACACGCACTAATGCAACCCCATACCATCAGAGATGCAGGCTTCTGAACTGAGCGCTGATAACAACTTGGGTCGTCCTTCTCCTCTTTAGTCCGAATGACACGGCGTCCCTGATTTCCATAAAGAACTTCAAATTTTGATTCGTCTGACCACAGAACAGTTTTCCACTTTGCCACGGTCCATTTTAAATGAGCCTTGGCCCAGAGAAGACGTCTGCGCTTCTGGATCATGTTTAGATACGGCTTCTTCTTTGAACTATAGAGTTTTAGCTGGCAACGGCGGATGGCACAGTGAATTGTGTTCACAGATAATGTTCTCTGGAAATATTCCTGAGCCCATTTTGTGATTTCCAATACAGAAGCATGCCTGTATGTGATGCAGTGCCGTCTAAGGGCCCGAAGATCACGGCCACCCAGTATGGTTTTCCGGCCTTGACCCTTACGCACAGAGATTCTTCCAGATTCTCTGAATCTTTTGATGATATTATGCACTGTAGATGATGATATGTTCAAACTCTTTACAATTTTACACTGTCGAACTCCTTTCTGATATTGCTCCACTATTTGTCGGTGCAGAATTAGGGGGATTGGTGATCCTCTTCCCATCTTTACTTCTGAGAGCCGCTGCCACTCCAAGATGCTCTTTTCATACCCAGTCATGTTAATGACCTATTGCCAATTGACCTAATGAGTTGCAGTTTGGTCCTCCAGCTGTTCCTTTTTTGTACCTTTAACTTTTCCAGCCTCTTATTGCCCCTGTCCCAACTTTTTTGAAATGTGTTGCTGTCATGAAATTTCAAATGAGCCAATATTTGGCATGAAATTTCAAAATGTCTCACTTTCGACATTTGATATGTTGTCTATGTTCTATTGTGAATACAATATCAGTTTTTGAGATTTGTAAATTATTGCATTCCGTTTTTATTTACAATTTGTACTTTGTCCCAACTTTTTTGGAATCGGGGTTGTAGTCCTAAAATAGCCTTTGTCTTTGTTGAAGGGATCTTTATTAATTAATGGGTAGCATACTAATTAGTAATTGATATCCACATTCAGTAACTTAGTGTAACTTATTTACTTAACTGTGCTCTCAAGACTATCGGCAAGAAAAGAAGGAGACATCCACCTTTCAAAGAACTCAGGACTTTGCCTTGAACGAACTTGGAGGTAAAGGGGTGTTACAAGTAGATGTGTCCAAATTTTGACTGGTACTATAGATGCTATACAGTATACTGAACATTACAGTGATTATGTTCAGGGCATCAAGGGTAACAAGGTGAAATAAAAGTAATTGAAAATGAAGGCCTCTGTACAAATCAAACATTTACATGGTTTTTATTTCCGACTCAGTCCCTCGACCATCTTTTATTCATGCCTTCACACTACCATGATTCACAGACAAACATGGGTCAAGCTTAATTAAAATATACAAGCGAACAAGACAGCAGGATTAAAAAATACTTTAAAAGCAGAAAGCATACAAAACGTCAGATGATCAGCATGAGATGAGAAAAGGGTTATATGTTTTATCTTATGGCCTCTGAGGTGAAATACTGTAACACTGGAGAGCTTGGATTATATCTCTGTATGTCCCAACTGATGGCTGCCACAAAACAAGACTCTGGTGTGACTAGTTTGGGACGGGACAGTACATCAGGATCCTGGACAATATGAAGATGGAGACCGAGAAAATCTCATATAGCTGGTTGAAGTGTAAGGTTTTTCGCATTTTTCGAGCATTTGAGGTTGCTCAGTGATCTGTGCATATAGTGAATAGGTGTTCGATCCCCTCCAGCCACTGATGACATTTTTATAATGCTAGTTTTGCAGTCAATACTTCTCTATTACCAATTTTGCAATTCCTTTTGGCAGGTGAAGTTTTATGGGAAAGAAGGTGATCGGGTACAATTTGGCTAAGACCCATAATGTTGGCAGAGCACTCTGAATCCTTCTTCAGAAGCATCTACTTAAACCATGAAAGATGTTAGGTCTTGGTGTTTTATTATACAAGCCGTGCTGAATGCTTGCTTGAGAATTTTTTTTTTTGTGGCTCTCTTCCATACAGTCAAGGTAAGAGGGCAAGTATGGCACAAAAGTTTCTCATACTACATTTACTACAAGTTGGTGAAACCTCGAAATCCTTGGAGATTATGCAAAGTTAGTCATGCTGTGACAGCATATTAGAGTTGTCCATGTAGACTCCCTTTCTCCTGATGATTTACCTCAGGGATGTAACTTGGGGTACATGGAGCTTGCACTTTTCAGCCTTCACACACAAATGATTTTCCATTAATCTCTGCAGCACTCTCTTGACATGGTGAATGTGCTCTTCGAGTGAACTGGAGTATATTAAGATATCGTGTATCTAACTGATGAGAAATCTGCTCAATTTATCTCTGACAACGACATTTATGAATGCATGAAATATGGAAGAGATTTTGAACAAGCTGTACAGACTTATTTCCAGAGTGTTACTACAAACCGTCTTCTATCCGTCCCTCCTCTTGAATGTGAAACAGATTATAGGAACTTGGCAGAGGTTGGCAAAGTACCCAACTTCATTACTTAAGTCAAAGTACAGATCCCACTGGTCAAATGTTACTCCGATACAAGTTGTCCAGTCAAATTTTTACTTAAGTTAAAGTACTTGCTTTTAGAAATGCTTAAGTATTAAAAGTACATTTTCTGTCAACGCATCGTTGTATTATTGCCACAACGCTGACAATACCTAATGCCTCTGAAGCAACCGACTGGATTTACTGACTAGCTTGTAGAACCTGTAGAGCTGAAGCTCCACCTGACACGCTAGCAAACTCTTTTCAAACTCGAAATCATATTGGGTCGCTAATGTTACTAGAAAAGAAAGATTTCTACATTCTGTTTATTTGACAAGATTATGCTAAAACATATTTCTGAAAGGACTTCAGATAAGTTAACGTTATTCATGTTAGCATAATTCCATTTTTACATGCTAACTAACAGTGTCCAAGTTAACTAGCTATGTGTAAACGTTAGCCGTGGACAAGGCTACGGCAACTTGGCGGACAAATCCATAGAAAGTCATTTGACTAACCAGACTGCACAGCTATTGCAATGTTATCGCTAGCTCTAAAAGCACAGACAACTTTGTTGCAAGCTTTCGCTTGGAATAAAACGTTTATATACGTCAATATTCTTCCGCAGGTTGGACGGCGAGTTTTTGTAGGCCGTGATGCGGTTTGTTTTAGGCAAACAAAGCAAACATTTAAAACGAAACGAATCTTTAATCCTTTCAGAAAACTGAAACATGGGCTCATGGGCCCTGGGTGCGTTCATTCCCCTGAAGAACCGCCTCCTTCCATTCTACCATCAACTGATCGTGTTTAATAATGCTGCTGAGAAATCATTGAGCTTTATTTTATACAGTCTATGGACGTGATGTGACCCTAGTGATTACTAATAGGCTGTCTCAGTGTCAGCTGTGAAAAAACCAGTCACGTTTTCGAAAAGAAAAGAAAAGAAAAAAATCCACTTTCAAAGCCGCTTCATAGTAACGAGTAATGAGGACCTTGATAGAAATGCAGTGGAGTGAAAAGTATGATATTTGTCTTTCAAATGTAGTGAAGTTAAAGTCAAAAGTTTCCCAAAAAAATAAAAAATACTCAGGTAAGGTACAGATACTCAAAAAGTGTACTTAAGTACAGTACTCAAGTAAATGTACTTCGTTACTGTCCACCTCTGGGACTTGGGAGGTCTAGTTTCGTGGACATGATCCAATTCTTCATTTGTTATGGCAGAATCTGTTGTCTTGGCATTGCTGAGCTGCATGGGTTCAGAGGTTGAACATGTTGGTGGGACTTGACTAGGGGCAGGCTTTCTTCTCTCAGGGAGCGGTTTATCGAGATTAATTGCAAAGTCAGTGAGAAAGCGCAGAAATAAGTGACTGTCTCTATAGGCTACTTCAGCGTCTAGATCCCTTCTACTGTAAGTCCTTGACAAAAAGTGGTGATGATGACAAGAGCTGGGTTGTCCCACCACCTGCATCTAGTGTTCTGAACTCCAAGGTGAACTCTGCCACTGTGTACTGTCCCTGCTTGCAAGTTATTCGGTGCTTACCTGCCTCTTTGCCCTTGGGTGATGATTGAAGACATTGCAAAAAAAAAAGCTAAGAAAACGATCATACAAACAACGAGCGCTTGCCATGAATCTATGTATTGTCCTGCAGTCGTTCTTGAAGCGAAGACGTCTATGAGAGAGAGGGATGCGGGTAATACAAGGTACTACACTAGCTTGAGAATAATGGAAACGTAATTTGATTACTTAGTGAAGAGGCAAAGATGCCACAAATATCTGCCATCATCCAGGCATGTCTAATTCCAGTAGTACTGCTTACAGGTTTAAAAACTGAAATGAAGACAATTCATTCATTTTTAATCTGGAATTTACTGTATTAGTGTAAAACATGACTTGTGTTTTTTTTTTTTATCTTGTAGTGTCAGCTGTGCTGGTGAGTTTGGTGCTGTCTGACCTCCTTCATTGTCTTTATTGTCTGCACAGGAGGTTTCCATGGCGACGTTGCACCCAGTGCCCCTCCAGCCTGTCTTGCATTCACAGTGCCAGCTGTTCTGTCCCATGGTGCACTGCCCGTTGCCATTGCACAGGTTCGGACAACCGTCTGCAAAAGAGGTAGGGCACAGGGAAAAAAAGAGAGAGGGAAGGACAGAGGGTACGGTTGGAGTAAGCGGAAAGTAAGCCATGGACCATCAAAAGGTAACTCAGGTCACTGGCTGACATGTTCTATAGGGCTTAAGGGCATGCGGTATCATGCACACTCACACACATGCAATGTAGACATAAACACACTTGCAGCACTCCCTTGAGTTCTTGTTGATTTGGGAATATTCGATAAGAACACGTATAGGAGCTCTCAGTGGGTTAATTTGGGAGAGATGATTTGATTCCCTTGGCTTGCACACACAGCTCTCCATGTGCGAATGTGATTAGGAGAAGCTAGAGACAGATCAGATCAGATTAGAAGTCTTGTGTGTATCTACGTGAGAGTGTGTGCATGGGTGAACTTGAGATAGTAGGCAGATTTAGCAAGAGAGATGAGTGGGAGCGAGGTGACAGAGTAGGTGAGAGCCTTGGGTTATGTGATGAGCTACATGTAAAAATGGGAATACATTTGTGTGAGCGATTTTGTCAAATGTATGCCAGAGGCTGAGCTATGCCTTAAAATTAAGTTTAGAGTTCCTACTTAATAACTTCATAAAGCATTTATAAGATATATAAGTTCATAACATCTGAAACTGCGAATGTTGTTTCTATAAAATCAGAAGAGATGCTTTATTTAATTTTTTTTTGGAGGGTTAAAAATGTTTATAAGAATGAGAAAAGAAAGTGACCTAGACAAAATATTTTCTTATTTTCTTTATAAAGGGATATCGGCAAAGGTCCAAAATTAAAGTGAAAACAAACCTGTCGAAGCTGTTTCGTGTGCGGTCACTGCATGTATTTGTGGATGCTCTGTGGAGAGGCTGTGCTTATGATTGACGGCCGAGCATACCGTGCCATGAAAAGGGCAAACTCCATAATCCTGCTCCGTTAACAGGACATAATTGAGCACCACGGAGTTGTGATGTGTCATTTCTTTGTAATCTGGCACTTTGGTAATTAAAACGACAAATATTTTGCCCAACAGTGACAAAATGAATGTTAGGAATTGAGTATTACCAATTATATCTGAATATACGCCAAGATTTCAAGCATGGAGGAAACTGACACTCAATTTGCATTACAGTAAGAGGATTATCACTTATGTCAGTGTGAGTTTAGCCATGCTTAGGCCAAAAGCCCAAAGATTAACCTTAAACAGTTAACACCTTAGCATGTCGGTGACTTTGCTGTTGGTCACCATGCACATATGGCCTTTTGGACCCGGCCAGTATCTTTTATCATATGGTCATTAGTTCTGCCTGATTCGGCACAGGTGACATTTCAGTGGATTTGTGGTTAGGGAGGACGTCATGGGCAAAAGAGCATGAAAAACCTTGAATGCATCAAGGCCCATTTACCCTTCAGGAATCAAATGCAATGTGGCTTTAATTAATACAATTTTCGACATCTGAGGTTCTTGAGATGCCACATTAACAGTCCGCTATGCATTGATTGTCACACAATATTGAGTTGCGAGAAAAGTCACTTAGAATGATTGCTTTTTAAATTAAGCTGCCATTTTAGACAGCCAAATACTTATGAAGCACCAGGACAGCAGAATCTATAGTGGCCATTGATCTTTTTTGTTGGGCAGGAATGAGCACAGCCCTTCTTTTATGCCAAAGGCCAGTCAATTCTCCCTACAGTACCTAGAATAAAGTGGGGCTTCACAAAGTATTAAGACACCAAGCTAAAGTAATGTGATTGGACATCATTGTAATCCCTTGAAAAGGGAGGTGAAATTGCCTTGGGTTATGGGTCAGTACACACTCTCAGAGAAGGAGAGATGAAGGTGGAGAAAAGGCAGAGAGAATCCCTGGATGTACTTAGAAGCCAGAAGGACTGATGTATGCTACACAATGTAACTAAAGGAAAGGAAAGGAGGGAGGGAGAGAGAAAGAAAGGAAGGACGGAAGGATGTTAAGGTCTGAGAATGTGTGACAGTGAAAGAAACAGACCGAGAGGGAAAACCTGCTCTCCACCACATTCCACAATCTGCTTGTGTGCAGCTCTATCCCCTTTAAAAGGTCATAAAACTAAAGGTTAGATCCATAAATCCTTGAAACTAACCTTAGTATGAGACTGATAAAAATCAAATCGTGAGAGAACCTATAAAATACACTCCACTAGGACTAGATTCAGCTTGTTAGCTGTGCTACCACAAAGTCAAATTTCTCTTTCAACTCCTCAAAGACAGAAACTACTGTACCAGAAGGTTCGATGAGGGTTTTCACAAAGCTCAGCTGGTCTACTGCTCTAATGCCGAACAGAAGTGAAGTATGAAGAAAGAGATTTCTGAGGGCTGTCTAAATTTATAAAAACACAGATACGGAACGCTTCTGGGACAACTTCTAAATGACGGCAGAATACGTTTCTAGAAATAAATATACGGAATAGATAACGGCACATTGTAACTGATATGATTTCTTGTTCAATTGTCTTAAACATGTCAAATGTACATCTAATTCGCAAGCTTTGATTAAACATTGATGGACAAATTGAGAATACACATTTGTCTTGCATGCCTCTATGTCCCCAGCGAGCATGGCTTGCACATATGGTCCAATCATGCATTTGTTCACGTGTAAGCCACGTTCACCAGGAGTGCACCAGCATGCAAAGTCAATGTGCGCATCGACCAAGTTTCTATAATCAGTCTTTTCACTGTTTCCTCTTCTGAGCCTTATAATGAAATTTGCATTCGGGATGTGCTTTTATTTCAATATATTACAATTAAATGACAATGCTTGATATTTTGGAAGAATATAAATATCCAGGAGGAATTCAGCACTGGGTTTGCTCCTTTCTCTCATTTAAATGTTAAAGGTCCCGCTGATGCATCCTAATGGGGTGATTACTGAAGGTCCATCCTGCACCGCATACAGTAGTTGCTTCTTACACACTGCTGGAGTGCAACACACTCCAATCCCTCCGAGACAAAGTCAGGTCTGTGGCCCTGTGACCTGCAAGCAAAATATTACAGGGGGAAAAAAAAAAAATCTGCACCTTCTCCCTGCCCTCAAAACTCTGCATCATTGGCTCATGAAATTCAACAATTACCTCAGGAACTGTGCTTTCCATGGTCCCTTTAACCTCAGCTATAGTCCACTAATTCCAGCCTTTGCAAATCTGCTGCACATGTTCCAGCCTCGCCTTAGTTTGTTTTCTCTAATTCAGCTCCTTTTGTTTGAGCTCTACTCTATAGGGCAAATAGGAAAAAAAAAATAAAGACTTATTCTTTTATGAGAGAACACTATAACAAGCTCACACAGACTGGGAAGACTAGATGGATCCTGAAGAGACACATCATGTTTGATTTCTACGGTATTACTCTGCCAGAGATGAACTCTCAGTGACCGCTGAGTCCTTTCTTTGCACTCTGTCTTGTGATGGGTACCATGTGGAGACAGATATGAATCCTGGAAACCTGGAAACACTTACACCGCCATCGTTGATGTACCGGACCACACCAGTGGTTATTTGGGAGGCATTTGGAGCTTCTATTGTCTAACAGCTTAAATTCATTTGCATTAGACAATCTCACACATCACAGAAAGATAGAGAATGATCTGAGACTTTATAACCTTCATGGTTATAATAAACTGGTACAAGAAAACACGGACGTGAAGAAAACACACACACCTGCTCTACACAGCTAGGCGCGCTACTGTACACCACCAAAATCTAGTCTACAGGACACACTGTGAGAAGCACACAGTCTGTACACAGCCAAGCTGTCAGGAGAAGTGCTTGCGGCCAGTGCTACGATGCAGCTAGCACTAGGACATAGTGCGGACGAGGTACAATACCTTCTTTAGTCTCATCCCAATAGTCTGCAATAGAGAGAGCACGCAAAGAGGGGGGAACAAGAGGGCGAAGTGAGAGGCAGGAGACATGCACACATGCAGTTATTTTGGAATATATTGGAATATATTGCTGTAGCGCTGCCACTTGGCTTTGGAAAGGGTTTAAGGGACCATATGGAACTTGGTGGCTGATTATTTCAGAGGACGTATGATGACAATAGCCAGACAAGCTCTCTATGTAACTATAGGGAGGAATGAACTGAAATCAAAAGATGTTCAGGCAGGTAAGTGTTTGTTTGAGACACTTGCGTCATCCTGTGAGTGACAGACTCTCTCTCTCTCTCTCTCTCTCTCTCTCTGGCCCAGACATGTATGCACATCTACACACTCACATACAAACATACACTCACACTAAGACTTCCAGACACTGACAGAAAGACATGCTCATGCTCAGAGATTTTTTTATGTCTACTTTTATGAGAGAGAAGTCAGCGGCAAGCTAAAGGTGTGATTGTTTTTCAAGGGAAGACATCTGGAGCTTTTACGTGCTGTTCTATTATATGGGTCAACACACTTGTCTGTATTGTATGGCGTGTGAGAGCAAATTCTTCTCTCATTGAAACAAAACACAGTTCGAAAGCTCCCCAAGTCCTCTGATCCACTATAACCCTTCTCTTATTCGGTCACCTGTTTTACTCAAAGTCCAAACTTCTAAGTAGACTTGATCAAGTACTCTTGGAAATACCACTGCTGGCTTTGTGTCTCTTTTTGACATTAAAAATGTCCTAAAGCAAACTCCTGCCAACATTCTGTATATCTTCCACTTTAAAACTTGGACACTGTGCTTACTATGTCGGTTTTGTGTGCAAGTCTCAAATTGAACTACGGTATGTAATTGGGCTTTTTTAAATGTCTTATTCCTTTTTGATTTTCATTAAAGTCCTATTCCTACCTGTATCTCCTCCACTTCTCAGGATGTATACACGAAAGTGGAAGACACAACACAATAACTTCTGCTCCAGCTTCGATCAGTCAGAAAACCCAGTGTACCACTTTGAACCAGTGGTTTTCAATCGCTAAGAAAACCATTTCTGTTTTCCACGCTCTGGAACCCTTTATCCAGACCAAAGGGGCTTGCGATTGACATGATGAGCTGCATTAGACAGGTACAAAGATTGGAGTTCTTACGACTACAACACATTGTTGTAACTGGTCACTGTGTTCCTTTTGTACTAAAGAAGGACTTTGTATTTCCCAATGCTCTGTTTCTTTGAATGAATGGGACAAGATGGGCAGAGTGTCTACTGAGAGCGGATGTGTGTGTATAAATGGAAAGAGGGACGCTCTGGGCATATACCTACCGATGGTGCAGTGCTCTCCATTCCATCCCTGGTGACACTCGCACTTGCCGTCCTTGCAGGTGCCATGCTTTATGCACAGGGGACTACACACACGCTGATCACATGCCTCCCCTGTCCAGCCCTCTTCACAGCGGCATGAGCCACCCATACACACACCGTGAGTCCCGCAGTCCACTGAGCAGACCTCTGTAGACACACACAGAACACATATCATATTTATATTAAAAAAAAAGTAAGATAAGAAGAAGAAGCACATTTTAAAGCAATTTTCAGTTCATTATCAAATGATGCCTCGTTCCTGTGTCCATGAACAGATAGGCCTCTCAGTATTTCAAAACTTAAATACCAACTCCGTTTTTTTCACATTTTATTTACAAAATGGCATTCAGCAAAATATCTCAACAATTTAATGACATATCTGTGATAAAGTTGATCATGTGATCTTATGTCTTGTTGCAAAACTTAGTTAGCCTTTCTGCTTCAATTAAGTTGCTGTGAATACTCTGCTCTGTCAGACTGGGTAGTTTAAAGGGGACATATTCTAGCCGTTTTACCATAAGTTGACACAGTCCTCTGAGGTCTTAATGAAATTTTTTTTTTCGCGGCCCGGTTTTCATCAAATCCCGTACTCTGATTGGCTGGCGAGCGGGTCCGTATCCTATGGTACGGACCCCGGTTACCTCTGGCGACTCGCTTGTTCACAGCAACAAACGTACCTGTAGTAGCAATTTTTGTCAACATTTATTTTCGTATTTCTCAGGAGAACAGCATTAATGTTACAGCATGGATAGTGATAACGACAGTCTTTACAGCGAAAGCGAGTTTTACTACCCTGTGGAAGAAGAAATAAAAGGAAACATTTCAGGAGAAAGCTAAAAACCTGTAACTGTTGCTAACGCCGAGCAAAAACATGGCTGAATCCTGAATGACTCAATTTTGTATGAATAGGGGACTACATAGGCGGCAAAATGTATTTTTTTTCCTGCCATGGAAGTGCACTTGTATACCGAGGAGGAAGCCATTTGCATTACAGCCGTGAATGAGGATTCAACATGGTGGCTCGCTTCGGCTCGGCTCGGTTTTCCCTTTCGGGCGCTCTCGTTTTCTGTTAGAATTTGGTAAAGAAAAAATAAATATATTATTTACCAGCTTAAGGTCGGTCCGTATGGTGAAATACCGTGACCTTGGCCTTGAATACTGACCTCGGACCAGAGGGCCTCGCTCAGTACTTTCAAGACCTCGGTCACGTTATTTCACCATACGGACCTCCCAGCTGGTAAACAACATATGTCTGTGACATACTTTGGTCAAAATACCACAAGGATAAATCACCACAGCTCCGTTCTCACCCTATTTAACAGCCCTGTTCAGAACAGCTGGTTTGAGTGCCTGTTCCTGAGATGATAATGAGCCACTGCTCACCCCACCCCTTCTTCCACCAGCCAATCAGGTAGCACTTTCTTAATGAATATTCATTCGCAAAGGCAGTTCTCAAGCCATGACAGGAGATATTCAGATGAGGGGACGGTATAATTCTAATGATCTCTCCTTGTGACATAGAAAGGGGAGGCAAATCTGAACAGCTTGTTGAAGCACATGTTTTCTGAAATAGCTAGCTAAAATAAACGGACTGTGTTGTTGTATTTCAGAGTATGTGGCTTGGTAGGTGCTCCAGATACCCACATGTATGTGCACAAGCACTGAAAAAGTGTGCTTTTCATAATCTGTCCCCAGTATGTAACATCCTGCAGAGTCCCACAAGGCTAAATCATGGGTCTCTTATTTCTTCATCTAAACCTGCCATCCCGAGTTCAGCAGAATTACTGTAACAAACAGATTTGCTTTCATTAGTATGCAGTGGCTCTATTTGTCTTTAACACAAAATGCCTTAGACGATCAGCTTCTTGTTTGATCATATCATCCAGTACAAGTTCGACCGACTAGTTTCTGACCTACCCAGTACCTCTGCTCCTGAGTCAAATGTTCACAACACTGCTGCCAGAATCCTTACATGCTTGAGAATGAAGGCTCACATTACACAGGCTCTTAAATCCCTTTGTTGGTTAACCATACTCTAATTAAGAATAGGTATGATTCTGGGATTACTTTTGAAAGTGAGTCAGATTCTTCCCACCCTCTACCTTCATGGATTAAATATTATACAGTGGTGCTTGAAAGTTTGTGAACCCTTTAGAATTTATTATTTCTGCATAAATATGACCTAAAACATCATCAAATTTTCACACAAGTCCTAAAAGTAGATAAAGAGAACCCAGTTAAACAAATGAGACAAAAATATTATACTTGGTCATTTATTTATTGAGGAAAATGATCCAATATTACATATCTGTGAGTGGCAAAAGTATGTGAACCTTTGCTTTCAGTATCTGGTGTGACCCCCTTGTACAGCAATAACTGCAACTAAACGTTTCCGGTAACTGTTGATCAGTCCTGCACACCGACTTGGAGGAATTTTAGCCCATTCCTCCGTACAGAACAGCTTCAACTCTGGGATGCTGGTGGGTTTCCTCACATGAACTGCTCGCTTCAGGTCCTTCCACAACATTTCGATTGGATTAAGGTCAGGACTTTGACTTGGCCATTCCAAAACATTAACTTTATTCTTCTTTAACCATTCTTTGGTAGAACGACTTGTGTGCTTAGGGTCGTTGTCTTGCTGCATGACCCACCTTCTCTTGAGATTCAGTTCATGGACAAATGTCCTGCCATTTTCCTTTAGAATTCACTGGTATAATTCAGAATTCATTATTCCATCAATGATGGCAAGCCGTCCTGGCCCAGATGCAGCAAAACAGGCCCAAACCATGATACTACCACCACCATGTTTCACAGATGGGATAAGGTTCTTATGCTGGAATAGAGGGTTTTCCTTTCTCCAAACATAATGCTTCTCACTGAAACCAAAAAGGTCTATTTTGGTCTCATCCATCCACAAAACATTTTTCCAATAGCCTTCTGGCTTGTCCATGTGATCTTTAGCAAACTGCAGATGAGCAACAATGTTCTTTTTGGAGAGCAGTGGCTTTCTCCTTGCAACCCTGCCATGCACACCATTGTTGTTCAGTGTTCTCCTGATGGTGGACTCATGAACATTAACATTAGCCAATGTGAAAGAGGCCTTCAGTTGCTTCAAAGTTACCCTGGGGTCCTTTATGACCTCGCTGACTATTACACGCTTTGGTCTTGGATCTTGGAGTGATCTTTGTTGGTCAACCACTCCTGGGGAGGGTAACATGCATCCATCCATCATCTGTAACTGCTTATCCTGTCCTACAGGGTCTCAGGCAAGCTGAAGCCTATCCCAGCTGACTATAGGCGAGAGGCAGGGTACACCCTGGACAAGTCGCCAGGTCATCACAGGGCTAACACATAAACACAGAACCATTCACACCTACGGTCAATTTAGAGCCACCAATTAGCCTAACCTGCATGCCTTTGGACTGTGGGGGAAACCGGAGCACCCGGAGGAAACCCACGCGGACATGGGGAGAACATGCAAACTCCACACAGAAAAGCCCTCGCCGGTCGCTGGGATTGAACCCAGGACCTTCTTGCTGTGAGGCAACAGTGCTAACCACTACACCACTGTGCCGCCAGGGAGGGTAACAATGGTCTTGAATTTACTCCATTTGTACACAATCTGTCTGTCTGTGGATTGGTGGAGTCCAAACTCTTTAGAGATGGTTTTGTAACCTTTTCCAGCCTGATGAGCATCAATAATGCTTTTTCTGAGGTCCTCAGAAATCTCCTTTGTTCGTGCCATGATACACTTCCACAAGCATGCGTTGTGAAGATCAGACTTTGATAGATCCCTGTTCTTTAAATAAAACAGGGTGCCCACTCACACCTGATTGTCATCCCATTGATTGAAAACACCTGACTCTAATTTCACCTTCAAATTAACTGCTAATCCTAGAGGTTCACATACTTTTGCCACTCACAGATATGTAATATTGGATCATTTTCCTCAATAAATAAATGACCAAGTATAATATTTTTGTCTCATTTGTTTAACTGGGTTCTCTTTATCTACTTTTAGGACTTGTGTGAAAATCTGATGATGTTTTAGGTCATATTTATGCAGAAATATAGAAAATTCTAAAGGGTTCACAAACTTTCAAGCACCAGTGTACATTATTCTTCATCTTCCTTGTGTATTTCACTGTATTTTACTCACAGCACTTTGTGAGCTTCGTTTAAAAAAAAAGCGCTATACGAGTAAATACAGTGCTTTCCACAAATATTGGCACCCCTCGTAAAGATTAGTAAAAAGGCTTCGGAAAGAAAAATCCACCTTTGATTGACGTAGCTTCATCTCACACTGAAAAAAAAAAGAGAAAAATCTAACCTTCAACTGAAATGAATATATTCAGAGAAAAACAAATCCCTCATCAAGAAATAATTATTTTCAACCAAAACTACTTCACCAAAAGGTGGATTTCTTCAAATCATCACAATGGGTGCAAATAATTGTAAAGGGCACTGTATTACTATTCACAACTGAAATCCTAACATGGATATAACCCTAAATCTGAGATAAATTGTGTAAGCACAGAAAGTAAAATAACATCAAAGGTGGCTCATATATTATAGATATCTTATTTAAAAGCAAAAAAACCCAAACAAACTCAAAAGCAGTGAGCTGGTACTAACCAATGGAGCAGTCGGGGCCCATCCAGTTAGGGTCGCAGCTACATAACCCTGAATCAGGAATGAAGGCACCATGACCATGACACTGATCAGGGCACTGGGCTCTGGGCAGCTCACAGTGTGTTCCTCCCCAACCTGGCTTACAGTGGCATTCACCACTCACACAAATACCATTATTCGAGCAGGAAGGATCCAGGCAGTCCACTGCACACAAAACACACCGCACAGAGTGCTCATGTTGTAAAAGAGAATAAACAATTAGATTGCATTGACATAAAAAGAGGACTGATTTGGGAAATACTATAAATGAGTCTAATATGTGAAGCATATGCAGTGGTAATAGAATACATTTGAAGATAGTAAGTGAAAATCGAATATGCACATGAGAATGCGTAGGCAGTGGACTTGAGTCTGGGGGGTTTGTGACAATAACACACACACACACTTTCATCTGAGCATGAAAAATCAATATCCTGCACACTCTAGGTCTGTGAATGAGTCTTTCCTCTCAAATGCATTTCCCATCTCCTCCTCTCTCCTTCCTCAATCTATCTCCTTCTCTAGTCTTCCTGAATCATCCAGCCCACTCTTTACACACTAACTCTGGCTGTTCAAGACAAACTGACATTGACTCTTAAGTTTCCAAGGCGATCAGACCGCTCAACCCTTTCACCACTGCATAACGTCATACACCGAGACCGGAATAGCGGATGCAGTGGCGAGAGGGTTAAATAGAGTGAAAGCTATTTGGCAATTTAGCTAGCCCCAGTTTGTGTGCATCACCTCCTCTCTGTACAACACCATCGCACCCTTCTCTTTCATACCACAAAGTCATTTGTGGAAGGCTGCTCTTTTTAGGCTGCAGAAATGGTGCATCACGTTTATTGATTTTTGTGCTTCTGCCACTCCAGATAAATTGCCTGAGCAACTATATTGTGATGAAAATCTGACATGAGGGAAGAAAGAGAGAGAGAAAAATGTGCTGTTAAAAAAGGAATAAGTGCCAAACCTGTACTTGGAACAAAATTCCAGTTCTTTTCATTGTCGATGTGCTCTCTGATGTGCCTTCCCTCCTCTCAACCCGATATTTCCTCTTACCTTCATCTGTTTTTGTATGTAACCCTCTCTCATGCAATTTTTCCGTCTGAGTGAAAAACATACAACCCCTCGTTCTTCCGCTCGTCTCTCACCAATTCGTTCAGCAAAAACATTCTCACGAGCATGCTTTCTGACAAAATTACTGTAAGTGGCACACTAATAACGTATAAAATAATCAACAATCACCGATGTTTTACGGCTAATAGCCCAGGTGTTTTTGGAAATATTTTTGATGGCATAAAAATACAAGCGAATCAACACATACATGATTATGGGAACATTAAATTAATGTTGAGAGTCTGGATTTTTGAACATCAGTCAAAAACTGTACTCACAAAATTTACACACACACACACACCTTCAGCACAGTTCTCTCCCTTGTAACCCAGCGAACAGACACAGGTGCCCTCTTTGCAGGTTCCATGGCCACCACACTGAGGATCAATGCACTGATTTATAGGAATGTCACATTCTGGCCCCTTCCATCCACTGTAGCACATACATGAGCCTTTATCGTACTGTCCATTACCACTGCAGAGCACAGGACATGCAGCTGAGAGAGAGAGAGAGAGAGAGAGAGAGAGAGAGAGAGCGTTCACTGACACATGATGGATTTAAAGTATTCACAGGTATACAGTAGCAGTCAAAAGTTTGGACACCCCTACTCATTCATAGGTTTTTCTGTATTTTGACTATCTTCTACACTGTAGAACAATACTGAAGACATCAAAACTATGAAATAACATCTGGAACATGTATAGAATCATGTAGTCAAAAAAAGTAGTGTTAAAAACCCCCAAAATGTTTTATATTTATGATACTTCAAAGTAGCCAGCGTTTACCTTGATTAGATTAGATTAGATAAAACTTTATTGATCCCTTTGGGAGGGTTCCCTCAGGGAAATTAAGATCCCAGCAGCATCGTTACAGATAAAGAGAGAAAAAAAATAGAGAAAACCTTCTAGATAAATTAAAATAAATTAAGTATTTACATATACAAATATAAAAAGAATAAAAAATATGGGGAAGAGAGGAGGGGGAGGAGGAAAAATAAAAAAAAGGGGGGGGGGCCGGCAGGAGAGATATTGCACTTTATATTGCACATTGTTGGGTATTGCTTATTGTTAGGCCAGGCTACTGCTCCTTCCTGTCCTCTGTCCTCCTGTTCCCCCCCAGAGAGGAGTTGTACAGTCTGATGGCGTGAGGGACAAAGGAGTTTTTGAGTCTGTTCGTCCTGCACTTGGGAAGGAGCGTTCTGTCACTGAACAGGCTCCTCTGGTTGCTGATGACGGTGTGCAGAGGGTGACTGGCATCGTCCATGATGTTCAATAGTTTGTCCATAGATCTCTTCTCTGCCACCGTCACCAGAGAGTCCAGCTTCATGCTGACCACAGAGCCGGCCCGCCTGATCAGTTTGTCCACTTTGTACACTATTGGCATTATCTTAACCAGCTTCATGAGGTAGTCACCTGGAATGCTTTTCAGTTAACTGGTGCCTTGTCAAAAGTTTATTAGTGCAACTTCTTACCTTCTAAATGCATTTTAGATCAAACAGTAAATAATAATAATACAGTAAATAGCCCTATTACCAACTGTAGTAATCCATATTATATCAATAATTTATTTAGTCATTTTATATATATATATGGACACACATGGGTGGCACGATGGTGTAGTGGCTAGCACTGTCGCCTCACAGCAAGAAGGTCCTGGGTTCGAGCCCCGTGGCTGGCGAGGGCCTTTCTGTGCGGAGTTTGCATGTTCTCCCTGTGTCCGCGTGGGTTTCCTCCGGGTGCTCCGGTTTCCCCCACAGTCCAAAGACGTGCAGGTTAGGTTAACTGGTGACTCTAAATTGACCGTAGGTGTGAATGTGAGTGTGAATGGTTGTGTGTCTCTGTGTCAGCCCTGCGATGACCTGGCGACTTGTCCAGGGTGTACCCCGCCTTTCGCCCGTAGTCAGCTGGGATAGGCTCCAGCTTGCCTGCAACCCTGTAGAACAGGATAAGTTGCTACAGATGATGGATGGATGAATGTTGTTACAGTGGCACCTGTCAAGGGGTGGGATATATTAGGCAACAAGAGAACAGTCAGTTCTCAAAGTTGATGTGTTGGAAGCAGGAAAAATGGGCAAGTGTAAGGATTTGAGAGACTTTGACCAGAGCCAAATTGTCCAAATGACTGGGTCTGAGCATCTCCAAACTGGCACATCTTCTGAGGTGTTCCCAGTATGCAGTGTTTTAGCCAGCATTAACTTTTTTAGCAGTTTGTACTACAGTAGCTCTTCTATGGGATTAGACCATATGAGGTAGCCTTTGTGCCCCATTCGAGTCAATGATCTTGTTGTTGGTTCACTGGTTGTCCTTCCTCGGACCACTTTTGGTAGGTACTTAGCACTGCATACTGGGAACACCCCACAAGATGTGCCAGTTTGGAGATGCTCAGACCCAGTCATCTAGTTATCACAATTTGGCCCTTGTCAACACATCAACTTCAAGAACTGACTCTTGTTTTATGGCTGATCGGTGTATATATAAATATAATGTGTCTTGTTATATATGTCATGTTTTGTTGTGTGCGGACCCCAGGGAGCTATTGGGGTCCAAATAAATAAAGAATAAAGTATAAAAAAAATCCCAATTAACTAGATCTGAAGTTTGTGGAAGCAGTTTACAAAGAGCTCACAAACTCCACTGATGACAGATGGAGAAAAAGACATGATTGCGGAATACACATGCCCGTGATTACAGCGTTGTAGGAACAGAGAATATGAGGAAGAAAGAAATAATGGCCATGCACAATCTGCATACATGACAGCAGAAGAACAGCAGGGAACCATTCCAACATATTTTTTATGAACCTGCTTATGATCACGGCACCGATTAGTTTACTTCATTCATCTTCCTAATTATCTTTAGTAACTGAATATCCCGGTAAGGATCACAGCAGATTCCAGGAGCACTGAAATGAGGTGGGAATACACCCTGCAGGGGACACCAGCAAATTACGGGCCATCCTGTACAGGCCTGAGGTCATGAAACAATAACTATAGCCCAATCACTTGTGCACTCATTCACACTCATGGACAATTTAGTGCAGCCAGTTCACCTAGCAGCATGTCTTTGGAAGGAGCCTGGTATACCCAGAGAACACGCACAGAAACCCTGTAGCTGTACTGCCTTTATTTTAATTTGTCCTCTGAAAATATTAAGTACATTCAATGAAAATGTGCAGCCATAATTCCTTATTGGCGCCACTGGGGCTTTTTTTTATTGCTGAACATTTCACCCATAAAATACAAAGCAGTAGATTGTGATATAGGTTTGAAACCTTTTATTGCATGACTTTTAATAGGTCTTGCAATTTGATTTGACTTGACGATTTATGCGTTTGTACTGTATATGTATTGAGCTTTAGATAAAACACATTTATTTGTAGTTAGAAGCCAATTAGGCTTATAATGATAACAATAGCTAAATAACTAGAAGGGCACATCTGCCAAGCCACATATCAACATCAAAATCAAATCACTTGAACCTAGGATAATACGAAAGCTATACACCAAATTTCATCAAAATCCCTTCACTATTTTTTGAGTTATGTTGGGAACAAACAAACAAACAAACAAACAAACAAACAAACAAACAAACAAACAAAAACAAACAAGCAGAGGCAAAAACATAACCTCCTGCAATACAGTTGGCAGAGGTAAAAAACAAACAAGTCAACAAATAAATAAGGTGATATATCCCAGACGCCAGTTTGTCTTGAATCCCCATCTGAGTGGTTGCTATGGCTGCCGTGTTTTGTATTTAGTTCCTATCATGTTTTTTTTTTTTACAGAGTCATGTGGCTTTGTTTACATTGGGGAAGCCATAGCCTAATGGGGGCGGCACGGTGGTGTAGTGGTTAGCGCTGTCGCCTCACAGCAAGAAGGTCCGGGTTCGAGCCCCAGGGCCGGCGAGGGCCTTTCTGTGCGGAGTTTGCATGTTCTCCCCGTGTCCGCATGGGTTTCCTCCGGGTGCTCCGGTTTCCTCCACAGTCCAAAGACATGCAGGTTAGGTTAACTGGTGACTCTAAATTGACCGTAGGTGTGAATGTGAGTGTGAATGGTTGTCTGTGTCTCTGTGTCGGCCCTGTGATGACCTGGCGACTTGTCCAGGGTGTACCCCGCCTTTCGCCCGTAGTCAGCTGGGATAGGCTCCAGCTTGCTTGCGACCTTGTAGAACAGGATAAAGCGGCTAGAGATAATGAGATGAGATGGCCTAATGGTTAAAGAAGCAGCTTTGGGACCAAAAGGTCACTGGTTTGATTTCCTGGACCAGCAGGAATGGCTGAAGTGCCCCTGAGCAACACACCTAACCCCCAACTATTTAGGTGGTGTAGTGGTTAGCACTGGCACCTCACAGCAAGAAGGTTCTGGGTTCGAGTCCAGTGGCCGATGGGGGCTTTCTCCCTGTGTCTGTATGGGTTTCCTCCACAATTCAAAGACATGCAGTTAAGTTAACATGGGGTGGCCTTGGGCTGAAGTGCCCTTGAGCAAGGTATCTAACCCCTAACTGCTCCCTGGATGCTGTAGTATGCTGCCCTGGGTGTGTGTGTGTGTTCACTGCTTCACATGGGTAAAATGCAGAGGATGAATTTCACTGTGCTTGAGTGTGCATAAAGGCTTCTTCTTCATCATGTGATAGTCCAGTACATGTGTATTTTGTTCTGATTCAGTCGTGTCTCCACCCCTGCCCTCTGATTAGTATGTCCCTTGATCAATTTGTGTATTTTAGCCATGATCCATCATTGTCTTGATGAGGAATCTTATTGTGCGTTTTATGTTGCAAGTCCAAGACTTGTTTTCCTGTTTCCTGGTTTCTGTTTGTTTCCTAGTTCCGTGATTCCTGGTTATGACTCATGCTCGTGTTTCCTGTATATGATTGCGGATTATCGCAGTTTGTTTCTGCCTGTCTGTTTTTTAACATACGCTACACACACACACCTTGACGATGATCTACGGAATCGTCCAAATAAAACAAACCTTGAACATACGCGCTTGCGTCCTGCCGCGTCTCACCGCCCGTCACAGCTCTGAGAACGATATGGGTTTAAAGCGCTTCACAAATAAAGTTTACCCTATCGTTTTTGAAATCAGAATAATCTCTTGTTAAGAGGCAAAATGTGATAAGGCAATATGAAGCACACTGCTCTTGTGTGTGGATGACTATAATTGGTTGGGACTTGTGAATAGTGTGTACGTAAGTGAATACGAGTCTCTCACTATGTGTGCCAGTGTGTGCTCATTAATGAGTTGTGATGGATGAGTGTAGGGATGAGAGAACAGATGTGCTCATTGGATTTTCTCTCAGTTATACAGTAAGTCTGCTACCATAAAGCATGAGCTCCTTCCTTTCAGACACCCCTGACCCACCCACCCCATACACAATGCACAGTGCAGTAGTCCACCAGCCTGTTACAAGCTGCGGTGTTGAGATGGTTGCCTCGGGTGACACATTTGCAATTTACTTTAACGAATGCTGCTCAAACGCGTCCCCCAGTTGTGTTTGACAACAGCTGACTGCGGCAGATTCACCATCAGCACCGTCTCCAAGTACATTACCCATAACCCTGCCTTAAAGCTGTGCATCTCTCGCTGGAGTAATCTCCAAAGTTTATTAGAGCATTTGGGGTGAAAGAGGAGTCTGATAGCATCCAATGTTTTCAGCATACACGCACACACACGTACACGCAAATCACATGAAAGGAAGAGAAGATGGCAGAAGGGTTAAGATGAAGAAAACTGTAATGAAACAAAATGTAATCTAACAGTGAGGTAACTAAACTATTAATCACAAGGCTCCCAGATGAACAATGGGAGATATTGGCTTGCATGAACTCACATCCATCATCGCAATGCCTTAGAGACGCGCCTAACACCCCCCACTCACACGCACAGACCCAGAAAGAGATATGGTTGAATACAAGAACTGTTTTTAACACTTTCGATGAAATGGGATGTGTTTATTACTTTGAGCAGCCTCAGTATCAATACACTAATTTTGCAGCCTCCAGATACATTTTATCTATATGATGGATGCAGGCTACACCAGTGCCCCCAATCTCTCCCCTGCTGATGTTCCATGATCGTTCTAACCCCTGGTGTTTATTGGCACTGTGTGCTTATACAGTAGCTATGATTCCTCTCATCCTGCCAATTTTCCCATTCATTCATCTTTATCCTGGTCAGTGTAGCTGTTGATCTGAAGCCTGTCCCAGGGACATTGGGGATGAGGTGAGAATATGCTATGGACGTGACAGCAATCCACCACAGGACAGCATGTGCACACACACACACAAATGTGATTTAGAGTCTGAAATCCACAGATAGTTCCACGAGCTCAGGAGCAACCTGGGGACCCTTGAGCTGTGAGGCGGCGGTGCTACCTGCTGCACCACCAGACTGACCATTTCAAAGCAGCTGTTAACAGCTGTGTATAGATTTGATCATTGAAGCAAGGTGGATTAAAAGCTATACTGTGTCACATATCATTGCCAGACCACAATCAGAAAATAGTTTGATATTTTAATGCCCAAATTTACAATTAAAAAAAAAAAGCACACTTAAGCTCTGGAGACCCAACTGCAGTTTGTTCAGTTAAAGCCTTAGGAAAGAAATAGTTATATCAAAAAACTTCACATTTACAAATTCAATCCAAATTGCTCGAAACGGCTCTCAGTGAATTCAGAATTGAATGCAGAACAACATACTTTTTACGGAATTAAAATGTGTTTAGGGGCGGCACAGTGGTGTAGTGGTTAGCGCTGTCGCCTCACAGCAAGAAGGTCCGGGTTCGAGCCCCGTGGCCGGCAAGGGCCTTTCTGTGCGGAGTTTGCATGTTCTCCCCGTGTCTGCGTGGGTTTCCTCCGGGTGCTCCGGTTTCCCCCACAGTCCAAAGACATGCAGGTTAGGTTAACTGGTGACTCTAAATTGACCGTAGGTGTGAATGTGAGTGTGAATGGTTGTCTGTGTCTATGTGTCAGCCCTGTGATGACCTGGCGACTTGTCCAGGGTGTACCCCGCCTTTCGCCCATAGTCAGCTGGGATAGGCTCCAGCTTGCCTGCGACGCTGTAGAAGGATAAAGCGGCTAGAGATAATGAGATGAGATGAGATTATGTATTCGGATCACATGGTCCAAAATGGGCCTCATTAATGAATGAGATCAAATGTTTTTTCTTAATAACTTTTCTACTTTTCAAGACATTTACACGGAAATTGGCAGGCACACAGATGGTTGTAGACTGAATACAAAGTTTGAAAAATTAGTAAAAACAAATTTTGCATATTAATATTTCATTAGCATTAATTATGCTAATTAGGTAAAACGTTAAATCGCTACACTCAGTAAAAAAGTAATAAAATATTATTTCTAATTCTCTCTTTATGCTCTGTAGGGCTTTATATTTCTCAAAAGCAGGGCCTAGTAGTGTTTATATTAAAGAATATAAATGATAATATCTACAGCTTTCAAGGCTGACCTCGAAAAAAACTGTGTGATCCACATCCAATAAACAATTCCAATTAACTGAACTGAAATTGACACTCGCGTTTCTGACTTTCGTTTTTTTAAATATCATTCTGACCACTAAGCTCTCAATATTTTCATCAAAACAACTACAGTTATATTCTAAAATAGTTATTTATTTACATGAATCACTTTGATTTGAAAAAAAAAATAAGTAGGTAAAGCTATGAAAACTCACTTCAGAGTCTCCCGTGAAGCAAAACATCAAAACTAGCAGACGGAAAATTTTTCCGAATACTTCATCAGAAACAGTGAGAGCTAGAGAACATGCGTATAAAAGTTATCTGATTGATATTCATGAGTAATCCAGTCGGAAACTGATCAGAAGAGAGAGAGCCTGAGCGCTTTCCCGTGACTCAAAAATCACCGGCTGTTTCCCGCCGTCACGCAAACAGAGTGAACTCTGTTGTACCAACTTCAACCTGCTGTTACTCCTAAAGTATGGAACAGATCTTAACGAGATAAATTTCTTTGGAAAGCAGAGATTATAAGCTTTTTAATGATAGTATTCATGATAGAAAATATTCAAGAGTTAAGCAATGACAGATTTGGAAACTTAGATGAGCGTCTGCCTGCACAATTTTCACAGCACAGCCAACGAGCGTCTGATATGGCTATTTACGGTGTTGAAAACCCCAAATAGTAATACCCATGGAAGAAGTACAGCTCTCCCTAATTTCCTCAAGGTGTTTTAATATAGGAAATGTTTCAACAAGGTCTCCCGCTCTTATTTATACCCCAAATAAGCAAACCGAGCGCTCACTTCTTTTTTCTTTTTATGATCATCAATGTTCTGGTCTACTTTATGTCTCATCTCCTTTTGTATCTTATGTTTTCTTCTTTTCACCATCCATACTCTTGACTTTGTTATCCCAACCTCTTCTAAAACCACTGAACACACTATTTCCTCTGTACATAACCTTGTTTCTTCTTTGACTCCAGCATGTATCCGGGGATTATAAGCTTTCCCCTGCCAGTTTCTGTGTACACGTATGACAGAGGTCAGCACGTAAATTGGAAGGTCTCCTACCTTTCGAGCAGTCCATGCCATGGAAGCCGGGGAAGCAGTGACACACTCCTGACACACATTCACCGTTTCCATGGCAATTCCTCGGGCACTCTTGCACTGAGTCTGTGAAAGGGAGGACACTTGTCTGAGAAATGGCGCTTATGACAGGAAAGGCGACTGAAACCTTGATAGTTGTGTGAAAGGAACTGCCTATTACACCCATCCTGTGCTTGTTCATCTTTCCAACTCTACCTCATACTTTGCAACCCTAAAATAGACGGAAACTATTTTTAAAAAATAATTTTACAGTCCAAGGTCATACAGTTTGTCACGGACTCAGCTGGAGCTGAGTCCGTGGCAAAGTCCTCTTTATTACGTGAGCGTTCTGGAAAATTTATGACATTGATAATATTCCAGCAGGTTCTGATGAATCTTGGTAGAGTGGGCTGAACAAAAAGAAACATTTGTCACGTGAGTGTATCCTTTAGGCTATGTACGCTTATTATGAAGGTGATTTGATGACTGATTTCTCTGCTGTGTCTCAAAGATCATTTTAAGCCGCTGCCAGTATGTGTCTTTGCTCTTGCACCCCAAAGGTCAAATAAACAAAGGGCCCAGGGCTTGAAAACTGGATTGAATCTCTCTCTCTCTCTCTCTCTCTCTCTCTCTCTCTCATTATTGTTACAACCAATTTAAACCTCAAAGCATTTAATTAGCCATGTTGAGCAGCACAACTGATGTGCATAATGTTAATTGGTGTGATATCACTTCTTACTCTTATCTATTCATGTGTGAATAATAGTTCTGTATGTGCAAGGTGTGCCTCTCACTCAAAGTTAAAAGGCTGTGAAGTATTTCATTTATTAAAATGCTTTACAATATCTTGATATTAATTATGAAAAAGGCATTGCAGTCATGTTGCTGTATTTAACATACTTAATACATCTCTTGTTTACGATGTTTCTCCATCTACTTTATCACATCTCTAGGTGGCTTCTGTAGGCTGATCTCTGACACTTACTCTCCGTTTATCCATCAATGTTTTCGCATACGACAGTTTTCATCTTATTAGCTTAATAACATTTGTCTTGTTAACAATAGGGAGGGAAAAAAGAGAGGCTGGTGAGTGACTGAATGACTGTTTATAGCTGTTATAATGTAAGTTACGGCGTCTCAAATCAGACTATCAGGCTTGTTATTCAAATGTATGCAATCATTTTCTGGCTATTTATTGGAGCAAGAGTGCTTTTTATTCCTGAAATTTCCATTCGCAGAACATGACTCGTAGACGTTACAGTGTCTTGTAAAAGTATTCATCCCCCTTGGTGTTTGTCCTGTTTTGTCGCATTACAAGCTGGAATTAAAATTCAATTTTTATTTATTTATTGGGGGGGGGGTTAGTTAGCCTGGGCCCGCCCATCCTAAGCGTGATGCAACACAAGGGCCTGTTGCGAGCTTAGTCTGGCCAGGCAAGCTATCTACAGCTCTTCCAAGCTCCTGAAAAATCGGGAGCCAATCAACTTTGAGCATCTCCAACGGCCCTGGGTAGAGGCGTGTTCAAGGCACTGACGTAGTAGAACTGCGACCGGAAGCCATAGATTGTTTACAGAATCTATGCCAGAGGCGCTTCATTCACTAGAAACATTACGAACATGGAACAAGTTCTCATTGAAAACGGAGCAAAGAGCAGCCCTGGAGGTATTTATTGAAAGGAAGGCCGTTTTCGCCTTGCTCCCGACCGGCTTCGGTAAGAGTTTAATCTACCACTTAGCCCCGTCGCGTCACATATGTCAGAGGAAAGAGTGATGTGATTGGTTTAAGCTTCGTCACAGCCTTTTCTGGCTTCGACCAGTAGCAAACTGAGGCATTTCAGGGAGGCGGGTCAACCACGCACTTTGGGAAACGGTTGGGCTTAATATCTTTGCCAGACCAAATGCTCGCAGAGCTTTGAAGTCGCGTTAGCCAGACTAGTGTTTAGTACCATTTGAAAATGGCAAAAAAAAAAAAATCCCAGAAATCTGGAGTGTGCATAGGTCCCCCCCCACCCCCACCCCAAAAAAGGCAATACTTTGTAAAGCCACCTTTTGCTGCAAATCTCTTGGGGTATGGCTCTATTAGCTTAGCACATCTAGCCACTGGGATTTTTGCCCATTCCTCAAGGCAAAACTGCTCCAACTCCTTCAAATTTGATGGGTTGCATTGGTGTACCGCAATCTTCAAGTTATGCCACAGATTCTCAACTGGATTGAGGTCTGGGCTTTGATTAAGCCATTCCAAAACATTTAAATGTTTCCCTTTAAACCACTCCAGTATAGCTTTAGCAGTATGTTTAGGGTCATTGTCCTGCTGGAATGTGAACCTTCATCCCAGTCTCAAACCTCTGTCCGACTCAAACAGGTTTTCCTCCAGAATTGCCCTGTATTTAGTGCCATCCATCTTTCCTTCAGTCCTGACCAGCTTTCCTGTCCCTGCAGATGAAAAATATCCCCACAGCATGATGCTGCCACCACCATGCTTCACTGTAGGAATGGTGTTCTCAGGGTGTTGGGTTTGCGCCACCCATGGCGTTTCCCATGATGGCCAAAAAGATCAATTTTAATCTCATTTGACCAGAGAATCTTCTTCCATGTGTTTGGGGAGTCTGCCACATGCTGTTGGGTAAACTCCAAACGTGTTTTCTTAAGCAATTACTTTTTTCTGCCCTCTTTTCCATAAACCCACACTCTCTGAAGTGCATGGCTTAAAGTGGTCCTATGGACAGATACTCCCATCTCCGCTGTGGATCTTTGCAGCTCCTTCAGTGTTATCTTTGGTGTCTTTGTTGCATCTCTGATTAATGCCCTCCTTGCCCGGTCTGTGAGTTTTGGTGGGTGACCTTCTCTTGTCAGGTTTATAGTGGTGCCGTATTCTTTCCATTTTGCTATAATGGATTTAATGGTGCTCCCTGGGATATTCAAAGTTTGGGATATTTTTTATAACCCAACCCTGATCTATACTTCACAACTTTGTCTCTGACCTGTTTGGAGGCTCCTTGGTTTTTATGTTGCTTGTGACTCTTTGATTGCACACAGGTGGATCTTAATCAACTAATGATGTGACTTATGAAGTGAATTGGTTGGACCAGCTCTTATTTAGGGGTTTCATACGAAAGGGGGTGAATACCTATGCACACTCCAGATTTCTGTTTTTTCATCTTATTGTTTGTGTCACAATAAAACAACAATGCGCACCTTTAAAGTGGTAGGCATGTTGTGTAAATCAAATGGCGCTAACCCTCCAAAAATCCATTTTAATTCCAGCTTGTAATGCGACAAAACAGGACAAACACCAAGGGGGATGAATACTTTTGCAAGACACTGTACCTGTTTTTGATATTTGGATTATCAAAAATCCCCGCCCAACCGTCTATGTCTCCCACTTTCAGAACCATGATGTAAGTGATAACAGAAACTAACTTGTACTAAATGTAACCATAAACAAATAAAATGCATGATGTGTCATTCTTTAATTGATTAAAAATACGTAACCACTGTCAAATTATTGTGGTATAAAAGGATGAAACACTTAGGACATGCTGTGATTGGAAAATAATTCCCTACTCAATATTGCTGTGGTGTAGACTGACAGCTGTGTTGGAGATTCTGCTGCCAATCTCTGTAGCCTTAAACCCCTGTGACAGGGTAGAAAAATCAGAAAAGAGCCAACCCTCTACCTCTTTGCTTTTCCTCCACTACTCTTCACTCCTCTCTGCACTCCTCGAATGGAAGTGGAAAACAACTCTGAGTGAATTTAGTGGTCACTGGGAGATAAAGGCACTGAGAGCGAGTGACTGAGTGCACAAGTGAGTGGATGCAAGTGTGAGAGGCTGACTGACCTAATATAGCTGTGCTGAAGGACACAGACTCTTTCTCCTTGCCATCATTGTAAAAGGCCAAGTGCCATGTGCCTGGATCCAGATACTGCACAAACACGGCTTCGTTCAGAACTACCGTCTGGATACTGCGTCGCTCTCGAGGAGACTCCACCACGCTCCATTTCTCCTTCCCATCTAAGCGCTCCATATAGTCATACTACAGAGAGAGAGAGAGAGAGAGAGAGAGAGAGAGAGAGAGAGAGTGAGTGAGTGTGTTCGTGAAGATTAATAACCAAAAATAGCCAAAAAAGTTGGAATCTATGGGTATATACAAAACTCACAGAAGAAAATCACGACTGATCCCTACATTAAAACCCTGGATACAAAAGAATATTTCATATTGTATCACCTGTTGGGGGCAGGCCAATGAATCTACCATTAGACCGCTACAATCATTGTATAAACAAGCTATAAAAATTCTTGATAAAAAAACACTTCAGCACCACCATTGCAATATTTTAGAGAAACATCATTTATTAAGTTTTGAAAATTTTAGACTTTTTTCAAGCTTGTGTCTAGTGTATAAGATCCTACATGGTCTGGCCCCAGCTTGTCTATTGGAGTTTGTCTGTTATCGTCTTGCTAGTTCCATACGATCCTCCAGAATAGCCTCTGTCCATGACTGTAACATACCTTTCTATCGCACAACTTTTGGACAGTCTTCTTTGTTTTTAACCCTCATCCTACCATGCTATTTTACACCTTAATCTTACCATGTGGGGTCCGTTTGGACCCCAATACTTTTCTTTAAAATTAAAGTTTATAAAGACAAAATCACCAGATAAGTTTTGTTCAGAACATCTTGTATTAATAACAGCAATACACTAAAGGGCCCAAGGCATAAAGAACACACTTAACCTTCATCCTACCAGCCAATTTTACATACACAAACTACCAGGCGGGGTCCGTATGGACCCCAGGAGGGAATACCTTGAAATCAATGCAGTAAGAACCAATTCAATGCAGCAAACAGACATAACTTTATTGAAGAACAAAATCCACTATGGCTGAATATCAATGATGTATTATAAATGGAATAACATTGCAATAATATTGCAATAACTAGCATACATGTAGCAAATTATAGCGCCACCAAAAAAAATTGGCATTATATACATGATTTTTGCAGCTCATGCAGCTGTAAAACATTCTGGATTACAACTTAGGTCTTTTCTTACAGAATTTAAAACAAAAAAGTAATTGTAAAATAATTTAGGGCTTTTGTTTTGCAGCCTGTGCTTATTGCAGCAGTGGGGTCCACACGGACCCCAAGAAGGAATGCCTTGGTAGTTTCATTATGGAACATAAAAGAAATGAAAGAAGTTAACTTTCAGTGTGCTATTCAATTATAAAATGAAAGACAGATAAACTTTACTCTGGGGTCCGGTTGGACCCCAGTAACAAATTAATTATACCTTCACAATGCAAAAAGCTGATCTTCCGGTGCTTTAGTGTTTTAATTAAGACATAAATTCCGACAAATTCATAAAACGGTGAGGCAGTATGTCACATATTTTTAAAATGGCAAACAAACATATAGGTGCGGGGTCCAGATGGACCCCACTTGGTAGGATGAAGGTTAAAGCCACTACACAGTGGAATGCACTATCAGGGGATTTAAAGAGCTGTTTCTCCATTAGGAGCTTCAAATCTCAGCTGAAATGTTTTCTAAAAAACAGTCAAAACTGTAATCACTGATTCATGGTGCTGACAGAATGTGTTTATGTTGGATGCGGGTGTTTGCGTGCGTGTGTGTGTGTGTGTGTGTGAGTGTGTGTGCGAGTTTGGGGTGTAGGGGGTTTGGACACTCATGTGAGAGATTTGTTTATTGTATGAGTGGAGTTTGCTATTTGGGTGAGGTAGGGGGTCTGGATATTTCTTTTGTATGTTTTTATGTATTGTTGTTTTTATGTCCTGCCTGGGACTGCAGATGTAAATTAGCCTGAGGCTAACTCTGGTACGATGCATAAAATGAAAACATTTATTGTTTTAATTGTACATGGTCCCTTATAAAATAAACTGAAACTGAAGAAAATGATCCATCTACAAAATCACAGGAAAAGCAGCGGTGCTCAAACAATGAGCGTTCTCACCGTTTGCACACCGCAGACAGTATGCTGAGTAAAATTACCTGTGCATGAGATGGGGGTAGGCCTTTGCGGATATACACCCCGAAAAGTGCATCTTTCCCCAGAGAGATGTTGAATTTGAGAAACTGGGGCTGGTTGAGATGGAGCAGGGATCTCCAGAACACACCTGGCGGCACCTCCTGAGTCACCCGCCTGCCTACCTCCAGATTTCCTGTATCGATGCTGCTGTTTCGGAATGCGCTGGGCCCTAAGATAGACAGAAATGTGGAAAAATTAACCTCTCTCTCCTCCCTTATGGGAGGAGAATAAAGAATAATACAGAATAACAAAGAAAAGATTCTCTATTTCTCTCAGAAATAAAGCAATCTTGGCCTCAGATCGGATTCAATATGGATGAAAAAGAAAGCGCTCCCTCCCACTGCTGGATGTCAGGAGCCCCAGCTCACTGCACGGTGAAAAGTAAAAAGGAAGTGAACTCTTAGAGAGCTGAAGAAAAAGAAAGGGTTTATATTTTACTGAAAGTGATAATGCACATCAGTGACATGTTGCATGTTTTGCCACTCATTCTTTTTTCAAATTTAGCATTAAATGGGCTAAATTGTACAGAAGATCAGGGATGTACCGTATCATGCATTCAGCATCTTCAGCTTATAGATAGTGTCGTCATTAAAAAAAAACAAAAAAAAACACATTTAACCAGGGCAGAAACTCTAATGCACCGTGACACTCTGCATAGTGTCTCTTTTACTGATCTACAACTTCATCATAGCACATTTCGGCCCTTCAGTACAGGCTTGAAGTCAGTAAGGTCCAACTATGAGGAGAGCTGCAAGATAAAACTGTTCAAGTGATCAAACTCTAAATGCTTCTGTATTAATGACCACTGGTTTTCGGCATCCCTTACTTCTGAAATATGCATTCAGTTTGGCTTTATAATCCACTGTACTGGAGTATAATAAAATCAAGCCACGAAAACGTATCAGTTTTTGATGAATCCATTGGGAATATGTGAATTAGGCCTCTACTATACCCCGTCATCAGATAACAGCTCCAGATAGGAAAAGCAGGAAATAGGAAATGACATGTTCTGGCAGCTACAGCATCTCTCTCTCTCTCTCTCTCTCTCTCTCGTCTATCTCCTCCGAGACTCCATCAAAGTTTAAAGAGAGCTTCAACATGATAAGAGTGTGTATATTCTCCAGCCTGAGGCCTGTAGCGCACGTCAAAAAACACCAGTCCCTGTTTACCCTCCTAATGACACATGCTGTTATCCACTTCTGATTTAATGGAAAACGCTCATGCACTCTCTCTCTCTCTCTCTCCCCCCTTTCTCTCTGTCGCTCTCTCTCAATCTATCACTCTTTTTGTTGCTCCCAATGATGGCTGAGTGTAAATGGATGCAGCATGCAGCCGACTCTTACTCTCTCTTTTGGTTTTGTGTGAGAGAGAACACACACACACACACACACACACACACACACACACACACACACACACACACACACACATACAGTCCTGATGTAATCAGGTCAGTTCGGCGCAGGAGACCACTGGCCTGACAGAGTAAAGCAGTGAAAAATGGCAAAGGAATAAAGAACAATGAAAACACAATCAGGAAAAAGTGGCTATCACAAGACTGGAGTGAGCCACTGCTCATTAATACAGGGCAGCGGAGAGCAGGGCGAGAAATGGAGCAATGGCGGGAGGAAAAAAAGTCAGGTCGGGAAGAAGGAGACTCCTCAGGGATAGCTTGGTGGCACTGCACTGAAACAATAGTCTGCCTCTATTTCCTAGGAAAGTATTCTTTAGTTAGGGCACAGTCAAGTAACATCTAGGAGTTCTCTTCGTGCACGCAGACTTCAAAGTTGGCTAGAAAAAGTGAACAAACACACACAACACTCATGACTCCCTGAAAAAGAAAAACATGAAAAGGCACCGGAACAGAGAAATACAGCAAAGCACAGAGAAACATCGACTAAATACAGCATAGAGGAGAACAATAGCGTCGTTAAAAACGGCTGAGATCAAATCAGAAAACCAAGAAATAAGAAATGCCTGAAATGCATATTCATAAAGTGCACATGTGCAGGTGTGAGTAGGGCTGATGCAACCACGTTGAAAGGTGGAGATTTGAAGCTCTTGAAATGGAGTGCATTTTTTCCAGCCCACACTTTAATCAGAGAGGAGAGCACTTCCAACTCATCACACACTCACTCGGATAGCAGTGTGTGGAGAGGGAGAATGAATGTAAAACTGAACAGTGAGGGGAAAGCGAGAAAGAGAGAGAGAGAGAGAGAGAGAGAGAGAGAGAGAGAGAGATTCGTGCTCGACACAGCTATGAAGTTAAGCACTTGAAGATTATGATTGGGGAAACTGTTCAGCTGTCTTTCCGAGGAAGAGGGAATGTATTGTGATGGAAGAGAGACAGGCTGCAAGACTGAGGGTGCGATTGTAGAGCTCAAGGTGAGTGATGGTCTGTTTGACTAAATGCTAGAACAACACTATACTCTTCAATGTGTGATGTGTGTCAAGATCTGGAGATGGTTTATAAGAAGGTTTTCGAACCTGTGTCAACAGTATGGGATTATGTCAAGCTGACTGTACAAACATACCTCTGTTCTTCTCATGCAGAAGTTCCAAACCTGCAACTAAAGGAATGAAATATCCAAAGAGACGTGTGGATGAGAAGGATGAAAGAGCATGCGGCCTTGTGTTGTGTGTGAGAAAGAGTGAGAAGGTGAAAGAGAGAGAGAGAGAGAGAGAGAGAGAGAGAGAGAGAGCGCTTCCTCGGTAGCTTCGCCGAAACGTTGTGTGAGTATGAGAGTGTCAGAGAGCAGAAATCATGAACTGAAGGACATGTGCTGGTCTGTCAGAGAAGTCCAAGACTATAAATTAGTTAGAACATGAGACGGCTTTTTGAAAGTTCACTCTCTAAACTCTAACGTGTCATCTCTGTGTCATTCGTTCCCACCTAAATGCTGCCCCGTTGAGTGCTTGAACCACAGACCTGCTGCTCCAGAGACTGTGTTGCTTACCTCTGCCTCCAGAGGGCCCTGTGGTATCATCATTGGTGCCAGGCATGCCTGCTGTGCCCAATCCGTGGCTCAACACGGGAGCTTCCACGGGCTTCAGCTGCCAGGTCAACCCCAACAGATTTAAAGCTGCGAGGATGAGCGAAAGAACAGAGCAAAAAGAAAAGGAAAGAAAAGTGTCAGTGAAAACAGGACTGAGGACCAAACGTGTACCCCAGGGGTGTCAGACACCAGTCCTGAAGGGTTGCAGCACTGCAGACGTGAGCTTTCTTTCTACCTCATTTAACACACTTTGAGTCAACTCATAAGCTAATTCCCACGGCTTTCACGGTCTGAATTTACTGTGTTAGAAGGCAAATACAAATCTCTATAGGACTCATGCCCTCCAGGATGTGAGTTCGATACGCCTGGTCTGCATCAGTAGTTCTGGTGAGCGTTTCATTCAAAAGGCAAGATAAAAAGAAAGCAACATGTTGGGATATGAATCAGATCTCAACAGAGACTGGATGACAAACACATGCGATGGTTGAATGATTTCTTGACAGAAACGTTTGATTATACATTTAGTGGGACTAATGGGACTCCTTTAGTCTCTGTTTGGATTGAAACGCAACTGCTAACTACATCTCCTACTATTTCAATTCTCCCAGTACAGTCCTAGCTTTTGTATGTTTTCAAAAATTCTTATCCATCAGGGTGGCAGAGGAAACTGGAGCCAATCCCAGTCGACTTCAGACGAGAGGCGGGATACACCCTGGACAGGTGGCCGATCTGTCGCAGGGCTAACACAGAGACGTACAACCATTCACACTCACATTCACACCGGTGGGCAAGTCAGAGTATCCAACTGACCTAATCTGCATGTCTTTGGACTGTGGGAGGAAACTGACGCATGAAAACCCACGCAGACATGAGGAGAAGATGCAAACTCCACACAGTAAGGTCCTAGTTGACCGCAAAGTCCGAGCCCAGAACCTTCTTGCTGTGAGGCGGCAGTGTTAACCACTACACCACCATGACACTCCATATTTTCCAGCACAATCTTTCTCATTAGCTGTATGACTGACCACTCAACACTTTACATCTTTTCTCAAAATGTACTTATATATATACACACTACCGTTCAAAAGTTTGGGGTCACTTTGAAATGTCCTTATTTTTGAAAGAAAAGCACTGTTCTTTTCAATGAAGATCACTTTAAACTAATCAGAAATCCACTCTATACATTGCTAATGTGGTAAATGACTATTCTAGCTGCAAATGTCTGGTTTTTGGTGCAATATCTCCATAGGTGTATAGAGGCCCATTTCCAGCAACTCTCACTCCAGTGTTCTAATGGTACAATGTGTTTGCTCATTGCCTCAGAAGGCTAATGGATGATTAGAAAACCCTTGTACAATCATGTTAGCACAGCTGAAAACAGTTGAGCTCTTTAGAGAAGCTATAAAACTGACCTTCCTTTGAGCAGATTGAGTTTCTGGAGCATCACATTTGTGGGGTCGATTAAATGCTCAAAATGGCCAGAAAAATGTCTTGACTATATTTTCTATTCATTTTACAACTTATGGTGGGAAATAAAAGTGTGACTTTTCATGGAAAACACAAAATTGTCTGGGTGACCCCAAACTTTTGAATGGTAGTGGGTCCGTCTCAGAAACTGGTCTCTCATTTGGGACATTATGGTCAAAAAATAAATTTTCTAATTTTACTATTTTTTTTGCATTTACTCCACTCAATGTTTCTTTTGTCATGTTTAATAAGAATAAAGATAGTATCTTGCTTTATCTGGCCTCCACTGGGGAAATTTTTTTTTATTACAATTCAAATGCTTTTGTAAAATTGATTTACATATAAAATAACTACATCATGAGGAATTAAAGCCCCTCCTTCACAGAGGAGTGAAAATATTGAATAAATTTCCTCTTTTTGATTGCTTGGGTTAAAAATGCCAAGTTATGATGACTGAATTGATTAATCACTTAAATATGAATAATAGGATACATTTTGGGTATTTGATATGGCGAAATAGGACACAATGGAAAAATCAAGAACACACTGGAAAGGTGAGAATAACGGCGGGGGTAAAAGAACAGCGACTGTACTGGCTGAAGGTCGCGCGGGTCTCTGCTGCGGCGCACAAGCAACGGGACATCACTACCGCACCGGACGGAGCGCGAGGCGGGGGCGGGGCAAAATGACTGGCCGTAGATTCTATCAAAAGTTTGATCTAAATTGACCATGGTTGCAAAATATTGGCCAAAAATACGCAAACACTACGAAATATGAAAGTAAGATGAAAAAGAAACATTCTATTGCCTTATACTGCAAGACTAGAACAAAATAAAACTGTCAAAACTCACCTTTTCAGTGATAACGTCCGAACAGATCACTTGCGTAACAGAAAGACCGCAAATGGAAGCACGATCAACTTCTAACTGTTGGAGTGGAAAATTCCATTCTACACATGCAAATTGTTAATGTGTGTCCTTCCCCGCACACAAATAACACGCTACGGTAAAAAACAGACCACAACTCATTTTATAGCTCAGAAATTCATACAAGACCAGCTACCATCGTAACATATTCTGTAAGAAACATATTCTGTACTTAACTTTCAGCTTTCGTTTTAAAAAACAAAAATCGCAGATTTATAACTAAATTTTTATATGGCGCAGTGATTTTAAGTTACTACTTTTGGTGACGTAGTGACCTTGACCCTGAGGCTTTCCGTTTAGATCAAAACACACGATCGTACTGGTTTTGGGTATGCGGAAAATGGAGTTACAACGGTGATCAAATATTTTGCATGATGTTTTATTACGTTATGATTATTCTGTGAGCGCAGCAATCCTTAGGTGTATAAAGTTACAATTTAAAATACAATTAATGATAACTGTAGACTTTTCAGTGGACTACAACCTTTTTAAGGGAATGCGATGTCGTCAACCATTTATCATGTCCCAGATCAAGCCGCCATTTTTCCACAAATTTTTGCCAAATTCTGAATATTCACATCAAAGATTTATCACTGCAAAAAGTAAAATCTAACAAAGATTAAATATCTTAAATCAAGACAAACTATGCTTGTTATTTGTCTGCCAACATAATTCTCCTTTCCAGGCAGGTTTTGTGTAAGAGTATTTCACTTACTTTAAGCATTTTTCCCTCAATTATCTTAATAAGGTATTATAACTTGTTATTGAGATTTTATTACTGGTTATGAGTAAGTTCTGTCTTAAAATGAGAATTACCATAATTTCATCGGTGTTATATTAACCATGACAAGTTTGTCAAAGTCAGAATTTCTTATTTCAAGCATCTTACCCTTTCTTTTAATCTCTTAACACAAAACAGATAACTAAATGAAATGAATTGTTGTATTGTCAATCTGGCAACAAAAATAGGCAACAAAATAGATTGGTTTGTTTTGATTTTGATTTATTTGGCGGTCTCAGTTGGTATAAACACTTACTTAAACAGAGCACACTGTTGGTTGGGAGACAAAGTATCCAGCATGTTAAAGTGAGTAGTACAAATCTACTTGTTTTTAGTATAAATACACTAGTTTTAAGACATCTGTGGGGTTTCTAAAGCTAGATATAGTTACTTGTTTTTAAAAATCTTGCCAAGTCAAATTTTCTTGTTCTGTTGGCAGATAATTTTGCTTATTTTAAGTAAAATATTCCTCATTTTATTACTTCTTTTCTTGTTTTTGTAAGCCGGGTTTTTGCAGTGTAGTTTTATCTGTATTATTTCTTTCATCATTTTATTTCAAATTAAAACCAACATCACCATTCAAAACCGTATAGTTTATTGACTGTGAGTATATTTAGTGGGGTACCCCCACAGTACCCAGTTTCTGAGATCATCTCATCTCATTATCTCTAGCCGCTTTATCCCGTTCTACAGGGTCGCAGGCAAGCTGGAGCCTATCCCAGCTGGCTACGGGTGAAAGGCGGGGTACACCCTGGACAAGTCGCCAGGTCATCACAGGGCTGACACATAGACACAGACAACCATTCACACTCACATTCACACCTACGGTCAATTTAGAGTCACCAGTTAACCTAACCTGCATGTCTTTGGACTGTGGGGAAACCGGAGCACCCGGAGGAAACCCACGCGGACACGGGGAGAACATGCAAACTCCGCACAGAAAGGCCCTCGCCAGCCACGGGGCTCGAACCCGGACCTTCTTGCTGTGAGGCGACAGCGCTAACCACTACACCACCGTGCCGCCCCATATATATATATATATATATATATATATATATATATCATCTCATCTCATTATCTCTAGCCGCTTTATCCTGTTCTACAGGGTCGCAGGCAAGCTGGAGCCTATCCCAGCTGACTACGGGCGAAGGGCGGGGTACACCCTGGACAAGTCGCCAGGTCATCACAGGGCTGACACATAGACACAGACAACCATTCACACTCACATTCACACCTACGGTCAATTTAGAGTCACCAGTTAACCTAACCTGCATGTCTTTGGACTGTGGGGAAACCGGAGCACCCGGAGGAAACCCACGCGGACACGGGGAGAACATGCAAACTCCGCACAGAAAGGCCCTCGCCAGCCACGGGGCTCGAACCCGGACCTTCTTGCTGTGAGGCGACAGCGCTAACCACTACACCACCGTGCCGCCCCATATATATATATATATATATATATATATATAAAAGTTTCCAAGGATTTGGAAAATATTCATATTTCTGAGGTTGGCACCTGTAGCCTGGGCAATGGAGGAAGCTATCTCGAACACATCCAATCCTCAACCATTTCAAAATCTTTGCAAATCTGTCTCTGTAAGGAGAATGACAATTATGACTCTCCGCTCTGTATTATTTTCCGCTTGCAGATGTTGGGAAAATAGATGGTAATTGGCACTTTTCTCAAAATGCCTCAACGCTTATTTTTTCTGGATGAAATCAGGGACCGGTAGGAGGCAGAAAAGCAGAGAAAGAGAAAGAGAGAGAGAGAGAGAGAGAGAGAAGAGCAAAACAACAACCAAAGCTAAAAAGAAACAAAGTATCTGAAAGACGGGAGATAAAAATAGACTTCCTCACACAACAAGAAACTTGAAGACACCTCTTTTTGTGTAAGAGCTGACACCATTTTGAGTACGCAATAAGCGACAGGCAAAAATAAAGCAGCTTCTCTTTCTTCTCTTTCCTTCATTACTCACTCTGAAGCCATTTGATTTGTTTGAGGCCCGAGTTCAGGCAGCAGCTCCGCATCTCCTCAGCTTCTTCTTTCAACTGCTGCCAAGTAACTTTCGCAGAAAGGCACGGAAAGACAAAGCTAACTTCCCTAAATGGACCACAGAAAGTAGACACACCACCGGGCTGATTGTGGGTCTTTGGTTTGAATTTCTGTCGCCAGCTCCTCCTCTTTAATTAGAGCAGACTTGCTTCTGAGAAAATGTCCTTCGGCATCACTATCTCCTTCACTGGTGACATCATGGAAAAAAAAAAAACGAAAAACCACATGAGCAACAGAAACCGTAATGAAAATTTCACTGACGAATGTAATGGAATGTGTGATGCCCAGTGGAAATGCAGGGATGCTCTGCCAACGCTGCCACACTTAGACCTACTGTATGACGTTTACACTGACAGATCTCTGCAGAATAACGGCAACTTTGATCGCGACTGGGTTAGTAGAGTAAGGTGAAAGATTAAACTATTTTCTTGTGAACCGTTTTTTTTCCCTCCGATTTGCTCAGTCTCACACACACACATACAAATGCACACACAAATCTTCCCCGCAGTGATGGCGAGGATAGCAAGCTGTGTGTTAATGACTCCCGCCCCTTTGCTCACCTTCATTCTGCTTGCCTATCACACCTAAATCTCGTCCCAGAAAATCAATTTTCTCTCTTGTCAAATTCCATCTCCCCTCTGTCTGTGCGTCGGAGAGAACAGGGCCCCCCTCTCCGTCTCGCTCAGCTGAAGGAAAGAGCTGACACACATAGAGAGTGTGCAGATATACTGCACTCGCTTTTAGCTTCTCACTTCTCTCTTGTTCTGTCTCTCGTTTCACTGATGCACTTTTCCTCTCTTTCTCTCCCCTTCTTTTTTTCCGTCTCTGTCTCTTCCTGTATCGCTCCATCATGCTGCAGTTCTGCTGAAGATTGCAGATACAGGTTAAATGGAAATTATACCATCAGTGGGTGAATTTGGAAATGAATCAGTTATACACAAAGAGCAGCATCCGTGGCGGCAGAAAGAGATCAGACACAGACGGATTAACTGCAGTTTAGACACTTTGGCTCTCTGTGCTTAGCTAATATATATATATATATATATATATATATATATATATATATATATATATATATATATATATATATGTGTGTGTGTGTGTGTGTGTGTGTGTGTGTGCGTGCCCTTGCTATGTCAATAGATGGCAGTATAGAGTTGAAGCCACACTGGAGAATGCAACAGGCGATTGTGAAAATAGTGGGTGAGTGAAAATTATGAATAGAGAAAGAGAAAGCGAGGAAAAGATCATTTGAGGGACCCTTGTGTCATGCTATACTGCACACACCCTCTCTCTCTCTCTCTCTCTCTCACACACACACACACACACACACACACTTTAAGATAATCCTGAACATATTCCATGGCACGTCTTAACTATAAAATGTATCCCACTTAAAAATTGCACATTTTATGTAATCCTCATGTATAATTCAGTGTGTATAGTGTATGTGTGTGTGTGTTAGATGATACAGCAGCAGATGGGAGAGTTTACGAGTGTTGACTGCGAGCCGAATCCTGCGGTTTACCAAGCACACTCGCCATCAAGGGTGTGAGAGGGAGAAACGGATATGCCGTGCGTGAGTGTGTGTGTGTATCTTGGCCGCATTGCTATATGACATTGCCATGGCAGGTGTTTGCATCTGGAGTGTTCCAGAAAGACCTAGGCTGGATGGATGGCAATCTGGCAGACTTTCCGCAAGGTTAGAGAGAGAGAGAGAGAGAGAGCGAGAGAGAGAGATCGATGTGGAAAGTGATAGAGAGAGAAGGAGATAGAGCTGTTTTGGTATTCTGTGGTTTAATACACATGAGATGACAGAGAGGGCTGCTTCCTGGAGAAGGCAGTCATAATTTAGGAAAAGGGAGACCCAAAGGATCCTGTTGGCTATACCAGAGGGGTTTGGTTATTTATATATGTGTGTATGAGAGAGAGAGAGAGAGAGAGAGAGAGAGAGAGAGAGAGAGAGAGAGAGAGAGAGAGAGAATATGTGCATACTGAGTGTTTAGAAAGTGCCCATCTGTGATTGAACTGCACCTGTCATCATCGGTTAGACCCCTATGTCCAGATCATGTATCCACCAAAATGCAAACACACCCAGGTGGCTGGTGGCTAATAGTAGAACAAGCCCATATGCCTGCGTCCAGTGCTGTTGTTGACAGTCTGTGTCTATGCTGATGAGAGAAAATCATGTGCTCGAGGATCCCAGGGTCCAACTCCACACTGAGCAGGAGCTAAAAATAATAGCACAGAGAGCCAAAGCTGGCCTTGCACTCTGCCACACACATACACGTGCACATGCTGAAAGCGTCAGGAGGCTCTCCTACTCTACCAACACCAGCTGGATGCATTGCGGAGAGTTAAGCACAACGTGTCCACAGTAAACACAACAGTCAGACAGGCGAAAACACAAATCCTTCAAAGTGCATTCAGGATTCAGTGCTTAAACGAAGTATTGGTGACCTGCGATAGACCACGACAACAGAGGCTACTGAAGCTGGACGAATGAATTCATATTTTGTACTGCCATGCATTTGAATTCCAATAAGCTTGTTTTGTTACTTATGTTGAATGTTTCGGATTCATTCTTACTGATTTACATACAGGTACGCCATTTATTTGTTTTAAATCCAGCCGTCTAATTCGCAGCGAGACTGAATTGAAAAAATCTGTTCACTAAATACGCTCACTACATCGAGTATACGGTAATAATTAACAGTTATTCCACAAAATCGAGTCGTACATGAGCTGATAGCCGATGAGGCACGTAGCGACGAGTCAGCTGTAAGCCATGTACGATGAGATTGAGTGGAATAACTGTTTTATTCTATCCACATTCACTGGATTTTGAAAAACAGACTATTTAAAAAAAAATTAGCAAATTCAATAAATAAAAACCTTTATACAAAACGTCTGACAAAATCATTTCCGCTTAGAATGTAAACAAAACGGCAAAATGACAGTAGCAATTTGTGAAAAATGCTAGAATAATAATTCTTGAAAAATAAAAAAAAAAGCTACGTTCTTACCAGGAAATACTTTCATTCTATATTTTATTGCTTTTTTGTATATTTTAGGGTTTTATTTTCAAGCAGAGTTTTTATTTCGTTCTCGGTTGGTTCAGCAACACGCTCCGCCATTTTCTTCTTCTTCTTTAGGTTTTTTTTTTTTTGGCGGTGAACTTAAAGGTGCATTACCGCCACTGACTGAGCTGGAGTGTGGAACAGGAGATATTGAGGGTGGGGTGGGACGGGAACTATATTCTTTTAGTTATTTCTGTTTCTTTTAAATACTTGATAACAAAGTGATATATCTGACTTGATGCGTCCCGCCATTTTGTTTTTCTCTACTCATGGTATATGAGCTGATATCCTAGTAGTAGAGTAGCCAATCAGAGCGCGATTGCTCATATCCAGTGAATGCGGATAGAATAAAATGTATATAGCTATTCCAACACTATTTGAGATTCATCACATGATGAGTGACTCCAATAACGGACTCCTTATCACAATTACAATTAAAAGTTTAATTGTTTAATTAAATCGATGAGCTGAACAGTTAGAATTTGCTAAAATCTATCCATCATTCAAATGTGGAGAAATAGAGTATGCCATAAATGACGTGTATTTATTTAATCTCCATTTTTACACATGAAGCAGCATGAGCCATTTGGCTGTTGCGAAGTGCAGACGGGAGGACACATGACTTCAGAGGCTATTCCGGGAACACTGGGCACGAGGCGGGAATACATCCGGAACGGGATGCCAGTCTATCGCAGGGCAACATGCATGCACACACACACATTCACACACTCATTTAGTTCACCTCCAGGCATGTTTAAGGGACATGGGAGGAAACCAGGGACCCTGGAAAAAAAAAATCTACATAAACATGTGAAACTCGAGCTCCAGAAGATTGGACCAGGAAGCCTGAAGGTGTGAGGAGGCAGCGCTACCTTCAGTGATAAGAAAAATTAGAAAAGTTTAAAAATTCAAATCTCAAACAGTGAAATTATTTCTGAAATCCCTACAACACACCCTGCTGTCCTTAACTGATCAGGCATCAGCTGGAAATCAAGAACGTTCTCCGTTGCTGTAATCGTTGACGGATTTACAGTTAGAGATATTATTGTAGGAAAAGGAATAAGAACATTCTATTAACATTAAAAAAAAAATTAATAATAATATGTGAACAGAGAAGCTTGGATGCTTGCACACCATCACCATCACCAGTTCCTCAATCTGTTCTCATATCCACTCATACACACATTGTTGCAGATATGTCAGAAGATTTAGCCCCCTGTCATATGTGTTGAATGTGAGCATATATATCCTATCATTAAAAAAAAAAAAAAAAAATCACATAATGTGCTCATGTCCCAGGAGATCGCGAACGGGAATATGAGTTTTGGCAAGCGCTTGCAATATGCATACATATCCATTATTCATAAAACACATCATCTCTTCCATCGCTGTCTCAAGCTGTCTCACACAGAGCACACACTAACAGGTTTTCACTTCTACACCTGTGGTACACTCAGCATGCTTCTGTGAATTCTAGTGTGTGTGTGTGTGTGTGTGTGTGTGTGTGTGTGTGTGTGTGTGTGTGTGTGTGTGTGTGTGTGTATGTGAGTTAGAGAGAGAAAGAAGGAATGCGTAATTGCTTCCGTTTTTTTGTATGTGTACACATATCAAGCTCCACGGGTCCTGTTTTGTGTTTGCTGCCTTATGTGTCTCTATTTCTGTAAGTAAGTGTTCTGTGCAGCAAATGATCTGCCCAAGTTGTGTAGGTATGTGAGTGGGAGGAAAAAAAAAATCTGTTTGACTGGGGTGTGTGTGTGTGTGTGTACCACAGATGAAGGACAGTGTTGGGTCGTCCTTCTCTATCACCGAAACCAGGACATCCCATCCATTCCTCTCCTCCTCACTCCACCCATCACGCTGTTACAGTAGCGTAATTGGAGCAGGAAAAAGACCTTCGCAGTACTTACAAGGTAATTTTCCCTTACCTTATTTTCGCAATCTCCCTTGGCCTTCCTAATATATGCATATTAACTGTTCTAATTTACCACTAAATTAACAAGACTGACCTCAATTACGCCAATAAATGTAAGCTGAGACTCGCAGGATAGTGTGCGTAACCCGTTTACAAGTCTTGGCACAAAAAAAAAAAGGAAAGAAAGAAATTTGCTCATTTAATCCATTGCCTCTCCACAAAGGACTCACGTTTAATCAAGCGCTCTCACGCCTTCTCTCATCGTCCCAAAGAGGCGCCGCTGTTTGGCACAAACAAACAGTCCTGCTTCTGTGGCTATTAGCATCTCCCAAACTGTCAAACTGAAAGCGAACGTTTTGATGACTGCTGGTTGAGTGTGTGTCACTTTCACGTGGTGAGATACAGGCTATAGGAAGCTGAACGCCTAAGAGGGAGGTGGCTCATCAGGGCGAAACTTGGACGGGAATAGCATTTTTGGTGTGTGTGTGTGTGTGTGTGAAAAAGGGCAAGCAGATTCATCATAAATGAAGAGCCTAGACATAGAGCTTTGAAGTTTGCTTCTTGCAAAGCTTGGGAAAGACCCAGGGGTACTGTGTATTTGAGTCGGAGTGTGTGTGTGTAAGTCCTGGCCAGTGCCCCTAGGGAGAGGAGCAGCTTCAAATGCACAGTTAATGAGAGAAGCAATCAGTAGCATCCTAACCCATCACCGCTGCAGCCGTAACACACACTCTCCTCCTGTGCCTCCGGGGAAGAGAGCAGCCTAATGATGAAACCAAAACCTCATTGACTGTAATTCAAAGGTTAGAGCAATTGTCCTTTGACTCTGTTAGCAACACACACACATGTGAACGCTGCAGATGAATGCCACATGCCTGACTTTCTTGTGCTCATGCAAGAACCTGTCACAATTTTTTCGACGTGGATAAACAGGCATGTGTGACAGACTCTGGTAGCTACGAGAAGCCATTTGTATTGCCGTACATCACTGCCGGTTGATTGGTCTCTGGCACACACACACACACACACACACACACACACACACACACACACACACACGTACCTTATTTCCAGCTTAGATTGAGAGACAGGGAGTAGGGTCTATATTACTCTGTGTGTGTGTGTGTGTGTGTGTGTGTGTCTACCTCATGGCTCATCTATTCACATTAGTGACAGGAAATGAGAGGCAGCTGAAATCCTGAGCTAGATCAATGCTACAGTCAGACAGCAGCGTCCGTGCCGTCTGCCTTTATTATCAGGTCCTAACTCATCACTCTGTCGCTCATCACCCTCTCCGAATAACAGGCTAAGGCATAAATAATTCTCTCTCGATTTAACACAGAATAAACACCAAACCAGATTCTGGGATTTACATCTAGATTATTTAAGGCTGCTTTTTTAACAGTGATATATCCATCCATCCATCCATTATCTCTAGCCGCTTTATCCTGTTCTACAGGGTCGCAGGCAAGCTGGAGCCTATCCCAGCTGACTATGGGCGAGAGGCGGGGTACACCCTGGACAAGTCGCCAGGTCATCACAGGGCTGACACATAGAGATAAACAATTCACACCTACGGTCAATTTAGAGTCACCAGTTAACCTAACCTGCATGTCTTTGGACTGTGGGGGAAACCAGAGCACCCGGAGGAAACCCACGCGGACACGGGGAGAACATGCAAACTCCATACAGAAAGGCCCTCGCCGGCCGCAAACCCAGAACCTTCTTGCTGTGAGATGACAGCGCTAAAGCTTAGGTCACAACCGGACGTACGATTTTTTGGCTGTACGATTTTTGGCGTTTCCCAAATCACTGCGGTTTTTTTTTGTTCGTGGAGAAAGACGCACGTTGGCCGTAAGTTTGTCTTGCAACCTGAAAAAAAACGTAAGCGCCCGTAGAGTTTGTTTGACATGACAAAGAACCTCTGCGGCCAGTCTACGGCTCGAAAATCAGCACGTCACACGTGCGCCCTCCGTGCGTTTCACGCGCGCCCTCCGTGCGTTTCTTGCGTTTTTTGCACGTAGACCGGCCGTAGGAGCACGTACGGCCGGTTGTGACCGAGGCATAACCACTACACCACCGTGCCACCCCAACAATGATATACTGTAGAAATAAAATTGAATTCAGTCAAATAAAATTTATTGTGCGTAATATCGCTTGTATACTAGATAGCGATTAGGTTGAAAATGCCGGATAAAACTCTGTGTGTGTGTGTGTGTGTGTGTGTGTGTGTGTGTGTGTGTGTGTGTGTGTCTTCAATAAATAACAGTTATAAAGCATGAAAGTCTGTTGCTGTGTGTAATGAATGTACACTTGTGGATTTAGAGGTCTCAGCTCTCTTTGTAGTCTTAGTGATGCTCTTTGAATGTCTTCTGCTCTCACGAGTTCCACACATATTTATTGACGCTGGAGAAAAATACGTTCTGACAGTTGTTTTGTAAAACAAAACAAAACAAAAAATACCGTGCGACCTGAAGTAGGTGTAGATCATTGGGAGAAACAGAATATCTGCGACTGGTTATGTGAACGTAATAGATTGTTATCAATCTTGCAAAATGTTGCACCAGACAAGCAAACTCAGATTTAGATAGACAGGTAGACTGACAGGCAAGCGGATAGACAAAGCAGACCGACTGACACATACAAACACCAATGCTGTACAAATCCGGAGCCAGGGCGCGAAGCATGATTGATTGGGACCGTCACCGGATCGGAAGAAGCTAAATTTCATCACTGAATATTAACAGATTGTGGCAGGTGAGTCAGAAATCGATGTTCCGGCCTCTGAAAGACTCATTAATTCTTTACAATGAGCTGCTCAGGTAATCTTTAGTGGGGGCTTTGAACCGGGAGGTGTCATTTCGCATGGGCCCTTGATCTGAAGGAAGTCACCGGGAAGTCGATGACAGACAGGAGGGGAGGAGAAAAAGATCAAAAAGCTTCTCTTCAGAGATGACACTCTCTGGTTTTGTTTCAGAGGAAGAGGTGGCGAGAGAGATGTCTAAAAATGGACATGCAACGAGCCAGCCAGAGCATCAGGGAGGTCTTTACCTAAAGCTCATATACTGTAGCTGGGAACCTTGGATCAGCAGAAGTACTACGAGACACATCAGTCATATCCGACAAGGAGGGGCGAGAGAGAGAGAGAGAGAGAGAGAGAGAGGGGGGAAGAAAAAAATAGGGAATGGCTGCATCCTTCCTAGTCCCTTTAGGGAAACAGGGATGTAATTTGAGTGCACTATCGTCCTTCCCTGGCCTGTTGTGTCTCTCCTGTTATTTCGTCCTTGACTCCTCTTGCCCTGCTGCATCTGTTACTAGTGACCTGCTTAACAAGTGATATTGAAACAAACACACTATACACAACATATGCTTCCTGTTTCATATGCACCATATGCTAATCTCTCTCTCCCTCTCTCTCTCTCTTTTTCTGGCTTTTAGTGCATTTATGAAATGGCATCCTACTCTTGGGGTCAGTCCGCCAATTTGGCACACAAACTTCTCACACACTCTTCGCACGTTCCTTTTTGAATGAAATAGAAAGCGCGTTCTAAAGCTGCTTTGGTATTTGAAGTAGTTTTGTTCTCCGCAACCAGCTTGTGTTTTACGTTTAAAGGAGAACTGAAGGCTAATTTTTCATTATCAAAATTCTATTTATCTCGTTTTATAAAATGTAGGAATGCATTTCTGACAGCTATTTTGTCACTGCTATAGCAAGTTACGAGAATACCGCGAGTTGGCCTAGTGGTTAGCGTGTCCGCCTCTCGATCGGGAGATCGCGAGTTCTACTCACGGTCGGGTCATACCAAAAATGGTACCTACTGCCGTCTGGCAAGGCACGCTGCAATACAGATGCGAGTGGTTAGTCAAACTCTCGCGGTTACCAGAGGACTAGTAACCTCCACTGTAACCCTAGCTATGTAATAGGCGAGAGGCCGAGGGCTATGGAAACGGAGATCGGCGCCGCCCTATGCGCCACATGGTGTGGGAAGGACTTTGACTTTGATAGCAAGTTACGAGTGTTTGAAAAATGCTCTGTAATATAATCAGTCCGTATGTCAAAGCAATGGCCGTAAACGAGATTCGCTGAGGCCTGCGCGAGACATTGTAGGACGGAAGTAAAACGTACAGCGGAAATCAAAGTGACTAACATCTGCCAACGTTGTCAAAAGACGCGTGCGCCCTCCTTCGAATGTGGATGTAATCAAGCCGGAAGTTTTCCCTGTGTCCGAAATCGCTCCCTACTCACTATATAGGGCACTATACTTTGTAGCGCTATCCGAAACCTTAGTGAGGATTACTGTATGTGGGAAATGCGCTCAGTATAATATGTATTTATCACAAAAACACATGCATGTATTTATTATTTTGAAAACCCACCAGCCGCCTGATCTGGCATGCTTTAATTGTGTGACAGTAATGACATAAATACCAGCGCGACGGACTCGTCCTTATCCTGTCGTCTTTCCAACTCTTCTCTACTCCACGTTGGTTCGAAGTCGTATGGAATAATCTCCATCACTGATGAAGCTGGCAGAGCTCGAAATTAATCTAAATTGGAATGATATGGCGATCTGGCCGCTGTGTAAACGGTTTTCAAAATGGCGGCACCGACACTCCACGTTTGAAGTCTCGCACAAGTCTCGTGAAGACCGCGCGGATAAGCGACGCCTGCCGTGGACCAAACGAACTACGTTCAACATGGCTAAAAACCGAAAAGGCTGATAAGTGTAATATAATATGCCAATACGAGTCACGATATAAGGTTAATAAAACCGAAAACGTAATTGAATAACATGATAATTAAGAAATAAAGCAAGTTTAAAAATGCCTTCAGTTCCCCTTTTAATTCTACAGAAAGCAGCCAAAAGGCAGGTGAAATGTGGCTGCTTTTAAAAAACAGTCACAGTGAAGTGCTTCCAAAGGTGAAAAAAAAAAAAAATTCAGAAGTACAAAGTGATGTCAAGTGCTATTTTTTTAAAACCTCCAGACCGATCAGGCCACAAGTTTGGGTGCAAGCCAAAGAAAAAAATGTTGGACAGAGAGCCAGGAAAAACTCGTCTTCTTAGTGAGTGAATATAAAGACATACTAAATCGAAAATATTTCATTGCCAGTATTAGCAGTATTCCAAAACTGCAATTAAACTGAAGTGATCGATCCGACGGGACCCATAGTTTTGGGATGTTCAGCACATGATGATGTCCCACTTCAACTTTGGAGGCATTCAGTCATATCAGCAGACAAGCAGCTCCTCAGTTCTCTTCATTTTCTGCCACAGAAACTACAACAAATTCAAACAACCTCCTTATCACAACAGTTTAATCAACCCTGTTTTATCTTTTAGAAAGAATATACAGTACATTCAAATAATATCTATAAAATAATACATCTAATCTACAGTGGGTGGTGTAGTGGTTAGCGCTGTCGCCTCACAGCAAGAAGGTCCTGGGTTCGAGCCCAGTGACCGGCGAGGGCCTTTCTGTGCGGAGTTTACATGTTCTCCCCGTGTCCGCGTGGGTTTCCTCCGGGTGCTCCGGTTTCCACCACAGTCCAAAGACATCCAGGTTAGGCTAATTGCTGGCCCAAAATTGACCGTAGGTGTGAATTGTTGTTTGACTTGTCCAGGGTGTACCCCGCCTCTCACCCATAGTCAGCTGAGATAGGCTCCAGCTTGCCTGCGACCCTGCACAGGATAAGTGGTTATGGATAATGGAAGGATCTAACCTACAGTACCAGTCAAAAGTTTGGACACACTTTCTAATTCAGTGGTTTTTCTTTCTCATCTCATCTCATTATCTCTAGCCGCTTTATCCTGTTCTACAGGGTCGCAGGCAAGCCGGAGCCTATCCCAGCTGACTACGGGCGAAAGGCGGGGTACACCCTGGACAAGTCGCCAGGTCATCACAGGGCTGACACATAGACACAGACAACCATTCACACTCACATTCACACCTACGGTCAATTTAGAGTCACCAGTTAACCTAACCTGCATGTCTTTGGACTGTGGGGGAAACCGGAGCACCCGGAGGAAACCCACGCGGACACGGGGAGAACATGCAAACTCCGCACAGAAAGGCCCTCGCCGGCCACGGGGCTCGAACCCGGACCTTCTTGCTGTGAGGCGACAGCGCTAACCAGTACACCACCGTGCCGCCGGTTTTTCTTTATTTTTATTAATTAAAAGTCACTTCATGTCTTAAAGTAATGATGGATGTCGTTTCTCTTTACTTAGTTGAGTGTTTCTTGACATAATATGGATGACTACAGTTGTGGAATAGGGCTATTTACTGTGTTTTTATTATTATTTACTGTTTGACCTCAAACGCATTAAGAAGGCAAGAAACTGCACTAATTAACTTTTGACGAGGTACCTGTTAATTGAAAAGCGTTCCAGGTGACTACCTCCTGAAGCTGGTTAAGATAACGCTATTAGTGTACAAATGGTGGGTACTTTAAAGAATCTAAAATCTCCAATCTTTTTAACCCTTTTTTTGTTTACCACATAAATCCATATATGTTCCATATGTTATTTCATATTTCTGAGGTCTTCAGTATTTGTTGTACAATGTAGAAAATAGTCAAAATACAGAAAAACCTATGAGTGAGTAGGTGTGACCAAATTTTTGACTGTTACTGGATATAGAAAGGTTGACGTGAGCGTTGTTATGGTTATAGTGTGTGCTGTGCAAGTTGGGTTTTTTTTCTTCTTCTTTTTTTCCCTTTCCCATAGCAGCAGGTAAGGCCCCCTGGGCTAGCGCTATTTCTATATCAAGAAGACGCAAATGTGAAAGCACTCGAAGTCTGTTAGAAAAAATGTCACATAAGATTTACAACAAAGGCAATACATCCATGCTCAATTATTTAAGAATATATATATATATATATATATATATATATATATATATATATATATATATATATATATATATATATAAAACATTCTTAAATAATTGAGCATGGATGTATTGCCTTTGTTGTAAGTCCAAAAAATTAGACGTGGCATTATCCAGAGTGTTTTTTCTACATTGAGGAAGAAAATAAAATAAATAAATATACCAGCAAGCGGCCTAGTGGTTAGAGTGTCCACCTCTTGATCAGGAGATCGTGAGTTCTACTCATGGTCAGGTCATACCAAAGACTATCATAAAAATGGTGCCTACTGCCATCTGGCAAGACACGCTGCAATAAAGAGGCGAGTGGGGAGTCAAACTCTCGCTGTTACCAGAGGACTAGCCCCCCACTGTAACCCTCTGGGGTGTCCGTGACCCCCCCCCCCCCCTTTGTCGGACCATACATTTTTTTCAATAGCCGCATAAGAATATTAGAATAATTGCAGTGGGTGCTTTTCTAACATTTTTTTTTTAAACTAGATTGTCACCTCAGCTTCATTAGGGTTTCTATAACCTTGTATGGACTTCCTGTGGTTTGGGCGCAAAAACCCAGTTCTGTGCAAGCGCAACACGATCGCACTAGAAAGCACGGTCAAGCTGCCAGTGTAGCTACAGTCTTTTTAGTTGCGCATTACGAGTATTTCCTCTTGTGTTAATAATTCGCCATGTCAAAACAAGCGAAACTTTCCTCCTTCTTTCGACATGAAGAGAGGTAAGCAATTTATGATATTTTTTTTTCCAAAAAAGTTGCATTTTGTGACTTTGAAGCTAAATTTTAGTGCCGTTTCTAGAACACAGCATCAAGAAAACGTGGAAGAAACAGCAGTAATGGAAGAGCCGGTTTCTAAGCTACTTAAAACTAGCAATGGTAATTATTTTTTGTTACATAATGGACTCAGGCTGCCAGTCAGTGCGTGACCCCCCCCTTTGAAAAATCCTAGCTACGCCCCTGACCCTAGCTATGTAATATAGGTGAGAGGCCGAGGGCTACGAAACAGAGATCGGCACCGCCAAATGCACCGTGAATGTTGCGGGAAGGACTTTGATTTTATATATATATATATATATATCTCATCTCATTATCTCTAGCCGCTTTATCCTGTTCTACAGGGTCGCAGGCAAGCTGGAGCCTATCCCGGCTGACTACGGGTGAAAGGCGGGGTACACCCTGGACAAGTCGCCAGGTCATCACAGGGCTGACACATAGACACAGACAACCATTCACACTCACATTCACACCTACGGTCAATTTAGAGTCACCAGTTAACCTAACCTGCATGTCTTTGGACTGTGGGGGAAACCGGAGCACCCGGAGGAAACCCACGCAGACACGGAGAGAACATGCAAACTCCGCACAGAAAGGCCCTCACCGGCCACGGGGCTCGAACCCGGACCTTCTTGCTGTGAGGCGACAGCGCTAACCACTACACCACCGTGCCGCCCTTTTATATATATATATAAATTTTTTCTGAAGCTTTTTGACCAAAACACTTTTCTTCCTTGATGTAGAAAAAACACTTTGAATAATGCCATATCTAATTTATTGTATGTGTTCTTTAAAAAAGAAATGCACATGAAATTATGTACATATTTTCCAGTGATATCTCTTTAAAAATGAAGCCACAATTACACTTTTGCAAAAGTGTGGTGCTCCTGCTAATATTTCTTCTAAAAATTATAGGCTAATAAAATTTTAAGTGCATTCAGATTTGAATTGAAAAAGAAAGGAAAAAAAAAGACAGTCCTAGTTCCCTCAAGATGCTATAAAATTATGTGGTATTGGGGACTTGTGCCATGCTCTAATCAGTACTGAGCAGACAGGGTAAGTGGTGTAATAACACAGCCAAGCTGGGTGCATGGCATTATGGATAGAGGAGAAAAAGCAGCCTGGTGAGAAGGTTATGGAGTTACATCGAGTGCTCACGGAGTTCGAGATAAGTCATTGGTGGGCAGTGGAGAAAAGTGATGATGATGCTAAAAATATAGGGGGAAAGGATAGAGACAGGGAGTGCGAGAGAGAGAGAGAGAGAGAGAGAGAGAGAGAGAAGAAAAAGCAGGGCAGGAAAGAAAGAGCTTTCATGACACTCGCCACATGGCCTGTCTGTATTGATGTATGAGGAGCCACAATGTCCCAGCTTGCATAGAGGTGACACTGTATACACATACACACACACACCCACACACAGCTCAAGGGCACCAACACAGCAACACAGGCAGTAACAATGGTGGATAATTTATTATGCACCTGAATGTGTGTGTGTGTGTGTTTGAGATTCATACCCTGGCCTTTGTTGTTGATCATGTTGTTGGTTTTTTTGGACATTAGGCCTTCCACGTTTGTGTTTGGACTCATTCTGATCCATGAGTATGGCGTGTGAATTGATCCTTGCCTTGCTGCCTGTCCGTCTGCTGTCTAGACGAGAGCACGTCGAATCAGAGTGGAAGCCTGAAGGGGCCTAAACCTCGTTACAGCTATTACATGTTCCATCTGTCCCTGTCCTCTCTCTCCCTCTCTCTGTTTGTTTGATCAAGGTTGATCCCCAGGAATCAGGCAAGCTTTAGAGCAGATGCGGATAATGTTTGTCTCCTTCACAACACATGATGACAGACCTGCTCTTCGTTTGCATCAGGACCGCTCACCTGTATCCTAGCAACCGCCTCCCTGCTGTGGCAGCCACTCCATGCAGAGATAAGCGAGTGATCAGGAGGGCACCGAATGAGTTATGTGTTTCGAATTTTCGTTCACCTTTTGCTTTATGGGTCACCATTTATTTACTTATTTATGTCACCATGCAACACATTCTCTTTGAACTAAATAAATTCCTCTTATATATATTCAGAATGAAAACGTCTCTTTGAGTCTGTTCTGCTCTTTGCCCTTTTCACTGTATGCATGTGCATGATTGGCCATATGGAAAGGCACATATATTACGATTTTCTCCGAGCACATATGATACTGTACATCTCTTTCTTAACTGTAGTTTCTGCCAAAGTACCTAAGATTGTAATCCATCCCTGTAGAGAAGGTACGGCAAAGCGGGATCTTTTAAGCATCTGCAAAGAATGGGGAAAAAAAGTCCTCTCCTCTTCTCCTCAGTGCACTTTTGTCATCTCTCTGGTGCCAGGATTGCTGGGCCGGTCTCAGTGGAGCCACACTCGGTGTCTGCACTGAGCAAAGTGCTGCAGCAGCACATTTCACCATGTTCACTTCCACATGCACACAGTCACCGAAGACCAAAGACAGTCTCAGTTGGCCTACAATTAAAGTCGCTCGTTCTTAGCGGAGAAGATTCAACCTACCTAACAAATCTACATGTTGAACGCATCGTAAAATTGCTTACTATATCAACAAAGTAAGTGATCTGCAACAGACATTCTCTTAAATCCAGCTCCTGGTGGGAAAGGCGTTTATCTAAATGCCCTACATGCTAAATTAGCTCAAAGAGCTTTGTTGAAATAAAGTACTATTCAGATGGGATAAGATTTCCAAACATATGCCTGTTCAATAATGATGCCGGAGGACGTCTGTAGTAATTATGATTGATTCACACGGGATAACATCTTTGTATAAATCACACAGATGGATCTGTCTCCACTTGAAAACACGAAAAATTCCATGTATACTACATACACCTCATTTATTACATTGCTTGCTTTGTACTTTATCATAGCCACTTGTTTTAGGGCTTGTAGCTGCACAAGTCACGTTTGATCATTAATACGTCATATGAACATAGCATGGTCACTATATGGCCAAAAGTTTGTCGACATCTGACCATCACATCCATGGGCCTTCCATCCATCCATCCATCCATTACCTGTAACCGCTTATCCTGTACAGGGTCGCAGGCAAGCTGGAGCCTATCCCAGCTGACTACGGGCGAAAGGCGGGGTACACCCTGGACAAGTCGCCAGGTCATCACAGGGCTGACACATAGACACAGACAACCATTCACACTCACATTCACACCTACGCTCAATTTAGAGTCACCAATTAACCTAACCTGCATGTCTTTGGACTGTGGGGGAAACCGGAGCACCCGGAGGAAACCCAAGCAGACACGGGGAGAACATGCAAACTCCGCACAGAAAGGCCCTCGCTGGCCGCTGGGCTTGAACCCAGAACCTTCTTGCTGTGAGGCGACAGTGCTAACCACTACACCACCGTGCCACGGGCCTTCCAATTGCCAAAAAGTTAGAAACACGCAATTGTATATAATAGCTTTGTAGGCTGTTTCATAATCATGGTTGTCTTTTTGAATAACACCAACTAACTCCTTCAACCAGGTCCAGTATATACATGCTCGGGTTTCTTAGAACTTATTTTACAGAGACACACCAGCCCTACCTACAGCAGTAATGTCTCTTATAAGCTCTTATGTTTGTCAGAGCCAAACGCGAGCTCAGTTTTGACCTTGTGGTCAAATTGAATTCTACTTTAATTATTACACTTAGATTTTACTGGTTAAATTCAGAATTGCATTTTCTAGCACTAACTAGGTTTTACTTTGGGGCGTATACTTTCGTTCACAATAGAAAGATACTCAAGTGGAAGTTGCATCATTTTTTTGTAAACTAAGTGCCTCCGACAGGATCCTTTGTCTGTCAAAAATGTCCACTCCGGAAAACACTCACCATACGAAGAGGTAGTAAATGATTTTTTAAGAAAATATTTGTCTCTTTTGAAGCAGGATACTCTGTTGTTGCACCAGAACAAAACAGGACTTGAAACATATACAAGACACATTTGCAGCAGAGCTTCACATGTGGTTGAAATGTGCATCAAAGTTCATCAAAAAGTGTCCTCTCCGGAAAACCACAAGGATCGTCGCCATTTCAGTTGTTATTACAGTTACCGCCATGTACAAACGTCGCTGCACGATATTTGAAAATTTGTACTTAAAATCACACACATTTCAACAGTTTTTCACTTTGTATACCTTACTCTTGTGGACTAAAAGAAAGCGGGTCAAGTTTAGAAATACGCTACATGCTATATTCTCGCCACAAGTAACACGCCCTGTATATGACCAATAGCTCTGAAATTCCGAGCAGTTAATTTCTATCTCAAAAGGTCATTTTTGGCAGCAGAGAAACACAGAGATCTGCGGTTTGATTTCTGGACTTTTGTGAACCTGAAAAGTCTACCCTGATTGTAAAACTGTTCTTGTATTCTACAGCATTACCCTTCACTGGAACTCCTGTAAGAGGCACAAACCTGCTCCAGCATGACAATGCTCCTGTACACAAAGTGAGGTCCAAAGCTGGTGTGGTCACTCTCCAAAATCTAGTGGAAAGCCTTCGCAGAAGAGTATCAGTTATTATAATAGCAAAGGAAAAACTAAGGTGGTGTTTACATTAGACCGTATCCGTCTCATTTTCGTCGTGGATGCACTGTCCGTTCACAGTAAAACGCCGGGAAACGACTCCACAGGCGGAACAACTTGAATCCGCCAGGGCCCACGTATTCAACCCAGTTCGTATCTGATCCGGTGCTGTGTAAACATTGAGATACGAGGAAACGCAGTGCTGAGCTCTAGCTGACGTCGTCATTGGACAACGTCACTGTGACATCCACCTTCCTGATTCGCTGGCGTTGTTCATGCCACGTTGGTCATGTGACGCGACTGCTGAAAAACGGCGCGGACTTCACTTCCTGCTATTGTTTCCGCCTTGTATCACCTTTTTGTTTTTCATTAAAGAGTATAAAAGTATGAATATAATGCTTTGCTTTGTCATTCTTAATGTTGTTCATGGTAAGATGCAAATACTGCCCATTGTGTAGTTATGATTGTCTTTAGGCTTGCCATCCTTCCACTTGCAAGTGGTGAGTGACTTGCGCATGCCCGATATGCACTAGGATCACACACACAGCGGCTCAGTCCCGAATCACTGCTCGTGTGCTTCACTCGTGCGCTCTGTGAGCTGCGCAGGGCCGGAGTGCGCACCCTCCAGAGGGCACTCGCTGTTCAGGGCGGAGTGATTTGGAGCGCAGCCGCTGAGGAGGAAGCGCTGAGCCGCACTGACACATTTCAACTTACGTGCCGTCTAATTAGTCATGTGATTAGCGTATCCGCGTATTGGCGTTGCTGTGTGCACGCGAATCGTGTATTGGTGTTGCTGTGTGCACGCGAATCGTTTTAAAAACGTTAATCTGATGATCCGCTGATACGGTCTAATGTAAACACCACCTAAATCTGGAATGGGAAGTTTAGAAAGGACATATGGATGCGATGATCAGGTGTCCACAAACTTTGGCACACATATGTAGGATTTATCTGCGCTAGAAAATCAGTAATATACCTAAAACCCTAGGAAGTGTCATTTTCCCAACGCGTTCTTTTAAATACTGTCAATATTTTACTGTTCTACCTTTTAAATTCGTTCGACACTTGCTTACCTTTTGCGGAAGCCAGCACTTCCTGGAGTGTCATACAGGAGAAAAAGTGCAAAATGTATTTTCCGACAGGATAAAATGGAATCTTTTTCAATATGTCAATATCGATGGGATTTACTGTAGCTTACATGGGGTTAGAAAATATGGTGTGATCTTTCCAGAGGTGTGCGCACACAGTCTGGGGGAAAAAGAAAGAAAGAAACAAAAGAAAGAAAAAAGATTGCCTAAAATCCCAGAGGTAATAATTACATTCCCCCACCTTGCCATGTAAAACTAGTTCAATCTGAATAGGACTTAAAATAAGTGACACACAACACAAAAGAAATGCCCTTGTTTTTGTCCTGGAAGCTCCAACAAGTCTCGTTCTTGTTCACAACACAAAGCTACCACCTGCTTCCCTCTGGCTATGATGGACAAATCTCAGGCATTGGTATGTGTGATTTGTTCACCGAGCCTTTCAGGTAAGCCGCCACAGCATTCAGCTAGGTAGGTAGGCGGCTCTGTAAAGCAAAGCGGGGTGGTGGTGGTGGTGGTGGTGGTGGCGGCGGCGGCTGGAGCCTAAGGGACTGGTGGTAGAGCCAGCACAACATTACACGGACAACTCAAGGACAAAGAAAAGATGTGCGGATATTTGAATACGAGAGCAGAGACGGAGGGAGGGGGATCTAGTAGGTGGGGGCTTGTGCTGATTCCTGTACTTGCTGACTGGCCCATCTGTTGAGCGTGGTCTCCAGGGAGGGGGAGGGCAACGCAAGGCTACGTAACACATCTGCCTTTCACGAGGGGCTTTTAAAGAGGGACATTGGGTTTAGCTCCGTGGCTCAGCTGGAGGCTTCACATGGGAACCATTGAAAACCAACATCTCTCTTACATTCAAGTCGTCACTTTTTTTGTGTCTCAGTACATCAGTGTGGCATTTATTAGGTGTCTTTTTTATATATTATTTTCCTTTTGCCTCATTCATTCCATTCATATTCACAAGCCCATGTTCATGACCTGAGCATTGGAAGGATATAATATTCAAAACAAAGCAAAATGATTTTTCTCTAAGCTCTAAGCATATGGTGAACTCAAACATAAAAACATATCAGAGAGGTCAAAGAGGGTTTTCAGGAAACAGTTAAGCTCTTACAGATGCCCTTCACAGCACTGGTAGCCTTTTCTATATTCTCGCGCTGTAATAAAGCATACAGTAGCCATGTGTGAGTCACTGGTTAATGGAGCCTATCCAAGGCTACTACCGGAGGCAGGTTGCTGGGAATCAGCAAGAGAAAATTCCTATTCCTCATCAGACATATCAAATAATGAGCAGGAAGCATTTAAATTAATCGTGCAAACACGAACGCATACTGAAGCATTGTCTGAGATGGACTATTGCGAAAGGCTCACCTGTGCTAGTCGATTAAATGATCTATACCGTACATCTGTTTAAAAATATGAATTCATTTTTTATACGCCAGATGTTTTTTGTTTATAATGATCTATTTATGACTGCTACATCTATTCATTTCAGTCGTTGCTTTTTATATTGATGCATAAATCCAAATCATCAGACTGCTACACCCCTGCGTGCATCTTGGCAGTTTTCATTTTCCATATCAGTCCTGTGGACTCATGACTCACATCTGCCAACCCCATCTGTCCTGCGCATTTCTTCAGGCACTGAGTCTATCACTTGGACATAAAAATCCCACTCTCACACTTTTTATATGTGGCGCACTAACCTGAATCATGATCCACAACATACATAATCATGACTGTGAAGCCTGTAGTTGAGCAACAGTAATGTTCTCATTACACAAATGTGTATACTACTACGACTAAGCTAAATATTCGTATTTGCATCAAAGTCTAATCAATTGTTCCTTGGCCTGTGGCCCCCCTTTCCTCAAAATTTCATCAAAATCCATTCACTACTTTTTGAGTTACGTTTGGAACAGACAAAAAAAAAAAAAATCCTGGATCCGCATACATATCTGGATCCTGGATCCACTTACTCTCATCAACTAGTTGATTAGGTACACCCATCCACCTGCTGTTTCATGCAGTTATTGTCAGTAAACCCGCTGAGACTGAGCAAACTACAAACATGGACACTCCGGACGACAACTCCCAGAACACACAGCGCCCTCTGTCTCCCGCCTACTGAATCACAGCTGGCTCTCATTTCCTCAATCACCCGTCCCTCCATATAAGCCCCATTCACAAACCCATCCATTGCGAAGTATTGTCCTGATTATCCAGTTCGTACAAAGCCTTGCATCTTTCTGACTGCTTCTTAGATTTCTGACCCTTGCTATTTCCTCCTCGTTTTCTCGCTCTTTGTCTCTTCTACGTTACGTTGTTTGCCGATCACTCTACCCTTGCTAGTTTACCGACACCGATTCCAGTCCCTCGATTTGGCTTTGTTGACTTTCTGCAATCTGTCTTCCTCCGCGCATACATCTGTAAGTGCCTGCATTCTCACAGTTATCTAATCAGCCAGTCCCTGGGCAGCAGCACAATGCATAAAATCACGCAGATACAAATCAACGGCATCAGTTAATGTTCACTTCAAACATCAGAATGAGAAAAACTGTGATCTCTGTGACTTTCACTGTGACATAGGTGTTGGTACCAGATGGGCTGGTTTGAGTATTTCAGCAACTGATGGTCTCCTGGAGTTTTCACACACAACGGTCTCTAGAGTTTACACAGAATGGTGCGAAAAACAAAAAACACTGAGTGAGCGACAGTTCTGTGGGTGGAAACAAACGCCTTGTTGATAAGAGAGGTCAGAGGAAAACGGGCAGATTGGTTTGAGCTGCCTGGAAGGATATAGTAACTCAGAGCAACTCTTTACAACTGTGGTGAGCAGAAAAGCATCTCAGCATGCAACAGCAGAAGACCACATTGGGTTCCACTCCTGCCAGCCAAGAACAGGAATTTTAGAATCAAGAACAAGTTCCTATTAAAGTGGCCGGTGAGTGTATATATCTGAATTTGTAGCAAAACCAAATCACTTGTTCCTTGGCCCATGGCCCCCCTTTCCTCAAGATTTCATCAAAATCTGTTTGCTACTTTTTGAGTTCTGTTGGGAAAAGACAAAAAAAAAAGTTGGCATAGGTAATAATAATACAGTAATATGAAAGATACTGTATGCTGCTTGTTCTTTGTCCACTATCTCATGCCATGTTTGATCTATACTTTGAATGGAAATTTGAATCTCTTTAACAAATAAAAAAAAGAACACCCCTATTATACGAGGGTTAACATGTGCTCCTTTCAAGTCATGCGATGCCAGTACAAGGCAAAGTAATGCACTCAGATAAAAGTGCGAGTTACCCTCTTCCACATCCATGAACTTGCAAATGCCCATGATTTTCTAGTGTCAGTGAGATTGACAGAAAAGAGACAGTAATGCCATCCCTCCCACCCTGAGAGCTTAGGTTCTTAGATTCTCAGAAACTAGAGCTTCTGAGACTCTCAGCCACAGATGGCTTTGGAATTGTCGGGATTCAAACTTGTGGACGAGTGTGAGCACTTTATTATTATTTTTTTTATTTTATGTTGTGCCACTTGGGAGCCCTTAACAGGATTTTTATAACAAGCATTCTGATAAAATATACTTTTAAAGGTGTACATTTAAATAGACGAACCTCAAACCATCACCTGTACATGTAAACCAACCCTACTCAAAGTTACTGCTAACCATTTATGACTAACCATTCTGAAATGGCTAATCCCAAATGATTTGGCTTGGATTACAATCTCTGATTTCAGTACATTGCAATCACATGAAGCTACCTGTACTGTGTTCCATCCATCCATCCATCCATCCATCCATCCATCCATTATCTGTAGCCGCTTTATCCTGTTCTACAGGGTCGCAGGCAAGCTGGAGCCTATCCCAGCTGACTATGAGCGAGAGGTGGGGTACACCCTGGACAAGTCGCCAGGTCATCACAGGGATGACACATAGAGACAAACAACCATTCACACTCACATTCACACCTACGGTCAATTTAGAACCACCAATTAGCCTAACCTGCATGTCTTTGGACTGTGGGGGAAACCGGAGCACCCGGAGGAAACCCACGCGGACACGGGGAGAACATGCAAACTCCACACAGAAAGGCCCTTGCTGGCCGCTGGGCTCGAACCCAGGACCTTCTTGCTGTAAGGCGACAGTGCTAACCACTACACCACTGTGCCACCCCCTGTACTGTGTTGAAGATACTATATACCGCATGTGTGTCATGTGGGGCTTTAAATCCTTGATAGAGTTATGATGGAGCTATTCTGCATGGTTACTGTGACTGTTTACCAATGAAGTAGGACAGCAGGATGGCCAGCAGGGTTGCGGCTGCGATGGCTGTAACAGCGGCACATTTCCAGCTGCAATATTTGGAGGGCTTCTTCAGTTTGAAGGCGCTTCGGGAGAAGGTGTTTCTGGGTAGAAGCCGTGGCGGGGGTGAGTATACTGTGCCCGATGTCAGGGGGTAACCTGGAGACGAGCTGCTGAAGAGTGGCGTGGTTCCTGATGACGTCTTAAACAGGAAGTGCCTGTTAGAGAGAGAGAGAGAGAGAGAGAGAGAGAGAGAGAACCGATTGTTGAGTTAAAAAAAAAGCATTTACAGTCTCAGTGATGAGGAAATAAAAGGAGTGGAAATAGAGGACACACTGAAAGAGAGTCAGAGGTCAAATCAATCCCAGGGTCAGAATTGCCATCATTGTCTCTTGTGAGTAGCTTCTGATTCTCTGTATCTGTGTGTGTGTGTGTGGACGGACGGGGACGGGGGGGGGCACAGAGTGCTGCAGGGATGCAGTGGGGTGAAGGATACGGTGTCCAAAGCTCCTCAGTGCGGCTCTGTGGACATATGGCACACGGACGTACAGTGCTGCAGGCTGCTGCTGGCCCAATGAGGGTCACTTATACAACACAAACACTCAATAATTCAGGAGGCTTTGCTCTACGCATGTCCAGCACACACACACAGCACAAAATACGCCAGAATCCAGAGACAGTTTCAAACTATGACCCATACAGTATATGATGAAATACATGCTGGTTACTCTCCAATCATGGTATTGTCAAAAAATCTCCAGATCCAAATATGATCCAGATTCTGTCAGAATTTAAAAAGCTATCTCTGGATTCTTGGGGTTTTGGCGCACACACACACACACACACACACACACACACACACACACACACACACACACACACACACACACACCGTGTTCTGATGGGGACATTAGTAACAATAAAGCTTGGAGGAAGATGGTGGTGCCACAGGGTGCCAATGATAATGAACTGATCCCCCCCAAAAAAATCTATTTTAGAGAGCTAAATAATCTTTGTTCCATCGAGACACACTTTAAAATAGAAAACTGATAAACACCGTTCTGTCCTTTCTTTCTTCTTGAGCATGAGAGCATTTAGTGCTGAAGGCATTGTTTAACCGCACTTTCAAAAGAAAAACTGATCCAAAGAGAAATCAATTAAAGTTAGACAAAAAAAAAAACAAATCAATTGGTAACTGGTGAAGTGATGCCGCTCTTATGTTCACCATGAATGATGTGCCTGGATTAAGATTTCTTTGTTTGATTGCCTGTTTAGTTAAATAAAAGAAAAAATACAAAAATCAATTCATATGAACTGACTGTTGATAAAATAGAATGAAACAAAAACTTTGTAAGAACATTTTCAATGCACTTGCAACCCAGTGGATCAAAAACATTGGTTTTTATTGATTTGCCAGTGTTCTTTGGAAAAATAAAACGGCACAAACACTGCTCTGAAAGCACTACCATGCCATCAACAAACACGACCGTGTTTAATTTAGTGTGTTTCAAGTGTGACTGAATTTTGCATAACCAGTCAGAAACAAACCTCGGGCTTTATTAAACCATTCTAATGAAGAAATTGTGTCTTAAATTCCACTTATGCAGTTTTCACGAAGATTCTGACATTCGCCTGTGTTTCGATCTGATTTGGGATTTGTTCTTAGGTACTGTAACAGAATCTACGCATACTCAAGAGCACACTTATGCACGTTTGAGCACTTGCATGTTTGTGCGCAATAATTTTTAATGTGTTTTCTTCAGTTCTACAATTGTACAATATTATAGGATTTAAATCGCAATGATGTTTTTGTCATTTATCTTTTTTTTTTTTTTGGTAAAATAATTATTTTCAAGCCCTGCGACAGACTGGCCACCTGTCCAGAGTGTCTCCGCCTCTCGCCAATATATAATGGGTGAATAATTATTTTCATAATTTTAGAAAGCATCATGGTCTTTTAAAATCAAGAAATATGACACTAACACTTCAATTCATATCGAGATGTGCGCCCTTTTCCGGATACAGCAAACAAGTTCAAATCGAACAAGTGAACATCCCATGCATCTTTTTTGTGTTATTTTATATCCACTAATGACACTATTAAATATGACAATTCGTTTGTTGTTCACTTCCTGCAGCAGTACCTACTCATGTTTTCCTTATGTTTGGAGTCCGGTGCTCCACCGGCTTTAAATTTTCGTTTGGTCATTTTTTTACTTCTGTCTCAACTTTTCTTTCTGTTTTTCTGTGCTCACACACATAAACACACTGCAGTCTCATGCCCATTTAAGAGAAGAAGAAGAAGAAGAAGCCTTTATTTTTGTCACATGTACACTCAAGCACAGCAAAATCCCTCCTCTGTATTTAACCCATCTGAAGCAGTGAACACATGTATGCACACACAAGTGAGCAATGAGCGCGCACACACACACACGAGCGAGGGGAGTCCCCCCCCCCTTACCCCTTACCCCTGATTCCCCCCCCTCAAGTCCCGTGTTTAAAGTGTACTTGTGTTGTTGTGTGCTTTGTGCAAAGGTTTTTTAAATGTTCCCACACTGTACTCCTGACAGGAGCATAGTGGGGGTGGGGGTGGGGGGGTTCTTTTTTTCCTTATCTCTCCTCATGTTGTATTTCCTTTTTATCTTTATCCCTGTCTTCCTGTCCTGTCTACCCTATGTCAATTGTATGTTGTATATGTACGGACAGGTTGACGGCTAATTTCGCTGGTACATGTGACTAGTGACAATAAAGGGCATCATCATCATCATACACACACAGAGCGGTGGGCAGCTACGTTACAGAGTTAGGTGCCTTGCTCAAAGGCACTTCAGTCATGAATATTGAGGGAGGAGAAAGTGCTGTTCATTCACTCAACTCCCCTCACATTTTTCATGCTGGTCCCAGGAATCAAACCGGCGATCCTTTGGTCTGCTTCTCTAACCTTCAGGCTATGGCTGCCCTATGGGGATTGGCAGGGTGTTTTTATATGCTAATTAGACACAGCGGGCATGCACTTTCTATTTACAAAGACATCATTATGAGAACACAGCAGTGAATAAATCTGTGGTTTACAGTAAGAACATGACATGAATTTGACGTAGACTTTTCTTAAGAATTCATCGAAGAAAAGACTTGATATCCTTGCCTTGCAAGTGACGTCAAAGCAAAATAGAAACCCTGATGTCGGCCATGTTGGTGGAGATACAAATGCGGGGTCAAGCGACATTCCATACAAAACATAGTCACGCGTGCGCAACTCTCTTTGTTTTTCCACTGCTTTAAGCGTTCTTTTAGCTATGCCATATCTTTGTGCTGTATATGGTTGTGGTCACAACAGTACTCGTGACCGTGGCACATTCCGATTTTTTAGAATTCCATCCGTGATTGGGAACGAGGGCGAGGAAACTCTGAGGCTTAGTACGGAGAGGAGACGAGCACGGCTGAACAACATCGGCAGGGCTGATCTAACAGAGGCTAAAACCAAAACAGCTCATGTTTGCAGTAATCCTTTTATCTCAGGTGAGATTCAAAAGCGTTCTCGATAATATCATGGAAGAATTTTATTTCGTGTTGCTAGAATTTTGCTATAAAATGAGCATCCTCTTGTCGTGGTTCACTCGGTCGCTGTTATCATTTTAACACGTGTATTACCATTTCGCTTCTAGGAGCGCCAGCAAAATTATATGATAGAAACAATCCAGACTGGGCACCCGCTCAGAAAATGGGCTATGTTTCATCCAAGGTCAGACTTGATTCTTCGGCAACCAAACCAGATAGAACGCGATATCTGGGTACTCGATGGTCGGTAGAAGCGTCTTATCTTCAGAAAAGTCTGACTTTATAAAATAATATGGGTCAAAACCATACATATCTATCTTCTCTTTGTATCGAATCTTCGCTCGAGCGTTCAAATCATGGTAATACTGAGAAATTCAGCATTGTTTACAGACACGCTTTCAGCGGCTGCCATCCTAGTTGCTTTGTATATCCACCACCATGGCGGACATTTTGTTCACGTGGTTGCAAGTCAATGCCAAGTGCCATTAGCTACTCTTGGTACCAATCTTGAGCAGGAACTAAAATAAATATAGCTGTTACAGAACAGCTTTGTTTTGCCAAAAGTTGCAGTAAATTGCGCAGTCAAAAATGACATCTAATTGATTGATTTTTCCCTTACTGATATAGTGGCAAACACTTGAAGTCAAGAGCAATAATTCAGTAATGATCACGCTGGAAGAATGCGTTCTATGTACCATCGCAAAAGCTCTCACACGGTGTATGAACGCTCTGGAAATCAGAATTAGTGTAAAAATCATCGCTCACGATATAAAGACATCCTACTTAAGATTTGTGAGTGCATTCACTTCTTTATACACGTCTTTATATTGCTATAATAAATAGAGAAACATCACTGAATGAAGCCTTTTGTTAGACCTGTGTTTCTGTATAATACATCCAAATTCCATAAAACACATTCACACTCACTGCAGCTGTAAAGGCCTGCAGGTGCCCAGGAGTTGTGCACAAAGCGCTTAAACGATGCCTCTCGATCTCTCAAAGCAGCATAACCTCTTGAAAATGAACATGGTGTAGTATGTGTAACATCTGTGACACCTGCATGCAGAATGATCACTGACATCCATGCTGCTCAATGTACCCCGGCCAGACAAAGCCGCGCTCCCATTAACACACACTCCCGAGCAGATTGCACGCTACATTAGATTATAGATGGAACTTGTGCTTTTTTGAGCTTAGTGCTGAAAAAAAAACATTTAGCCTTTAATTACAGCACCCTGAGCAGCACCCCATGCCTTCACCTCGGTAAATGAAGGCTCTCAGATACTGGTGCCTTGGGGAAAGCAGCAGCGGAGAAGGCCGCTCTAAATATATTATCTGCAGCAATCAGCCAGGCTTGGGTCACTGGGTCCGTCAGTTTCATTAGGCCCCGGCCTCGATTAAGACTCTGATGGGAGCTAAAGTGAGAGGCTGAAAGCTTTCCTGCCATCTGAGTGCCTGCCTGGAAGGTGTGTCCTGCCCTGGCTCTGGCACATAGACCTCTCCGGCCCCTTAATACTTAAACACCATGAGCCTTCATAACAACCTTCCACAAGATGGATTCCGATATATTCTAAACATGATCCTATTTTCCAAAGCTGAGGTGTGGTGTGTCTGGCTCAAAGCATTTTTGTCGCTCCCACACCAATCCATCAGCACGGGTTCAGATCCTTCCATCCGCAGCCCCAGTGGGGTCAGAGTCCTACGACCAGATCACTCAGGTGTTCTTAGAAATGATCTCTGGCTGCACCTGCAGCTCCCCACACACACTCTTTGCAGCGACGCATAGAATGTCCAAAAACGAATACCTGTATAAAATCATTGCGTGAGAAGAGAAGCGGAAGAGATAGCATGCTTTTGTCCTCTATTCTGACCAACGAGGGGGAAGATAGTGATTAATTCACTAATGAATGGTAATAAATGATAATAATGCAGTAGGAATAATGAAAGCGAGGCAGTGGGAGATTCCACATGCGGCTTTACATAACAAAGCTATTTCTCACTGCTGTGTCTGAAATTTTTGCCACCTCAGGCATTAATAATCATGCATGCGCACACACATATACATACATACACACACACACACACACACACAAACACACAGAGAAGGAGCTGGAAGGAGAATGGTAATTGTGTGTTTGAGCTGTCGTCGTGTGCCGAGCTGGGAGTCTGGGTCACTGATGGAAAAAAGCTAGCACTTACTCTCTCATTCTATTCATCTCCTGCTTTCTTGTGTCTTTTGCTCCGTTCTTCTCACAGCTTCAATTGACAGTGTGCCACACACATACATTTCACCCTTTCCTCCTTCCCTTTCCTCTTATTTATCTCCCTCTCCCTCCTTTCCCTCTGTCCCTTCGCCCTCCCCTTCCCGCTTCCCCTGTTAAGCAGATTGAAACAGCCTCAACAGGCAGATCCGAAATCAGTCTCACACTGAAGGGCAGTACGATGGACAGGGTGTAAAGGTGCCTGTCCAAAAATAAAACACGACTTCCTCCCGGCCTCCTCTCTCTGTCACTGCTCCTCTCACTTCTCCGTGCCAGAGTGACTTATCCGCCACCCAGGCGCCACTCGCGCGGTTGAACGAGTCATCTTGAAATGCCACACTATTTTTTTTTTTACCAGCGCACAGGGTTGTGGCTACACATTTAACTGCTGACAGGGGTGATGCCGAGAAATTAATTAAGGTGATTTTGGGGCGGGAGAGAGTTGGAGGCGGTCTGTATGTATGTGTGTATGTGTGTGTCAGGGAGCGTGTGTGCAATCTACTGTGTGACACTTATTCCATTAGTTCAATGTCTGTCTGTGAAGTTCATTTAATTTCCATTTGCAAGGGAAAGTGAGAGTGTTGACTAGGTGTCGTAATTGTGAAATGAAATTAGAGAGCTTGATTTTTTTTGCCTCCGTGGCTAATTGACAGTGATTTATGTCGAGCATTGTTTGGGAGGAGTGTGGGAAGAGATGTCAACACCAGCTGGGACAGGAGACAGAAAAAGAGAGAGAGAGAGAGAGAGAGAGGTTCGGATTCAAGCAATCCGATGAGCAATAAAAATATATTCCTGATACAATTTGGCTCATAGTGCTCAGATTAGTTATAGTGCTTTTCCAAACAGTGAAGTGAGGTGTGAGGTTCATTCACATAATATGATTTTTATTATTAATTATTATTATTATTATTATTATTATTATTATTATTATTATTAATTTGAAATATTGAGACCCTTCATATCATGTTTGTATTAATAATGATGATAATAATAATGATGATAATAATAATAATAATAATAACTACTCACTGATATAAAATACTGAATGCTGCGAATTTTGTCTTAATTATCAATAAAGAGCAGTTATAAAATTTTGGCAGCACCGTAAATGTGACCCCACATTCTCACGCCCCTATCGAATCCCTAGCGAAAGCTTTTACAGAGCTATAAGTTTTGAAGAAGAAGAAGAAAGGAAGTGTTATGCTATTTCAGCCTTTTTATTTTGATTTAATAGCTAGCTTAGTTCAAAAGATTATTATTATATCAAATTATTATGCACTACGTAATGGATAATGTACAGCGAGCTGGTGATTATTGCGAGATAAACCCTGACAGAGTGGGTGATGCAGGACCATGACATGAAGCAGAGATTCTTGAATCACCCTGAAGAGGTTTATTTTGCTGTAATGACCGGCTCGCTGTACAGTACACCACTTATTACACTGCTACTCACGAAAGAAATCAATAATTTGACACAAAATATTGATTTAAAAATCATTCGATTGCTTCCGCTAATGATGTGGTCCATAGCAACGGTCTGTTATTCAGAAATAAGGGACCGCAGAACACTGTAAATCAGAATTGAGTATTCAATAAAGCCGGGTAATAATTTGATATAACTAATTTTAAGATATGATGTTGTTATTTTGACTCAACAACTCGTTATTTCGAGTCTTCTCATTATTTTGATAATCTATCAAGAGGAAGAAATGTATTAAAGGTCCCATGGCATGAAATTTTCACTTTCTGAGGTTTTTTAACGTTAAAATGAGTTCCTCTGACCTTCTTAAGTCACCCCAGTGGCTAGAAATGTCATAATGTGTAAACCAAACTATGCCCAACATTTGAGAATGGCGCGTCAAAACGGCGCGTTGAGAAGCTCTTCCCTTGCCTACGTCAGCAAGGGAGATGATCCCCACGCCCCCCTCTGGATTCCCACCCACTGTATGAATTGCCCGCCCAACTCAAAAGTTGCCACCAAACATGGAAGTTGCGCTGTACATGGATGTGACAACACAGAAAGGAGTCTGTTTTTACTGCTGACGGGAGAGCCCCTGAAGACACAGTGGCTTAATTTTATTTACTCCAATAATACGCCGTCGAGTCTACCTAAGACGGTATATGTTTGTCGGAAGCATTTTCCTGAGGAATGTTTCCACAACTTGGGACAGTACAGGGCAGGTTTTGCACATCAACTGTCACTGAAGCCTGGGTCCGTACCAAGCATCCCTGCCGCATCAGCCACAAACACCGAACAAGTAAGTGTATAACTGTTAAGTCGTTTTGCCATGTTTTAAAATCGGTGCCACGTTAGCCTTGCAATGGCTACATTAGCTGTGCAGCTAACCGCTTCCTGCAGTTAGCCAGGTACTCTGCGCTACAAAACCAAAAAGCATGCAGCATGCTCTGTTATAATAGCCAATCAAAACAGTTTTTACAAAGACACCCACATTCTTTTTTTTAAGTCACTCGTTCATTTTATTTGTTTGTTTATTCAGTAAAAACCCAAACATTTGTTGAATTTATTTTATTTCCTCGCGTCGCACCTTAATGACGTCAGCGCGCGGTATTTTTCCCTTCGCGGTTTGTTCCTTCTCTCTCGCCATAGTAAGACACCCACATCCACTTGTTCTGACCCACTGGAGGTAGCGTCACAATGCTGTTAGCCAATCAGAGGTAACACATTTACATGTCATGAATATTAATGATAAGACCCGCCCCCACCCTCTACCCTTCCCCGCCTCCTGCTTCTCATTAGCAAAACGACGCACTGGGAAAAGTGCTGAAATGGGGCTTTCTCCCAGGAGGCTATATCTACGTGCCGAGGGTTCATTTCGAGAAAGGCTGCGGATATAACATCCGGAAACCTCCACGAGTCCGTTTAAAGCATCAACAAACCACCATGCCATGGGACCTTTAAACAGGGCGTGTCGCCACAAAATGAATCCCATATAGTAAAAGTTCATTCTGAGATATAACGATTATATATATATATATATATATATATATATATATATATATATATATATATAAACATATATATATGTTTCTAATTGTGCTTTAAATACAGTCCTTAATTTATGATGTATCCATCCCCCAAAATATTACACTGTAAAACAACATATATGTGTTGTGGATTAATTTCCACATCACAACTTTTACAGCTGATTTTCTCCAAACTTAATTTTCTGTAAAGGTGATGATACTTTAAACATTTTCACTCATTTCTCTGGATTGGTTGCACCAAATTTAACAAATTACCCTTTATTTTAAAAATAATTAACTGTAGATTTCGAATATCCAATTCAACAACTTTTCATATTTTGACCAGTTGGACTTGTTTTGTGGTGACACGCCCCAAATACTACCTTAAATTCTTATTCTACATGCTGCTTCCCAGGTTTGCTTTATTGGAATTTATTTGACACACATATACATCTAATAATTGGTCACTGGTTTAAATATGTTCAGGGTACAGCAAATTCATCCATCCATCCATCTATCCATCATCTGTAGCCGCTTATCCTGTCCAACAGGGTCGCAGGCAAGCTGGAGCCTATCCCAGCTGACTACGGGTGAAAGGCGGGGTACACCCTGGACAAGTCGCCAGGTCATCACAGGGCTGACACATAGACACAGACAACCATTCACACTCACATTCACACCTACGGTCAATTTAGAGTCACCAGTTAACCTAACCTGCATGTCTTTGGACTGTGGGGGAAACCGGAGCACCCGGAGGAAACCCACGCGGACACGGGGAGAACATGCAAACTCCACACAGAAAGGCCCTCGCCGGCCACGGGGCTCGAACCCGGACCTTCTTGCTGTACAGCAAATTAAACTCGAAAAAAATATCCACTTTGACAGTTATGTAATTCTGTCAATTTAATTTCAGGAGTCAAAATAAAGGTGTCGAAATAATGACATAATGAGGTATGAAGTCAAAATAATGAGATATTATGTCAAAATAAGACATAGCACTTTTTTTTAATGGCTTGCTATTCAGGGTTTCTGTAACATAAGCCACATAAAGCAAGAAGAAAATCAAAGCAGGTGACTGTTAAATCATAAATCAAAACCTCATCATAAAGCTTACGAGTTCAATATTTACTGTATGTTAGCCTCAAACTCTATTCCAGTCAACCGATTCCTAAATGGTCAAGAAGAATAACACATCTCGCATTAAGCATTTTTGGTCCTAATTGTAGATCTACAAGCGCAACGTACCTGACTCCACAGTCTGACAGAAAATGCTTTGGGAAATGGTAAAGCACTACTAATGGACACAATGGACAGGGAAGCGATACTTGACATGAGCTGACAGAACCCCGAAATGATTAGAAACAAATTCTATTAAAAATCTCAAAATCTTTCAGCAATCTAGTGGCATTCATGTTGATCTTGTGGGAAAGGAGTAAGTAAATATGCTTCCAGATTGGTGCATCCTGCCATTACTGGAGGGAAAAATACAACGAAAAGAGATATCGAATCTTTCTAATACAACCACTTTATAATTCTTTTGCTCATATCGTTGCTAATCACCTTCTCTTTTCATTTCTAGTACAATGTCTCGTTTTAATCCACCGTACTCGCACAGAATTGTTGCACGACGGTAGTTGCAGACTGAAAGCCAGATAAACACAAGCTAAAGGAGAGACGGATGGAAAGATGAGACCGAAAGAGATAGTGGACAAAGAATAACTGGCATACAGCTCGGAGAAGTGGTGAGAATGAGGAAGAAAGGACAGGTCTACCCAGAAAAAGGTTAGCTGACACCACAAGGGGAAGTGGAGGTCAGTGTCAAGGCTTTGGCAGTTGTGCAGTTTTTAAAAACCCTGGGGAATTTCAAAAAAAGGAATAATGCTGGAGGGAAGACTCACAAGGGAGCAGTAAATGTAAAAAGAGAAGAAGAAGAAGAAGAGCTTGATGCTCTCTCTCTCTCTCTCTCTCTCTCTCTCCCTCTCGGTGTCTGTTTCTCTCTGTCGACCCTGATGGAGATGTAGGTGAGGTCATCCTGTCGTTCCTCAGAGTTGGCTGATTAATGACCTGTCTGAGTTAGACAAATGTGCTCTCTCTCTCTCTTTCTCTCTCTCTCTCTCTCTCTCTCTCTCTGTGCATCTGTGTATTAGACAGTCATCAAGTCCTGTTAAATAATGCAGCTCTCCAAATGTATCGTGCCAGTCATTAGTTGTGACACAGGTGCTAAACCCCTCATCACCAAACATCCACTTAGTTTCAAATACTGGGCTGTTTACCCTTAAGGGTTTCATTTGTCCAGATTTTTTCTCTCTCTCTCTCTCTCTCTCTCTCTCTCTCTCTCACACACACACACGTATATATTTTGCAGTCTGACTCCACTGACACGTGATGCGGTGCTGGCTTCCGGAGCACCACTTTCTCCTCTTGTAATGAGAAACCAATTTAATCAGGCCCACACTCGGGTGGTAATACACGCTGTATATTTTGTAAAATACATTTTGTCTGCATAGATGTTTTAGATGCCTAAAACAACAATAACTTGTGATGGGGTGGAGTGCTTTTTATGTGCTGATCCATGCACATACAAGCTTATGCCATCAATAATGCATCAGGACTACAGTGATAATGGACCGGTACTACAGGGAGCTATTTAACCTTCTGCAACGCTACAAAGCTTTAGCCAAGCCCAAACTTACAGCAGACTCACAATCGGTAAATCTTAAAGGCATCTGCTCAGCAGCTCATAGGAACGCTCTTTTGATAAGCTCATCTCAGTGGCCTTTTTATAGAAATACCTGCAGCTTCTGTGGATTCGTAATCCACAGCCACTGATTTTCTAAATACGCAAACAGAAATGTTTGCTCTCAAATGTTTTCTAATTACAGCAGCTTCGGTTTGTATGTCATGCCCAATATTCAATCTGTGCGCTGAACAAGGAGAGAAATAGCCCATAAATCTTCACTGAGCCACAGGCTCCTGCCTTCTGATTGGCTCCTGTTAGGATGTTAGGATAACAAATTGGCCTCGGTATGCAGCAGAGAATGTAAATGTGCCCCACACAAATACCTTGGCAACAGAGAGAGAGAGAGACAGAGAGAGAGAGAGAGAGAGGGAGAGAGAGAGATTTTCCCTGTGAATGCCTGGCGACTCTGACTTAAGGAGCTAAAGAAGGTTATGCGGTAGATATTAACCAGAATGTAAACAGAAGAAGGGAAGCACTTCTCTTTGTCTTACAACCATATAAAGGACTTTTCAGGACCAAAAGTTACACCAAAGGGCACAATTACAGTCGCCTTTACTTGCATTACAATCATCATTACACCACAGTGTTGCTGAATTCTCAAAGCTGATTGGACAGTAGGTGTTGAATAATTTTCTCAAACAGCAGGGACTTGTATCGCAGAGGGGACGTGGATGTATGAAGCAGTAGCTGCTCGGTGAGTCTTGATCAGGATATATTTGAAAATGAGCGCAGTTTCACAGACTCCGACTCAAGGGTGGGAGCTGGGGACGTGGGGTTGCCCACCTTGTAGAGAAGTACCAAACGGTCAACTCTACATCTGCATTGGCCTTGCAAGGTTCAGGTTCATTTTAACCACCAGATTGTGTTTCAACCCAGAAGATGCCAATTTTTATAAAAAAAATAAAAAAAAAACGATGATATTAACACCAGTATTGATGTGTTTTATCGCAGTACAGGCATATCATTTCGTTTACGGCTCAAAAAACACATTAACGTGCACAATAGTTCTAAATTGGCATGTGTTACGTGTTACTGGATCTGATTAAATGCACTAAATAAGTTTTTCTTCTTTTCTTAAAAAAAAAAAAATATATTGCAATTGAACCAAAACATAAGTGAGTAGTTTAGGTTTAAGGGGTCTTGCTTAAGAACCCAAAGTGGCAGCTTGGCAGTGGTGAGAGTTGAACTAATAACCATCCGCTCAGCAGCCCAAAGCCTTAACCACACTTCTCCACACTTCTTATATCAGAAGAAGAAGAAGAAGAAGAAGAAGAAGAAGAAACCTTTATTTGTCACATGCACACTTCAAGCACAGTGAAATTCGTCCTCTGCATTTAACCCATCTGAAGCAGTGAACACACGCACACACACCCAGAGCAGTGGGCAGCCACACTAGAGCGCCCGGGGAGCAGTCAGGGGTCAGGTACCTTGCTCAAGGCCGCCCCACGTTAACCTAACTGCATGTCTTTGGACTGTGGGGAAAACCCACGCAGACACAGGGAGAACATGCAAACTCCACATAAAAAGGCCCTCGCCGGCCACTGGGCTCAAACCCAGAACCTTCTTGCTGTGAGGCGACAGTGCTAACCACTACAGTGTTTTGTCTTACTCAGAGGTGGACAAAGTACCCAACTTCATTACTTAAGTCAAAGTACTGAAATACTTGCTTTTAAAAATACTTAAGTATTAAAAGTACATTTTCTGTCAACGCATCGTTGTATTATTGCCACAACGCTTACAAAACCTAATGCCGTTACCAAAGACAGAAATGTGAATTCAGAAAATGAACGCATGCTGTGCATCATGGTGGTTTAACGTTAAGCTAGCTAGTCAGTGAAGCTCCACCTGACATGCTAGCAAACTCTTTTCAAACTCGAAATCATATTGGGTAGCTAACGCTACTAGAAAAGAAATATTTCTACATTTTGTTTCTTTGGCAAGATCATGCTAAAACATATTTCTGAAAGGACTTCAGATAAGTTAACATTATTCCTGTTAGTGTAACTCCATTTGTACATGCTAACTAACAGTGTCCAAGTTAACTAGCTATGTGTAAACGTTAGCCGTGGACAAGGCGATGGCAACTTGGCGGGAAAATCCATAGAAAGTCATTTGACTGCATAACTATTGCAACATTATCGCTAGCTCTAAAAGCACAGACAACTTCATTGCAAGCTTTCTCTTGGAATAAAACGTTTACATCCCTCAATATGCTTCCGCAGGTCGGATGGCAAGTTTTTGTAGGCTGTGATGTGGTTCGTTTTCGGCAAACAAAGCAAATGTTTAAAACGAAATTAATCTTTAGTCCTTTCAGAAAACTGAAACATGGGTTCCAGGTAAAGCCATGAGTGCGTGCATTCTCCAGAAGAACCGCCTCCTTCCATTCGGCCATCAACTGATCGTGTTCAAATAATGCTGTTGAGAAATCACTGAGCTTATCCAGTCTATGGACGTGATGTGACCCTAGTGATTACTGAAAGGCTGTCTCAGTGTCAGCTGCGAAAAAACCAATCACGTTTTAAAAAAGAAAAGAAAAAAACATCCACTTTCAAAGCTGCTTCATAGTAACGAGTAACGAGGACCTTGATAGAAATGTAGTGGAGTGAAAAGTACAATATTTGTCTTTCAAATGTAGTGAAGTTAAAGTCAGAAGTTTCCAAAAACATAATACTCAAGTAAAGTACAGATACTCAAAAAGTGTACTTAAGTACAGCACTCAAGTAAATGTACTTCGTTACTGTCCTCCTCTGGTCTTACTGTCATTATAGATTGTCAAATTTGGCTAGAATATGTTTGTGTGACAGATCTGTGATTTATGTATTTAATTTATGTAGCAAAATATTCATCTCAGTCCCCGACAGCTCTGTTGGCAGACAGCTCCATTCAAAATATGAAATATTTCACACACAGTTTGTGCACCTGAAGAGGATGGGGGGAGAGTCCCCATGTGTGCGCTCTCTCTCTCTCTCTCTCTCTCTCTCTCTCTCTCACACACACACGCTATAATCACTGAGTGATCCCTGAAAGTATCTCATAGGCTATGCATGTAAATGTGATTTTTTTTCTTCCCCCCCACTGCCTCAACTGCAATGTTGCTACCCTCTCAGAGACCTTATATTTGCGCGTGTGTGTGTGTGTGTGTGTGTGTGTGTGTGTGTGTGTGTGTGTGTGTGTGAGCAGAGAGGGATATCGACGTGCACTGTGTACCGAGATGAGAGTGGAATTGAAACTGGCATCAGCTGGTGAAGAGGCTTTGCTCTGCGATTGGAAATCATCTGTTGCAGCCCTGCATGGCCTCAGCCATCTTTAGTCATTTATGCCGCTGCAAACTGATTCCTTTCTGTTCTTACTTCTCTGTCTGTCTCTCTCTCTATCCCTCTCTCTCTCTCTTTTCCTCCAACCCAGACAGCCCAGGTCTCTTTCACGCCATCTTTCACGTTTCAGTTCTCCAACTCAACAGGAGAGAATTGATCTATTAAAATTATGAATCCCATTTCCAGTGACCAAGTGACCTTTCTTTTCATAAAATAAAAACAGACTTAAAATCTAAACATAAATATCATGCTTCCTTGTGTACAAAGCACTGGTTTTGAGTGAGATTTTGCGGTTGCTGAATTTAACTCACACTCACTGCCTCTCTCCATCAACCCTCCGCATTTCACTGTTCACTCCAGAGACACTCTGCTTTCTATTTTCCTGAGATTCATTTAATTTCAAAGTCTCTGAGCAGATATTGACTAAAGATCGCGATCAATCCAGAGACAACGAGAGTGTGGGGAAGAGAAAAACCTTTCTTTAATAGGCCTACAAGGAGGCTCTAGAGCTCCCCTGTTCCTGAACCTTCACTCGGCTAGTGGCTGTCCCATTCGCCCTAATGGAGATTTCTCTCTTTTTTTTTTCCATCCCTTGTGAAAGAGGAGGGGTTTGATAAATATCCTTTGCCTGTACAGTCAGAACCAGGGCACTGGTGAGAATGTCCCTCTTCCCTGCTACTGGAGATACGGAAATAGAAATAGGTAATATTAACTTTAGTGCAGTGCCTGTGTAACATTCCACCTGGAGGGAACAAGGGAAGGAGGACTAATAGCCTAGCCTGGAGAAGTCTCACTATCTCCGACTGCCTTAAACAACCTTAATCTGCCAGCTAGAGACGAGTTATCATCCAGCCTCAGCACTCCAACACTCTTATTTGAGATACAATTAACAGCCATGATCACCTTGAGGGCATTCTGCCATGTAAGAGGCCTGATATTATACCACTTAAGAGTATGGGTTCATTAGAGGAAAATATTACTGCATTTTAATAGCTCAACTACTTTTCCTGCTGCTTGTCAGTCTCATGAAGGTGAATAAAAGCGACCTGCTCGGAAAAGAACTCAGAGTTTTCACTGGAATCTGTAGTCAGATTCTGGGTTTTTTGACGGAAGATCATCATCATCATCATAGATGTGTTTTCTCAGAGACAAATTTGTTGTGAATTTGCAGATCTATTACCTCCTTAGGCTGTGAAAACATTTTTTTTTGTATCGCTTTATTTTCCTTATTAATGATTCTTCTTCTTCTCCCCCGCCCAGCACTGTTGCCAGGTCAGAATCCATGTGGACCCTATTGATCCATATGTCATATTAATATATGCATAGTTTTACGCCGGATGCCCTTCCTGCCACAACCCTCCCGTTTCTGAGCTTGGGAAACAACCATTCACACCTATGGACAATTTAGAGTAGCTATTTACAGTGGTGCTTGAAAGTTTGTGAACCCTTTAGAATTTTTTATATTTCTGCATAAATATGACCTTAAACATCATCAGATTTTCACACAAATCCTAAAAGTAGATAAAGAGAACCCAGTTAAACGAATGAGGCAAAAATATTATACTTGGTCATTTATTTATTGAGGAAAATGATCCAATATTACTGTTACGTCCCTGGCACTTGTCATGTTTTTTCCTATGTTCATGTTTACTCATATTCATTTAGATACTGGTGTGCCAGTTCCTACAAATGGTTGGTGCAAGACTTCGTCCCTCCCATGCACCCCTCCAATCATCAAGTCACCAATGATTGGTGCATTCATCTCCTTCTGCTGTGACCAATCACCTTTCATCTTCCACTCTATATAAGCCAGTTGTTATACTTTGTGTTCAGTCTCTCTCTGCCTTTGTCTCTGCATTTTGTGAGTAGAAAACTCTGACTCAAACCTTGTGACGAGGGTAAGCCAGGCAAGTTTGGAGTGGTACACTGCACTCACACAGGTTAACTGTTGTGTAGATACATTAGGTAAGTGGGTAAGTGCCATTGTTGTATTTCTTTGAAGTTGTGTTAGTTTAGATTAGAGTAGTGAAGTTAGGTAGGAGTTTTTGGTTTCCTTATATTTCTGTGTTAGGTTAGTTAGTTAAGTTTGATTTCCCTAAGTGGTAGAGTAATTTTGTTTCTTTTTGTTTGTTTGTTTGTATAACTGGCACTTCCCAACCTTACTCTGACCTTGGTTATGTTATAATTCCATGTATGCTCTTTTTAAATTCACTATGTAAATACATTCACTTTATATGTTACCATCATTTGTTACTCCCTTTTCCCTAGACTTTAAAAAAAGGGGTCGTAACAATTATATACTGTATCTGTGAGTGGCAAAAGTATGTGAACCTCTAGGATTAGCAGTTAATCTGAAGGTGAAATTAGAGTCAGGTGTTTTCAATCAGTGGGATGACAATCAGGTGTGAGTGGGCACCCTGTTTTATTTAAAGAACAGGGAACTATCAAAGTCTGATCTTCACAACACATGTTTGTGGAAGTGTATCATGGCATGAACAAAGGAGATTTCTGAGGACCTCAGGAAAAGCGTTGTTGATGCTCATCAGGCTGGAAAAGGTTACAAAACCATCTCTAAAGTGTTTGGCCTCCACCAATCCACAGTCAGACAGATTGTGTACAAATGGAGGAAATTCAAGACCATTGTTACCCTCTCCAGGAGTGATCGACCAACAAAGATCACTCCGAGAGCAAGGTGTGTAATAGTCGGTGAGGTCACAAAGGACCCCAGGGTAACTTCTAAGCAACTGAAGGCCTCTCTCACATTGGCTAATGTTCATGAGTCCACCATCAGTAGAACACTGAACAACAATGGTGTGCATGGCAGGGTTGCAAGGAGAAAGCCACTGCTTTCCAAAAAGAACATTGCTGCTCGTCCACAGTTTGCTAAAGATCACGTGGACAAGCCAGAAGGCTATTGGAAAAATGTTTTGTGGATGGATGAGACCAAAATAGAACTCTTTGGTTTAAATGAGAAGCATTATGTTTGGAGAAAGGAAAACACTGCATTCCAGCATGAGAACGTTGTTCCATCTGTGAAACATGGTGGTGGTAGTATCATGGTTTGGGCCTGTTTTGCTGCATCTGGGCCAGGACGGCTTGCCATCATTGATGGAACAATGAATTCTTAATTATACCAGCAAATTCTAAAGGAAAATGTCAGGACATCTGTCCATGAACTGAATCTCAAGAGAAGGTGGGTCATGCAGCAAGACAACGACCCTAAGCACACAAGTCGTTCTACCAAAGAATGGTTAAAGAAGAATAAAGTTAATGTTTTGGAATGGCCAAGTCAAAGTCCTGACCTTAATCCAATCGAAATGTTGTGGAAGGACCTGAAGCGAGCAGTTCATGTGAGGAAACCCACCAGCATCCCAGAGTTGAAGCTGTTCTGTACGGAGGAATGGGCTAAAATTCCTCCAAGCTGGTGTGCAGGACTGGATTGACAGTTACCGGAAACGTTTAGTTGCAGTTATTGCTGCACAAGGGGGTCACACCAGATACTGAAAGCAAAGGTTCACATACTTTTGCCACTCACAGATGTGTAATATTGGATCATTTTCCTCAATAAATAAATGACCAAGTATAATATTTTGTCTGATTTGTTTAACTGGGTTCTCTTTATCTACTTTTAGGACTTGTGTGAAAATCTGATGATGTTTTAGGTCATATTTATGCAGAAATATAGAAAATTCTAAAGGGTTCACAAACTTTCAAGCACCACCGTAACCTAACTGCATGCCTTTGGACTGTCAGGGAAACCGGAGCACCCAGAAGAAACTCGCACAAACATAGGGAGAACATGAAAACTCCAAACAGAAAGGCCCCGGTTGGCCTCTGGGCTTGAACCTAGAACCTTCTTGTTGTGAAGCAACAGTGCTAACCACTACACCACTGTGTTGCCGTTTCTTATCAATGATTTAAGTTATTATTTATTTAATTTCTGGTCAGTGCTTCAGGTGAAACCCTTTAGTCAAGGTTTCTTTGCAGCTTACGTACATCTGAATGCCTTTTTGACTCCATACATCTCACACTGACACTGAAAAGGAATAGAATCGCAGTAGATGGCATTCTATCCCCTTTGCAGACCACAACATTATTTTTTCCTGTCGATGTACATAAAACTCCAAACAGGAACTAGTGTGACAAATTCGACTAATCGTGTATATTTGCTGCCTGGCCCTGTTCTGCTGATCATTTACACGCTTGGTGCTTTCAGCACCTGAGTTCACTTGAAGCAAACCTGGGACCTCCGTTTTGTTTTGTTTTTTTCCAGTGGTCGACAACCAGCTTTCACATTTGATTGAATGGACTGATGTTTCAGTGCAAGTGGCACCGGTTCTGTAAATACTGTATATGCAAGTGTGAAATCACCTACAGACAGACAGCAGATAAAGTGTTATATGATGGGCAGTGCCAAGAGAGATTCTGGCTCGACTCGAATCAATCCACCGCATCATCCATGCATGCACTTCCTCCACCAATATAACCAGCTAATGAATTTGAATAAAGTGGAAATAAAATGAATGATGGGTGTGTGATGGTGTGTCTGTGTTAGACGGTCCATTTGCACTGACAGAACTCCAGTTAAAAAGCAGCTGAGATAAAAGTCGTGCTTGCAAGCAGGGAGAAGCATCAGAGTTTAGTGCTGTTTGCTGGCACAGGGATCCGTTACGGGCAGTGCCGTCTCAACAGATGGAGGCTTGAGATTACCGAACATGCTCACTTAACAATGTTTAAACGGGGAAGCTTTGGCATGCAGGCGAATGAATGTGCACAGTCCTTTTCATTTAAGGGCAAACGTTTCATAATTCATACTGAACTTCATATTCTGTTTACCATTGCTCAGTGTAGTTTTCTTTAGCTTGACAACCTTAGAAATGGCAGAGAGTTGAAAAATGGATTTTTGTTCAAGATGATACAATAAAGTCCGAGACACAATTCCAAATGCAGACAGTAATGACAAGCTTGGCATTTAAAACATGTTAGCAAGGCTGTTAATAAAAAGCCTCAGCAGTCATCGCTTAGCTCCTTTTTTTTTTTTTTTTTAAATCTGATAAGACCAGTTGTCAACTTAATTTGACGTTTCATATCCAAAGGGTACGAAATGCACTGCACTGCAAATATAGATGAGGAGCACAGGTGCTTGTTTTGTGTTCTGTAATGCCTCGCACATCTACAATATAGGGCAGTGATATCGATCACTTCACAAAAACAAAATTAGTTTCAACCCAAGTCACAACACTGCCAGATTTATTTATATATATATATTCATACACACACTACTGTGGTTGTGCAAAAGTCTTAGGCACGTGTAAAGAAATGCTGTAGATCAAAAATGTCTTTTAAAAATAATGAAATGTTTCAAAATAAAAAAAAAAATACTATAAACAGCAGGAAGCCATAATAAATGAAACAAAGTCAATATTTGCTATGAGACGACTCTTTGCTTTAAAAGAAAATAGCAGTCTCAGGTACACTGGGTGCAGTTTGATAAGGAAATGAGCTGTAGGTTTTACTGAGCATCTTACGGAACCAGCCACAGTTCTTCTGGACACTTTGACCGTCACACTCGCTTCTTCATTTTGCGCCAAAACCCAGCAGCCTTCATTATGATTTCTTTTTTAATCTGAAAAGTCGTCTCTTATGGAATATGCTGCTCAGATACAAAAACTTTTTTTTTTTCATCTCATCATCTCTAGCTGCTTTATCCTGTTCTACAGGGTCACAGGCAAGCTGGAGCCTATCCCAGCTGACTACGGGCGAAAGGCGGGGTACACCCTGGACAAGTCGCCAGGTCATCACAGGGCCGACACATAGACACAGACAACCATTCACACTCACATTCGCACCTACGGTCAATTTAGAGTCACCAGTTAACCTAACCTGCATGTCTTTGGACTGTGGGGGGAAACTGGAGCACCTGGAGGAAACCCACGCGGACAGCATGCAAACTCCGCACAGAAAGGCCCTTGTCGGCCACGGGGCTCGAACCTGGACCTTCTTGCTGTGAGGCAACAGCGCTAACCACTACACCACCGTGCCGCCCCTAACAAGGTTTATATGAAAAAAAATAGGGTGCCTAAGACTTTCGCACAGTACTGTAACTGTAACAGTAACTGTAATTTTGATGGCACTTGAAATAACAAATACTTTCTCATTTCAGCTGTGTTTTTCACTTTAAGACTTTCACATATTTGCTTTCTTTCCAAATGACCATTTTATTTATGTATCTGCTCGTACGGATTTATCGAATTAAAGTGATCTTATATCACTATATGGCAATATAAGTCATGATAAAATGTTCCTACTGTAAGAAAGAAACTTTCTTGAGATCATGCCAAAAAAAAAAAAAAAAATATATATATATATATATATATCTCAGTTCCTCTAGCAATATCCGTAGCCTTGCAAGTTACAAGTGAAAGAATTCGAAGGACAATGACAGCTCTGGCTACACAGCTGCAAATAATGACAGGGTGAAAGAATGTGCCATTCAAGCTCAATGGATAGTTAAGAGCAGAGCTGTGTGTGTGTGTGTGTGTGTGTGTGTGTGTGTGTGTGTGTGTGTGTGTACATGTGACACTCCTGCACATGCCCCTAAGCTCAATAAAGGCCTGCCACTCTCTGGCCCTGAACACAGAGAGCCCAGCAGTCCTACTGTATTCATGTCTGAGCTGTGGCTGGAACTGATGACATACAGTACAGTCTATCAGGCCTGCTTTAATTACGTGCCAGTCAGGCACCTGCAGTGTCTACAGGCTTGAGCTCTGTCCAGCTGAATTAAACATGCCGCCCCAGGCTCATGAATACTGCAAGCAGCACCCGCGTACTGCTCTGATCCAGGACCAGTGGGGGGGAGACCCAGTGACCAGCAGGGGACTGTAACAGAGGTCTGAGAGAGAGAAAGAGAGAGAAGTGTGTGTGTGTGTGTGTGTGTGTGTGTGTGTGTGTGTGTGTGTGTGTGTGTGTGTGTGTAACTTGGAGGCAAAATATCTATACTTCATGGCATGGCATGGCTGCCCACTGCTCTGGGTATGTGTGTGTGCTCATTGCTCATGTGTGTGTGTGCATGTGTGTGTTCACTGCTTCAGATGGGTTAAATGCAGAAAGTAATTTCACAAGTGTGTGATGAATAAAGTTGTCTTTCTTTCTTTCATTCAAACAGTGCATACACTGTGTAATGGTAAGGTATTAGTCATTTTCAGTTCATTTTAGTCACTGGTCTCAGAAAAAGAGGAAATTCTGAGACATTACATTGTGAATATAAACAATCTGGGCATTTACACTGTCGCCTTACAGCAAAAAGGTTCTGGGTTCGAGCACAGTGGCCGATGAGGGCCTGTCTGTGTGGAGTTCGTATGCTTTCTCCATGCTGCACAGGTTTCCTTCGGTTGCTTCAGTTTCCTCCCACAGTCCAAAAACATGTGGATTAGGTCAACTGGCTTCTCTAAATCGCCCTTAGGGCAGTCGGGTATCCGGGCAGAGTTTGGGTGTGTATCACCTGAAGTCACCTGGGATTGGCTCCAGCTTCCCCCGTGACCCTGACAGATAAGATGGATGAATGGATGGATGGATGTAAACAAGCTTACATCTGTAAAATGTCAGTTATTTGAGATCTGGGTCAGCTCTCTATTGTTTATGAATGACCACTCTTGTCATTTAGGGTGTTTTTTTTTCCCCCGCATAACTGTCATCAATCCAGATGTCTAGGTAGAAAATAGCCCATGTGACAGTATTAGGACATTTAAAAAATATAACGCTGCAAATGTTCGAGTCATTATAGCGAGAGGAAGTCATTACTCATTTTGACTGTTTTTCATTTGACTGATTTTACCTCAGAAATTGAAAGCTGACTCTCATCTTCAGGGCCTGTGGGCTTTTTACAGTCCAGGAAATTAACTCCAAAATAATTTACAGCTTTGTAATGTTAGGGCAACGTTTAATAAGTAAAACTGAAAGGACATGGGACATGAAACATAAATGCACGCTATATCAGTTTCTTTCCATTAAAAATATGAATTAATTGCATCAACAAATACAAAATCATCTATTAAATTCAGCAAAATCGTTATATTCGTGATGATTATATGGCATTTCTGCTCGAGCTCCGATATGCATATTTTACAACCGGAAGAGCCGCTGTTACGTGATCATACGTCACAAAAACTTTCGGGCACAGCACAAGCGGGTAGATGAATGGAGAAGTGAATGACAAGAAAATTGTTTTTATAGTCTTTAACGTACATTGAACATCATGGTGTATTGTGCTGCTTATGGTTGCAATAATTCCAATGGGAAATGCCCTGGAGTAAGTTTTTTTTGCATTCCCCAAGGACCCGAAGCTGAGGAAAGTGTGGACTCACTACTGCCGTAGAAAAAACTTTGCACCTACTGTTTCCCACAAACTGTGTTCGGACCATTTCACTGAGGATTCTTTCAACATTAATACTCAGGTACTGAGCAATATTAATTGCCAAGCCAAATTTAAGAGGCCGTATAGCCGGGTTCATGGAGGCAGTGATAGCGCCATAATATACAGGGCCTAACATTCCTACAACTGTAGAGACAGTCAAGAAATCCTGTAACATTAATGGACATTTAAATAAATGTTAAGTTATGTTGGCAAGTTTGTTTAACTTTTCTTAATTTTCATCTCTTTCGCCAAATGGCGTAGTGTTGTTGGCTGTGTGATGGCGTTTCGCCATTTTGAATGTTTTCATCTCGGACTCTGGAAGCATTGTATCTCAATCTCGAAAAATATCAGCAAAAAAAAACCTAGCTTGCAACGGACTTTAGCTAGATCTATGATGAACTTTCAATGTATGATACAAAAATAATACTTCTTTCAACAGATCATTAGCCTTTGAGCAGAATTGTTTTTAACTTATCAGGATGTGTTATCGAGCCGACCGCTTTCAGTTTCATGGGGATTGAATGAACTCTCACTCTCAGAATCATCTGACCCATCAGAGTAAAGGCAAGATCTATGTTCATGTGAATTTCCAGCCATCGGTTCGAATTGATAGGGTCTAACTTCACATCTCTGTGAAACATCGGGAATATCACTGTCGATGGTGTCCATTTCGGTAACCTGTTTACATTAGATTCCCAAGCGCTGGCTCCTTGGAAAGTTTTTGTGACGTCACGGGTCACGTGACCACCTAGCTAATTAACGAATCATTGTTTTACGCTGATGTATAAAAAAGTTGAATAATGTGGTGATTTTCACATTTTTGACGCCCTGCAGTGATTTAGATGGCATTTCTTATGTCCTTTATACATAATTATACCCAGAAAAAAATCCATGTCCCATGTCCTTGAAGAGAGAGATACGACACTGCCATAGCGCAGAGACAGAGAGAGAGAGAGAGAGAGAGAGAGGGAGGCTGGACCTCACCTGGTCTCTAGAGGAACGTTACTGTTGAGCACCCAGCTGTCCTGCAGCTGCACTGACTCAGGTGTGGTGGGTGCGTCCCCCGGAGCACTGGGTGGGGCATGGACGGGGTTGCGTCTGCTGCTTAGTGTGTTGCGGTTGAGAGAGTTGGCCGAGGTCTGATGGTGAGACAGGGCCTGGGCGTTGTGTGGTGGAGGCAGTGGCGGCCGCAGTGTTGACTGGCTGTGGTGGTTTGGAGCTCCTGTGCAAACACACAATCACAAACATTTCAGTAGAGAGGAAACCTTTCCATTTTATTGAATTGGCCCTGAGATATGCTAGCAAAGCCGGGGGGGGGGGACCCCCCATAGCACTGGCATTTGCCATGATGGATAGAGGGAATATTCAGAACTGGTTTTCCTCAGCAAGGAGGATAAAATGCAATCAGAAAGGAGAGGATAAATCTGAGAGGGAAGCTGGCGGACACAGGATGCCTCTGCTGTTATGCACTTAAATCGCCTGAAAGATGCAGTCCTGGAGCTCTGAATACGCAGTGACACTTGGCCAGTTAAGACACTCATTAGAAGGGAAAGTCTTTGTTCTCTTGCTCTTAAGCTGTGCTAATGTTGCTGTGCTAATGTTGCTGGAAGCAACTCATGCATACTTTATGAGGCATCATTAACTGACATGATTGTTTGCTTGGGTGTAATCCTTAATGCGGCTAGAAATGGGAATGGTTGTTTGTGCGTGTGTTTGTGCACAGGTACAATTTCCTCCTGAATGTGAAATTACACTCTACCATGTCCAAAAACAGCACAGGGTTCAGGCTCCGTTCTTCATGCTGTCATTGGAATTGTTTGCTTTATGAAGGCACTAGGATACAGACACTGATACAGGTATCGGGTATCTGTCTGATAGCGTGCTCGCTTACTCATAAAAATGCTCTAATACCAGATAATACTTTGTGACATAAACCTAGTGTACTGTTTTGCACTAATGAACAGACTACATAAAATGACAGCGAACTGGAAGCATGTGACAATTAATGATGGCAATCAAAGCAAAGCAGCGTGCAAACTGAGCCAAGTGAAAATATCAAGAGGAGGAACTACAAGCACTTGATTAAACATCTTCGACATCAAGCTCAGCACGAGGAGTTCTTTGCTAGCAGCTCACAGCAGGAAGCAACACCCCAGCAAACGCTGGCTAGAAAAAAAAAAAAGTCTACAGACAATGCTAGGTGACGCATTTTAAGCACTTTTCCAAAGTGGAAATATCAAGAGAGCTAAATAAAATGTTCCATTAATTGATTAATGCTAAGCTGGTTATTCATTTCGATATCTGTATCTTTATCGATGAGTGAGTAAAATATAAACTCATGCTTGTACTCGGTCTTAAAAGCAGGACTGACGCGTCCCTAGTTTAAATGTGATATCAGACCAGCAACCTTGTTCTCGCGTTATATTTACTGCCTCTGACTGGTGACAGAAAAAAGTGGACGGGAAAATAAGGAGAGCAGATTTACAGCTTAAAATCCCACTATCGTCATCATCGTCCCATCCCACCCCCCCGCCAAACACAATACAATGCAACAAAGATGAACCTCACAGTCCATATCTATCCTACACACAAACAAGCATTAGCGCTATCTGTCTCTCTCGCTCGCTCCCTCTCTTACTCAATTCCCTTTCCCTGCTTATCTCCTGCTAGTTGATCCATGACAGCAGACAGAGGACGATATCCACTGCGTGATCCTGTCTGTCACAGGCAGACATCAGATTCTTTCCGGCATCCGCAATCTGAACAGCGGAGGTGTGAGAAAACAGAATGAGATTTAAACACATCCGTACATCTCCGAGAAATTCAGCGCCTCGCTGCATGCAACGAAAGATTACATGAAAACGGTAATGTCTTCCTGTGCACAGGACATTGTAGAGGAATAAAACTAGATCGATAGACTGCAATGCCTCTTTCGTTACATTACAAAATAGGATTATGGGCTTAATATTTAAACAACATCATTAATACACACATGCAATTGCATTCTCTGGAACTTAAATAGAAACTGGCCTTTGGCAATGCAATTACATTCGTTTCCTGTTTTGCTCTGGGAAATGAGATCACAAGTTTTTTTTATTTATAGATAATTTCACAGGAGACGTTAAAGCTTTCTTTCTGCCTTTAAAGAAGGTCGCTTCAATTATCTTAGCTTAAGAGTATTAAGAAAAAAAAAATGGGCAAATGTTTGTGTGAGAGAGCAACAGTGAGCGAGAGAGCGAGAGAGAGAGAGAGAGAGAGAGAGAGAGAGAGAGAAAGACCAAGAAATATGGGATTAAATTCATAAATGAATTTTCAGACAGGATCGACAAAAACTCAATAGAATAATAACCAACAAAACAAAACAAACATTGAGAGGTCTTAATCCTACCAAAGCAAGAAAAAGCCTGTGTGTGTGTGTGTGTGTGTGTGTGTGTGTGTGTGTGTGTGTGTGTTTCAGCAGAGCGGATCAGTGGTGAATTGTAATGGTCAGGCCATGTAACAAGCTGAGAGCTGCTTTAGAAAGCAAAGCCAGAGCTGGATCAGGGTGTGAATAAGCAGTAAGCTCATTGCAACCTGTAATGCACTGGTGGCTTAGAGTGATGAAGGTCCCTGAGGCACAGTAGTCCTGGGCCATAACCTTATTACCTTGAAGAATAAAGCACGACATACAACTGATCTGATCCGTCATCAGTGCCTGGTGAGCAGAGAGGAAACGTTTCTCTCTCCAGCGTCGCTCTGGTACCGTACCTCCACACACCAGCACAGAGAATACGCACATTAAATCAAGCCCTTTAGGAAATAATGCACTATACGCAGCCAAATGCTTACACACACACACACACTTAGGACTGTTATTAGAAGTTCTTGTGAAGAAGTCGAGACATCGAGTGCGTTTCGTCAGCCGCTTAGACCCGAAATAGGGCCAGACATCATTAACGTGTGTGCTAGTCTGTGTTTAAGTCTATGTGTGGCTCGTCTCCAGGTGGAAGACGAATGCATCCTGTCCTCTGAAGCCATGTTCCCAGTGGTAGGATTGTAGTGGAAGTGCATGTCAGCATGCTTCTATAATAGTAAAGCTAGTAGAAATGACCTGATTGTTCGACCAGGTGCAAGGGAACGAAAAGAGAGCAGGTTACAGATGATTCATGTAAAGGAGAAGAGTAAATGATGAGTGGTTACAAATGCTTTTGAGAATGAACAAATGGCATTTCAGAATACTAAACTCTCAGAACAAAATGGTACTCATTGGTTCTTTCCTGGCCGTAGCCTCGAGGGAACATCTTTTGCACATTGCATATGCATCTTTCGCATGGAAATGTGGATATCGTGTAACATTAACAATGATTCAAGGTACAGTGGTGCTTGAAAGTTTGTGAACCCTTTAGAATTTTCTATATTTCTGCATAAATATGACCTAAAACATCAGCAGATTTTCACACAAGTCCTAAAAGTAGATAAAGAGAATCCAGTTAAACAAACGAGACAAAAATATTATACTCGGTCATTTATTTATTGAGGAAAATGATCCAATGTTACATTTCTGTGAGTGGCAAAAGTATGTGAACCTTTGCTTTCGGTATCTGGTGTGACCCCCTTGTGCAGCAATAACTGCAGCTAAACGTTTCCGGTAACTGTTGATCAGTCCTGCACACCGGCTTGGAGGAATTTTAGCCCATTCCTCCGTACAGAACAGCTTCAACTCTGGGATGTTGGTGGGTTTCCTCACATGAACTGCTCGCTTCAGGTCCTTCCACAACATTTCGATTGGATTAAGGTCAGGACTTTGACTTGGCCATTCCAAAACATTTTACTTTTATTCTTCTTTAATCATTCTTTGGTAGAACGACTTGTGTGCTTAGGGCCGTTGTCTTGCTGCATGACCCACCTTCTCTTGAGATTCAGTTCATGGACAGATGTCCTGACATTTTCCTTTAGAATTCGCTGGTATAATTCAGAATTCATTGTTCCATCAATGATGGCAAGCCGTCCTGGCCCAGATGCAGCAAAACAGGCCCAAACCATGATACTACCACCACCATGTTTCACAGATGGAACAACGTTCTCATGCTGGAATGCAGTGTTTTCCTTTCTCCAAACATAATGCTTCTCATTTAAACCAAAGAGTTCTATTTTGGTCTCATCCGTCCACAAAACATTTTTCCAATAGCCTTCTGGCTTGTCCACGTGATCTTTAGCAAACTGTGGACGAGCAGCAATGTTCTTTTTGGAAAGCAGTGGCTTTCTCCTTGCAACCCTGCCATGCACACCATTGTTGTTCAGTGTTCTCCTGATGGTGGACTCATGAATATTAACATTAGCCAATGTGAGAGAGGCCTTCAGTTGCTTAGAAGTTACCCTGGGGTCCTTTGTGACCTCACCGACTATTACACACCTTGCTCTCGGAGTGATCTGTGTTGGTCGACCACTCCTGGGGAGGGTAACAATGGTCTTGAATTTCCTCCATTTGTACACAATCTGTCTGACTGTGGATTGGTGGAGTCCAAACTCTTTAGAGATGGTTTTGTAACCTTTTGCAGCCTGATGAGCATCAACAACGCTTTTCCTGAGGTCCCCAGAAATCTCCTTTGTTCGTGCCATGATACACTTCCACAAACGTGTGTTGTGAAGATCAGACTTTGATAGATCCCTGTTCTTTAAATAAAACACGGCGCCCACTCACACCTGATTGTCATCCCACTGATTGAAAACACCTGACTCTAATTTCACCTTCAGATTAACTGCTAATCCTAGAGGTTCACATACTTTTGCCACTCACAGATATGTAATATTGGATCATTTCCCTCAATAAATAAATGACCAAGTATAATATTTTTTGTCTCATTTGTTTAACTGGGTTCTCTTTATCTACTTTTAGGCCTTGTGTGAAAATCTGATGATGTTTTCGGTCATATTTATGCAGAAATATAGAACATTCTAAAGGGTTCACAAACTTTCAAGCACCATTGTACATAAATGAATATGAATAAAATACACAGTAAAGGTACAAATGATGCAAATGTCCTTTGAGCGTACCACCCCGGTGACAGGGAAAGGTACGATTTAGTACCTTATTTTTAGTACAGTTGTGTACACTGTGAAAAATGTCTTAGCGAGTGAAAATAGTTGAAACGATCTAGCATTTCCTATGAGAGGAATACAAGCCACCAATTCTGAGATTATTAAACCTAGTTCTAGATCGCAAACAACTTATTCTAAGATGTCTTATCAAGTAAAAATGTTTGTCCATGCAGCAAGATAATTTCACTAGTATTAAATCATTTTCTCCTTAAATTCAGTTTTCAGTTTTTTTGCAGTGTAGGACAGTTGCTGCCAAAAAAGCTAATCTTTGACACTGAGAAGCACACTCATTATTTTTACTTTGAAAAGTGAAATTTAAAAAAAAAGTGAAACTGTAAAGTGGCACAAAATGTCCATAAAAACAGCCCTCCAGCCTCTCTGAGCCACTTTTCCAAACTGTCTTACATTTTACTACAGCTCTCCCAAAACAACAACATCTTCCTCAGTACACCTTCGGGCCAGACATAACACCACCACCTCAGGTGACTTGCATCCCTTTACTGACACGTTCCCCTCCGAGGCTTTCACAATTTCAGACCTTCCTAAAACTCACACAACACACACTGACAATGAAAGACGTTAGGCATTTCTTCATTAACACTTCCAGGTGGAGTAGCTGATGAGCACCGTGACTTTCTGACCCGCTACCCTTCCATGTGGGAAAAAGTGTTGCTTCACTTTGACAGGGGAAAAAAAAAAAAGCCTATTTAGAGCTCTCGCTGTTGTAAATTTATCTGATATTTCTTTCTGAATATGCCCATTACGGTGTGCTTAATTTAAACGCACACAGTGGCTCATTCACATTACCAGCCTCAAGCAGCGAGTGTAATACGCATCGTTAAAATGATGAAGTGCGTTTACTTTCCTGGTTCGGCAGAAATGTGCCAGCATTCAGGCATAAAACCTTAAGGTGATGCTTTCAGGATCACAGCAAAGACAAATCTTCTGTTTTCTCTAAGCCGGGGAAAAGCATGAGCAGGGCAGGCAAATAGAAAGAGAGGGAAACAGAGCAAAGAGAGGAAGGGAGGGAGATGCTTCACTGTATCCCATCAGCCCTTTCAAGACTGTTGAAAAAGTTGTTTTTATATTCATGAAGAACCATTCTTCATATGCAATCTCGGCACGCATCATCAGCTTTCACTGCACAAGTGGCTGCATGTGAAATGGCTGTGCAGCTACTATTTGTGTGTGTGTGTGTGTGTGTGTGTGTGTGTGTGTATAAAGTCTGACACCAGCAGCATACAGATAACTTTCTGTCCTTCTTCACTTCCCTGCCTCTCTGGCAGAAAGAACACCTTTACCCATAAAGCTTTATATTTTCATTGGATAAATACAAAAGACATCGACGTTCATTAAGCCATCAAGGACAAGGTAGATTTCAGTGACAGGCTTGTAAAAATGTGACAAGATATAGATCTCAAAGACAGTTCTAGAATACATATTTATTGAATATTTTTGCTTATGCACAATTACACTTAGACGGGATGCTGTTGTAGTGGTTAGCACTGTCGCCTCGCAGCAAGAAGGTCTTGGGTTCGAGCCCAGCGGCCGACGAGGGCCTTTCTGTACGGAGTTTGCATGTTCTCCCCGTGTCCGCGTGGGTTTCCTCTGGGTGCTCCAGTTTCCCCCACAGTCCAAAGACATGCAGGTTAGGTTAACTGGTGACTCTAAATTGACCGTAGGTGTGAATGTGAGTGTGAATGGTTGTCTGTGTCTATGTGTCAGCCCTGTGATGACCCGGCGACTTGTCCAGGGTGTACCCCGCCTTTCACCCGTAGTCAGCTGGGATAGGCTCCAGCTTGCCTGCGACCCTGCACAGGATAAGCGGTTATGGATAATGGATGGATGGACAATTACACTTATTCAACTACACTGTGAAAAGAATGCACTGTAAAAAATGATTTGTTGTTTTAACTTAAAAAAGTTAGTGCAAGGGTTGCCTTAAGGGCTGCCTTAAAATTTTGAGTTCACTGAAATTAATATAGTAAGTTCACAACAATTTAACTTACTATGTGAATTCCAGTGAACTCAAAATTTTAAGGCAGCCCTTGCACTAACTTTTTTAAGTTAAAACAACAAATATTTTTTTTACAGTGTGACATGTAACAATGAATCTGCGTCTGATTTACGTAACTGTTGTACAGCATCGACATCAAGAGATGATTTGAGCAGAACTTATGAATCTGCTTCAGCTGCATGGACACAAGCTCCTGCTTACTGCTCACTTCCTTACATGTCACATGCATACGGCAATCCTTAACCTAACATCAAACCCAGCTAATTTACACGAAACACACAGGTCTTACTCAGGCTATACTGAGCTACAGTTATCCAAGATGCAAACCAACGTGGGCGAGGTTCATAATTGCAGGTTTGCATTCATACTGAGAAATTCCTCCTGAACTGTAGCTTGATTACACTATTCCATACGTCACGTTTGCGCATGCAGGTTTGCAAAATTTGTTTATCATTTTCTTTTGGTACCAGCACACACACAGCAGAGCACAGCACAGCGCATTTTAGCAGCATGGCATGTCATCGTGCAGAAACGCCTGCAAAAGAAGGAGCTGGCAGAAGACGTGTGTATTTCGTGATGCTTTCAGTGTGAGGCCTGGCAGCTCAAAGGTCCGCTCATTACTGTACAGTACTCCAGTCCAATGATAGTCTATACTGTATAGTATGATAGTATAAACTATCATAGTCAATGATAGTTTATACTGTATATGGTACGATTCAGAAGTTTGGACGCACCTACTCATTCATAGTTTTTTTCTGTATTTTGGCTATTTTCTGCATTGTAGAACAATACTGAAGACATCAAACCTATGAAATAACATCTGGAACATATATGGAATTATGTGATAAACAAAAAAAAGTGTTATAAAACAAATTATGCCACCGTTTACCTTCATGACACTTTGTACACTATTGGCATTATCTTAACCAGCTTCATAAGATAGTCACCTGGAATGCTTGTCAATTAACAAGTGCCTCGTCAAAAGTTAATCCGTGCAATTTCTTGCCTTCTTATTGTCTTTGATATCAAACAGTAAATAATAAAAATACAGTAAACATTATTCGACAACTGTAGTAATCCATATTATATCAAAAACTGCTCAACTAAGTAAAGAGAAATGACCTCCATCATGACTCAAAGACATGAACTGACTTTTAATTAATAAAAAATGAAGAAAAAACACCAAATTAGAAAGCGTGTCCAAACTTTTGATGCGTACTTTATCAATGCCCGTAACAACCCGTTCCTTAGCATCACGATACTTGAAACAGGAAGTACGGTAAGGTCACATGATCACTTGGCATGTGGTGCCGCCAAGCGTGGACAGCTTCTACACCTGATGTGGATCGTGGAACCCCAGACCACCAGTTTCAAGAGAATCAGGGATCAGTTCTCTGAACTGTTCCATGGCTTGTAAACAGCTTTCACGCTTCAGCAATCATACTGAGCAATCATAGTCGAATGAACCCACGTCTCGGGGTTAACCTTCATCCTACCAAGTGGGGTCCATCTGGACCCTGCACCTATATGTTTGTTTGCCATTTTAAAAATATGTGACATACTGCCTCACCGTTTTATGAATTTGTCGGAATTTATGTCTTAATTAAAACACTAAAGCACCGGAAGATCAGCTTTATGCATTGTGAAGGTATAATTAATTTGTTACTGGGGTCCAACCGGACCCCAGAGTAAAGTTTATCTGTCTTTCATTTTATAATTGAATAGCACACTGAAAGTTAACTTCTTTTATTTCTTTTATGTTCCATAATGAAACTACCAAGGCATTCCTTCTTGGGGTCCGTGTGGACCCCACTGCTGCAATAAGCACAGGCTGCAAAACAAAAGCCCTAAATTATTTTACAATTACTTTTTTGTTTTAAATTCTGTAAGAAAAGACCTAAGTTGTAATCCAGAATGTTTTACAGCTGCATGAGCTGCAAAAATCATGTATATAATGCCAATTTTTTTTGTGGCGCTATAATTTGCTACATGTATGCTAGTTATTGCAATATTATTGCAATGTTATTGCATTTATAATACATCATTGATATTCAGCCATAGTGGATTTTGTTCTTCAATAAAGTTATGTCTGTTTGCTGCATTGAATTGGTTCTTACTGCATTGATTTCAAGGTATTCCCTCCTGGGGTCCATACGGACCCCGCCTGGTAGTTTGTGTATGTAAAATTGGCTGGTAGGATGAAGGTTAAGTGTGTTCTTTATGCCTTGGGCCCTTTAGTGTATTGCTGTTATTAATACAAGATGTTCCGAACAAAACGTATCTGGTGATTTTGTCTTTATAAGCTTTAATTTTAAAGAAAAGTATTGGGGTCCAAACGGACCCCACATGGTAAGATTAAGGTATAAAATAGCATGGTAGGATGAGGGTTAAAAAAAAAAAGTAAGCGTGGAAACGGCCTAAGAGGTGCTCATGTTTCCAAATAACGATGCAATTCTGATATATTTCTAAAGTGGCATGCTGTGAGCACAAAATAAAAGTGAAACTCAACCGTTAACAGTTAAGGCTGGCTTTACAATCAGATTTCATCTTTTGCAACTTGGATGAATATGTTTCATTGTGTCAAAATATGGATTTTCAGTGTGCTTTCAATTTTGATCATTCCACATGAGGCAGCCCGCTCAGCAGCGTTATGACAGCGGCACAATGGCTGGACAGGCAGACTGACAGCGCTGCAGTAGAAGAGCTAAATGATGAGAATTAAACGGGCGTGTTTGTATTGCCCTTAACCACTAAGCCACATCTGATTCCAAATACCACCTGTCTCAACACCTTTATTCCTCCAAGATATTTCAATATGACACAAATGGCTGTACGCTGTGGGCTGTCAGCCTCTGGGAATAAGCAATTTGTAATCAGAATACACAGCTGTTTATATCACTCAACTGTAATGTGAGAATACATTAGACTCGTGCTTTACATGCGCCGTAATTTCACAGGATTTTGCATCTTTTTAACACATCGAGGCTGTACTAACACACCGCAGTCCTTCTATCACGACTACATAAACACTGAATATCTTCGTATCAAGCTTGAAACATACTTAGGGACTTGAGAAAACAGGGCAGAGACTGATGAGAAGAGCTACAGCTAGAAGGCATAGTTAGAAAAAAGCACTATAGTTAGTGGAGGTGTTTACTGAGGAAAGATCATCTTTCTCTTCCTTTCTCTCTCTCTCTGTCTCTCTCTCTCTCTCTGTGTCTCTCCCGCTCTCTCCATTCTTCTGTGGCCGAACAATGGTGACTGAATGAGTGAGAAGTAGAGCATCATGGGACACTCGGCCAAGTGACACAAATGAAAACAAATCGTCAGGCGTGAGCATCCCGAAACCGGAGAAACAATAGGAGTAAAAGCATAAATGTCAATTTGCGATGATGAAAGATCCAATCTAAAGGTAATGGGGAGAAGCCCCTCGACAGCGGGCACTAATAGACACTGTGATTTCAGCAGGCCTCCGTCTGCTCCACAATAAATGAAAGAGCATAATTAGAAAACAGCCACTGAGACCGTCCTCCACACCGACACTCTCTCCGTCTCGGATAACGAGGTGTTTTTCTCATGGCAGGAAGTGAATATGGAGCCTCTCTTAGTGCTTGATAGGCACGTTTGTGCTCTGAAACATCCGTTGCAATGCTGGTCCTTTTACATTATAACCAGTGGATTAACAGGAACTAACTTTAACACTATGTTGCCTGTTACATCAGCTGAATGCAAGCTCGAGGTCTAGTTTGTGTGTCAACAACCAGTACATTTACAGTGGATGTAAAAAGTTTTTCTGATGTAAAAAAAAAAATGAGACCACGATAAATAATTTCAAAACTTTTCCCACCTTTAATGTGACCTATAACCTGTACAATTCAATTGAAAAACAAACATACAATAAGCTGGTTGTATAAGTGTGCACACCCTTAAACTAATACTTTGTTGAAGCACCTTTTGATTTAATTACAGCATTCAGTCTTTTTGGGTCGGAGTCTATCAGCCTGCCACATCTAGACTTGGCAATATTTGCCCACTCTTCCTTGTAAAAGCGCTCCAAATCTGTCAGATTGCGAGGGCATCTCTCGTGCACAGCCCTCTTCAGGTCACTCCGCAGATTTTCAATTTGGATTTAGGTCTGGGCTCTGGCTGGGCCATTCCAAAACTTTTTTGGGGTCATTGTCGTGCTGAACGATGAAATTCCTCTTCATCTTCAGCTTTCTAGAAGACACCTGAAGGTTTTGGGCCAAAATTGACTGGTATTTAGAACTGTTCATAATTCCCTCCACCTTGACTAAAGCCCCTGTTCCAGCTGAAGAAAACCAACCCCAAAACATGATGCTGCCACCACCATGCTTCACCGTGGGTATGGTGTTCTTTTAGTGATGTGCAGCGTTGTTTTTGCGCCAAACATACCTTTTGGAATTGTGGCCAAAAAGTTCAACCTTGGTTTCATCAGACCATAACACATTTTCCCACATGCTTTTGGGAGAGTTGATGGTTTTTTGTTTTTGCAAAATTTAGCCGGGCCTGGATGCTTTTCTTTGACCCTACCTCATAGTCCAGACATATGGAGAATACGGGAGATTGTTGTCACATGTAGTGCACAACCAGTACTTACCAGAAATTCCTGCAGCTCCTTCAGTGTTGCTGTAGGCCTCTCGGCAGCCTCCCTGACCAGTTTTCGTCTTGTCTTTGCATCAATTTTGGAGGGACATCCAGTTCTCGGTAATGTCACTGTTGTCCCATATTTTCTCCACTTCTTGATGACTGTCTTCACTGTGCTCCATGGCCATGTGCTCTAATGCCATGGAAATGTTTTTGTACCCTTCTCCTGACTGATACCTTTCAACAATGAGATCCCTTTGCTGCTTTGTAAACTCTCCCATGGCTTTTGCTGGAAGATGCAACTGAGTAAATGTCTGGACCTTATCTGGGGTTAATCAGAGTCATTTTAATTGATGGTAGGTGTGAACCCAAAAAGACTGAATGCTGTAATTAATTCAAAAGGTGCTTCAACAAAGTATTAGTTTAAGGGTGTGCACACTTATGCAACCAGCTTATAGTATTTTTTTTTATTTTTTACCCCCCCCCCCCCCCCCAACAGATTTGTGGGATAGATTTATTTTTTTTTTAAATCAGAAAAACTTATCATTTTAACGGATTGTGTAGACTTTTTATATCCATGATCAGTTGTCCTATGTGACAGTTGCAACATAGCCTTAAATGTATACAGGGGGACTATTAGATAACAAATACGCTATTTTCATATCAGCCAGCGTGGCGAGCTCTTTCCTCGGGTAGTAAAACACGTCATTAAATTGAGATATTGGCAAGATGGTATATGCCACAATATGTTTGAAAAGTAGCATAAGTATTATACAGTACTATTCAGAGTTATTTTTCATGCTGTGGTTCATGATGTTCAAGAACCAAAGCATAATACAAGACATGGATAAATCGAGTCCCCGCTTTATTGTAAAGCGCAATGTTTTTTTGTTGTTGTTGTTCTGTTCTACTGTTAAAATATATCTAACATGCAGTAAATATATTACACTGAAAAAAGGGGGACATTAACTGCTTCCCTGCATCATGACACATTTTGATATTTCCTGTTTATATCACTCTGTGTGACAAGGTTTTGATCTACAACCACTTTACAGACCATTAGTTACTAGTGTGTCTGTGGTGCAACTGATGTCCTACGATGTGAGAGTTAAAAACAAACAAACCAAAAAGAAAAAAAAAAGCTCACATGGTTTAGGATCGTCTTTACACCCTTACATTCGGCTGGTACAACAGGCCCCTGAAGTCTAGATTTATCTGTTGTTTTACTAAATTTGATTAAACATGGCATTAAAATGCATAATAAACAAAAATTGTGCAATCTGTCTCTGGACTCATTTCTAGGCTTGCTTCTACAGTATGAGCTACCACTTACCGTACATACAGTAGTCATATCCTGACATTTCCTGTTGAAAAAGTTACACTGACATGACTTTAGATTATTTATCGTATGTATCTTACGGGGCGGCACGGTGGTGTAGTGGTTACTGCTGTCGCCTCACAGCAAGAAGGTCCGGGTTCGAGCCCCGTGGCCGGCGAGGGCCTTTCTGTGCGGAGTTTGCATGTTCTCCCCGTGTCCGCGTGGGTTTCCTCCGGGTGCTCCGGTTTCCCCCACAGTCCAAAGACATGCAGGTTAGGTTAACTGGTGACTCTAAATTGACCGTAGGTGTGAATGTGAGTGTGAATGGTTGTCTGTGTCTGTGTGTCAGCCCTGTGATGACCTGGCGACTTGTCCAGGGTGTACCCCGCCTTTCGCCCGTAGTCAGCTGGGATAGGCTCCAGCTTGCCCGCGACCCTGTAGAACAGGATAAAGCGGCTAGAGATAATGAGATGAGATGTATCTTACGTATCCGCAGCAGAGAATGACTACGGAAATTGGAGGAGTGAAGAACACTGCTGGTGTGTGGCGTGAGGTTTTGCGTCAGTGCCATTACGGAAAGCACCTGATGCATATATGCATGAGTATAGAGGTATTTATGGAAGAAAGATCACATCACACACACACATACACTTGAAGCCAATGTAACTGACAGACATCATGGTGAGATAGAAAGCGTGCAAACATGGCCACATTGCTGAGCTCAGGCCCTAAGTGAGAAGCCATGCACAAGCAGACCACTAAAAGCCTGCTGGCTCACTATACCGTACATGTTTGTGTGTGTGAGAGAGTGTGTGTTCTAATCTTAAAAGCTACGCAAAGCACTGAGCTACGGTACACGGATGGCTATTCAGAGACAGCACAAACGCAGTTCTAGACCTACATGTATCTCGTTTTCAATAACTGGGGTTTCACACAGATCTGTAGTCTGCCTCAGGACAGCATTAAATAGCTCTCTCTCTCTCTCTCTCTCTCTCCGTCTGTGCAAGTCTGGGCAAGGGAGGCTGAAGAAGAGCAGGTTTTCACCACCCTGCATTAATCTTGCAGTGATGCTTTGAAAGCCTACTGGCACCAGGAACAAGGCTGAAGTTCTTGATCTTGGCTTCAGCTCAATAAACTGTTTATTGACATTTTCTGGAGTTCAACACACGTATCATGGGCACAAGGCTCGACAAGATGCTTGCTCAGCAGTCAACTGGAGCGCCCCTCTCTCTTTCACTTGAAATCTTTAAATATGCGTTCTCTCAGCTGCAACCGCATGCCATCATGCGAGTGGTTTCAGTGCATGTATAACTACATACACAGCTGTATTTAAAAAAAAAAAAAAACTTTCTGAAGTACCGGTACTTGTTTGCAAAGTTGCCTCTTTTAACTCCTTCTCTTTCATTTCTCCTTTTCCTCTGTGCGCTTTGGTTAAAACACTGGCTGACATCGCAGTGATACAGTGGAGGGACGGGAGCTGTGGCCGGCCTAAATATTCCACCCACAGCCGGCATCTGCCTGGCCTGCTCATCTGCTCTAATGAGCAATAATAGCCTGTCTGAGAGTGTCCTCAAAATCAGCCTAAAAATAAACAGCCTTTTTAAGCACCACTCCAGAAGTGAGCTAGTCACACACACGCATAAACACACACCAGCACACACTCACTCATGCGTGGATGGCAATATACAATATTTGGCATACTGAGAAGTGCCAGAACGCTCGCACAAACAATTATGCAGTTACTGTAATTGTAAAGCTAGTATTCGTTATACAAGAGGTTATGACAATACGATGCGGATGTGCTTTTCAAAACATGATAAATAGCGTAAATGTTTGGAGCATGAGTAACACAGGATGATTTCCCTGGCAGGGTTATACAATTCGACAGTTTATGACCCCCCAAAAAAAAGACACAATTCCCATCTATAACAAATGCTCAACACCCCCTCTCCCCGACCCCACCGAGCGTTACGATGCTCCAAGGGCCTGCAGTCACACTTCTCTACTTCTCTACTCCCTGCCAAAGCTCCTGGTTCTGCTCACTCAAAATCTCTAGTTGGAAAATCTCTTTCACCCCAATATTGGGATACACGCCGACTGTACCATGTTTGTCCAGATAACAAATAATGACATTATTAAAATTCAGGCCATGCTCTCCACACCAGGGCTGAGAAAGCACAGCTGCATGATGCATCTCACTGTTAAAACAAAACCCAGAGCCCAGTGTGCTGCAAATCAAACACTCAGTGTTCAGCATGTACCAGCAACTACTCCGTACCTAGTAGCCAGGGTCAAGCAATCATTTACTTAAAAAAAAAAATTGACAATTTTCATCGTTCTTGAATGGAACAATAAAATCTCTGATTATTCTGAGTTGATAACATTATTTGGGAACACTTTATTTGAGGAGTATCTACTGTACATTGAACCTTCATAACACATTCAAAGCATTTCAGAAATATTTTGTAAAGCACTACTGAAGGAGAGCGGCACGGTGGTGTAGTGGTTAGCACTGTCGCCTCACAGCAAGAAGGTCCGGGTTCGAGCCCAGCAGCCGGCAAGGGCCTTTCTGTGTGGAGTTTGCATGTTCTCCCCATGTCCGCGTGGGTTTCCTCCGGGTGCTCCGGTTTCCTCCACAGTCCAAAGACATGCAGGTTAGGTTAACTGGTGACTCTAAATTGACCGTAGGTGTGAATGTGAGTGTGAATGGTTGTCTGTGTCTATGTGTCAGCCCTGTGATGACCTGGCGACTTGTCCAGGGTGTACCCCGCCTTTCGCCTGTAGTCAGCTGGGATAGGCTCCAGCTTGCCTGCGACCCTGTAGAACAGGATAAAGCGGCTAGAGATGATGAGATGAGATGAGATGAGATGAGATGAGATGAGATGAGATGAGCATACACGTCAACCTATACGGAATGTCCGTATTTTATACGGATTTGATTCAATAAACGTAGTATACGGGCGTATAAATAAAGTTATACGGATTCTTTAAAAAAAACTTCAATATTTATTTAGAGCTATAATCAATTCCCACGATGATAAAAGAGCGCATAACATTTACTGAACAGAGTCTTATGAAATCGCGCGTTATCTTGTGGTAGCGAGACTTCGTTCCACTTTTGATCATGCGCACACCGCATTGCGAGAATCCCGCCATCCGTGAAGTCATAGACATATAAACATAGACGCCGCCTTCTGCGTAGAATCATACGTCATCCTCGCCGCCGTATTGGATGGGGCAAAGTGGAGAGTCTTCAACGTCTCTGGTATAGCGTCTAGACAGTAGCCGAGAATAAAGATGCCTCATTCATGTGCTGCGTTTAACTGTACCAACAGGTTTACCGTCCAAACGAGATCACATGGGATTACCTTTCACAGCTGAGACTGGAAAAATACTTTTCATTGTATTTGGTCATTATAACGTAATTTTACGAACAGATTTTCCTGACTAATACGCTGATAACACTTTGTGTTTTTGTCAAACATTGGAGCTTTGTATTCATTCTGAAGGTTTATTGTTATTAATATTGAATAAAAAGTAACTGGGATATATCATTGTTAATTATCATTCAAATTTTAGGTAAATTATTTTAATTTGCATCTTATACGGATTTTATAAGGGAAATACGGATTTTGGAGGTTGGTTATACAGGTTTGATTGACGAAAGGTTGACATGTATGGATGAGACTACTGAAGGATTTACCCAAGGCTTATTTCAAAACCTTAGTTCATGAGATGAAAGTTTTTTTTTTTTCAGAAGTACTTTACAATTGCGTTTCAATACTCTTCAGTTGAAGTCTTGATGGTACATTTGCATTAAAAAATGATTATAAAGCATCGTTCTAATACAACTGCACTTCGTTTCTGAAGCCAAAATGTCAAAAATTAGTTGAATGTCCTCAAAATAAAGTGCTGTCCAAATCTGTATTTAATGCCTACAGTTTCTGTAGTTGTTATCTGGGGGTGAAAAAAAACCCCAATCAAAACCTCTCTCGTCTGTTTTTCATGTAAAGATAAAACCACAAAAAACTGTAATTTCACCTCATGAGTTTTGACAAAGCCTTTCATAAATTCTGCAGCACTGGTTTATACAAGATTTATGCAAAGTTTATGAAAAGCCTATGGGGAGACCCTTCAAATAAAGCACTTTCCAGTATTTTTTTCATTCCACGCAGCCTAGAACTTAAAGTTATAATCAGTGATTTTGGCAGCTACAAGTTAGCTACAGGTGTTTGGAAACACAAGCTGGGGGTATACTTGACTTGACACATGACTCCGTGGCCAGTCCACATGCCGTTTATTTGTAAACCCGTTCTGAATCCGATCTTCCTGATTGAATGTCCACATTATATATTGCAAATGATTAGATCTGGGGCGGCACGGTGGTGTAGTGGTTAGCGCTGTCGCCTCACAGCAAGAAGGTCCGGGTTCGAGCCCCGTGGCCGGCGAGGGCCTTTCTGTGCGGAGTTTGCATGTTCTCCCCGTGTCTGCGTGGGTTTCCTCCCGGTGCTCCGGTTTCCCCCACAGTCCAAAGACATGCAGGTTAGGTTAACTGGTGACTCTAAATTGACTGTAGGTGTGAATGTGAGTGTGAATGGTTGTCTGTGTCTATGTGTCAGCCCTGTGATGACCTGGCGACTTGTCCAGGGTGTACCCCGCCTTTCGCCCGTAGTCAGCTGGGATAGGCTCCAGCTTGCCTGCGACCCTGCAGAAGGATAAAGCGGCTAGAGATGAGATGATTAGATCTGATCAGTGTGTCCATGTGGCAATCCGCATTTTCAATCTTATTCACGTTGGTTGCTATAGTAATGGAATTGTCCCCGGAAGTAGAAGTAGTTGACAAATAAACCGAAATGGAGGGTAAGGAAATGGGCCTGATTATTTACCACATGGCACCGTAGAGCCGCGGTGTAGGCTTTATAAAAATATTGAGACGGCATCAGAGACGGACGAGGTTTGCCTGCTCCGCTTTATTTCACGCACCACCAAATTAGCATGTTTCCTGTATGTGTGATATAAACATGAACTTTACGTGGCACCACAAGCCACAGATGAAAATAAATAAATAAATAGAAACCCTCTTGAAATACAATTCGAGCAGTCAGACCTAAATGGATTTGCAAAAATGCGATCTGAATCGTATTTCAAACCACATACAAATGTGATTTCCAACGTATTTTTAAAAATCAGATCTCATCTGATTTTTGGCTGTTCAGACTTGCTACATATGATCAGATACGCATATAAATCAGATTTTGACTGACATTCTGAACGTGGCTGATGTATACCCCTTCAGGGTCACAGGGGAAGCTGGAGCCAATCCCAGGTGACTTCAGGTGAGAGGTGGGGTACACCCTGGTCAGGCGGCTTATCTGTCACAGGGCTAATGCAGAGACGAACAACCATCCACACTCATGGGCAATTCAGAGTAGCCAGTTGACCTAATCTGTATGTCTTTGGACTGTAAGGGAAACTGGAGCACCCAGATGAAACCCACGGAGACATGGGGAGAACATGCAAACTCTGTACAGAAAGGCCTCAAGGTTCAAACCCAGAACCTTCTTACTCTGAGGTGACAGGGCTAACTCCTGCACCATTGTGCTGCCCTTATTTAGTGTTAATACATAAAAATAAGGACAGTATAATTACGGTAGGCCACTGGCGAGTGGCCTAGTGGTTAGCGTGTCCGCCTCTCGATCGGGAGATCTCCTCACAGTCGGGTCATACCAAAGACTATCATAAAAAATGGTGCCTACTGGCAAGGTACGCTGCAATACAGATGCGAGTGGGGAGTCAAACTCTCACGGTTACCAGTGGACTAGCCCCCCACTGTAACCCTAGCTATGTAATATAAGCGAGACACTGAGGGCTATGAAACACAGATCGGTGCCACCAAACGTGCCATGGATGGTGCAGGAAGGACTTTGACTTGACACAAAAAACTGTCTTGCCCATACAGTAATTATGCAATAAGTATATAATTTGAGACACAGAGACGCCTTAATGATTGGTCATATCCTTTACATATGCAACTTCCTCAACTTATCTCTCACGTTCATTCCTTCTTGGAAATAGAATCAACAAACCGGAGGATATATAATATATGCAGAAGCATTTCACCTGTATACTCTCTGAAATGTCTGATGCACTAAGTGACTGCAGCCAGTTAGGCCACTTTGCCGAAATGATCAGATGCTCCTGAAACTGGAGGAATCCGATTATCTGATCATCCCCCCACTGTTCATCTCATCCAGGGGAAAATTTGGAAACAGGTTTGCCATAATTATTGTGCTGCATCTATGCAGATATCAAAGCGTTGAATGAAAAATATCATGACAGCTGAGTGACTATGGCCTGGCCAACTCTCGGAGGTGAACGTTTTTGAGGGTGCAAAAAAGACAATAATTTTAAATAAAATGAAAAATGAAACTAAAACAAATCACAAAAAAATTCCCTAAACATTAATTTATGTTACTAATTGGCACAGAAAGAAAAAAAAAGTAGTGGAAATCTGCTTAATGCACAGTAAATGCCATTAGTATTGATTTAGGATAAAAGCAGACATGAACAGATAGACGGACAGACACACAGACACACACACTTTGTAGCACACTTCCTCTTTATAATCGTGTCTATCTTTCTGCCTCCGTGGGCTGGGTTATTGGGCAGAAACCTCATTTCCTACACAGCGATCTCCCTCAACAAGATCACAGGACATTTAATTGAACTTGGAACCACACACATACACTCGCTCAGCCACATGCGTCACAACTCACACAGAAGTCATTCACACAAAAGCAGCAACACAGACACTTGCTTGGGCTATTTGGCAATGAGTCAGTTATTTACCGAGCTGTTTTTAAACCACATATAAGGGTTTAAAGTGTTTTCAAGTGAATGCTCATACTGGGAAAATTTCATCAAATCTGTCAATGATTCTCAGCATTCTATGTTTAAAATACTTATTTTCATAAAGCAACACTATGTTATAAAATAAGACAGATAAATTACATAGCTAAGGGAAAAAGTAAAAAGAAATAATAAAAAAAGGAAGTCCGAGGTACTCTTAATATTACAGTCTGTATGAGGAAGTACACAAACGAAATATCATATTATATATTTTGTTATAAAACGTGCAGATAAGACACATTTACACTCCAAAACTTTAATGAACTAAAGTGGCACAGGCGATAATGCTGACGGTAGAGTAATTCCATATCGAAACGTCGCTATGTGTAAACACAGTATTATATGCGATTGCTTGTCTCACATCTGTCAAAGGCTCTGATTCATTTTCCAGCCATTTCCACCACCATCGCCACCCCCCAGAACTGTTACGCTGCTGATCCTGAAGTGAATTTATTTACAGCGTGGATTAGCCTGCCAGTGATTGATGTTACTCCACCAAACAGTAAACCAATTAGAGGCATGATGTAATGTCATTTTAAAAGGGTTCTAATCGTGTTGCTCTTGAACTTGGGGCTCTGATCAGGCGTAATAAAGATTTATAGCAGATCAAAGGAGAGGCTAATACCATTAACAATAGATTATATTCCAACAGAAATTACATTAACAGCTTTTTCTCCCTCCCCTTTGCTAAATATATCGCCGGAATTGGAGATTTTGATGCAGGAGGAGAGTTTAGAGGACTGTGCAGCACAGAGAGGGCATTAATAACTCAAAATGAGTGCAGCTGTGCTCCAGCAACTCATCAGCTTGTTCCATTTGGAGGACTTGAACCAAACCTTGTGCCAGAATCCAGGGTTGAGCTAACAGGAGGTATTCTTTAACTTTAATGGGTGCAACTTTTCATTCATCGAATTACAGCGTAATTTAATTGTCTCGTCTCCTCTTCTTCTTCTTCCAATTATAAGTTATACGTTTTGAGAGTTCTTCGCTAGCCAGACACGAATGTTTTTAACCTTCCACAGATCAAATTTACTAAGTTAACAGCGACCTCTTGATAATATGGTGGCAGCATGTATCCTACTATGCAGACACACTTGAATTCCATGATGACTGGCTGATCTTAGAACAGTACTTTTTGCGCATTATGCACAAGACAATATGCTTCCAGGCGTTCACATCTTGAGAGGGATGTAAAGCATACACCGATCAGCCATAACAAACACTGATGGGAAGTGAATAACACTGATTACCTCACGACAGTGGCACCTGTCAAGGAGTGGGATATATTAGGAAGCAAGTGAACAATCGGTTCTTGAAGTTGATGTGTTGGAAGCAGGAAAAATGGGCAAGCATAAGGATCTGAGCAACTTTGACAAGGGCCAAATTGTAATGGCTAGATGACTGGGTCTGAATATCTCCAAACTGGCACATCTTGTGGGGTGTTCCTGGTATGCAGTGGTTAGCCAGGATTAACTTTTTCAGCAGTTTACGCTACAGTAGCTCTTCTGTGGGATTGGACCATATGGGATAGCCTTCGTGCCCCATATGAATCAATGAGCCTTCGACACCCATGACCATGTCACCGGTTCACTAGTTGTCCTTCGTTGGACCACTTTTGGTCGGTACTAACCACTGCATACCAGGAACACCCCACAAGATGTGCCAGTTTGGAGATGCTCAGACCCGGTCATCTAGTTATCACAATTTGACCCTTGTCAAAGTCAATCAGATCCTTACACTTGCCCATTTTTCCTGCTTCCAGCACATCAACTTCAAGAACTGACTGTTCTCTTGTTGCCTAATATATCCCACCCCTTTACAGGTGCCAATGTAATGAGATAATCAATGTAATTCTCTTTACCTGTCAGTGGTTTTAATGTTATGGCTGACCGGTGTATATCATAGGCTAGCATCCAACAATGTGGACCTCACAAAGTTTTTGATCCGCGTTACGACTTTGAAGGTTCAGTCAGTTTTTTCTGTTACAATGCGTGTTCCTACTTGGGCTTAAAAAAATGCAATGCTGTTAAGAGATCCAAGTGTACCTGTGGTCCAATATACATGGCAATCATCTGTCAATTACTCCAACAGTGTAAAAAATTTCAAACTGGTTAAAGTTAGAAATAAAAGTTCAACTCCTGCCTTCAAAATGTGAGTAAACTCAACTGGAAGAACAACCATTGTTTCGACACAAAAAGTTAGGTTGTACAAGTTATTTAACTAAAGATCATTTGTTGTTTCAAGTCGATGCTCTGAGTTACATTCTCAATTCAAGAAAACTCACTTTATCTCGTCAAATAAACATCAAACTTGCTCGCTGTTTCCGTTCACCCTTTCAAGTTAAGAAAACGCCAACTATATTCATATCTATTGCTATTTTAACTGAAGATGTTTTTAAATGGCTTGTACTTAGATTTATTTCTCATTTTGTCGAAGAATGGCAAGTTTGCCAGTTTCCTTAAACCTCACGCTGAATCGCTTCTCTTTCTCTGCTAGCTTCACCCTTCCTCCTCCTCCTCCTCCTCCTCTCACTTTCCCTTTGTCTAGCTATAATTTACAGACGTGAGTTAAACAAACATTGACAACCCAGACAAAACTCACAAGTCATCAAGACAATAAATTACTTTAAGTTTAATTTTCAAAAACCTATAAACTCGAGTTCAATATCCAAAACTTCTCTTAACAACTGGAGATAAAGAGAAGAAACACATTCATATAAATTAATGTGGTTATCATTTTTCAGTGTTGCTTTTTAATACATTTTTGTGCCAGCATTCTGTACAGATTTTTTTTTTTCCGCATGGGAGAATCATCAGAGCTTCAAAAGAACAGTAACTACCACCGTTAAATATGCGAATGAATGAACATAAGCAAGGGTGGTATGGAAATGGGAAGTAACCCAAGAAGTTGGAGCTTACCTGTGGTGGGCTGGGCCCTCAGAAGGTATGAGTTGGGAGAGATTTGGTCCTCTGGATGAGGCTCCAGCATGGTATGGGCAGAGCTGCTGTCCAACAGGGGCACCTGGCACTCTCGGATGGTGGGTGGAGCTTGGTGGAGTGGGGCAGTGGGAGGAGAGGGTGCCGGTGGTAGAAGGCTGGAGGAGGCAGTGGAGGGAGGGAGGGGACGACCTGAAGAAGGGAGAGACAGAAAGAAAGGATGTAAACTATGAACCATGGGCGCAGCTTTACTTCTCATCTTACAGACATTCACTGCAGTTCAACACATTTCCATGGACATTTCAGCACCCATGCAAACCGGGAGAAATAAAAATGGTCACACTGTTCAAAACGTACATTATTTAGAGCCTCATGAGACTTGAGCTGAACATGGGATCCCCAAGCAGCTACATAAATCGACAGAGGAGACCGAAGAGTGCACAACAGTGCAGAATGGAAATGCTGCTCCCAGTATTTCTGTCTTGCACCCCCCCACACGCACACACACCACCACACACACACTCTGTCCCTTGACATTACTCTAATATAGATGTCCTGCCTGTGATTTCCCTAAGGATCCCACACCAGACCTACATAATATACGACTACAGGAACCAGCCGTCTCTCACAAACCCCACAGTGTTTTTAAAAGTAGAAAACCACAAAAAATTGACAAGTCATCATTTCTATTACAAGCACCTTTAGCTTTTGCTATAATTGCACTGATGGTCGCGATAAAACTGCGATCATTTTCTCTCTTTCTAGAAGTAAGAACGTGAAGTCAAGCCTCATAAAAACTGATAAATTATGTGCCTATTACTTTTCTTAATTACTCAGAGAGCACAATTATGGCCCGAGACAAAATAGCATATTTTCTTTGTACCTCTTGATGCATGAGTTTCTTGGTGACTGATGTGTTTCTTTGAGATTCTTGTCAGTATACCTAAGAACCTCAGAGTCTAGATGATGACATACTGTCCTTCATCTCCTTAATTAGAATTAAAAAGCGGAGAGGAATTATAACGCTTCTGCAGTCCCTATGGTCTGCAAGGTACCACGCTACCAAGATAATTGATGAGTCTCACACACACACACACACACACGTCTGCATTACACTTTCATGCATCTTTAAGTCTTTAAGCGTGGCAGTGCTTTCATGTGTATCAGGACTGGAAAAAAAAAAAGAGACAGGACAGTGACTTTAAAAGAGTGTAAAAGACCTTGAATTCTGAAGTACATACTTTGTACAGCTTGCATTCATGCTTCTCTCTCTCTCTCTCTCTCTCTCTCACACACACACACACACACACACACACACACACACACACACACACACACACACACACACACACACACACAGAGAATCAGCACCATTCTTTTCTACTTCTTCCTAGTGCCCTTTCCCCCCCACTTGAGACATACTTTGACCTCAGATGCCTCCAGCTGAAGCACTTTTAATGCACACACTGAATTCCTGCTGTGTAAGGAAGTATATGCGGTGCTAAGCAGACCCCTGGGATGCGGCTCTGCGTCCTGTTAGATAACGAAAGATGAGAAAAGGAGGAGAGCACTCTATGTTTACAGCCAGCGTACGATTACTGAGATCTAAGTAACTCAATCCTGAAACATATGGGAATTCAGAGAGCCAATTCAATAAGAGAGCGAGAGAGAGAGAGAGAGAGAGAGAGATGAATATTTTAGAATAATTTAATACCTGAATAATATATATCTTAAAAAAATCTTAGTAGTTGACATCAAAGAGACAGGGGTTCAGAGAGGGTAGACACCTTGGAACAGTCATTAAAATAATTGAACACATTATTAAGTTAGAAAAAAATATAATAGAAAAAAAAACCTTATTAAGTGAGAAAAATGCTTGACCTGAAGCGTAATGTAAGTGCAAGTAGCAATCACAAAATAAAACTCTCCAGTGGAGCCATTATAAAACAGATCTCCTGATGCAAGACGTCAGGTACAGGGAGAGAAACCTTCTGATTTGCCGAACATTATGTTTTTAGATCCCCAGAACGCACAGAGTTTATACCAACCAGATACAAAGCTCTCCTGTGTGACCCTAAGAAAGGAGATACCCTGTAGCTGATGAGTGGGCTTCGTCATCTACTGTCAAAGTGTTAATTTTCATTCTCTTACTGCCACGTTTACTGCTTCAGCAACAGCACACCAACTAAAACAATGACGTGAAATGTATTTCAATAACCTGCGAGTTAATTTGGTGAAAAAGCTACAGTCTTATCCAAGTAAATGAAAACATACCACTTCATTTACACAGTTTCAAGTGAAGGGATATTTAATAGAAAAAGAAGGACTTTATTCATCCCACGTACACTTATGAAATTCATCCTCTGCATTTAACCCATCTGAAGCACACACACATGAGCAATTAGCACACACCAGTGTTGTAGTCGAGTCACTAAACCTCGAGTCCGAGTCAAGTCTCGATTTCCCAGTGTTCATGTCCGAGTCAAATCCAAGTCATAAAAAAAAATTTGAGTCGAGTCCAAGACTCCAACCGCACCATTTGACGGTGGCTGTTTCAGCACCATTAACATTAGATTGTTCCTGAACATGATGTATGAACAAGTGACTGTGCATTCTCTTTGTCAGGGACTGCGAAGTATTCTGTCAGAGATGGTTGGGAGATGGATGTAAGTGCAGAAGGTGTTTATTAATACAAGTGAAGACGGTAAACAATCCAGAATGGCAGGCAAAATCATAAAATGGTGAAACAGGCAATAGGTCGAGCGAGGCACAAACAGACTATCGTAGACTCGGCAGAATCAAAGACAAGAAACAGGAAATCAGGGATCAGGATACTGAACAAGGAAATAAAGCTCGGTAATGTGTCAGCAACACAACTCAATACTTCGCAAAGTAAGTGTGTTTTCACAGTTTTTATATAGGCGCGCTGATTGTGCCTTAATCCTGTGCAGGTGTGAGTCGTTTATGGCGCCTGGTGCATGCGCTGTCCGGAGCGCGCCCGAGAGTCTATCTAATGCATGCGCCAAGGCACATAGGTGTGACACTCTTACACGAAATTAGTACAAAAATTAATGTCGATATAAATATCTTATGCCAAATTATTATCGCATGTTACAAAAAAATAAAGAAAAAAATCCGTCCTCATCTCCAGTTTACGAGTCCGAATGCAGTTAATGCACAAGTCTGAGTCCAAGTCCGAGTCATCAGCGCTCAAGTCCAAGTCAAGTCACGAGCCCTTAAAATTAGGACATGAGTCGGACTCAAGTACTACAAGCCTGGCACACACACATACCAAGAGCAGCCATGCTACCAGCGCCCAGGCAGAAGTTAGGGGTTAGGTGCCTCGCTCAAGGGCACCTCAGTCCAAGGCTGCCCCATGTTAACCTAACCACATATCTTTGGACTGTGGGGGAAACCGGAGCACCCGGAGGAAACCCACGCAGACACGGGGAGAACATGCAAACTCCACACAGAAAGGCCCCTGTCAGCCACTGGGCTCGAACCCAGAACCTTCTTGCTGTGAGGCGACAGTGCTAACCACTACACCACCATGCCACTTAGATTAAAAGTACAAAAGATTTAAAAAGTTACCTCAGACCAGAATGTACATTGGATATGTCTACTGTGTAAGAATATCCCGAGGAAAAGAAGTCAAACAACTTAAATCATTACACTGTAGAACAGAAGGGCTCATTGTTCACAGCAACTTGTTTCTGCTCATTTCTTAATGTTATTTTATGAACTATTTTATCTTGACTTGTCTGATAGTTCATGATTTCTGACAATGGTTCTTCAAAGATACAAATAAAATTACATACAGTTCAATATAAATATCGAGCCTTACTGATGAAAACATTACATTTGTATTTATACCAAAATATCACTATGTGATTGTATTTAAAATACTGCATCGCATTTGGTACCAGATACAGTGGCATCCAAAAGTCTGACACCACTAGTGCTTCCGGTTGTATTTTGCACTCTTTTCGAATTTATTACAAAAAATTAAATTACTAATTACATCACTGACAACGGGGCGGCACGGTGGTGTAGTGGTTAGCGCTGTCGCCTCACAGCAAGAAGGTCCTGGGTTCGAGCCCCGGGGCCGGCGAGGGCCTTTCTGTGTGGAGTTTGCATGTTCTCCCCGTGTCCGCGTGGGTTCCCTCCGGGTGCTCCGGTTTCCCCCACAGTCCAAAGACATGCAGGTTAGGTTAACTGGTGACTCTAAATTGACCGTAGGTGTGAATGTGAGTGTGAATGGTTGTCTGTGTCTATGTGTCAGCCCTGTGATGACCTGGCGACTTGTCCAGGGTGTACCCCGCCTTTCGCTCGTAGTCAGCTGGGATAGGCTCCAGCTTGCCTGCGACCCTGTAGAACAGGATAAAGCGGCTAGAGATAATGAGATGAGATGAGATCACTGACAACAACTTGAATGAAAAGTAGACTCTGTGAAATATTTCATGAATTTCAGAGATTCTTAGTACAACCCCGATTCCAAAAAAGTTGGGACAAAGTACAAATTGTAAATAAAAATGGAATGCAATGATGTGGAAGTTTCAAAATTCCATATTTTATTCAGAATAGAACATAGATGACATATCAAATGTTTAAACTGAGAAAATGTATCATTTAAAGAGAAAAATTTGGTGATTTTAAATTTCATGACAACAACACATCTCAAAAAAGTTGGGACAAGGCCATGTTTACCACTGTGAGACATCCCCTTTTCTCTTTACAACAGTCTGTAAACGTCTGGGGACTGAGGAGACAAGTTGCTCAAGTTTAGGGATAGGAATGTTAACCCATTCTTGTCTAATGTAGGATTCTAGTTGCTCAACTGTCTTAGGTCTTTTTTGTTGTATCTTCCGTTTTATGATGCGCCAAATGTTTTCTCTGGGTGAAAGATCTGGACTGCAGGCTGGCCAGTTCAGTACCCGGACCCTTCTTCTACGCAGCCATGATGCTGTAATTGATGCAGTATGTGGTTTGGCATTGTCATGTTGGAAAATGCAAGGTCTTCCCTGAAAGAGACGTCATCTGGATGGGAGCATATGTTGCTCTAGAACCTGGATATACCTTTCAGCATTGATGGTGTCTTTCCAGATGTGTACAGTAAGCTGCCAATGCCACACACACTAATGCAACCCCATACCATCAGAGATGCAGGCTTCTGAACTGAGCGCTGATAACAACTTGGGTCGTCCTTCTCCTCTTTAGTCCGAATGACACGGCGTCCCTGATTTCCATAAAGAACTTCAAATTTTGATTCATCTGACCACAGAACAGTTTTCCACTTTGCCACAGTCCATTTTAAATGAGCCTTGGCCCAGAGAAGACGTCTGCGCTTCTGAATCGTGTTTAGATACGGCTTCTTCTTTGAACTATAGAGTTTTAGCTGGCAATGGCGGATGGCACGGTGAATTGTGTTCACAGATAATGTTTTCTGGAAATATTCCTGAGCCCATTTTGTGATTTCCAATACAGAAGCATGCCTGTATGTGATGCAGTGCCGTCTAAGGGCCTGAAGATCACGGGCACCCAGTATGGTTTTCCGGCCTTGACCCTTACGCACAGAGATTCTTCTCTGAATTTTTTGATGATATTATGCACTGTAGATGATATGTTCAAACTCTTTGCAATTTTACACTGTCGAACTCCTTTCTGATATTGCTCCACTATTTGTCGGCGCAGAATTAGGGGGATTGGTGATCCTCTTCCCATCTTTATTTCTGAGAGCCGCTGCCACTCCAAGATGCTCTTTTTATACCCAGTCAGGTTAATGACCTATTGCCAGTTGACCTAATGAGTTGCAATTTGGTCCTCCAGCTGTTCCTTTTTTGTACCTTTAACTTTTCCAGCCTCTTATTGCCCCTGTCCCAACTTTTTTGAGATGTGTTGCTGTCATGAAATTTCAAATGAGCCAATATTTGGCATGAAATTTCAAAATGTCTCACTTTTGACATTTGATATGTTGTCTATGTTCTATTGTGAATACAATATCAGTTTTTGAGATTTGTAAATTATTGCATTCCGTTTTTATTTACAATTTGTACTTTGTCCCAACTTTTTTGGAATCGGGGTTGTATTTGGTTTATTACCATTCTTACTTTAATGACAGAGTGTGCTTGAGCTGGCATGGACTCTACAATATCAGAATGTCTCCTGAACACGATTCAATACAAGAGATTAGGAATGATCAAAATCTGACTTCTTGTACAAAGTGGTTAACATAGTCCACATCACACATTTGCTTACATTTAAATAAGGGCTTAGAAATAGATATACGAGATATTCAACGTTCCTTTTTTTGCTTGAAAAATATCAAAATAATAAAAAAAAAAATCTGTTGATTCAAAATTTAAGTGAAAAAATCCCAAATTTTCAACGTGATCTCAGACTTTTGGGCCCCACTGCACACGTACAAATTAGTTTCACACATAGTACTGTGCAAAAGGCACTGCTTCTTTTTCCAAAACAAACTTTGTTAAATATTTTTATTTTGTGACTTCGATCAAGTCAGTACTAAAATATTTCTGATCTCCAAACATTATTTTGCCAGCATAAAATTAAATGTTACAGAAAAAAATGTTTGCGCGCACACACACAAAAAAAAAAAAAAAACAAGCCTTAATTAAGGCTGCTGGGTTTTGCTGCAAAAAGCGCTGTTGGTTCTACAAGATGCTCACTAGGTACAACAAATTGTCTCTGAGCCTTCTGTTGTTTTTGCTGTTTTAAAGCAAAGGGTCATCACAACAAATATTGACTTTGTTCCATTTATTACTGTTTACTGCTCTTTATAGTCCTTTTTTTAATGTAGAAACATTTAATTTCATTATTTTTGAAGGCATCCTGTGCATTTCTTTGCATGTGCCTAAGACTTTTGCACAGAAATGTCTCTCAATATTTCTAGCTACAAATCAACAAATACCAGTGTTGTAGTCGAGTCACTAAACCTCGAATCCAAGTCCAGTCTCGAGTCCCCAGTGTTCAAGTCCGAGTCAAGCCCAAGTCATGAAAGAAAATTTCGATTCGTGTCTGAGAACAAGACTCCATCCGCACTATTTGACGGTGGCTGTTGCTGCCTTTATGTGAAAGCATTTCGGCTACTGTGTTGGACTAACGTTACTGCTCGACTGCCCCGTTTTAGTTAACAGGCTACAGATAAAAAGCTTGTTCATCTTTCAGCAAGCCCCGCCCACTATCAACAGGGCAAATAACATGAGAGAGGGTTAACACTAGCTAGTTCATCGGTCAGCAAGCCCCGCTATCAACAGGGCAATGAACATAGCGTGTCACTTACTTCTCTGGGTGGAGTCTTACCAAATGGCGATTGAAGTTCAAGGTTGTCCCCGTCGTCTCCTCGATAGTTCTTTGACATATGGATCACAAAGCAGTGCATTTTTTTCCCACTGTACGAGAAGTCTGTATAAGCAAAGCAGACAATCCTAGGGGCGTTCTCTCCAGGCGTTTTAGCGCCATTAACATTAGTTTGTTCCTGAACATGACGTATGAACAGGTGAATGTGCATTCTCTTGCACGAAATTAGTATAAAAATTAATGTAGATATAAATATCTTATGGCAAATTATTATGGCATATTACGAAAAATGAAGAAAGAAATCAGGGTCCTCGTCTCCAATTTATGAGTCCGAATGCAGTTAATGCACGAGTCTGAGTCCAAGTCTGAGTCATCAGTGCTGAAGTCCAAGTCAAGTCACAAGTCCTTAAAATTAGGGCACGAGTCGGACTCGAGTACTACAAGCCTGACAAATACTACATCTGTATTTAGAGCGGTGGTTCCTCTTCTTTTGCGTCTTCTTCTTCTTCTTCTTCTTCTTCTTGTTAGTTAGTTAGTTAGTAACATCATTATTACTGTGTGTGTGTGTGTGTGATTTTTACACACTTTTTCATTGTGATCTCTCCAACTAACATCATGCCCAACTGATCGTGCCTCTATAATATTTGTTACAGATAATGCAATGCACAACAGAGGTGTTCTTTGCCAGGCAGACACCTTTTGGCATGACAGCAGGCAATGCAGGTCTTAAAGTGTTGGGGCGAAAAGTGTGATTTTTTTTTTCCACTCCTGGTGATTCTAATTCAGAGAGTAACAGACTTTCAGCCAGTAGGATTCCTTGCTCTTTTGGAAGCATGAAAATTCAAGATCTCACACTCATTTAGCATGTACCACAGGTCTAATGTACGTCTTTTTTTTTGTTATGAATTCAGAGAGAAAGAGCATGTTGATATGAATGACAGTCTGTAAATAGATTGCCTTGTAATTAAATCAATAAACCCAACACTACCCGAAACAATCAAATGCTGCAGCGATCCGGAGTTGAGTGATCCTGTGCAGTGCATTTTATTCGAGCTATACAGTATGTCTCCTTGACTTATTTGGGAAAATGTCTCCAACAGATGCTGTTTAAATTATCACACAGAACCACTGCCTAATAAAATTAGTAAAAATACTGTCCTGATATTGTGCTCATTACCTAGTATTCACTGTCGTAAAGTAAAAATGCTCCAATACCAAAATCCAGTGCCATGCGTTATCATACTATATGATATAGAGGTAATGAAAAGAGAACGCTGAATGTCAGGAGTCTTAATGATGGCAATTGAAACATCGCACCGTTCTGCAAGTAACCTGATAAGACACTGTACGGTATTTAAAACAGTGCCTTTAACAGACAGTGTGAGATCAGTAAGCTTGCCCATTTAAATGAGTGCAAGGAGCCGGGAACCGCGCACACAGGAAGGTATTCCCAAGCACAGAATTTTATACTGACCACAAAGAGACACTGTCATGCATGAGAGCACTTCGGTTCTCCAAGCACTGTGCACTGCCTGCATGTGCTTCCAGGGTCTAACTTCTGCTCGGGGGTCAATTTTTAATGACCTGATATTCTCAGGCTGATACTCTCAGGCCAGCCACTCTCAAGCTCTCCATTAATGATACTGTTTAAATGTTATATCTTAAAGGTTCTGACTGCAAAGTTGAATTCTGGACAAAATGTTCCATTTTGGGCGGCACGGTGGTGTAGTGGTTAGCGCTGTCGCCTCACAGCAAGAAGGTCCGGGTTCGAGCCCCGTGGCCGGCGAGGGCCTTTCTGTGTGGAGTTTGCATGTTCTCCTCGTGTCCGCGTGGGTTTCCTCCGGGTGCTCCGGTTTTCCCCACAGTCCAAAGACATGCAGGTTAGGTTAACTGGTGACTCTAAATTGACCGTAGGTGTGAATGTGCGTGTGAATGGTTGTCTGTGTCTATGTGTCAGCCCTGTGATGACCTGGCGACTTGTCCAGGGTGTACCCCGCCTTTCGCCCGTAGTCAGCTGGGATAGGCTCCAGCTTGCCTGCGACCCTGTAGAACAGGATAAAGCAGCTAGAGATCATGAGATGAGATGTTCCATTTCTATAGCTGTTTGAGTTTTGAGATGTGTCACTGCTGCACCTATGTGTGAATGTTTTGCTGAGATAAAACGCGTCCCACATTTTACAATTCCGGAGATTGACGAAGCAAGTAAACAGCAATATCACGTGACCACCGTGGGGCATATTTGACCTACTTTTAATCAAAACAAGCTGGCATGGGCAAACATGGTGGACTTCACTCTCCTGTCAGCTAAAAGCCAGCGGAAAAGAAAAAGAAAGTGCCTAGTGAGTGCAAACGCAAGGTGAGATGACATCATTTTTCTGGACAGATAACTAAATCATTCTAGCTAGCGCTTAGCTATCTTAGCCGGAGAACGCATGGGCTCGAGTCCATGGTAGCAAGTATGGAGTTCTCCACCTAATGTTTTGATCTTACAGAGAAAGAAACGATAACACAAAAGCAGTAACAGAGAAGATATATTCATCTTTTGTTTCATGGATCTATTCGCGAACGTCAACCACAAATTACATCCCTGCGACTCAAAACTCTCCGAGGTCGATGCAGAGTCACGATGTTTTCAGGATGTCACCATCTTGGTGGGACGCAGTTCCATAATTATGCTAATTAGTTAAAGCTCGGCTATTTTCGTAAGGCCCTACTATTTACCTCAGGAGGTAGGAAAATGGTCCCAAATCAGAGGAAAGTGACCCTCAGCACGTTAAAATGATCACATCTCATCCACATAATATTGTTCTTGCGATACACAGGAAAATGCCGTGCGGATTTTCAGATGACTTTGCAGTCAGCACCTTTAACATAGCATTCACTGCTAGTAGCACATGGCAGTGACCAACGCAAACAGAGTGGGAAAAAAAAAGATCCATGTTGCTACTGATTGATAAGTCCTAAGTACATTTCGGTATTAATATCAGTACCTGAGAACACGCATCTCTACAAGAAACATAGATGAAGTAATGCATCTGGATGTGTGTGTACAGTATGTGCACTGTACTGTGTGTGTGTGTGTGTGTGTGTGTATACTGAATGAGGGTTATTAAATTTTTTAAATCACCTTAATCACAAAAAAAGGGAAAAAAATTGTATTAGATGGCCAAAAGCAATTATGGGAAACTTAATCTCCTTTGCAATTAGGCTCTGGGGCATTTCTTAACTATTGTAATTTACTTTTGGTACATTTCTATAAAGGTCAGTGTAAATTGCTTTGTGTTATTAGAGCAAAAGGTTGGGAGGGGGACACATGATCCTCTAGATGATTTTTTTTCTTTTCTGTCCTTTCCTACTTCCAATCTCTTCATCAAGAGAAGGCCGTTCCGGTTATTGAAAGCTCTGATGTGAATATGACCTTGGATGTCTCTCCAACTCGATGCACTGCGGTGGAATCTCTGCCATGATGCTGTGACAAACGCAATCGAGCTCTGAAGCATTTCACGCTTCTGATTGGAAAATCATCGCTAAATGGAGCTGCCAGCCACGCACTGACCTCTATCACTCTTCAGCCACGAGGACTCTGTTATCCATTACTTTGGATGAACACCATTTTAGCCTAAGTTGATTTTGCAGTCTTTTCGCCCACAGTGGTAGACTACCGGCTCAACGTTTAATTTCACGAAGACTCCGGAATGTTATTATTGTGGGTGGTTCTGAAATACCGAATGCCAAGCTAGAAATTGTATTATGGAGTGTTTAATTCCTATTTCACGCACAAACATTTCACACATCCTGGTCTGGTTGCAAGGCCACAATGCTCCCTCTCTCCGCCCATCTGTCCAGTGTGGCGATGGAGAGCCAAAGAGGCCAAAAAGCACAAGGAGTGACAGCTGGAGCGCAGTCACATGGAAAGTGACAAATTACTACCTTAATGAGTGCAATTCATCATCTCTTTCCCTTATTCTCCCTCCATTTCTCTCACTCTCATTCTTTCTTTCCCCTTTCCTCTAATTTCTCCAGTAAATTACATGACTACCATGAGTTCCACTACAACAAACCAGCATGTGGACCATGATGATTAAAGTGAAGAAACAAGTCACCTGAAACAACTGAAAATAAATGTCCTTCCAATGCCTAAACAGTTGCCAAGGAAAATGAGAGGAACAGAGGGAGAGAAAGAGACGGAGCTGGATTCAGACCTGGCGCTTTTTCATCATATTACCTCATCACTGTACCACAGCATTAGTGTCGGATTTGCAAAAGTCTCACTGCATTACTATCAAACCTGAAAAATACCTTCCTGTATCACCGCATCACTGTCAGACCTACACTTGTCTCACTGTATAACTGCAGGAAAGGTCTCACTGTATCAAAGACTGTATCCCTCCATCGGTGTATCACATGTGACAGTGTCTGTAATGCTTCACTGAATCCCTACATCACTAAATCACTGCATTACTGTCAGACCTGCAAATATCTCACTGGATCGCTAGACAGGTTTCCATGGAACTTTTTAACACAATCCGATATTGTGAAGAGAAAAAAATGAGGAATGGAAACGTGAATTTTGGGGGGAAAATAACCCCTTCAAATATCATAATTTATATGCTCACATGAAGTCATTTTTCAGGCGCTCTGGAATCTTCACCCAAGGAAGCAGTGATGATTTCATCAGTCAGTGCCATACCTTGCATTCTATTGGTTGGTGAATTTTAGTGATAGGGTCGTATCACCAAAATCTGAGAAAGAGTGCAGAAATCTGTGAGCAGAAGATTCACGAGCGCACAAAAGCAGTCTGAGCAGGAGCTATTTGAGAGAGGAGGCAGGTTTTGAGGAAAAACATTACAAAATCTCAAGGTGCAATGAATAAATACTGCTCTCAAATTGAAACAACATGTGCTTGGCTAAAGACAGAAAAAAACCTGCATAGAGATCTGAATAACTGTACAAGAGGAGCAACCGAGTTTTAATCACATAACATCACTCAATGACCATTCACAATTCTGTTTTGTCAACTTTAAAGTGAATGTAATGTCCCTAAACCACACTTTTTTCCTTGTACAAAGCAACAATCATTACATTGATTGACCATGTGTTTTCGAACCAGAGCTGACCCAAAAGGCCATAAATTAATGGAAAATAAATAAGATCAGCTGATTTTCACGAAATCTGCCAAGACTGAACTGGAAGATCCCGAAGGGGTGCTTGACGTCAAGGCCTCTGCATGCTCTTGCGACAAGGCTTTCGCAGATAGCTTTTCGCAGACAGTTGTAATTTATCGTTGAGCAGGGAGTAATAGGCGTGCGCGATGTTATTCACTGTCACAACGCAAGGGGGCGCGAAGTCGCGAAATCGCTAGGAGTAGTTGGTGGGTGTGGTTAGTGGAGTGTTTATCCTCCGGTTACTTATAATGACTAGAACTGGAGTCGTATAGATGTACGTACTTCCTCACTTCCTCGATCAACCGCTCTTCGTGCTGCTCCATCTTCGCTCGTGTTTTTAAAAATGGCGGTCATGAAAACAAACCAAACCGGGAAAGTAGGGAAGCGGAAGTGCATGTACAGCGGATGTAGAGTGGACCAATCAGAGCCCTCTTGTCTGCGACGCTGTCTGCGAGGCTTCTGCGGTGGTCACAATTTTTGGGAGGTGCGCGCAGAGCGTCTGCAAAGGTGGGGGGGCTACGCAGACACTGTCTGCGACGCTATCTGCGAGGACTGGGTTGTCAGCATAAATTGGCCTTCACACGTGTAACAATCCAGGTATCAATTTCGTTCCCGTGTGCAGCAGTGATTAGACCAGTCTCGATATGGAATCACGTTTTGGAGAGAATTCTGATATAAGAATCCCAATCACTATGTTGGATGAAGGGGCAGATGATTATCAAGGATATTCCAGAGTAAATGGTTATCTTTTCAAGCCCCCAAGATGAGAAAGAGATGCCAGTTCACTCAGTTCACAACAGTCCCACTCACCGCCGATAGTGCACCACCAGCCAGAGAGAACTGGAAACACAGATTGGTTTGTGGATTTTTATTCTAAGCTGGCTGCTGCAAAATATAGGGAAAATATTTACATGTACCTCAATAAATGCAGAAATATAATTTTTAAAGTGTACACTTATTCAGTGTAATTATTGAAAGAAAATATGAAGTGGGCGATAACAGGGGAATCGACGAACTGTCCACATGTCAGATCAAATGTCATTTATGAAATAAATGGGTTTCTTTTTTGCTCCAATAATTCCCATGTGGTCGTTCTGGTGGTGGTGGTGAACCAGATTTATTATAAGTAGGCGACACGAAATCTGTCCGCTTCGTTTGCACAAATCTCACCAACTGTCGCTTTAGATTAGTGTAATTTCTCGGAAATTCATGAACTGAATGTCCTGTTGTATATGAATTTGAACATTCAAACACAATCCAGTGCTTTCCCTTTGTTATTTTTGTAAGATTCCATCAACAATATCCAATTTCACCGAGTAAACAAAGATAGAGTCAGACAAACCAAAATGACCAGATAACCGGGGTTCCACGTGTGGTGTCATGCGAGATTAGCCCTGAGGCATGGCGGCCTTTTTCCGGGATCCGGACACCGGGATTTATTGAAAGATTTGTGCTTGATAATAAAATGACAAATAATATTATTTTCCCTCTGCTTTATGAATTAATTTTGACATATATTCATTTTAAAGCATTACAATAAGGCATTACATACACTTAAAAAAAAGGCTTCTATTTTGCGCAAAGCTACTTCGGAAACCCAGCTACTGCATACTTGTATTACTACATCACCGGCAGAACTGCAAGTAGTTCACTGTATAACTGCGTACCTGTATTACTGTATCACAGGCAAAGCTGCAAATGTTTCTGTATTCCTACATCACTGTACAACTGCGAGTATCCCACTGGACCACTGCATTGCAAATCACTGTATCACTACAACACTATCAGACCTCCAGCCTCATTTACACATTGAAGCTACACTCATACCTTTCTGTAACAAATGACTGTAATGTTAGCCAGAATTTGTGCTTTGAGTCCACATGGGTTAGTGTGGTCACGCAGTACAGCCAGAAAGTATACCCACACTGCCAACACTGGCATCTATTTACGGAGGCAGAGCAATCACGTCTATTAAAACACACACACACACACACACACACACACACTTCACAAGCCAGTGCAAATAAAGCAACACTGTACCGCTCACTCACAAATACATACACATTGTTTTTTAAATTAGTCTGAAGTGTGCGTGTGTGTGTGTGTGTGTGTGTGTGCATGCAAACTTTGAGCATAAATAATTGTTTGCTTTAATTAAACAATTCGACATTTATTTGCTTAAAAGACTTTAACCAGATAATTTGCATATTATTCCCCAAACAATTTCTTTGATATTTCACTTCCTTTACTCCGAACATTCAGCCCCTCTAGCTTACAACTCCACCATAATTCTCCCAAAAGTCCTCAGCATAAGAACAACTTGAGGAAATACAAATCAAATCAACTTATCTGACTGTTTTAGAGCACAGAGGCGCTACCATGGCTCTTCAAAAGGTTTATAGATGGAAACAAAGAAAAAAGGAAATGGGAACATATTTGAAAATGTAATGGGAAAACCTGCACACTATATATGCTAACTGGAATTCATTCATTCATTCATTCATTCATTCATTATCTCTAGCCGCTTTATCCTTCTACAGGGTCGCAGGCAAGCTGGAGCCTATCCCAGCTGACTACGGGCGAAAGGCGGGGTACACCCTGGACAAGTCGCCAGGTCATCACAGGGCTGCTAACTGGAATTATTTTCAGTAATTTAACAGAACAACACGTCTCCTTGTGAGGCTAATGTATGACTATATATTATATGGAAACGAGTGTTTTACTGGGAAATATACCATTTGTATTTTTTATACGCGCTACATCTGGGACATAGAGACCCCAAACCGTGAAATAAATCTCTATATGTCAGTTGTGAGGAAATCAATGAATTGTTTTGATAAATTTGGGTACTTTTTGTTTGTGAATGTGTCTGTATAATAAAAAGAAAATCACACATTGGCTTGAAGATATGAAGTTTATCTTCTCATGTTGAAAAACTCACATTTTTCATACGAAATACATCACAGATCTGAGTGACATATTTTCCGATATTTCACTCGATGACGTCACTCCCAGTGTTTTCCCACTGACCGGACGCTTGCTGTCATAATGGTGAACCAGTTCAAAATTAAAATTATTTTAATTAACTTGCATTTGTATTTATTTATTACCACCGCCAAGGAGGTTATGTTTTTGGTAGCGTTGGTTTGTTTGTTGGTTTGTCTGTTAGCAACATTACGGAAAAAGTTATGAACGGATTGCTCTGAAATTTTTTCCAGAGGTGTGACTGGGCACAAGTAACAATCCATTAAATTTTGCCAGTGATCCAGATCACCGTCTGGATCCCGGAATTTTTTTAAAGGATTCTTGGCGGAGGTCTGCGCTCTCCGAGTGCTTTTCTAGTTTATTTATTTTTTGATGTGTCCATATAATATAAAGAATGTTACATGTTGGCGTGAAGATATGAAGTTTATCTTCTCATGTTGAAATATTTTCACTCATTTGCTCCATTCACTTGTGAATACGTATGTTCACCACTTGAAGATAAACTACATATCTTCACACAACCGTGTAATCTCTGATATACAGTATAACAGATGTATGGCCATACATAGAAAAAAGGCTATGAAAAAAGAAAGAAAGCAAGAATGAATGAACTGACATAGAGACCATAATAAAGAACTACCATTGTAATCTACTGTTACAGTTGTGCTGCATGTATCCAAGAACTTAATACATCGTATGAAAAATGCTTTATTCATTTTTCATGTTGTGCTTGTGTGGGCTGCTACAAAATGGATACAAGCAAACTTTTTTTTTTGAAGGAAGGACCATTCTATAACAAACTGAGCCTTTATTTCGAGTTTTGACATACCAAATATGTCTTTACACAGACCTTTTTGAGGACTTGAAGGACTCAAGACAAGGAGAAGTGGTCCTTATAACTGAATGGCCAAATAGCTTCAGAGATATCTCTAGAGACAATGGATACCAAGGCTTACCAAGAAAATACAGTACTGGTCAAAAGTTTGAGTAATGAGTAACTGATATGTTCAAACTTTTGACTGGTACTGTATATAAATATACTTTTTTAACCATGCTGAAGCTGTAGAGCTGCTAACTGTTTCCCTTTTCTTCTACATCTACATACAGTACCGGTCAATAGTTTGAACACACCTATGAATTCAATTAGTTTTCTTTATTTTTATGAATTAAAATACATTTCATGTCTTAATGATGGATGCTATTTCTCTTTACCTAGTTCAGCAGTTCTTGATATAATACGGATTACTACAGTTGTTGAGTAGGGCCATTTACTGTATTTTTATTATTTACTGTTTGATCTCAAACTCATTAAGAAGGATTCGTTCACTAATTACCTTTTGACGAGGCACACTTGTTAATTAAAAAGCATTCCAGGTGACTACCTCATGAAGCTGGTTAAGATAACACCAATAGAGTGCAAAATGTCATCAAGGGAAACGGTGGCAACTTTGAAGAATATAGAACTTTAACACGATTTTGTTTATCACATAACTCCATATATGTTCCAGATGTTATTTCATAGTTTTGATGCCTTCACTATTGTTCTACAGTGTAGAAAAATAGTCAAATATGAATAATTTTTTTTGCCATTTCACAGTTATTTACTGACTGAAAGATCTCCTACCAAGCTAGTGATATCTTCCAGAGTTGGTCTCTGTACCTGTAGCCCATGATTACTACTGAGGAGAAGCTCCTGTGTGGAATCCATTTCATACACACACACACACACACACACACACCACTTACAGTATGTTCACACTCACACTGCTGATTATCAGTTGTGCTCAGGCCACTTCTCTCACTGTATTACCATATAAATTACATCTGAGTTGTTGATGTGGATTGGAGATATGGTTATGGATTCCGCATCGTCCTTTTAATGAACAGAATGGAAATAAAAGTTTACCATTAAGCCTTAACTCCTCCTCTGATGTGGGAGATATGCATCCGTTCAAGAAATGTAATCTTCTCCATAGTCTAAAACTGGGCTGTCTTAAAGCCTTTAGAATTCTTGATTTATCTCTCTCATGCTGTGGGTTTGCACGCGTGTGTGCGCACGCACGCACGCACGCACGCACACACAGTCAGGAATGGCGAGCTGAGGTAAAGTGAGGACCCAAGAGCAGACTCAGAAAACAGGCAGTGTAAAGAGAAAACTTCTTTAATGAAGTAGTTGGCAGAAAGGCAAAAAGGTAAAGTAGGGCTCAGGCAAAAATCGGTACTCAAAAAACAGGCCAGGAGGTCAAAAACACACAGGAGCAGGTAGACACGATCAGGGACAAAAAACAGGACAGAAAAATCTTCACAAAAACTGATGAACACAGGGACAAGGGAAATCCAGGCAGAGGTAGCAAAGGACACAATTCAAAAGAACAGACAGGCAAAAACAGGGACAAAAAAACTGGACAGAAAAACAAGGAGAAATTCAGCCAGGGGGAATCAAGAAGACACAATACCAGTGAGCTGTAGTGAGGCAAGGAAGGTCTACAAGAGACAGTCTGGCAAATGGAGTAGCTCCAAACAGTTCTTAAAAAGCCGTGGCTGATGGGAGAGGAGTGGTAGCAGGTGTGGGAGTGCTGCTTCAGGAAATGGCCTTCAGCAAGGCAGGACTGAATTCCTGTCCTGGATTCGGCCTGGAAGTCCCACAATCTAAGGCATGGATGGACTGGACTATGACAGTACCCCCCCCCCCCCCCCCCCCTTCAATGGGCGCCTCCAGGCACCTTAGAAAGTGCCTCAGGGTGTTGTTGGTGAAAGTCCGTGATGAGGTTGGGATCCATGATGAACCTGGCAGGAACCCAGTTCCTCTCCTCAGGACCATACCCCTCCCAATCAACCAGGTACTGGAGTCCTCTGCCTCGGCACAGTACCTTCAGCAACTTCCCGACAGTGAAGACCTCACCACCATCTATGAACCTTGGAGGAGGAGGGGATTTGGAGGGTAGGGACAGGGAACTGGAGACAAGGGGTTTGACTTGGGAGACATGGAAAGTTGGGTGAATACGGCACATGGTTATGGGCAGAGACAGTCTTACAGAGCAGGGATTAATTACCTTGGAGATGGGGAAAGGTCCTACGAACCTGGGAGCCAATTTGCGGGATACTGTCTTGAGAGGCAAGTGGCGAGTGGAGAGCATTACCCGCTGCCCCACCCGACAGATGGGAGCTGTTGAGCGGTGTTTGTCGGCTTGCTCTTTAAACATCTTGACAGAACATAGGAGCTTTTTCCTGGTCAATGCCCATGTTCTCCTGCAGTGACGCACAAACATCTGGGCAGAGGGTATAGCAACTTCTTCTTGGATGGGGAAGAGTGGTGGCTGGTAACCCAGAGAGCACTGAAAGGGGGAAAGGCCTGTAGCAGAGGTGGGTAAGGAGCTGAGCGTACTCTACCCAAGGAAGGGTCTTGCTCCAGGCGGCAGCATCCTTGGACACCATGCACCTGAGAGCCACTTCCAGCTCCTGGTTGGCCTGGTCCGTCTGTCCATTGGTCTGAGGGTGAAAACCTGAAGACAGACTGCGAGAAGCACCAATGAGTTTACAGAAAGCCTTCCAGAATTGGGCAGAGAACTGGGGTCCATGGTCTGATACGATGTCTGAGGGGAGTCCATGTAGGTGGAAAACATGGACTATCAGCAATTCGGCGGTCTCCTTGGCAGTGGGAAGCTTGGGCAGAGGGATAAAATGAACAGCTTTAGAAAAATGGTCAACAACAGTGAGGATACAAGTATTGCCACCTGAATTGGGGAGTCCTGTGATGAAATCCAGGGCTGTGTGTGACCAGGGCCGGTGGAAAACAGGAAGGGGTCTCAGCAGGCCAGCAGGGGGTCTGTTGCCAGTCTTGTTCCTAGCGCAGATGTTGCAAGCTGCCACAAACCTCTGGACGTCCTCCTTGATGGATGGCCACCAAAAACGTTGTCGGATGAATGCCAGAGTCCGGGCTGCTCCTGGGTGGCACGCCATTCTGGAACCATGACCCCACTGCAACAACTGTGCCCGCACAGAAACAGGAATGAAAAAATGGTTAGGAGGTGCATTACTGGGTCCTGCTCATGGGCCTGCTGTACCAGGGTTTCCACCTCTAACAGAGCGGCTCCCACCAGGCACCATGGAGGAAGGATGGTCTCAGGGGAGGTCGATTCTTCCTGGAGGGGAGAAAACATTCTGGACAAGGCATCGGGCTTACCATTCTTAGAGCCTGGGTGGAAGGAAAGTGTGAACTTTAAGCGAGAAAAGAAGAGACCATCGGGCCTGATGAGAATTGAGACGCTTGGCAGTCCTGAGGTATTCGAGGTTCTTGTGATCTGGCCATACAATGAAGGTCTGACCCCTCCAGCCAGTGTCTCCATTCTTCCAAGGCCAGTTTAATGGCCAACAGTTCCCTATTGCCAATGTCATAGTTTCTCTCAGAGGGGGAAAGCCGATGAGAGAAGAAGGAGCAAGGATGAAGCTTGTTGTCACTAGCCGATCTTTGGGACAATATGGCCCCCACCCCTGACTCCGAAGCATCGACCTCAACCACAAACTGCCGGGACAGATCTGGAATGGTGAGTATAGATGCTGACGTGAACCTTCATTTGAGCTCGGAGAATGCCTTCTTGGCCCCTTCCTCCCAGTGGAAAGGGACCTTGTCGGAAGTTAGAGCCATGAGGGGCCCAGCCACTGTACTAAAGTTCCTGATGAATCACCTGTAGAAATTCGCAAACCCAAGAAACCACTGGAGTTCTCGCCAAGAGGATGGGGTGGGCCAGTCAGCAACTGCCTTGAGTTTCAGGGGGTCCATCTGAATCTGTGCGGGGGAGATAATGAAACCCAGAAAGGAGACAGAACTTCTATGGAACTCACATTTCTTGTCCTTAACAAAGAGTTTATTTTCCAGGAGTCGCTGAAGGACCTGCCTGATGTGGATGCGGTGTTCATCAAGGGAGCAGGGAAAAAAAAATCAATATATTATCCAGATAAACAAAAACGTTAAGGTAGTCCCTCAGGATATTATTAACGAGGGCCTGGAAAACCATGGGATCGTTAGTCAGGCCGAATGGAACCATGAGTTATTCATAGTGGCCCGTGGGGGTGTTGAATGCCGTCTTCCGTTCGTCCCCTTCCCTGATCCTCATGAGGTGGTAAGCATTTCGCAGGTCTAGCTTGGTGAAAATCTGGGCTCCCTGGAGTAACTCAAATGCCATAGACATGAGAGGTAGGGGGTAACGGTTCTTGATGGTGAGGTCATTTAGCCCACAGTAATCAATGCAAGGGCACAAGGATTTGTCCTTCTCCACAAAAAAGAACCCTGCCCCTGCAAGAGAAGAGGAGGGACGAATAATTCCAGCTGCTAGGGACTCGGTGATGTATTTATCCATGGTTTGCCTTTCAGAAAGAGAGAGAGAGAGAGTAAAGTCACCCCTTAGGTGGTGCAGTCCCAGGGAAAAGGTCAATTTCACAGTCATAGGGCCTATGGTGAGGAAGGGAAACAGCTTGAGACTTGCTGAACACAGGTTTTAAGTCATTATACTTGGGAGGCACGTTAGAGAGGTCAGGATATTCAATAATGGTGGGTTGGAGCAGCTTGGCGTGAGGGAGGGCAGATCTCAGGCATGACGATAAACAGAATTGACTCCATCCTAAAATGGTGTTGTTAGTCCAGTTGACATGGGGGTTATGTAGAGTTAGCCAGGGCAGACCAAGAACTATGAGCACATGGGGATTACTCATGACAAAAAACTGGATGGATTCAGAGTGGTTGCCAGAAATTCTTAAGGTGACCGGGGCTGTTCTATGGGTGATGGTGGTCAGACCAGTACTGTTAAGGGTCAGGACAGTGAGGGACGGGCTCAGAGCCAGTAGTGGAATCCCCAGGCACTTGGCGGTGGTCGAGCAGATCAGGTTTTTGTCAGTCCCTGAAGGTCGTGGGGCTGATTGCCATGGATAATGACCACTGGGAGTAGCAGTCAATCAGTAGGGGCCTGATTCTGGACATTGCCCACCAGGGCCCCTAAACTCACTGGTGGGCTCTGACTTTTAAATGGCAAGATTGGCAGAAATGCCCCAGCTATCCGCAATAAAAACATGCCCTCATATCCCAACGGCACTGTCGTTCCTCAGGTGAGATGCGGACTCGGTCTATCTGCATTGGTTCAGCGGAAGGAATGGGAGGCTGAGGGGGAGCAAGACTAGTCAGAGTTCTCTCTTTCACCCGCTGTCTGATCCGGGAGTCAATATGACTGGCGAGGTCCATGAGACCGGGGAGATCAGGTGGCAGTTCTTGTGAGAACAGCTCATCCTTGATGGAGTCTGACAGCCCATTCAAAAATGCATCAAACAAGGCACTCATTCCAGCCACAAGATGCTGCCAAAGTGTGAAACTCAATTGCATAGTCAAAAGCGGACCGTGCACCCTGCCGCAATCCCATGATTTCTCTTGCTGCCAGACAGAGAGCAATCAAAGGTTCGTCTCATCTCCTCTGTGAAATCCTTGAAGCTGGCACAGCATGGTGCATTGGCGTCCCACATAGCTGTTCCCCACTCCCTAGCTTTGCCAGTGAGGAGAGTGATGGTGTAGGCCACTCAGGAACACTCTGTAGGGAAAGCCAGTGGTTGAAGCTCAAGGGTTAGCGAGCATTGAGATAAAAATGATCTGCAGGTACCTGGTTCTCTGTTGTATGGCTGTGAGGCGGGAAGTCTCAGCTCTCTGAAGAGGGTTGAAGGAGTGGTAGGTGGAGGGGGTTGTGTAGGAGCTGATGTTACTTGAAGCTGTTGTAGCTGAGTGGCAAGAAGATTGAGAGTGTCAGAGATGGTGACAAGGTTTTGATTCACCTGCTGGATGTCCTGTTGGTGGGTCCCAAGGAGAGCTCCCCGTTTCTGCACTGCTGCTCTTAGTGGGGCAAAATCTGCTGGGTCCATGTTGGCCAGACTGTGCTGTCAGGAATGGCGAGCTGAGGTGAAGTGAGGACCCAAGAGCAGACTCAGAAAACAGGCAGTGTAAAGAGAAAACTTCTTTAATGAAGTAGATAGCAGAAAGGCAAAAGGTACAGTAGGGCTCAAGCAAAAATCGGTAGTCAAAAAACAGGCCAGGAGGTCAAAAACACAGAGGAGCAGGTAGACATGATCAGGGACAAAAAACAGGACAGAAAAATCTTCACAAAAACTGATGAACACAGGGACAAGGGAAATCCAGGCAGAGGTAGCAAAGGACACAATTCAAAAGAACAGACAGGCAAAAAACAGAGACAAAAAACTGGACAGAAAAACAAGGAGAAATTCAGCCAGGGGGACTCAAGAAGACACAATGCCAATGAGCCGTAGCAAGACGAGGAAGGTCTACAAGAAACAGTCTAGCAAATGGAGTAGCTCCAAACAGTTCTTAAAAAGCCGTGACTGATGGGAGAGGAGTGGTAGCAGGTGTGGGAGTGCTGCTTCAGGAAATGGCCTTCAGCAAGGCAGGACTGAATTCCTGTCCTGGATCCGGCATGGAAGTCCCACAATCTAAGGCATGGATGGACTGGACCGGACTGTGACACACACACACACACACACACACACTCACTCACTCACTCACTCACTCACACACAATTGCTTGGCAACCATTTATATTTTCCTCTCAAGGCTGGATATGTTGCATCATATATTAGCAGCAAAATGTTTATTTTTTAAACACTATTGTGAAAGCGTTTTTACTAAAGCATTTTAATGGGCCATCCAGCTGTGCCCCCAAACTGTAAAATTTCACATTTTTCTTTGTGATACAACACCACTAAAATTTGTTTGTCAGCTACACTTGGTCTTATGTGCTTCTCTGCAACTTGTTGGTTAAAAATAGTGACCAAAATCATTGGGTAAAATAGTTTGTGAAAACACAGCCATTTTAATCATGATCAATCATGGCTTACTCAATAAATGAAACATAGTCAACTATGCTAAATTATCTATGTTAGTGTGTTTATTGATTCTGGGGCATTAAATCATAGCACATATAGTCAAATTGTGTTTATATTGTATTTCAAATTTGATGGGCCTAAAGAGCTGTAAAGTCTATTTAAATTCATACTAACCAGTCTAAAAGATGTGTTAAAGATTTGTATGCTTTGATTTAAAAGAATACAGGCATTATAATGCACTAGGTGTTATAAAAGGACATTTTTTTTGAATATAAAATGATGAAAGTGCAATAAAACCATCACCGCAGTGAAGCATGGTGGTGATCATCTCATCTCATCTCATCTCATTATCTCTAGCCGCTTTATCCTTCTACAGGGTCACAGGCAAGCTGGAGCCTATCCCAGCTGACTACGGGCGAAAGGCGGGGTACACCCTGGACAAGTCGCCAGCTCATCACAGGGGTGGTGATCATGTTCATGTTAAAAGTTGCTTCTCCAACTCAGCCATATCAATTAGCTGGTTCTTACCTGGTCCTTACCTGGTCACCGACTTATCCAGTCTTTACCACTGAATTTTGGTGGATTTTCTGTCATGTGGATGTGCCATATTCCATTTTTTTTAATTTCAGATTTAATGGTGCACTGTGGAATGTTCAAAGGTTGGAATATTTTCTCATCAACAAACAAGAAATTTGCCCTGGACTCATCTCTTTGGATTGCTCTTTGGTCTCGATGACAGTTTATTTTGGTATGTTTTCTATAAATTCTATAGTTACCATTTCTAAACTGTAAGTACTATGGGGAGTGGGGCAGGTGTATTTTTAGTGCTAGCATGTGACACACAGGTGATATGTTTTGTGTGCCTTTAATTTTAACAGACTCAGGAGTGACATAAGAAACCTTCATTTTAATGTAAGTGTTGCTTGGAATAACTCTGATATTCTTCTTGCTGCTATATTACCCCTTTTCAACCAACAAGGAATGGGTTCTTGAACCTGTTCTGTTCAGGAGTCTTTGAAACTTGGTGCCAGGTAGTGAACCGGCCCACGTTTTCACCAGTTTTGAGCGGAACTGTTGGAATCAAGGATGTGTCATGAATGGAGGGCGTTGCGCAATGCATAACAGGAGTAAACAGTAGTAGCAAGATGGCGGTGCACACTGATTACCTGCGAGCTTTTGTTCTGTTCTTGCAGATATTTGTTTTCGGCCCTTTTTTTCCCTGAAGATGTATCCTTTTACATTGCATTCTCCATAGCTGTGCTCTGCTTCCTTTCCAAACTAATGACACGCCCACCAGGCTCGGACTGGTAATCTGTGATTTTGGGCATTATTCCGGTGGGCCGCTGTACCTCAGACGTGCTTTGGGCCGGCCCTCACAAGATAACACCGGCCCTGTTCTCTACATAGCAATTACAAGTGACTACTAAGCAATAGAAAATCCGCTATTACGTTTTTGACTAAGCACATCATGATTTATGGGGGGAGTGTGCAGTTTATATACCCCTTACTTTTGATACACATCTTTGTCATGGTGGGCATGTGGTGTAATTTTATTTTTCTTCTTTTAACTGTAAAATCCTTACAACAAACTAAAACAAACTAAACTAAAAACTAAACTAAAAACTTTGTTGAAGCCAAACTACGATGTTCCTTTTGTATTTGGTGGATTTCTGTTTGAAGATTTTGCAAAAATGTGTAGTGGTGCATGATGGGGTAGGAATCTAATGGCTGTCGTCTACCGTTTGATGTTATGAGTTGCGCAGGTTCATGGGAACACTGTGTTGTGCATATATTCACTGAATAAATAATAGAAAGAGGTGGCAAAAAGAGAAAAGGGGGAGCAGAGAAGATTCGCGACAAAAAGCAGAAAGCTCTTCAAGTTGACGCTTCCAAGTGTTTTAAAATAGATAATTTGTTTGCTGTGGCCAGTAGTGCTACTAGCGTTGCTGCTAGTGTTCCTGACGTCCCTACTACAAGTTCAACGGGCGAAAATGAGGACAACGTTACTGGAGAGGTCAGTACAGGCTCAAAGCCAAGTGATGTGTATGTTGGGTCGGACTCGGACTCGGAGGATTCCGTGGCCAGTGAGCAGGTCGAGGGAAAGGACGCACAGGAGATTACAGAACCTGAAGTTGTTCATCATGCTCAAATTCATGCTAGCACTTCCAGTGTTAACGTTCCTTCAGAGAGGATTACGTCTGAGGCCGAACCTGCTATGGACTATTTCAGCCGCCCTAACCAAAACAAACTGTCTTTATTTGTGCCATGTGAACGCAGCTTCTCCACACTGAAATTCATTAAAAAACGGTTACAGAGCACTACAGCCCAGGAGCACCTGGAGGCATTCATGCTCATGTCAAGTGAAAAAGACATTTTGATGTCCTTGGACATAGACACAGTTGTTGACATGGTGGCAGAAAAGAGTAGCCTAATGAGACGCCTTCTCATCACCTAACATGTGCATGGCCAATCCCGAGACTGTCTCCTGTAAGGTAAGGTAAAGTAAACACACACACACACACACACACACAAATTCTCCCGATGAGAATTTATCACGTCGACGGGATGACTTTAATTTTAATCCCACACACACACATTTTGGAGACACAAAAGCTTGTGTGCTTGTGCTTCTGTTTTGTAATATGTTCAAGGTGAAATTGAAATGACAGTGAAAGTGTGTTTTCATGGTGTTTAGGTGTCTGGTATTTGTTCATTGGGGGTTCGGTGTGGACGGGTGGGTGGATGTGTGAGTGCGTGTTTGGGGGTGGTTTCGTCGGGCCAATAGTGGGCTGGTCCAGAGGAAAAATGCCAGGGCTGAAATTTGTTCCCAGTCCGACCCTGACGCCCACTGATGTCACCATGGTTTGTGCTGGAAAAAACATCATTATATTTTGGGAACCAAATTTTCAGGTTCTGAACCAGTTTATTTTTGGTCGAAATGCTCTGAATGGTTCAAAATTTGGTGCGTGAATCAGAACGGAACCCGTTCCCTGTTGGTTGAAAAGGGGTATGTGTTAGCTTTCTCTGTATCTCGGAGAGTGTGGAGGTAAAGCGTAAGCTCCCTTCACTATACAGAACACCTACACACTATACTGCATACCTCCCGGTGTGCATCGTGCAGAGCACAGAAGGTGTGAGCCAAACTGGAAGTTACGAACGTGCGTCTCCTAACTGGAGACACTACCAGGCTGAGATACAGTCAAACTCACTCTCACAGATCATGATATCACAGCTACAGCATCACACTGCTGCTGAATAAACGGAGTCCCGGCTCAGACTGCTGACTCCATTCTCACAGAGTTCTCTCATGGCACCATTTCTCTCCTCACTTCTCTCCAGGCCCTTAAAATGTTTGCTTATGTCAGACACTCATGAGGATACACTGTAAATCTGAATTGCTAATTGCGTTCTAGCTTGCTTTTATGTCTCTGGCATATAACTCTATTTTTATGATTGCAAAAAGGCATGAATGAAAAATAAAAATCTTCAGATTCCTCCCTCTGTCTCCTTCTCTACATTTCTTCACGCGTCCCAGAGTCCCTCGTCTCTAGAACACCCTTCTCTCATTTTGAAAATCAAAGCAGGAAACAAAACTCCATTTCTCAGATACTCAGAAAATTCCAGTGTGATGATTTTGCTCTGCCTTTCCTTAATGATAAGCCACAGATACAGGATTGCTGCATTGAAGTGATGGTTGTGAAGTGTTTGGTCACGGATGCAGTGCATCACTGAATTTGGGAGCTGGATCTCGGTAATATAATATTCAGAGTTAATAAGCCAGATGAAGAGCGTGGGCTGAGGAAAGCTTTGAGTTGGTGTGTCTTACTTTATGACTGTGGGAAGGATGGACATGCTCTACTTATTTAATATAATTAAAAAATATCAAAATGTAATGAGTAATAGATAAAGACCTAGCTTTAGTGGAGGTCTTTTGCAGCCTAACCTGAAATGTGTAAGTGCAGCATACTCAAGGGAGAGAGAGAGAGAGAGAAACACAGAAGACGCATTTACTAAAACCTAATGGTGGTTATTGGAGCAGTCAATAAGCATTTACTCAAAACACATTTCTTTTTCCGAATGCTTTCATGAAGTCTTCAGTTAAAACTATTTTGTGGTTATGCGTTGTTAATGCGGTGTTCTGATTACACCTGTACATCCCAAACCTTCTGGATATCTAAAAGGTGACATTATATCCCTTTTCCACAAGTTGCTTTGGTCCAAATACCTCTAGGATAAAGCACCATAACACCCTTCTCACCCTGTCTAAACAGCCCTGTTCAGAACAGCCAGTTTGAGTGCCTGTTCCTTTAAATGATAATGAGCCACTGCTCACCCCACCCCCTATTCCACCAGTCAATCACATCGCACTTTCCTCATGAATATCCAATCACAAAGGCAGTTCTCAAGCCACGACTGGAGATATTCAGATGAGGGGACGGTATAATTAAAATGCCCTCCCCTTGTGACATAGAAAGGGGAGGCAAATCTGAACGGCTTGTTGAAGCACATGTTTTCTGAAATAGGCAGCTAAAAGAAACTGACTAGGTTGTCTGATTTCACAGTTTGTGGGTTGGTAAACATTCCAGATACCCAAATGAATGTCTATGCACAAGCACTAAAAAAGTAACTATAGCAACAATAACTGGAATAAATTACTGTAGAGCATTCTGTCTCACCCTTTCTTGTTAAAGCATAACAGTTGTAGTTATGCAGTTGCATATTTAAACATCCATCCATTATCCGTAGCTGCTTATCCTGTGCGGGGTCGCAGGCAAGCTGGAGCCTATCCCAGCTGACTATGAGCGAGAGGCGGGGTACACCCTGGACAAGTCACCAGGTCATCACAGGGCTAACACATAGAGACAAACAACCATTTCACACTCACGGTCAATTTAGAGCCACCAATTAACCTAAAATGCATGTCTTTGGACTGTGGGGGAAACCGGAGCACACCCACGGGAAGAATACGCAAACTCCACACAGAAAGGCCCCCGTCGGCTACTGGTCTCGAACTCAGACCCTTCTTGCTGTGAGGCGACAGTGCTAACCACTACACCACTGTGCCGCCCTGGGTCATGGACATGCTGGAGCCAATCCCAGGTGACTTTTGGTGAGAGGTGGGTTATACCCTGGACTGGTCGCAAGTCTATCGCAGGGAAAACACACAAACAGCTATTCACACACACATTCACACCTGTGGGCAATTTAGAATAGCCAGTTGACACGTCTTTGGACTGTGGGAGGAAACCGGAGCACCCGGAGGAAACCCAGTGCTAACCACTGCGACACCATTCTGCCTTGTATTTAAACATTTTAATGCAATTCAGCAACAGATTTCTAATGTTGCAAGTATATATGTGCTTCACATTCTTTTCTCAGTATGTGTTAAACTTACTCTCAGTGGTAACAAAACGGCATCAGGTAGGCAGTGTATCGAGAACAGGTTGAAAAATGCTGGTGTAGTTCATTTTCATAAAACGTTAATCTTAAAGCATCTTTATGAATGAGAACGAAGCACTTTGTTCCATACTGCTCAATCTATACTCTTAACATCCCCGCACGCACCCACACACTATAGGTAAGAGTAGAGTCATGATTTAAATGTGGCAGCACTTTGCATCAGCTGACCCTGAGGAGAGATCCTGCTCCCTGTGCACAGATGTTTGTTTAATGGTGTACACCTGATGCAACATCCCTGATACGGTACGCTCACATAGACAGACACACAAACGAACATAGCTGGTCGGCAGCAATGCGGTAATTAAGTAACCTGAGAGATTACAGAACAAATAAGAGATAAGACACCCCCCTCCCCTCACCCCCCTCCCCTTTCCAACGCCTGCAGTACATGATATACGGTTAAGATGAAGGAGAGTCAGTGCCTTCTAAGCTCAGAGTTGAAAATGAGATTTTTAATTACCGCATGACCTGGGGTATATTAGCAACATATTAATGTGCGTCATTAACCTAGTGGTAACTAACCCCGTCTGCTGATTAACTACATGTGATTGGACCTGACTGAGGGGGGAATCTTGCACAGACAGAGCAGCGAGGCTCATTAGAGTGACCTGCCATGGCACAGTTTATCTCCTAATTACACAAGCCTTAATGTGCCTGTGAGTCATCATCAGCTCATGATAAATAATAATAATAATAATAATAATAATGCACAGTAGGCTTTATTTTTGATGACCTTATGTTGAACATTGGGCATCATTTTTTTTTCATGTGAAAATGTAATTTGTTTTTAATTACAAAACACACACACACACACACACACACACACACCTAAAATAAACCCTAACTACATAATTTTGTGTTTACATTGCATTTCAAGGCGTAATCAGACCTTTACTGAGAAATGCATTCTCGCACAATAGCACACATAACACACTGGAATCAATATCGTCTAAGCCTGGAATCAATATCTGCAAATAAAACAGAAGGAGCATGGGGATGACTTAGAACACAACACGCTGTTTTATACCCTGCTGTTTATCAAAGACTACATATCCCACAATCCCACACCAATAACCACTATCTTCTTGATCATGCTGCCGACCAAAACAATTTCCAGGCTGTCTTTCTCCTCAACCTGTTACAATCAATAATTTCCCAGAATGCACCATTAAAATCATCCAAATCAGCTTGATGCGTACTTTGCAGGATAACGATCATGATCTGTAATTAAACACGCCCTAATCAAACTCCTATCAACACTAAAAATCTCTTACCATCTCCTGTCTCCATAGTGACTTTATCTCACCCATCCATAATAAGAGCAGAGGATGTGAGCCACGTGTCCCCTCACTGTCAATCTTTTGTCTTACCAGTTTCAACTCTCACACTCTCACACGCTGCCTCATCGGCATCTGTAGCACACACTTGTCTCCTCATGCACTCTTTCTGTCAGCTAAGAGCTGAGTGTAAGAAAGCTGGAAACCCTCCCTCCTTCCATCTCTCTCTCTCTCTCTCTCTTGGGTGCAGCTCCGGTGCTATGCTGCCATTAGCCGATGCTCTGTGGGAATGGATAGATGCTTTTATCAGTGGTGTGTGTGTGTGTGTGTGTGTGTGTGTATGTATGTGTGTGCGCGCGTCCGTGCGTGTGTTTAGGGGGATTCACTTCATATATGCACTCAATCTTTGTGTGCCAAACTCAAATCTTAAAAGACTTTCCCTATTTGTCTATTGGTTTCAATTCAACCAGCACAACTAGTCACCTGCATGACTAACAAGTGTCCTGCAAGTTAGTCAGCGTGGCTACCATCCAACCAACGCTAACGAGCTGGAATTAACTTGAAATTCATGCTGGTCTGTGCACGGTCAGCTCGGATGTTCAGTGTACACTCCAGATCCTCGCACTTTTAATACAGCATAATACAGTTCCTCCATTTCAGTTTAGAATTCAATTTAGAATAAAAAAGCTGAATACACTTATACAGTGTCTTGCAAAAGTATTCATCTCCCTTGGTGTTTGTCCAGTTTTGTTGCATTACAAGCTGGAGTTAAAATGGATTTTAGTTTTAAAGGTGAAAATTGTTGATTTATTGTGACAAAAACAATAATGAAGATGAAAAAACAGAAATTTGGAGTGTGCATAGGTATTCACCCCCCAAGTCAATACTTTGTAGAGCCACCTTTTGCTGCAATTACAGCTGCAAGTCTCTTGGGGTATGTCTCGATTAGCTTAGCACATCTAGTCACTGGATTTTTGCCCATAACTCAAGGCAAAACTGCTTCAACTCCTTCAAGTTAGATGGGTTGCATTGGTGTTCAGCAATCTTCAATTTATGCCACAGATTCTCAATTGGATTGAGGTCTGGACTTCGATTAAGCCATTCCAATACAGTTAAATGTTTCTCTTTAAACCACTCCAGTGTAGCTTTAGCAGTATATTTAGGGTCATTGTTCTGCTGGAACATGAACCTTCCTCCCAGTCTTAAACCTCTGGCTGACTCAAACAGGTTTTCCTCCAGAATTGCCCTGTATTTAGTGCCATCCATCTTTCCTTCAGTCCTGACCAGCTTTCCTGTCCCTGCAGATGAAAAATATCCCCACAGCATGATGCTGCCACCACCATGCTTCACTGTAGGATTGGTGTTCTCAGGGTGTTGGGTTTGCGTCACACATGACATTTCCCATGATGGCCAAAAAGATCAATTTTAGTCTCATCTGACCAGAGAATCTTCTTCCATGTGTTTGGGGAGTCTGCCACATACTGTTGGGCAAACTCCAAACGTGTTTTCTTAAGCAATTACTTTGTCTGGCCACTCTTCCATAAAGCCCCACTCTGTGGGGTGTACGGCTTAAAGTGGTCCTATGGACAGATACTTCCATCTCCGCTGTGGATCTTTGCAGCTCCTTCAGTGTTATCTTTGGTGCCTTTGTTGCACCTCTGATTAATGCCCTCCTTGCCCGGTTTGTGAGTTTTTGTGGGCTGCCTTCTCTTGTCAGGCTTGTACTGGTAGTAGTGACATATTCTTTCCATTTTGCTATAATATATTTCATGGTGCTCTCTGGGATATTTTTTTATAACCCAAAGCTGATCTATACTTCTTCACAACTTTGTCTCTGACCTGTTTGGAGGCTCCTTGGTTTTCATGTTGCTTTAGTAGTGTTGCAGAGTCAGGGTCCTTCCAGAACAGGTGGATTTATACAGACATCATGTGACAGATCATGTGACACTTTGATTGCACACAGGTGGATCTTAATCAACTAATGATGTGACTTATGAAGTGAATTGGTTGGACCAGCTCTTATTTAGGGGTTTCATACGAAAGGGGGTGAATACCTATGCACACTCCAGATTTTTGTTTTTTCATCTTAATTATTGTTTGCGTCACAAAAAAACAACAATTTGCACTGTTAAAGTGTTAGGCATGTTGTGTAAATCAAATGGTGCTAACCTTCCAAAAATCCATTTTAATTCCAGCTTGTAATGCAACAAAACAGGGGAAATACCAAGGGGGAAGAATAATTTTGCAAGATGCTGTATAAACCTTTGCATTCCACTAATAACTTGCTAGAATGTATTCAAGATGTTCTTAGATGTTTTGAAAGGTTGTTCGCCAAGTATCGCTATTGTACATTCGCTAAAGACTTAACAAGAAGCAGTGGTTGAATTGGTGGTTTCCGATTCTCCTCTTCCTCTCTACGGATTGACCGCTAACTCTGTGTATACTGTATGCTCGTCCTTTATATATCCAGAGAATTAGCAGGGAAACATTTAGAGATTTCAATCATCTTGTCTGAGCAGAATGACTGCAAAATGTCAAGGTCTTCCATTTTTCCAGGAGTTAAGGATACCATTAACTTTGTAAAACCAGCCACTATGGCTTTATTTAACCTGGCTAAAATACCTCAGCTCCAAATGTAAATGGTATACAGGTAGATAGTTTATAAAATTCATACACAATCCATTTGTAAGATTCAAATTAATCACTCATCTCATTATCTGTAGCCGCTTTATCCTTCTACAGGGTCGCAGGCAAGCTGGAGCCTATCCCAGCTGACTACGGGCGAAAGGCGGGGTACACCCTGGACAAGTCACCAGGTCATCACAGGGCTGACACATAGACACAGACAACCATTCACACTCACATTCACACCTACGGTCAATTTAGAGTCACCAGTTAACCTAACCTGCATGTCTTTGGACTGTGGGGGAAACCGGAGCACCCAGAGGAAACCCACGCGGACACGGGGAGAACATGCAAACTCCACACAGAAAGGCCCTCGCCGGCCCCGGGGCTCGAACCCAGGACCTTCTTGCTGTGAGGCGACAGCGCTAACCACTACACCACCGTGCCGCCTAAATTAATCACTTAACATATTAATTGTTCATTTATTCCATGCTGCTGAAACAAACGTACAGATCATTATGGAAATAATATTTCTGTTTGTATAATTTTGCTCCCCAGCTATGTGAAATAAATAATGTATTAATAATAATAATAATAATAATAATAATAATAATAATAATAAAAAATAACCATATCACTAACACTAACAGTTCTGGCAAATATATTAGCTTCTTAACTGAGTTTGCATCCCTGAGACATCAAGTATTATTGACACATCTTCATGATGCACTTCTTCCAGCTTTTCATTCTTTCTGGTATTTTTTCCTTTTCGACTCTTCTCTAATCTCCTGATCTGTCTCCTAAGATGATGCAATAAAGAACATTAAGATGATAAGAATATAGGTCAAGCTGTGTGAAGAAAACATACGTGCAGAAGGAGATTTATTCATCTTCAGTAATCCTTTTATCTTGGTCAGGGGCACGCTGGATCCAGATTCTATCCCATGCTTTACGTGACGTGGGAGAACACCTTGGATGGTCCATCACATACACACAAATTCATACCTAGGTGCAATTTATCAGTCAATCCATGCATGTTTTGGGAGGTGGGAGGAAACTCATGTGCACATACAGTATGAAGAATACATACAGAAACTCCACACAGAGAGTAACATGAGCTCAGAACCCTGGAGCAACACTACATGCTGGACCACCACATTGCACATGCACAAAGAGATGGGATACTAAAACAAACTTCATAATAAACATTAATTTTCATTGAATAAGCAGCACCAGCTAAAGCTATCTGACCATCCCATACATTTACAGTACAGTGTCTTGCAAAAGTATTCATCCCCCTTGGTGTTTGTCCTGTTTTGTTGCATTACACGATGGAATTAAAATGGATTTTTGGAGAGTTCACGCCATTTGATTTACACAACATGCCTACCACTTTAAAGGTGCACATTGTTGTTTTATTGTGACACAAACAATAATATTAAGATGAAAAAAACAGAAATCTGGAGTGTGCATAGGTATTCACCCCCTTTCGTATGAAACCCCTAAATAAGAGCTGGTCCAACCAATTCACTTCATAAGTCACATCATTATTTGACTAAGATCCACCTGTGTGCAATCAAAGTGTCACATGATCTGTCACATGATGTCTGTATAAATCAACCTGTTCTGGAAGGACCCTGACCCTTCAACATTACTAAGCAAGCAACATGTAAACCAAGGAGCCTCCAAACAGGTCAGAGACAAAGTTGTGGAGAAGTATAGATCAGGGTTGGGTTATAAAAAATATCCCAAACTTTGAATATCCCACAGAGCACCATTAAATCCATTATAGCAAAATGGAAAGAATACGGCACCACTACAAACCTGACAAGAGAAGGCCGCCCACCAAAACTCACAGACCGGGCAAGGAGGGCATTAATTAGAGATGCAACAAAGACACCAAAGATAACACTAAAGAAGCTGCAGAGATCCACAGTGGAGATGGGAGTATCTGTCTATAGGACCACTTTAAGCCATGCACTTCAGAGAGCGGGGCTTTATGGAAGAGTGGCCAGAAAAAAGTCAGTGCTTAAGAAAACATGTTTGGAGTTTGCCCAACAGCATGTGGCAGACTTCCCAAACACATAGAAGAAGACTCTCTGGTCAGATTAGACTGAAATGGATCTTTTTGGCCATCATGGGAAATGTCATGTGTGGCGCAAACCCAACACCCTGAGAACGCCATTCCTACAATGAAGCGTGGTGGTGGCAGCATCATGCTGTGGGGGTGTTTCCCATCTGCAGAGACAGGAAAGCTGGTCAGGACTGAAGGAAAGATGGATAGCACTAAATACAGAGCAATTCTGGATGAAAACCTGTTTGAGTCGGGCAGAGGTTTGAGACTCGGACAAAGGTTCACATTCCAGCAGGACAATGACCCTAAACATACTGCTAAAGCTACATTGGAGTGGTTTAAAGGGAAACATTTAACTGTCTTGGAATGGCTTAATCAAAGCCCAGACCTCAATCCAACTGAGAATCTGTGGCATAACTTGAAGATTGTGGTACACCAAAGCAACGCAACTTGAAGGAGCTGGAGCAGTTTTGCCTTGAGGAATGGGCAAAAATCCCAGTGGCTAGATGTGCTAAGCTAATAGAGACACACCCCAAGAGACTTGCAGCTGTAATTGCAACAAAAGGTGGCTCTATGAAGTATTGACTTTAAAGGGGTGAATACCTATGCACACTCCAAATTTCTGTTTTTTCATCTTAATTATTGTTTGTGTCACAAAACACAACAATTTTCACCTTTAAAGTTGTAGGAACGTTGTATAAATCAAATGGTGCTAACCCTCCCAAAAATCCATTTTAATCCCAGCTTGTAATGTGACAAAACAGGACAAACACAAAGGGGGATGAATACTTATGTAAGACACTGTATTTGCATTTATAGAGCACTAAGTGTTAACCCTCTGGGGTCGAAAGCTTCACCAGCGAAGCCCAGCACATTTAAAATGAGTAGGTTATGTATTTAGATAAATATCTTCACGAGTTTTTATCATACAAACATGATAAACATATTGACAGAAACTTTATACTTTACACTTTCCTATGTGCCCACTGCCAAATAATATTATAATTACCTAAATTAGATGAAACATAAAACTTGTCACCTTACTCAGTCACACCGGTGTCGGAGTGCTGAGCGCCCGCTTACACATTCATAAAAGACTATTTACATGGTAACGGCATGATAATCACTTTCACTCTTTTGGTTTTGATTGGTTTCTCTTTCGTGGAGGGAACACCATAAACAGGATAAAATCTGTCAGCCATAGTTTAGGCTACGTGTTTGGAGGTAAAACTTGTTGTGAGATGGCACACGGATTTTACGTTCAGGAGGTGCTTTGGATGATTCAAGACAGCAATTCAATTTCAGGACAGCGATTCATTTCAATCTTGAGAACTGCGACACTGATAATGAGCGGTGTCATTTTGAACTTCAACTTGATCCAGCTGAAGATCAACTAGAGTAAGTGCAAATATTTCTTCTATTTCTTATGAGCATATCGGTTGATGTGTGCACTCTAATGCATACACAGGAAAAATGACAGCAATTTTTCCAGAGTTAAAAGTATTTTCTTCAAAAATAGTTAATGTTGTTCTATTTTGAGTTTAGACAAGAAAATTTGGAGCTGGAGTGGGAGCAAAATTACAGAGTAATTGTGGAACAGAGTAACAGAGTTGGTTGTGGCTCTGAACAGAGTAAAATTATACAAAAGTTAATATCAAGACACACTGAATAGAGTGAAATACCAAAATAAAGTCAAATACCAGATAAATGAAGATGTTGTAAAAATCAGTTTTAGAACTGTGTTGGAATGTGTGAAAAAAACATTACCTTACCCATTGTGACGAACTGTTTTGGTCACTTGACCTGATGGGATTAAGAGTTGGCAGTGGGAGGGGTTTTCACTCTTCTCATTGAATGGAATGGAATTTTTTACCCTTCTCATTGAATCCCCCTCCCACTGCCAACCCTTTATTCCAAAACAATAGGACATACATTTTTTGATGGCCAGTTAATTATCCAAATCAGTGCAGCAGATTTAAGTTTTTGTGCTTGATACATTCTTAAGACTGAACAGAATCACCTCAAGTGATCAAAACGGTTAGTCACAATGGGTAAGGTCGTGTTTTTACACACATTCCAACACAGTTCTAAAACTGCCTTTTTACATTTTCATTTATCTGTTTTTTTTAAAGTACAATCATGACATACATACTACATAGATATTATTGTCGCTGAACATGTTTTGAATGCAAAAAAGTCATATGACTTTGAAAATACTGCTTAGATTTGTTGAAACTGACAGCAACATTAGAGTATGCCAAAATCATTAGTGCCAGAAAATACCCTCAGACTCCAGAGGGTTAATCTCAAAGTGCTAATTCCATCAGTTCCATAATTTTTCTCTGGACACATGTGTGTATGTGTACAGACGTGAGTGGTGGTGTGTGTTAATTGCCATTCCCATGTGTGCGTGTGACAGGCAATATAAAACCAGCAGGACATCTCTACCTTCATTAGGTTCTGCTGATGATCCAGCTGCATGTTGCGAAAGAGGCACTTTCATTCTCTCTCCCTCTCTCTATCTCTCTCTCTGTGACTCCAATTTCTTTCAGTATTCTCATTATTTTCTGGGATTAATTTCTCCAAGATTGCTTTGGCGAGCACAATGCAAGCTCAAAAGGCCTACCAAGGTTCCTTCCTGCCCAATCACTCGAACGGTTCTCCAAGATAAAGCCTTATGTCTGCACTGCCTTGAAACTGCACCCTTAACGCTCTTCTCTTCTGTTTCCCACCCCCCACCCCTTACCAGTCTTCCTGCAGCCAGCTGGAAGCTACACATACTATACCCAATTATGATGCTATAGAGCCCCAAAAATCTGTTAATTAGTGCTAATTCAGAGACCGACAATTTATTCTTGAATAGTGCTCCTTGTTGAAATAGCTATAGAGAGCCATACAACAATATGCTGGTTACATTAAAGCAGCTGGTTTGGGGAAGAATGCTGTGAAAAAAAAAAAAAACCTTCACAGACAGGCACAAAGATACTGGGTGAGTGCCAAGAGTGTGCGCGCAAGAGAGTGAGAGAGAGAGAGAGAGAGAGAGAGAAAACACAGCAATAGAGTTAAGACAGCACCGAAGATATAATAATAATAATAATAATAATAATAATAATAATCACAGGACAGGGATTGAGATGACGAGATAAAAAGTAGAACATAAGAGTTGCTACGAACTGTCTGATCTTCAGATTCAATGACAGAAAGCAAGTGTCTCTGTAACTGGCAAAAGATTTAATCGAGAGTGACAAATAGCGGTCAGAGCATCGCAGGGACACTTCTTCAACACAGCTTGGTTAATTTGACCATCATCTGCTGCTCCAGACGTGATCACATAAAGGACGCTGTATTCTCTCATGTCTCCTATGTCTCCATAATGAGCACTAAACATCTGAAAAGACCACAGGGAATAGGTATAATGATTCATGTCTGGGAGAGTTAATGTCCAAATTTTCAAACACAGCAGTGACTGTTTAGCAGCCTGACAGTTAGAGATGAGAAATCTACCAACCGGATAGGATTTTTCTGGTGCCGTACTACATATCAGGTCGAATTTTCTTTTTATAACATGAAGCATGGTTCTTATTTAGGTAATGTATTTCTGTTCAGGAACACACTAATTCATATCCGTTCGCTGGCAGATGAGGCTGGCGGAAGTGGTGAAGGGAAGTGTGAATAAGAGAAAGAAATAAAGAAGAATAAAAGTGACACTTCCATAACATGCAGCACATTCAGGACTGTCTTCTCCATTTGTCTCTACTGGTCTAATTTTACGTTGATCGCCTCGTCCTCTTCACAGATCCTCTCTCTCTCTCTCTCTCTCTGTCTCTCTCTCTAACATTAACGTTGTTAATGCTGGTCCTAATGACAGTCAGCACTGAAGACATTAGCTACAGAGAGAGGTGGATGAATTTCGCAAGGCTTCTCTCTCTCCGTCTCCCCCCCTTCCCAATCCTACAGGAATGCAATCACGATCAGTTAGCACTGAGCTTTGGCATACTCAATCGCTCTCTATGCAGAGTGAGCCAAGCAGAAAATTGTTTTGGACATAGTGATGAGAGAGACCTTTTTTTTTTTTTTAAACATTTTTAATGAAAAAAAAAAATCATTCCAAAAAGGTATATGTCAAAGTTATGCATTTCATTACAGTGCACTGATACAATGCATATTTACAGTGGCACGGTAGTGTAGTGGTTAGCACTGTCGCCTCACAGCAAGAAGGTTTTGGGTTTGAGCCCAGTGGCCGACGGGGGCCTTTCTGTGTGGAGTTTGCATGTTCTCCCCATGTCCGCATGGGTTTCCTCCGGGTGCTCTGGTTTCCCCCACAGTCCAAAGACATGCGGTTAGGTTAACATGAGGCAGCCATGGCCTGAGGTTGGGCTGAAGTGCCCTTGAGCAAGGCACCTAACCCCTGCCTGCTCCCCGGGTGCTATAGCACAGCTGCCCACTGCTCTGGGTATGTGTGTGTTCACGGCTTCAGATAGGTTAAATTTTACTGTGTGCTTAAGTCTGTGCTTGAGTGTACATGTGACAAATAAAGGCTTCTTCTTCTTCTTCTACAGTATTACTGGAACTGTAGCTCTTTCCATCCACAACCTCCAGGCTTTTTGATCTTTTTCTGTCCATGGCACCTACTCTCCACCTTTATTGCTTCTCTGAGAGCATTTAGATGCATGATAGTCAAAGGAGCAATCACTGAATCGTCCATGTGGGTATGATGTGTGATCCCTTCCCATCTGACACACACATACGACACACACTTGACATCTTCCCACTTCCATTACGCTCCCATTTTTCAACTATATCACTTTGTGTAACTCTTTAAATGTAGTGGAAGAGCATTCTCCTTCACACACACACACACACACACATGCTCAAGACACACACTCCTATCTAGGGCTGCTGGCGGGAAACGTCTTGACGCCTCACTCCGATTTCCACGGATCCGCTGAGTGGAACCGTTCATAAGCTGACGTTAATTAACCTCTCAGGGCTTCACAGCAATTTAAAAGACTAATTAATAAAGTAAACAACGTAGAGGAGATGTGGTGGCCTGTTTTAGATGAGTACACATTCGGACCATCTCTCTTTTACACAGCAAGGGACCTGAAGCAGATGCTTGTGGAGAATTAACTTCCGTTCTAACCCCTAAGTACCAGGCGAGAAGGTCAACATTCATGCCTGGCTTTCTTTAGGTGTGACCTAGTGCGTTTAATGAACTCATATAAAGCACTGCTTAAAACAGAATCTCTACAGTTCTCTCTCTCTGATGCGAAAGGTGTCTTTCACTCCATACATGTGGCAGCCTGGGAAAACCATTCACATGGTCGCATAGTTGTGAAAACTTCAGACTTTCATCATCTGAAATTGGTCTCTAATTTGCACATATGCTTCTCAATCATAAGTGCGAGCATTTTAAACTCTGGTTACCTACAAAAAGTAAAAGGATGAAACTTGAAATCTGGATTTCATTCTGATTCCACTTAAAGATGCCCTGCTTTGCTCTACGTTTATAACCTAATCTACTTATGTTCAAATAACCTTACCGAATTACCGAATTACTGTACAAGTCCACAATGGGAAAGGAGTTCTCACTTTGATTATCAGGATCATCCACATCAGTCTCTGTCTTATCAGATGAGGTAAAAGTTAACAGGCGCCTCGGCGTCATCTCTTCACTCTAACAAGCTCCATTCACGTTAATATCGGTCGGGAAATAATCGCGGGTTCATTCAGTCGCTTCTGTTCTTTTGGCTACGTTTCTTTTTACTACGTCATTTAACATTTTTTAGACAGGTTTTACACATCTCCATGCAGACTGTGTTTGTGAAACTGGCTCCTTAAACAAATGTGATTTTGTAGGCAGGCTGCCAAGAAATGGTGAGAAATTACACTAAATAAAAACATTCCCTTGTCATTTTAGCAAAATACAGGGCGTCTCAGAAGTCTGGATCTACAGGGATTCTTTCTTTACTTTTCTTTTTATTTCATATCCAAGATGGCTTTGAAACACTGTGTGTTCTTGTATTCAGTGGAGATGCAAGTGTCGTGAAGTTCAAGGGTGTCAATTTGAGCATGTGTTGAAATCTTTGTACTGGTCAAAAGTTTGGACACATCTTCTATTTCAATGGTTTTTCTTTATTGTTATAAATTAAAAGGCACTTCATGTCTTAAAGTAATGATGGATGTCGTTTCTCTTTACTTAGTTGAGCGGTTCTTGACATCCATCCATCCATTATCTGTAGCCGCTTATCCTGTCATACAGGGTCGCAGGCAAGCTGGAGCCTATCCCAGCTGACTATGAGCGAGAGGCGGGGTACACCCTGGACAAGTCGCCAGGCCATCGCAGGGCTGACATAGAGACAAACAACCATTCACACTCACATTCACACCTACGGTCAATTTAGAGCCACCCTTTAGCCTAACCTGCACGTCTTTGGACTGCGGGGGAAACCGGAGCACCCGGAGGAAACCCACACAGACACGGGGAGAACATGCAAACTCCACACAGAAAGGCCCTCACCGGACATGGGGCTCGAACCCGGACCTTCTTGCTGTGAGGCGACAGCGCTAACCACTACACCACCGTGCCGCCCCGGTTCTTGATGTACCGGTAATATTGATTATTACAGTTGTGGAACAGGGCTATTTACTATATTTTTATTACACTAAGTAACTTTAAAAACGCACATTGATAAAACTTGCTGAATTCGTGCTGAGTTTATCTCAAGAAGAAAAGAAATATATCACAATGGAAAAATAACTTCGTTCCGCCCGAATAAGTTCCAAATCTGTGCTCAAATCAGAATTTAAGGAAGTTGTACTCAATAACGTACAATATGACTCGGGTAGTCAATAACATGGGCAGGCTTTAATTTTCAAACAAATTTTGCATACACTGTACACACACAATCTTGCCTATAAATACCCGGGGGAAACGATGGGAAAATTGTCATTATTGAAGATGCCACGCCTAAGCCAAAATCAACGTGAACAGGCCATCGGGATGTTGCGTGCCGGAAGTACACAGACAGAGGTCGCCCGGCACTTCGGTGTTCATCATTCGACCATTTCCCGTTTGAGTCAGCGTTACAGACAGACAGGGAGCACCAGGGATCATCCACGCCCTGGTCAGCCTCGAGTCACGACGCCAGTTCAGGATCAGCACATCAGGCTAGCTCACCTCCGTGACAGATTCCTGACACCCTCAGTCACTGCTGCTGAGACCCCTGGACGACACAGACCCAGAATCTCCAGCATGACGGTCCGAACATGGACCAACTGTCACTTTGAATTTTTTTATTGTGAATTAATTCTTGAGTTTGACAATAAATGTCCTTTATCGATGTTTCAAGATGTGTGTGCATTACATACAATATCATAAATTTCAAATATATGCATGGATCTAAAGTGATATCGTGTTGAATTCCATTGTGCGTTTTTAAAGTTACTTAGTATATTTACTGTTTGATCTCAAATGCATTAAGAAGGAAAAAAAGCACTAATTAACCTTTGACGAGGCATAGCTGCGAACTGAAAAGCATTCCAGGTGACTACCTCATGAAGCTGGTTAAGATAATGCCAAGAGTCTGTAAAGCATCACCAAAGTAAACGGTGGCTACTTTGAAGCATCTAAAATATGGAACATATTTTGTTTATCACATAACTCCGTATGTGTTCCAGATGTTATTTCATAGTTTCGATGTCTTCAGTATTGTTCTACAATGTCGAAAATAGTCACAATACAGAAAAACCTGTGAATGAGTAGGGGTGTCCAAACTTTTGACTGGTACTATAAATAACTGCCGATGGACCCCCTGTATATTTTTTGTTTTCTGAAAATACAGAGGTAAAATATTGGTACAAAAACTCAACTTTGGTCCCAAAACCTGTTTCTTCATCTTTTTGAATTGGTTATTTTTTCAGAATTAAGCTACAGTGATATCTGACGTTTTCCCAGACCGCCACACTCGTATGAAAACGTGAGTGGCTTGAGTGGGTGTGCCCTGAAGCCCAAAGATGAGAACATTATCATCATGTCCAAATATGGAAATATTCCTATATGAAAAAAGGAAGCCAGGGGCACTCATAACGTGCAAATGCATATATTCTCACAGATTTTGTCGTGACTTAGATTTTTAAAATCATAAACGCACATGGCGTCATATCCATTTAAATCATATCCATACATCCATATGTGTCTTTGAGTTCTCAGAAATGGACTAAAAGATACACCCATTGATTTGTAGATGGACAGTCCTCTGATAGCCTGTAATTGTTACACTTCAGATAGACTGGGATAACACAGACACACACGAGTACTAGACTAATAGCCACAGACACTCCACTACCCACGTTCAAGGCACTGATAAACTGTATAAAATGCTCCTAATGAATGGTTCTGTAAGCATGAAAGCACACAGTGTCGTTACGCTAAAAGCTTGGTGTTCATTTGTCCCCTTTCCACAGCTGAATGAGATCAGGGCCTGACACTGCCAGCTGTGAGACCTTTCTCAAGTTCTCGTTTTCCTCTCTTTCTAGTTTTACTCCTTTCTCCTTCTCTCTCTCCCATCTTTTTCCCTTTGTTCTTCTCCCTCTCTCATGTCTTTGGATTTAGCTCGTCTGTTTCCTGAAATCAAGGTGCCACCATGGGAAGGTGATTGGTGTCCTGTTGTCTCATGCAGTGATAGTGTGAAACACTCTCTCTCTCTCTCTCTCTCTCTCTCTCTCTCTCTCTCTCTTATATATATATATGGTGGTTATATTGTAAAAATAAACTTACAGTATGTGATCAAGCTCAGAGAGACAAAAAAAATTATTTATAAAAAACACACACACTCACGTCTTGTAAAGCGCGTTTCAGACTGACGTTCAAGCCACCTAGTTTCTGAAGTCCAAAGCATGACTGATGGAAGTCTTTTCTGGCAACTCCTCAAATTTCAATTATCAGAAAACATGAGAAATTGTGAGACAGTAGGACAGGAAACAAACAGCATATTGTGTTTATTTTGCATGCGCGTGTTGGTGTAATGAGTAACACTGCTGTACTTTGCTCTAAAGCTACAGGGTGCACAATTAGAGCTCAGCGTAAATGAGTACACCCCCTTTGAAAAGTAACATTTTAAACAATATCTCAATGAACACAAACAATTTCCAAAATGTTAACAAGACAAAGTTTAATGTAACATCTGTTTAACTTCTCATCTCATTATCTCTAGCCGCTTTATCCTGTTCTACAGGGTCGCAGGCAAGCTGGAGCCTATCCCAGCTGACTACGGGCGAAAGGCGGGGTACACCCTGGACAAGTCGCCAGGTCATCACAGGGCTGACACACAGACAACCGTTCACACTCACATTCACACCTACGGTCAATTTAGAGTCACCAGTTAACCTAACCTGCATGTCTTTGGGGGAAACCGGAGCACCCGGAGGAAACCCACGCGGACACGGGGAGAACATGCAAACTCCACACAGAAAGGCCCTCGCCGGCCACAGGGCTCGAACCCAGACCTTCTTGCTGTGAGGCGACAGCGCTAACCACTACACCACTGTGCCGCCCTCTGTTTAACTTATAATGAGAAAAAGTAAGGTTAATAATATAACTTTGATTACACATTTTTCAGTTTTACTCAAATTAGGGTGGTGCAAAAATGAGTACACCCCACAACAAAAATGACTACATCTAGTACTTTGTATGGCCTCCATGATTTTTAATGACAGCACCAAGTCTTCTAGGCATGGAATGAACAAGTTGGCGACATTTTGCAACATCAATCTTTTTCCATTCTTCAACAATGACCTCTTTTAGTGACTGGATGCTGGATGGAGAGTGATGCTCAACTTGTCTCTTCAGAATTCCCCAAAGAAAATAATTTCTTTACACCACAAAGGTGAAGGCTACAAGAAGATCAGCAAAGCTTTACTTATCAGTCAGAATACTGTAGCAAAAGTGGTACAAAAATTTAAGAAAGATGGAACTGCAACCATCTCACAGAAACGTCCAGATCATCCACGGAAGTTAACACCTCGACAGGAGCGTCTTCTGATGAGAAGGGTTGAAGAAAATCGGCATGCAAGTTCACTGCAGTTATAAGAAGTAGAAAGCCAAACTGGGGTGACTATTTCCCATGACACAATACGGTGTACACTGCAGAGGAATGGCATGCATGGATGCCAACCACGAAAGATGCCTCTCCTAAAGCCCAGGCACAAAAAAGCCCACCTAGAGTTTGTCAGGGCCCATGCTGACAAAGATGAAGACTACTGGGACTCTATACTCTGGAGTAATGAGACCAAGCTAAATGTTTTTGGAACTGATGGCTTCAAAACTGTATGGCGTCGCAAAGGTGAGGAATACAAAGAAAAATGCATGGTGCCTACAGTGAAACATGGTGGTGGCAGTTTCCTTATGTGGGGCTGCATGAGTGCTGCTGGTGTCGGGGAGCTGCATTTCAGTGATGGCATCATGAATTCACAGACGTATTGCTCTATACTGAAAGAGAAGATGCTACCGTTACTCCATGCCCTTGGTCGTCGTGCACTTTTCCAACATGACTAAACACACATCTAAGGCCACTGTTGGATTTCTGAAGAAGAACAGGGTGAAAGTGATTCAGTGGCCAAGTATGTCTCCTGATCTGAACCCAATCGAACACCTATGGGGAATTCTGAAGAGACAAGTTGAGCATCACTCTCCATCCAGCATCCAGTCACTAAAAGAGGTCATTGTTGAAGAATGGAAAAAGATTGATGTTGCAAAATGCCACCAACTTGTTCATTCCATGCCTAGAAGACTTGGTGCTGTCATTAAAAATCATGGAGGCCATACAAAGTACTAGATGTAGTAGTTTTTGTTGTGGGGTGTACTCATTTTTGCACCACCCTAATTTGAGTAAAACTGAAAAATGTGCAATCTAAGTTATATTATTAACCTTACTTTCACGTTATAAGTTAAACAGATGTTATATTAAACTTTGTCTTGTCGACATTTTGGAAATTGTTTGTGTTCATTGAGATATTGTTTAAAATGTTACTTTTCAAAGGGGGTGCACTCATTTACGCCAAGCACTGTATAACATTGCTGTAGATTAATTATTTAAATATGGCTCGTAGTGTATAGAATGTGTATGTACGCAACTTCAACGTGACTCTTTGGCTATGTCTGTCTACGTTTTAGTCACGGAGGGAAAGAAAATGCAGGAGAATGGATGGGGTGGCCTTGTGACCAACACAAATCTCACATATTATTGCTCACAAGGTGGTGTGGACTGAACTGTTAAAATACCTGTCCTCGGAGATGTGTATGAGACCAGCACAGACATTTCCAGGGTGATTTGGCCTTAAGATGGTGTTCTGAATGTGTGTGTCATGTCTTTTAGTAGCGTGATCTTTTACTCCTGCTGCAGGAGAATATTACATCTCTCTCTCTCTCTCTCTCTCTCTCTCTCTCTTTTACACACACACACACACACACACACACACACACACACACACACACACACACACACACACTTCCCCTTCCTCACTCCCCTCTACCTCTCTACTGCTGTCTCCATCACTTTCTCTCTCACGTCCCTCTGAGTCTGAACTAACTTGCTGATGCTCTTATTTTTTTTAATTTCCCTTTACTTTCTGCAGGTTGGTAGATATTTTGTGCTTTTTGGCTTGCTTTATGCTGAGCAATAGTGCCACATTTTTCTTTCTTCCTGCTACAACTACTATACACACACACACACACACACACACACACACACACACACCAAAGCATCACTCTTAATATACCCATGATCGTTTCAATATCTCCCGCCTCCTCCAAGAGTGCTCCATTTTAGATAAACAACGGATGTGGTGGGATCATTAGCCATGCTAAGCTAATGGAGAAGAACCCATCTTGCCCAGTGCTTCTTTTTAATAGCCCCCACTTCTTTCAGACGGAGGACTCAGGCCACTCTCAAATGCCATAATGTTTAATGAACGATAAACCGTGCATCTGCTGGAATAGAGACAGCGAGATTGATATGGCTTTGGTTTAGCTGTTGTTTAACCAACCCCACTGCAGAACTGAAGCTAAATATTTATAGTGGGCCTCATTAGCTTTTAGCAATGTTGTGTCTAGATGTTTTCTTCAAGCAAACAAATCAGGAAAAAGGTTCTGGCAGATTTATAAAATTTTTGGTCATACTTATTTTTCTTTATAATGTTCCTGTTGATGAATGCTAATTACCCGTAACCGTAACGGAAAAAGCGCCTTCGCTGCACATCTGATTTGCGTTTATCGAAGACCAAAAGGCAAAACTGAAGAACTGAAAACTATACCATGATGACTAAGTGGTCATTTTAGCATGCACAGCTATCTTACTGTAGCTACCTTGGGCACATACTAACTCTTCTTCCTGTTACAGGGCATTATTTCTTTTGTCCTAATTGAATAGCTAATGTTTGACAGCATCATTTGTTTTGGATTGCTTTCTTGCAAATAATTAACATGAACTGAGTTTATGTGTACAATTGACGTAAATAAGCATTTTAAACGCCACAAAATAATCCAGATATTGTGTAAAACTGCAGTAACTCATCAACTCGCAATGAGATGATTTGATGCCTGTCAGTCAAGGTTTACATTAGTGAGTCTCCTTAAATGTAAATTTACTCAAACTGTATTACATAGCAATGTTTTGTTCCCCACACTAAATAGGGTTTTCATGAATACTACAATTCTTGTGTAATTGCTCAAATGATTTACAACCCCGATTCCAAAAAAAAGTTGGGACAAAGTACAAATTGTAAATAAAAATGGAATGCAATAATTTACAAATCTCAAAAACTGATATTGTATTCACAATAGAACATAGACAACATATCAAATGTTGAAAGTGAGACATTTTGAAATTTCATGCCAAATACTGGCTAATTTGAAATTTCATGACAGCAACACATCTCAAAAAGGTTGGGACAGGGGCAATAAGAGTCTGGAAAAGTTAAAGGTACAAAAAAGGAACAGCTGGAGGACCAAATTGCAACTCATTAGGTCAACTGGCAAAAAGTCATTAACATGACTGGGTATAAAAAGAGCATCTTGGAGTGGCAGCGGCTCTCAGAAGTAAAGATGGGAAGAGGATCACCAATCCCCCTAATTCTGCACCGACAAATAGTGGAGCAATATCAGAAAGGAGTTCGACAGTGTAAAATTGCAAAGAGTTTGAACATATCATCATCTACAGTGCATAATATCATCAAAAGATTCAGAGAATCTGGAAGAATCTCTGTGTGTAAGGGTCAAGGCCGGAAAACCATATTGGGTGCCCGTGATCTTCGGGCCCTTAGACCAGCCTTTCTCAACCGGGGTGCCGCGGCACCCTGGGGTGCCGTCTGGCTTCATTAGGGGTGCCATCAAAAAATTATATATTCTAACATTGAAATAAATAAAATTAATTAAAATTCCAAAAACCGATAGTTACACTAATGCAGATCATCACCGCCTCATGCAACATCAAAATTTGTCTCACGGCCCCCTTTCCCATGTCACAACGTCACTGCTGGGGTCAGCGTGACTGCGTATATTTTATATGGGGGTGCCTTGAGAATTTGCATACTTCTGAAGGGTGCCGTGACTGAAAAAAGGTAGAGAAACGCTGCCTTAGACAGCACTGCATCACATACAGGCATGCTTCTGTATTGGAAATCACAAAATGGGCTCAGGATATTTCCAGAGAACATTATCTGTGAACACAATTCACCGTGCCATCCGCCGTTGCCAGCTAAAACTCTATAGTTCAAAGAAGAAGCCGTATCTAAACATGATCCAGAAGCGCAGACGTCTTCTCTGGGCCAAGGCTCATTTAAAATGGACTGTGGCAAAGTGGAAAACTGTTCTGTGGTCAGACGAATCAAAATTTGAAGTTCTTTTTGGAAATCAGGGACACCGTGTCATTCGGACTAAAGAGGAGAAGGACGACCCAAGTTGTTATCAGCGCTCAGTTCAGAAGCCTGCATCTCTGATGGTATGGGGTTGCATTAGTGCATGTGGCATGGGCAGGTTATACATCTGGAAAGACACCATCAATGCTGAAAGGTATATCCAGGTTCTAGAGCAACATATGCTCCCGTCCAGACGACGTCTCTTTCAGGGAAGACCTTGCATTTTCCAACATGACAATGCCAAACCACATACTGCATCAATTACAGCATCATGGCTGCGCAGAAGAAGGGTCCGGGTACTGAACTGGCCAGCCTGCAGTCCAGATCTTTCACCCATAGAAAACATTTGGCGCATCATAAAACGGAAGATACGACAAAAAAGACCTAAGACAGTTGAGCAACTAGAATCCTACATTAGACAAGAATGGGTTAACATTCCTATCCCTAAACTTGAGCAACTTGTCTCCTCAGTCCCCAGACGTTTACAGACTGTTGTAAAGAGAAAAGGGGATGTCTCACAGTGGTAAACATGGCCTTGTCCCAACTTTTTTGAGATGTGTTGTTGTCATGAAATTTAAAATCACCAAATTTTTCTCTTTAAATGATACATTTCCTCAGTTTAAACATTTGATATGTCATCTATGTTCTATTCTGAATAAAATATGGAATTTTGAAACTTCCACATCATTGCATTCCGTTTTTATTTACAATTTGTACTTTGTCCCAACTTTTTTGGAATCGGGGTTGTATGAATAATTGTGTTTGTATCCATCTTCATAAATAAAGCCAAATGACAATATCATGTTATTATGTTTGTAGACACCTGACCATCACACTCGTATGTGCTTTTGAGCATTCCATTCAATTCCCTTTGCTGTTATAATAACCTCCACTCTTCTGGGAAGGCTTTCCACTTGATTTTGGAGCGTAGCTGTGGAGATTTTTGCTCAATCATTCAGAAGAGCATGACTGAGATCAGGCACTGATGTTGGCTGAGGAGGCCTGGAGCCCAGACAGTGTTTCAGTTCATCCCAGAAGTGTTCAGTGGGGTTGAGGTTAAGGTTCTGTGCAGACCACTCGAGTTCTCCCACTTCAACCTCAGCAAACCGTGTCTTCATGGACCTTGAACCATGGACCACAGGGGCATTTTCATGCCTTGTTTGGGCTTGTTAGCTCCAGAGAAGGAAAATCTGAAATCTACAACGTACAGTGGTGCTTGAAAGTTTGTGAACCCTTTAGAATTTTCTATATTTCTGAATAAATATGACCTAAAACATCATCAGATTTTCACACAAGTCCTAAAAGTAGACAAAGAGAACCCAGTTAAACAAATGAGACAAAAATATTATAATTGGTCATTTATTTACTGGGGTGGCACTGTGGTGTAGTGGTTAGCGTTGTTGCCTCACAGCAAGAAGGTCTGGGTTCGAGCCCCGTGGCCAGCGAGGGCCTTTCTGTGCGGAGTTTTGATGTTCTGTCCGTGTGGGTTTCCTCCGGGTGCTTCGGTTTCCCCCACAGTCCAAAGACATGCAGGTTAGGTTAACTGGTGACTCTAAATTGATCGTAGGTGTGAATGGTTGTCTGTGTCTATGTGTCAGCCCTGTGATGACCTGATGACTTGTCCAGGGTGTACCCTGCCTTTTGCCCATAGTCAGCTGGGATAGGCTCCAGCTTGCCTGCGACCCTGTGGAACAGGATAAAGTGGCTAGAGATAATGAGATGAGATTTATTTATTGAGGAAAATGATCCAATATTACATATCTGTGAGTAGCAAAAGTATGTGAACCTTTGCTTTCAGGATCTGGTGTGACCCCCTTGTGCAGCAATAACTGCAACTAAACGTTTCCGGTAACTGTTGATCAGTCCTGCACACCGGCTTGGAGGAATTTTAACCCATTCCTCCCTACAGAACAGCTTCAACTCTGGGATGTTGGTGGGTTTCCTCACATGAACTGCTCGCTTCAGGTCCTTCCACACCATTTCGATTGGATTAAGGTCAGGACTTTGACTTGGCCATTCCAAAACATTAACTTTATTCTTCTTTAACCATTCTTTGGTAGAATGACTTGTGTGCTTAGGGTCATTGTCTTGCTGCATGACCCACCTTCTCTTGAGATTCAGTTCATGGACAGATGTCCTGACATTTTCCTTTAGAATTTGCTGGTATAATTCAGAATTCATTGTTCTATCAATGATGGCAAGCCATCCTGGCCCAGATGCAGCAAAACAGGCCCAAACCATGATACTACCACCACCATGTTTCACAGATGGGATGAGGTTCTAATGCTGGAATGCAGTGTTTTCCTTTCTCCAAACATAACACTTCTCATTTAAACCAAAAAGTTCTATTTTAGTCTCATCCAGCCACAAAACATTTTTCCAATAGCCTTCTGGCTTGTCCACATGATCTTTAGCAAACTGCAGACAAGCAGCAATGTTCTTTTTGGAGAGCAGTGGCTTTCTCCTTGCAACCCTGCCATGCACACCATTGTTGTTCAGTGTTCTCCTGATGGTGGACTCATGAACATTAGCCAATGTGAGAGAGGCCTTCAGTTGCTTAGAAGTTACCCTGGGGTCCTTTGTGACCTCGCCGACTACTACACATCTTGCTCTTGGAGTGATCTTTGTTGGTCGATCACTCCTGGGGAGGGTAACAATGGTCGTGAATTTCCTCCATTTGTACACAATCTGTCTGACTGTGGATTGGTGAATTCCAAACTCTTTAGAGATGGTTTTGTAACCTTTTCCATCCTGATGAGCATCAACAACGCTTTTTCTGAGGTCCTCAGAAATCTCCTTTCTTCGTGCCATGATACACTTCCACAAACATGTGTTGTGAAGATCAGACTTTGATAGATCCCTGCTCTTTAAATAAAACAGGATGCCCACTCACACCTGATTATCATCCCATTAATTGAAAACACCTGATTCTAATCTCGCCTTCAAATTAACTGCTAATCCTAGAGGTTCACATACTTTTGCCACTCACATACCCCTTTTCCACCAAATCAGTTCCAGGGCTGGTTCGGGGCCAGTGCAGGTGCTGGTTCACAAGTCATTCAACTTGCAAGCCAGCTGAGAACCAGTTTGCTTTTCCATAGCTCGGGGTGCTAAGGGGAGCCGCGTCATTACGTTGCTGTATACGTCAGTTATGTCGTTGCGTTTGCATAAACCTTGGCGCGAACACTGAAGCAACAACAACACCGAGAAGAAGAAGCAGCAACAACAACAATAATAATGGATGACTTCGCGTTTGTACAGCTGCTGCTTCTCGTTGCTTAAAAATGGTGACCTTTCGCGGTCTTGCTATTGTTGTTGGTCTTAACAACTCCGCCCCCGCTGACATAAGCGGTTCTTTCCTCTGGCCCAGCAAAGAGTTGGTGTTAGCCTGGAACCGGTTTTTCTGGCCCCAGAGCCAGTTCTTTTTCAGTGGAAACAGAAAACCCGGTTCCAAACTAAGCACTGTCCCTGAACCAGCCCTGGAACTGCTTTGGTGGAAAAGGGTCAACAGATATGTAATATTGGATCATTGTCCTCAATAAATAAATGACCAAGTATAATATTTTTGTCTCATTTGTTTAACTGGGTTCTCTTTATCTACTTTTAGGACTTGTGTGAAAATCTGATGATGTTTTAGGTCATATTTATGCAGAAATATAGAAAATTCAAAAGGGTTCACAAATTTTCAAGCACCACTGTACAAACAGATGCTCGTTAATTGTGTGCTTCCACCTTTGTGGCAAGAGTTTGGGGAAGAACCACAGGTCAGGTCTGATGGCCAGGTGTCCACATACTTTTGACCATATAGTGTATGTTTTGTTTATATTACATCATAAGGACTATCCATCTTTAATTAGAATTGAATTGCTTTCCTGTAATGGCCAAGCATGTGTGTGTGTGTGTGTGTGTGTGTGTGTTACACACCATCACACATACACACACAGTGAAAGAGGGAAAGAAAAGAATAAAATGATTTTTTTTTTAAATTTACAAATAAATAGACAAAGTTCCCCAAAAGGCTAATTTATATTTCACAAGAAGCCCTTCTGAGAATAGTCAGAAACACAGTTTAGATAACTTTCTGTTATTTCCTTACAAACACATTTATATACATGTGCAACAGGATGGCAATAAAACAAGGCTGGAGGAATGTAGTAAACAGTAAGGATAGAGAACAACAGACCTACACAGATGATACGTTGTCTTGGAACTGTTAGGCATGCAACTTCAGCATATTACCAAAAAAGTCCTTAAACACTCGCTATGTTTACAGTGCCTTGCAAAAGTATTCATCCCCATTGGTGTTTGTCCTGTTTTGTTGCATTACAAGCTAAAATTAAAATGGATTTTTTGGGGGTTAGCACCATTTGATTTACACAATATGGCTACAATTTTAAAGGTGAAAGTTGTTGTTTTATTGTGACACAAACAATAATTAAGACAAAAAAACAGAAATCTGGAGTGTGTATAGATATTCACCCCCCAAAGGCAATACTTTGTAGAGCCACCTTTTGCTACAATTCCAGCTGCAAGTCTCTTGGGGTATGTCTCTATTAGCTTAGCACATCTAGCCACTGAGATTTTTGCCTATTCCTCAAGGCTAAACTGCTCCAACTCCTTTAAGTTGGGTGGGTTGCATTGGTGTACAGTAATCTTCAAGTTATGCCACAGATTCTCAGTTGGGTTAAGGTCTGGGCTCTGATTAGGTCATCCCAAGACAGTTAAACGTTTCCCTTTAAACCACTCCATTGTAGCTTTAGCAGTATGTTTAGGGTCATTGTCCTGCTAGAACGTGAACCTTCATCCCAGTCTCAAACCTCTGGCCGACTCAAACAGGTTTTCCTCCAGAATTGCCCTATGGTATCCGGTTATTAACACAAAAGTCTTTTAGCACAGATCCAAAGTCTTTTCACACAACTCTATGTTCTTTAGCACAACTCTGGATTATGGTCACAATAATCGAAAAAAAAAATACTCATCTTGATATAGGAAGGGGTTTATTATGATTGCTTAGGGACTGGAAGCCGGAGTTTCTGCTGCTGTGCCTGTTAAGGATCAGTTGTTGATCCCTGAAACATGGACTGGAAATTGGATTCTTTGGTGTCTTTGGATATTTGTAGTTAAGCCATAACAAACCTTGAATTGTGGGCACCTTCATATACATTTTCAGTCACTTCTGATCATATCACAAATTCAACATTTGCTGAATTAATTAACCGGGGGGATTATGTCTCTTGCCCTGCTTGACAACATGTTTTACTAACTAAGAGTGGAATCTATTCCTAAAAACTTACTCAAATTATTAAAAATCCATTTGATATCACATATTACTGTTTTCATATGTATTTGACTAATAAAGATACAAAGTCTTTAACCAAAAACAGACCAATTTCAATGAGAAAAATGAGAATCATGTCTCCTTAGTAACCAACAGTTGCGATATCTCATATCTCATCTCATCTCATCTCATCTCATCATCTCTAGCCACTTTATCCTGTTCTACAGGGTCGCAGGCAAGCTGGATGTAAACAAATAAAATAAACTTCCACTAAAGTATCCTAGAATGAATAGCAATTAAATAAAAGTGCAATATAAATGTTCAGGAATGACAAAACAACCAAAATTAATATATCAATTATTTATAATACGGCAACCGTGAAGCAAGAAGAAGATGAAGAAGAGGAGATTACGCCAAGATGTAAGGGTTGTTTGATTATCAAGACAAGTCTCGAAGCTGTGGCGAGTTTACAGGGAAATTCACTTTGTTGCAGCATGTTTATATTTGATTTCAATATTTCTTTTTTTTGTTCAATGCTATCAACCGCTAAAAAACGTTATTTAACATGAAATTATCAAATCAATAAACCACAAACACTCATTTGTAGACTGTGCGAAAAAAACCACAGTGCACAGATTACAGACAATTCGCACAAGTTGATCAGATCAAGAACAGCTTGCACTTTATTTGAATAATAAAGTCTATTGTGTTTTTGTGTCGTTCTTTAAACCTGTCATTGAAATAACAGTGGGATAGATTGTGTGGTGGCGGGGCCGTGGCCAAGCAGCAGTTTGTGAATGGAGGGCGGGGTCAGGGAAGGCAAGTGGCTAAGTCATTACACCTGGAGTCAATTAATATATATGTGTGGGTGTGTTTGTTGCAGGGATGGAGTATAAAAGGAGGGGGAGAGCAGAAAAGAGTCTCTCCCCCTCCTTTTATGCTCTATCCCTGCAACACACACACACACACACACACATATATACATACATATATATTAATTGACACCAGGTGTAATGACTTAGCCATTTGCCTTCCCTGACCCCGCCCTCCATTCACAAACTGCCACTTGGCCACGCCCCCGCTGCCAAAACTTTTACTTCCCTAATCCTATTGTTTTCTTTTGATTGAGCACGCGGTGAACAGAAATTGATGTATATACTATGATATTCACCGTAGTGTGGAAATGCATCTATAGCCATGGTCAACGCATGTGCAAGAAACGTGTTGTTGCGACGTCAAAACATCAATTTCACATGCCAAAGTTAACAGTTTTAATTACCTGTAGCGTCTATTACTTGTAATGTGACTTTTTTTCTCATGATAAATTTCATCTTCACAAACGAAAATCATTTTTCTCAACTTATTGGCATGTACATGCAAATCTTGGAAAAGTTCATTTCCTTTTCTCTATCAGTGTTCTCTTTTTATCTTCATTATTTTCTTTCTTCCTGCTGTTACCTATTTTGACAGTTTTCAGGACATTTAATATAATTTAAGCTTAGCACTTTAATAAAGACAAAACAAACCTGGAAGTTGGTTGTAGCGGTGTACTGTGTCAGGGTACGTGCTATATTAAATAAACTGGAGGGAGGATTGGTGACTAACATACAGGCTACATTGAACATGGCGGTTTCAAGATGGCGGTGTGGGGAAATATTTTCGCTCGTTTTCGATCAGAATCTTGGCAACTTTCATAAAAAAAATCCATCAAACATCTTTAAACATGGGGCAGCACGGTGGTGTAGTGGTTAGTGCTGTCGCCTCACAGCAAGAAGGGCCGGGTTCGAGCCCCGTGGCTGGAGAGGGCCTTTCTGTGCGGAGTTTGCATGTTCTCCCTGTGTCCCCGTGGGTTTCCTCTGGGTGCTCCGGTTTCCCCTACAGTCCAAAGACATGCAGGTTAGGTTAACTGGTGACTCTAAATTGACCGTAGGTGTGAATGTGAGTGTGAATGGTTGTCTGTGTCTATGTGTCAGCCCTGTGATGACCTGGCGACTTGTCCAGGGTGTACCCCGCCTTTCGCCCGTAGTCAGCTGGGATAGGCTCCAGCTTGCCTGCGACCCTGTAGAACAGGATAAAGCGGCTAGAGATAATGAGACGAAATCTTTAAACATGATCAATAAGTATTCATAATAAAGATTAAGTGTTCTTGAATCTTGTGCTAAAGAACTTAGTGTTGTGCTAAGATGCTTCAGAACTTGTGCTAAAAGACTTTGGATTTGTGCTAAAAGACTTTTGGATTTGTGCTAAATAACCATAAACCTGCCCTATATTTAGTACCATCCATCTTTCCTTCAGTCCTGACCAGCTTTCCTGTCACTGCGGATAAAAAATATCCCCACAGCATGATGCTGCCGCCACCATGCTTCACTGTAGGAATGGTGTTCTCAGGGTGTTGGGTTTGCGCCACATGCGGCATTTCCCATGATGGCCAAAAAGATCAATTTTAGTCTCATCTGACCAGAGAATCTTCTTCCATGTGTTTGGGAGTCTGCCACATGCTGTTGGACAAACTCCAAATGTATTTTCTTAAGCAATGACTTTTTTCTGGCCACTCTTCCATAAAGCCCCACTCTGTGGAGTGTATGGCTTAAAGTGGTCCTATGGACAGATACTCCCATCTCCGTTGTGGATCTTTGCAGCTCCCTCAGCGTTATCGTTGGTGTCTTTGTTGCATCTCTGATTAATGCCCTCCTTGCCCGGTCTGTGAGTTTTGATGGGCAGCCTTCTCTTGTCAGGTTTGTATTGGTGCCGTATTCATTCCATTTTGCTATAATGGATTTAATGGTGCTCCCTGGGATATTCAAAGTTTGGGATATTTTTTATGACCCAACCCTAATCTATACTTCTCCACAACTTTGTCTCTGACCTGTTTGGAGGCTCCTTGGTTCTCATGTTGCTTTAGTAGTGCTGCAGAGTCAGGGTCCTTCCAGAACAGGTTGATTTATACAGACATCATGTGACAGATCATGTGACACTTTGATTGCACACAGATGGATCTTAATCAACTAATTATATGACTTATGAAGTGAAATGGTTGGACCAGCTCTTATTTAGGGGTTTCATACGAAAGGGGGTGAATACCTATGCACACTCCAGATTTCTGTTTTTTTCATCTTAATTATTGTTTGTGTCACAATAAAACAACAATGTTCACCTTTAAAGTGGTAGGCATGTTATGTAAATCAAATTGTGCTAACCCTCCAAAAATCCATTTTAATTCCAGCTTGTAATGCGACAAAACAGGACAAACATCAAGGGGGGATGAATACTTTTTGCAAGACACTGTAGCTGCACAAATTTTATACATTAGGAATGAATTAATTCCCATTGGCGATTCCAAATGTAGCGTTTACATGACCATGACAACAAAACCCGGCTTCATTCATTGTTCCGTGGCCTTGCTTGAAGAGTTTATTATTTCCTACTTTTCATCCATCTAGTCATCTGATAATGTTAAGTTCTTTCAGAGTTTATGTGGGGGGAAAAAAACAAGCTCTCTGTAGAGGTCCAGTTGAGCTTGGAAGCCACCATTTTGTCAAACGTACATCACCATGAATTTCTGTCAAGATGCACAGAAAGAGCACAGCCAGGAAGTAATCAGGTTAAATCACTTACATGGTACAATTTTTCTTTTGATCGGTTGATGAAAAGGTTTAAACTACCCTTCTGCAACCTAATAAAACTTCAATCGGTTCGGGAATTTTTATTCTGATTGAGGTGTTTATATGAAGCGTTTTTATTTGGCTTTTAAACTGATTATAATTGAAGTATTAAGCTCCATGTAAACCGAGCCACTGACTCAATAAGAAACAGTGTCATTGCATGGACTTGCAACAAATACAATCGTCAATAAAATCCTTCATGTTGTCATATGCTACTTGATTTATAAACAAATGACGCTGCCACCTTATTACTGTGAAATGTAGCTATATGAAAAACTCTGCTACTGGTAGAGATGCTACTGTGCCACCCTGAGTCTTGAGCAAACATTAATCACAGCAGCAGAATCAGAGCTTCCATCAATTCTCACCCTTCTTCGTACTGCCAGCCAATATCTGCAGAGGTGGGCGGCACATTCAGATATTTCTGTTCCAGAGGGTGACTCTTCTGAATTGCCTCAAATGCTCTTTCTCGGAAATGCCTTCCCGAGCTATTAAAGCTTTGGAAACCTGATTAAAAGGAGCCGTAAACCAGCTTTCGCATTGTTTGCCAAAGCAGTCTCGGTTCTGCTTAAGTGCAAAATTTATTTACATTTACAAACCAAAAACACAACAGCAGACCCAAAAGACTCAAAAACACATCAAACTAAAAAAACACATCAACATGAACTCGAATGAAATAGAAACGGTAGGTCCAGCTGCGGACTGGATACAGTGTATGACTTTTTATTTTTCAGCCATTTTTTCAGCCTGTTACCAAATTAGCTGAGCAAAAACGATACACCTTGACACATCTAAAATAAAATCAGAAGAATGCCCTTGATAAAATAAGCAAGAACAAACGCATCAGGAGATTAAGTTAGGTTCATATTTCCTGTTAGTGGAAACATCCTCAACTGTCCGTTTTCTGCGGTCTCTCAGCCTGAAGCGAGACGTAGCCAATCAGGAATGAGCATGTGATGTTTAATAAGGACCTACCCTTTACGGTTTGAATGAACGTTGATGTGTTTCTGCTTTTGCTCCCATGTCTTGCCGAATTTGCTGCTGTATTGCCGGATTTGTTGTCACGCTTTCCAAAATTGCTCAGATTTTTGGGATTGCTGTTGCCTTTCTGAATTGTGCTTTTGAATTTGCTGTCATGTTTTCAAATTTACTGTCACGTTTCTAATTTGGCTGTTGCGTTTCCAAATTTGCTGCTGTTGTTTTTTTTTTGGAAACCAAATTGTCTTGTTTCCAGATTTGCTGTCATGTTTTTGTTTTGCTGTCGTGATTTTGGTTCTTGTGTTTTCTGATTTGCTGTTGTGTTCTGATTTGTTAATGCAGTCACGTATGGGCTACTGTATTCAGAACAGACACTCTGAATTTCACAAAGACATCTAAGCATCGTGATATAGATGAAACATTGAGCGCCCTGCATGCTTGAAAGCATGACCTAACGACTTATATATCTGGAAGCAGCAACTTGAACTATAACTGTTAAATCAGTTATATTTTTTTCTCTCAATGACAGCTTGTGGGGGTGTGTTTTTCCTAGCAGCCTTTATTTAATGTTAAAATTATCTGTGGAATTATTGAGTTAAAGGCTACAAAAAGTGTTTATTGCTAAATTGCTATGATGATAAATGGAATTATACTAAGTGCATAGAGAAAGATGCTTTTTAAAGTTTCACTTACACTTGATGTGAGTTTCAATGAGTTTTTAAGTAAATGTTTGATGTATTACGCATGGCTGCTGTAATTAAGCGAAGAACTATGGAAACTTTTATCAAATGCACATGAATCCAATTTTCAATCCTCATATACACTCACTCTCTCTCTATATATATGGCCAAAAGTATATGGACACTTAACCATCACACCCATATGTGGATCTTCCCCAACCTGGTGCCACAAAGTTGGAACCGTAGAATTGTCTAGAAGGTCTTTGTATGCTGGAGCTTGAAAATGTCCTTTCACTGGAACTAAGAGGCTCAAACCTGTTCCTCCATGACAATGCACCTCTGCACAAAGCAAGAGGCATGAAGTCATGGTTTTCTAAGGTTGGACTGGAAGCCCTCGAGTGGCCTGCATAGAGCCCTGACCTCAACCCCAGTGAACACCTCTGGGATGAACTGGAATGTCAACTACGTGCCAGGCCTCCTCACCCAACATCAATGCCTGACCTCACTAATGCTCCTGTGATTGAGTGAGCAAATCCCCATGGCCAGGCTCCAAATCAAGAGGAAAGCCTTCACAGAAGGGTGGAGGCTGCTTAAACAGCAAAAAGGGGCCTAAATCTGGAATGGGATGGTCAGCAAGCACATAGGACTTGTGATGGTCAGGTGTCCACAAACGTTTGGCCATATAGTGTATTTTCTTGATCACACCTGTCAAGGAGGCGAGCTGATTTCATGGCACTGGGGTCTCTGAATCCAGCAGATATTCTGTCACCTGAAATTCAAGGTGGATGAGTAATGAGTTAACTGGCTGTCTTTCAATGAAGTACAGCAGACAGAATCGGATTACTCCCCCCCCCCCCCCCCCCCCGCTTTCTCTCCACTGGACCAGCTGGGGGAATAATCCCATTAAGACAACAGTATGGGCTGCTGAGCATCCTTTTTCTCAAGCAATTATAAAGCACCAGAGACAGGCACAAGCCCATTCCTTTCTCCTCTCATCCCATCCATCATCTGTTTAGCTGCTGATGGAGGCTCACTGCTCTAAGCTTTGTTTGGGTTAGCATTGCCTGTCTCACGATGTTTAGGAGCAGATGAGCAATTTTTTTTTTTAAATAAAGAGATTACGCTGAGGCTACATAAGGAATTATACTTGATAGAAAAAGAGAAAGAAGTGACTAATATTACTTCTACTCAGAGAAGCTAATGAAGGGGAAATTACTTGGGAAGCCAAGTGATAAAAAATGCAGATAAACGGTACCAACAATACTTAATAAAGAATAGCAAGAAGAAAAGAAATAAAGAAAGATATGTTGAGCAATTAATGTCATAAAGTTAAAACTGGAAAAAAAAAAAGAGCCGTGGCTGGATGGGCATAAACTCATCATAATGTGTGTGTGTGTGTGTGTGTGTGTGTGAGAGAGAGAGAGAGAGAAAGAGAGAGAGAGAACTGGATGACATTGAGTAGCTGTGGCACTGATGAGATGAGATGTGATATGCCCACACCAGCAGTGGCACTTTAATTAAAACTGCCAGCCACACGGCCATTTCATTATAGATGGGTACACAGAGAGAGAGAGAGAGAGAGCGAGAGCGCAAGGTGACACACGGCAGTCTGTAACCTTTGCTTTCTAAAACTATTCATATGGACAAACATATGAGGGTTAAGTGATTACAGCTACAGAGAACATGACCAGCACTATAGAGAGAGTACAGCAGTGTATCCCTGCCACTCAGACAGGTTATCAGATCGCAGAGTTAGAGCACACGCAAGTTTTTATTATTATTATTATTATTATTATTATTATTTTACTTGTACCCTTGGTATGGTCTAAATAAATAAAGTAACGTAAAAACTTATTTAACACAAATCACTCTGCAGCTTTTCAGCTTGCTCCCCACTTTCTGCTCAGCTTTCACTTTGGCTGCTCATGGCCACACACACACGCTCAGCTCACTACTCCAGGAGAAAGAAAGAGAAATCACATAACTATACATGAGATAACAGGACTCACGGGTGCCATGTTAGACATTACCCCACTAGCTTATCCCCAAACACCTCCATCCCAATACAGACACATGCTAAAGCACAGCAGTAAGTTATTAATACACAGTGACTTTTCGACTTCTTCATCTCCACACATACCGAGTACACAGTATCATTTCTTCACATTTCTTCATCTCCGCCTCAAAACCCTGCCTTGAAATAAGTGAGAGTCAGCCAAGGGACACCAATAAGGTTACTCTATGGGGACATGCCAGATGTGAAACCACAGTGGTTCTGTTTTAATCCCCTCTATCTCCATGGGTAACACTTCAGTGCTATCTCTCAACCTCCAGTTCAAGCAGAGAAACAGATTGAAAGACAGAAGCAACAAAAGCTTCTTTAATTTAAAGGTACAGTAGTTGTTTTTTTGATGATTTGGAAGTATAAATAATGAGGAAAACTATGTAGAACATGATAAAAGAAAATAATCATGGTTTAAGTCATAGCCTCAGCACAGGTGTACATCGCTGAGAAAACTTGTCTGGCTTTTAGACCAGAAGGCTTGTTTGTGTTGGATGGGGCTTTTGTCAGCCATTTTATAGACATTCCCATTCTGTCCATCCAAGGCTAAAATCAGTAAGTGCCCAATGCAGTCAAGTAATTCCAAATCTCCTGTGAGGAAAAACAACAACATGCAATCCCATTTCCCCCCCCAAAAAATAATAATAATAAATAAATAAATAAATAATATATATGGGCGGCACGGTGGTGTAGTGGTTAGCGCTGTCGCCTCACAGCAAGAAGGTCCGGGTTCGAGCCCCGTGGCCGGCGAGGGCCTTTCTGTGCGGAGTTTACATGTTCTCCCCGTGTCCACGTGGGTTTCCTCCGGGTGCTCCGGTTTCCCCCACAGTCCAAAGACATGCAGGTTAGGTTAACTGGTGACTCTAAATTGATTGTAGGTGTGAATAGTTGTCCGTGTCTATGTGTCAGCCCTGTGATGACCTGGCGACTTGTCCAGGGTGTACCCCGCCTTTCGCCCGTAGTCAGCTGGGATAGGCTCCAGCTTGCCTGCGACCCTGTAGAACAGGATAAAGCGGCTAGAGATAATGAGATGAGATGAGATATATAATTGGACACTGTGTAGACTGTAAATAAAAACAGAATGCGATAATTTGCAAATCATGGAAACCCTATATTTCATTGAAAATAGTACACAGACAACATATCAGATGTTGCAACAAAGAAATTCTATTTTTTTTTTATATTATATGCTCATTTTGAATTTAGTGCCACCAACACGTTTCAAAAAAGTTAGAACAGGTGCTTGTTAACCTCCGTGTTGCATCACCACTTCTTTTAACAACACTCTGTAAATGTTTTGGAACTGAGGAGAACAATTGCTGCAGTTTTGGAAACAAAATGTTGTCCCATTCTTGCCTGACATAGGATTTTAGCTGCTTAACAGCCTGTGTCCTTTGTTGTATTTTGCGTTTCATAATGCATCAAATGTTTTCAAAGGGAGACAAATCTGGAATGTAGGCAAGCCAGTTTAGCGCCTGGACTCTTTTACCATGGATCTATGTGGTTGTAATATGCACAGAATGCAGTCTGGCATTGTTTTTCTGAAATAAGCAAGGCTTTACCTGAAAGGCCTTTCCCAAGAGAGACAGTAAAGCGAGATGGAATCATTTATGACGAGTTTATGGAATGAAGCCGAGTGCACAGTTAGCAATGTTTCCCCTGGGCAGGTATGTCAAGGCGATCTGTATAAAGCTTTGAACTGTACAAATGGCTGACTTTACATAGGAAATTAAGAAGATTTTTTTATTACAAAGAAAAAGTGATGATGTTCATGAACATACTCAGAAGTCATTATGAGGTGAATTGCAGTAAGGACTCAAGGAGTAAAAAATCTTTTAAATCTGATTCAATTCCACCTGTTTAACCTTTAGAGACCCAATCATGCCAGATTTTGATGAAATTTACCTTTAAAGTAATAAACAGACTTTAACCTCTTGGTTTGTTTTTATTGTTTTTCACAACCTGACTTTTACAAAAGTTGGTCACATGGGTCTATAAACATCATGCCTAAGGACTGCAGTTGAAAATGAGCCTGTTGGCTAACACTGGCACATTTACAGTTCTGTTGATTAATGTGCAATGTCCTTTTAAATAAATAAATAAATGAAATGAAAAATAAATGAAATAAATCTGCACATAGAATTCTCATATTATTATAACATGCTTTGAGGATCAGAAGGTGCGCGCGTGCACACACACACGCACGCAATAAATAAATAAATAAATAAACAAATAATCAATCCTGTAGCCTGGGCTTCAGACACAATGTCTAATTTATAGTGAAAGCAAAAAGAGAAGTATTGGGGGAGGCAGGGTGCATTTAACATTTAATACAATTAGATGACAGCTAAATGCCATTAAATGTCTGCAGGGCATATGAGGTAGCAGACTATTTGATTTTACATCAGCAAAAATGATGTCTTAGGTAGACGCAGTAAGTAAGCTTTAAGTAAAGTAAAGTTAAAGGCTATGGCAAAAAAGAAGGCAAATTAATTTTAATGGCCTGTCTATCCATCATATATAAAGGGAGAGAGAGAGAGAGAGAGAGAGTGGATATTACATGCGAAGATATGAAGTTTATCTTCAAGTGGTGAATGTATATATCACAAATGAGTGATGCAAATGAGTGAAAATATTTTCAACAAGAGAAGATAAACTTCATATCTTCGTGCGACCTTGTAATGTTCTTTATATTACATGGACACAGCCACAAGTTAATTAAAATAATTTTAATTTTGAACCCATTCACCATTTTGACTAGTCAGCAGGCAAACACTGGGAGTGATGTCATCGGAGTGAAATATCAGGAATTATTATACATACAGGACACTTTCTCGATGGAATAAAAGCATGTATTCTATTCCCTTCTAGTGGGTTTATTGATGGCATGCAATGTTGTTATCATCTTGCTTATCTTCCATGTATTACGCCACTCTCCCCAATGGAGAATTAGCATACAATATTGTTATAATATTGCATGTTGTCAAGACAACATGACGTCTCACATAGGAGCTCATGCGAATAACCAGTGACAAAACTTTTCTGCTGCGCATGCGCAGAATCATTTCTTTGTCAGCCAGGAAAGAGAGAAAACGAGGCTAATCCAGTGCGAGGTTTCAGCACTAAATAAATAAACTAAAAACTGAAACCGAAGATGCGCTGAACAGCTGAAAGGCTACCAAAACTTCATTATATATTCTTCACGCATATTTACAAGAGAAAAACATACCAATGGACATCAAAAAACTGGAAAAGAGACATGTTGGAGATGTAAAACTTCTGCGGTAGCGAGTGACTGTGACAGTTTGTAAACAAACATGGCCACGAAGTTTGCTTTATTAAAAGCAGGAGATTTTGAGAGAATTTTGGCTGCCAGGTCACTCCGTTGTGTGTAGTTGTCGATGTTGATTTTAAAAGTAACTAATACCCCTTTTCCACCAAATCAGTTCCAGGGCTGGTTCGGAGCCAGTGCTGGTGCTGGTTCACAACTCGTTCAACTTGCGAGCCAGCTGAGAACCAGCTTGCTTTTCCATCGTTCGCGGTGCTAAGAGAAGACACGTCATTACGTCGCTGTATACATCAGTTACGTCGTTGTATACGTCATTACGTCGCTGTATACGTCAGTTACGTCGATACGTTTGCATAAACCTTGGCGCGAATATCGAAGCAAAAACAACGCAGAAGAAGCAGCAGCAACAACAATAATAATAATAATGGATGACTTCGCGTTTGTACAGCTGCTGCTTCTCGTTGCTTAAAAATGGCGATCTTTCGCGGTCTTGTTATTGTTGTCGGTCTTAACAACTCCGCCCCCCCGCTGACGTAAGCGGTTCTTTCCTCTGGCCCAGCAGAGAGTTGGTGCTAGCCTGGAACCGGTTTTTCTGGCCCCAGAGCCAGTTCTTTGTCAGTGGAAACAGAAAACCCGGTTCCAAACTAAGCACTGGCCCTGAACCAGCCCTGGAACTGCTTTGGTGGAAAAGGGGCATAAGTAAGTTACACAGGCAAAATCTCATCTCATCTCATTATCTCTAGCCACTTTATCCTGTTCTACAGGGTCGCAGGCAAGCTGGAGCCTATCCCAGCTGACTATGGGCGAAAGGCGGGGTACACCCTGGACAAGTCGCCAGGTTACACAGGCAAAATAATAATAATAATAATAATAATAATAATAATCAGCTTGACTGTGCTAGCTTTAGCCTGCGCTAGCACTGGCCTTCATTAACACTACACTGGCTAGAAGATAACTGGACTGTCATGCTAACAGCACCAAGTCGCAGGTTAGCTCGTATTAGCCTTCACTAACGCTACTGCTGAATGCTACACCAGCTAGAAGGTAACTGGACTGTTGTGCTAACAGCACCAAGTCGTGGGTAAGCTCGCATTGGCCTTCACTAACATTACTGCTGAATGCTACACCGGCTAGAAGGCAACTGGACTGCTGCGCTAACAACACCAAGTTGCAGGTGAGCTCGCGTTGGCCTTTGAGAATGCTGATATGAAGAGTGTGTTTGTGTAATAATAATAATATTGGCTGGCTTTTTCATGGTCAATCAGATATATTCCATTCAGCTAGCATGCTACTGAACTCGTCTCCAACTCGTTTCGTATCACGCTAGCTGAATGGAATATATCTGATAGACCACTCAAAGCCAGTCAATATTATTTAATTATTATACATACAAGACACTTTTTCGATGGAATAAAAACATATATTCTATTCCCTTCTAGCGGGTTTCATTCATTTGGTTTGATCGCGTGCAATATTGTTAGCATATTGCTTGTCCTACGTGCATTATGTCACTCTACCCAATGGAGAATGAGTGTTGAATATGGTTTACAATATTGCATGGCTGTCAAGACAACATGATGTCACACATTGGAGCTGATGTTAATATTCAGAGAGAAAGTTTTCTGCTGCGCATGCACAGAAGCATTTCTTTGTTTGCCAGGAAAGAGAAAGATGCTTTGAACACCAGAAAGGCTGCCAAAACGTCATTAGATATTCTTCACAGATATTTACAAGAGAAAAACATGCCAACAGACATTGAAAAACTGGAAAAGACATACATACTGTATAAAATAATAATACTGACTGGCTTTTCTTCGTGGTATATTAGATATGTTCCATTCAGCTAGCATGATACTGAACGAGCCGAAGACGAGTCAACGCCAGCCAATATTATTTAAGTATGTCACTCAGATCCACGATGACATTGACATGATGTCAGCTCTATTGATAGATATATCTATCATGAATGCAGCATGATAGATTAGTCTCCTTCTTTGTTTGAACAGGACTAAATGATGCAGATACACACTTAATAAATGCCAAACAGCTACTTATATCTGTCATACAGTTACTAAGTGTAGCCATTATGATCTCCAGAGGGACGTTATCACTTTTTAAATAGCTGATGCAATGGGAAAGACTTGGCTGAGTACAAAACAGTTCTCTATTTAAAATTTAGTGCACTATTTAGGATGATCCATGCTGTGCACTACATAGGGCACAGGGAGCCATTATCTATTGAAATTGAAAGGCTCATTAGTTTTGGGGGGGGGGGGGGGGGGAACATTTACAGTAAGTAACAGCACGATTTCTGTAAAAACTGGCATGATCAGCCAAACTAATGTGTTCAGAGCTGTTCAGCTGTATAAAAGCCAGGATCTAGAAGAGACTGCAGTTAGTGATTTTCTGTTAAACATCTGTTCTGTCAAACATTGTTATATATACAGTGTGTGTGTGTGTGTGGTGTGTGTGTGTGTGTGTGTATATATATATATATATATATATATATATATATATATATATATATATATATATATATATATATGTATGTGTGTGTGTGTGTGTGTGTGTGAGAGAGAGAGACAAAAAATCAGAACCCTTTCAATCTATTGTATTTCAAACTTAGATTACATTTACAAGACTCTGGGAAACATGCTGCTCAGCAAACCAATCATCTTCCTCTCCTACATGACAGAAAGAGAAGATAACACAAACGGCAAATTGCAGTCAAACCAAAGCATGTATGTCAGGCTTCTCCTCATAATTTAAAACAAAACTTTCTCTGTCCTCCTGTCCCTTATGCACAGGCTGTGTATGTAAAAGCGGAGATTGCCTGTCATTCTTCGAAGATATACACATGGCTCACAAAATCAGCATCATGACAACTACACCCTTCATGGAATCGCCAGGAAGAGGAGGCATTGGTTTGTCTTTCTTGAAGTAAAAGCATTCACAGAATGGAACAGAAGATATTAAAACATGTCGAGAAATATAGGAAATCATTCACTGATTCAAGGTTGGCTAGGAGAGATGGGGATTGGGGTTAGGATGACCGGAAGACTGACAGCACAAACTAAAAAGTGAGGATGATGAGTGAGGTAAAGGCAGATATGAAATACAGTGGCAGAAGAACTTTCCTGGTGTGTGAGGACTGGGCATTGATACAGCTCTGGGTGCATGATTGACAGGGAGTAATGAGATGGGTGACCTATTGATCGCCTTCTGGGTAAAAGAGAGAAAAAAACCACCCTGATACTTTCAGCTGATACAAACAAAGATGAAGATCCACAATAATAACACACACAGGCATGGTCTGTCTGTCCAGCAAGAGATATTTGGCCATGATATCCGCCTTCTGCAACATATATACAGTATGTGTGTGTGTAGAAGTACATTGCCAAGTCAGGGTTCAAGATGGCCCCAGTGTGTTTGTCTGTGCTACTGCTTACGTTGTATGTCTCTTCTCATCGGGTATTTGACCATCAAGTTCTCCTGGATATCCAGATCTCTGTTGTAGACTTGTGCAATTGGTTCCTGGGGAGGTACAATGATTTCCATCCCCATTTCTCCTCACCAAAATCTGAGTGTGTCTGCCAGCTGCCCTGTTGCATTCCAACAAAAAGGAAATGGTACAGGAAACATGGAAAGCGAGGCTGTATTTTAGTGAACTTTCAAAAACTCCTGCCACTTCATTGATAGAGATGAGGAATGCGAACACCATGGCAACAATCTGGAGCAATGCCGGTTTATTTCTTAGTGCTTCCTGCAACAAAGATATACTTGGCTCCTACCTGTCCATCCGGTCAAACCCATCAACCGAGGTCTACAGGCAAAACCCCATGTACGCAGCAGTGGAATAAACCATGGCAGGCTCCAAATATTGGGAAGTACACCACTGAAAAACGTACACCACTCCAGTAAAAATGGTGTTGATTATTGTGAGATCATTGTCCAATAAAATATTTATTCTGAATGACTTTTTTTTTTATCTCAGGAGATAAGATATTTTTGTTTTTTAACAGAAACATGGCTTGGTATTGATGAACCGAGTCTTCTTGTTGAACCTGCTCCTGCAAACTGTGACTTTAGTCCTCTGAGGAAAACAAGAGCAAAGTGGATGCATTGCTATGATTTTTAAAAACTTGCTTGAATGCACTTTTGGGGCTCTCTAGTGAAAAATACTCAAGCTTTGAATTACAGATGACAAGAGTTGAGCTTGGGGTGGCACAGTGGTGCAGTAGTTAGCACTGTCACCTCACAGCGTGCAGCTTCTGGGTTTAAACCTGCCGATCAACTGGGGCCTTTCTGTACGGAGTTTGCATGTTCTCCTCATGCCTGTGTGGGTTTCCTCTGGGTGCACTGGTTTCCTACTACAGTCCAAAAACATGCAGATTAAATCAACTGGTTACTCTAAATTGTTCATAGGTGTGAATGTGAGTGTGAATGGCTGTCTGTTTCTCTGTGTTAGCCCTGTGATAGATTGGTGACTTGTCCAGGCTGTACGCTGCCTCTCGTCCAATGTCAGCTGGCTTCAGCTCACCTGTGACTCGCAGTGGATAAGTAGTACAGAAAATGAATGGATGAATGAGAGTTGAACTTCTGAAGTCATTGATTTGTGCTTTAGTGTATCTGCCTCCTCAAACAAACAAGGAATTTATTAATAAATTTTCAGAATTAATTTAATAAATTATGCCTAAATCCAATAAAATATTGATCTTGGGTGATTTTAATCTTCAGGTCTGTTGTCCCTCCAAGCCTCTGGTTAATGAGTTTATTCCGTTACTGGACTCTTTTAATTTGACTCAACATGTAATGGGCCCTGCTCATGAGCATGGTCATACCCTTGACCTATCATTGATGGTATTGATTTTGAAGGTCCTATTATTTCAGATCATCAACAAATAATTTTTAATTTCTTATGGCCTTGTCAACCTATTGTGCTTCGAGGCTTATGCTGTCCTTCTTGCAGTGTTCACTCTTGTACAGTGCGCCAGATTAAAGATGCCTGGCACTCTATTTCACAACTCTTCTGCAGCTGCTACTTCTCAATTTAGCTCTGAGGAATTATCTTCATTTTACCTCCTCAGACATCCTTGACCCTGTTGTTCCTTTAAAGTTTTGAAGATCTCAACCTGAATCTTTGCCATAGCTAAATGATACAGCACAGGCTTTAAAGCAAGATTGTAAGAAAGCTGAGTGAAAATGAAAAAAAAAGAGAGATTTTAAAATGATTTTATTGATCAGATAGGAAGTATTAGGTCTTATTTTGGCAGCCCTGTGATTGACTTTTCTCTCTGTCAGGCATTCACAAATACGTTTAATTCTTTTGAACCTGTGACACTCTCCTGCCTAACAGATATACTCTCCTGTATAAAACCTATTACATCCTTTCTGTAATCCATTCAGGGTGGCATGGTGGTGTAGTGGTTAGTACTGTCATCTCACAGCAAGAAGGTCCTGGGTTTCTAGCCCAACAGCCGGCGAGGGCCTTTCTGTGTGGAGTTTGCATGTTCTCCCTGTGTCTGTGTGGGTTTCCTCGAGGTGCTCCGGTTTCCCCCACAGTCCAAAGACATGCAGGTTAGGCTAATTGGCGGCTCTAAATTGACCGTAGGTGTGAATGTGAGTGTGAATGGTTGTTTGTCTCCATGTGTCAGCCCAAACCTGGGAAATCCCATGCTGCTTTGCACAATCATTCTGATCTGAAAAGACAGCATGGAAAATATGGTCTAAGGCTCGCCTGAGTTAGGGAGACAATCAGAGAGTGGGGAGGCGTGGAAAGACGGTGACGCGTACTACTCGACAAACGGAAGCTTGTAGTTTATTTGGGACTGTTCACGGATCACATTTAACATGGCGGCGAGTGATACGAACCAAACTTTCGATCAAGCTTTGGCTTGCACAAATGGCAGTAATCGTTCGGTGCCATTGTTTTCCTATTTTTGTTTTGCCTTCTCTTTCCTTCTCTTCTTCGCCTCTTCGTCTTCTTCGTCGCTCTAACTATGTCACCGGGTACAACTGCCATGATTGGCCATGGGCTACGTATACGCCAAATGATAGACATTCGCAACGTCCAATAAACGGCCGTTGACAATCGTAAACCACATCTCCCCTACGAGAAATTCAATAGGCGGATTCCAGACCATATTTCACGTGTGATATGGTCTGGTGTTAACCAGACTATGTCAGCCCTGCAATAACCTGGCGACTTGTCCAGATTGTACCCCGCCTCTCGCCCATAGTCAGCTGGGATAGGTTCCAGCTTGCCTGCGACCCTGTATGACAGGATAAGCGGCTACAGATAATGGATGGATGGATGATCTGTAATCACTTATCCTGTTCTACAGGGTCGCAGGCAAGCTGGAGCCTATCCCAGCTGACTATGGGTGAGAGGCGGGGTACACCCTGGACAAGTCGCCAGGCCATCGCAGGGCTGACACATAGAGACAAACAACCATTCCCACTCACATTCACACCTACGGTCAATTTAGAGCCACCAATTAGCCTAACCTACATGTCTTTGGACTGTGGGGGAAACCGGAGCATCCGGAGGAAACCCACGCAGACACGGGGAGAACATGCAAACTCCGCACAGAAAGGCCCTCACCGGCCGTTCGGCTCGAACCTAGGACCTTCTTGCTGTGAGACGACAGTGCTAACCACTACACCACCATGCCACCCCATTCAAAACATTTTAAAGACAAATTTGATGTCTTGCAGGATTGTGTTTTGTCTATTGTTAATTCCTCACTGATCACTAGCACAGTTCCTCCAAATTTCAAACATGCTAACCCCTTTTAAACAAAAACCTGATCCCAGGTATTGCAGCAATTTCCCACCTTTTTCAAAACTATCTTTCCTCTCTAAAATTTTGAAAAAGTTCCCAGTTTGTGCCATTTCTGAAAACAAATAATATATTTGAAGTCATTCAGTCAGGTTTTAGGGCCTTTCACAGCATTGAATCTGCCCTTTTGAAGGTAACAAATGATTTGCTGCTTGCCACTGATTCTGGTAATTGTGCCATTTTAAGTTTATTAGACCTCAGCGCAGCTTTCGACACCATGGCCTATGATATGTTGATTGCATGTTTGAAACATTGTGTTGGGATTCAAGGTGCAGCACTAAAATGGTTTGTTTCTTACCTCAAAGAACAAAACTTTAGTGAGTTCTTTGCCTCTGTGGCTACTGTCAAATATAGATGACCCCAGGGGTTTATTCTGGGGCCTGCGCTTTTTTCTATATATTTGCTCCCTTTGGGAGACATCATTCGGAAGCATAATGTTGGTTTTCATCGATATATTTGCCCTTGCAACCTAAATATCCAGACTCCTTACACAGGCTTCATGATTGCCCCGAACAATATAAAAATTTGGATGTTCAAAAATGTCTTACAACCATCCATCCATTATCTGTAGCCACTTATCCTGTTCTACAGGGTCGCAGGCAAGCTGGAGCCTATCCCAGCTGACTATGGGTGAGAGGCAGGGTACACCCTGGACAAGTCGCCAGGTTATTGCAGGGGTCTTACAACCAAATGACAACAAATATGAAGTCATTTTATTTGGTCCTCCAAAACTGACTAAGAGCATTATGGGAAACCTGTGTCCTCTGTCTTCATACGTTAGGCCTTATGCCAAAAACCCTTGGTGTCATTTTTGACTCTTTTCTCATTTTTAACTAGTGCAGAGAAGAGGGATCATATTACTTCGGTTTTGGTTTCCCTCCATTGGTTCCCAGTTCAGTACAGGATTCAGATTAAGATTTTATTATTTATTAGTCCTGGACGGATTAGCTCTTGTTGTATTGCCGATCTCCCAGGTCCACATACTGCATCAAGATTGCTGAGGTGCTCTGATGAGCTTCTTCAAGGTCCCGAATGAAAACAAAAGATGACCATGTATTCGCAGTGGCAGCACCAGTAACTTATGCATATTTGGTGTTCTTCTATTTTCTTCTTTAAATCTACACTTAAAACTCATCAGCTTGATTCAGGTTTGAGCAGACTTAGTGTGTTTCAAAAAATTTGATATCATTTCACAATCTACTAACTTTGCCAATTCTCATTCAGTTGACCTCAAATTTTAACAGCATGTGTGGAAACAGGTCAAAATTTTATGTTTTTTGTTTTTATCTTTTTCGGTATAGAAATGCCATTCACTGGAAAAGAAAAGGCGTTTTGTGTGTTAGAGTACATTCGAACACAGTCGAACAAGACTGTGCAGTGTCCATTTATGAGAGAATTCTCTAAAAATGCACCAACTGCAATGCAGATTTGGACACGACACAAAAAGTTCAAAGAGGAAGGCTGTCTGTGTGTGTCTATGTCTCAGGCGGCGCGCATATTGAAAATCTGTGAAATCGTTCATGGAATCCACGTACCACGTATCATGGTACCACATACCCATGTTCTTTTACACTGTGACATCTATGTGGACATTCGTGATGAATTATTTCATACATTATCTAAGTATATTGTTAATTTTAATGATTTTGATGATACAAATAAATTGTGTGTAATTTTATCTGCTAAATATTGCATCAACGAATGTGCCAAAGCCTGCTACCTTATTCTAAATAGAAGATTGTTTTTTACGAGTTCCAATTTATAAAACAACTGTTTGTGCTTTGTCTCTTTGGTACCATATTGTAAGTTTTTATATAATTTTTTTTGTTTGTTTTTTTTTGATGACTTTTTTTAGTTGGTGTCTCACAACTCTTTTTGAGTGGTCCCTAACACTTTTTATTTTTGTCAAAGGGAGGGGGGGTAATTTGACTGAATTTTGTATTTGTGTACTTCTGTATTGTATTTTTATTGTGTGTTGTGGAGTGACACCGAAATAAAGTCTATCTATCTATCTATCTATCTATCTATCTATCTATCTATCTATCTATCTATCTATCTATCTACCTACCTTTGAATTTCTCATTCAAATTTCGAGGAATAAATCTTGTATTGCTCAACATTAAGCCTGTTCAGTTTCATTTGCCTAGAGTATGTAGTTTCTGGGATATTTACATCTCAAACAATGTAATTTTTTTTTGAAACACCCTGTATTACAGAGCAGACTGTGTTTTGTCTTGTATGTTGACTTTATACCTTTTATCATATTGTGATTTAATGATCTATTTAAAGCAATTTGCTCACTAAGGGCTGTTGTTAAAGTGCTATATAAATAAAGTTGATTTGACTTGAGGAGTCATAAGCAGTGTAACACTATGCCATTTAGTACTCTAAATATCTGTATCTGTTTTCAGATTTAAACCCAAAGTAGGTTTGTCCAAAATGATAAGGTTTTTTTTTTTTAAATTAAATATGATGATATCAAATTCTGGCCCCTCAATCTAAACTACATCACTGAAGTTCATAACAGAAATGTTCAAGTTGAGGCAAACATTGCCTGCCTTTTCCTTCTTCACCTGCCCTGTTTAGTTGAACCTCAAACACCTGGTCTTGGTTAACAGGAGTGGAACCCGATACTGTTTTAGCCCTTCCGCTTCAAGGTTCAACATGTGCATTCTCACATGCTTTTCTGCTCACCACAATTGTAAAGAGTTGTTATTTAAGTTATAGTAGACTTCCTTTCAGCTAGAAGCCGTCTGGCCATTTTCCTCTGGCCTCCTTCATCATCAAGGCATTTCCGCCCACAGAACTGCCTCTCACTGATTTTGTTTTTCTCACCATTCTGTGTAAACACTTCAGACTTTTGTTTGTGAGTTTCTTAAATATTCAAACCAGCCCATCCAACATCAACAATCATGCTGCGGTCAAAATCACTGGGATCATTTCCCCCCCCCCCTTTTCTGATGTCAGATGCTCCTGACAACTTGGATTGATGCTGTTATTAAAGAAGGGATGACATGAAACACGCAACCCATTTCTTTTGGTGCTTGTATTAACAGGACATCTTCCAGTGTTTTACAATGTAGCTCTGATCTGTACATCTCAGGAATCATGTCTCGACATCTGTTGACATCTGGCTTCTAATAACATCTTTTCAACACAGTTATCTTAAAGGCTACCTTAGTGGGAATATACTAACACTCAGCCTTTTTGAGAGTAAAAAACGGCAGCATGTGGATTGGACTTGATTTGGAAGAGAGGAGAGACAGCTGGAGCGTGAGGGAGAGTGTGGGCTACATATTAACAAGAGACAGACGTCCTTAGACTGACATTCTAATTAAAAGATTTTTCCTGTTGCGACGGAGAATAAATTACTCCATTAGAGGAGAGAATTCCCCATCACCTATCCAAACACACACACAGTCCAACCATACAGGAGACAAAAGATGTACATACAGTGATACAGTGCCTTGCAAAAGTATTCATCCCCCTTGGTGTTTGTCCTGTTTTGTCACATTACAAGCTGGAATTAAAATGGATTTTTGGGGGGTTCGCGCCATTTGATTTACACAACATGCCTACCACTTTAAAGGTGCACATTGTTTTTTTATTGTGACACAAACAATAATTCAGATGAAAAAACAGAAATCTGGAATGTGCATAGGTATTCACCCCCTTTCGTATGAAACCCCTAAATAAGAGCTGGTCCAACCAATTCACTTCATAAGTCACAAGATTAATTGACTAAGATCCACCTGTGTGCAATCAAAGTGTCACATGATCTGTCACATGATGTCTGTATAAATCAACCTGTTCTGGAAGGACCCTGACTCTGCAACACTACTAAAGCAACATGAAAACCAAGGAGCCTCCAAACAGGTCAGAGACAAAGTTGTGGAGAAGTATAGATCAGGATTGGGTTATAAAAAATAATCCCAAACTTTGAATATCCCAGGGAGCACCATTAAATCCATTATAGCAAAATGGAAAGAATATGTCACCACTACAAACCTGACAAGAGAAGGCCGCCCACCAAAACTCACAGAACAAGCAAGGAGGGCATTAATCAGAGATGCAACAAAGACACCAAAGATAACACTGAAGGAGCTGCAAAGATCCACAGTGGAGATGGGAGTATCTGTCCATAGGACCACTTTAAGCCGTACACTCCACATAGCAAGGCTTTATAGAAGAGTGGCTAGAAAAAAAGCCATTGCTGAAAGAAAAAAGAAAAGAACAAGAAAACACATTTGGAGTTTGCCCAACAGCATGTGGCAGACTCCCCAAACACATGGAAGAAGATTCTCTGGTCAAATGAGACTAAAATTGATCTTTTGGCCATCATGGGAAATGCCATGTGTGGCACAAACCCAACACCCTGAGAACACCATTCCTACAGTGAAGCACGGTGGTGGCAGCATCATGCTGTGGGGATATTTTTTTGTCTGCAGGGACAGGAAAGCTGGTCAGGACTGAAGGAAAGATGGATGGCACTAAATACAGGGCAGTTCTGGAGGAAAACCTGTTTGAGTCGGCCAGAGGTTTGAAACTGGGATGAAGGTTCGCATTCCAGCAGGACAATGACCCTAAACATACTGCTAAAGCTACATTGGAGTGGTTTAAAGGGAAACATTTAACTGTCTTGGAATGGCCTAGTCAAAGCCCAGACCTCAATCCAACTGAGAATCTGTGGCATAACTTGAAGATTGCTGTACACCAACGCAACCCATCTAACTTGAAGGAGTTGGAGCAGTTTTGCCTTGAGGGATGGGCAAAAATCCCAGTGGCTAGATATGCTAAGCTAATAGAGACATACCCCAAGAGACTTGCAGCTGTAACTGCAGCAAAAGGTGGCTTTACAAAGTACTGACTTTGGGAGGGGGTGAATACCTACTCCAGATTTCTGTTTTTTTCATCTTAATTAATGTTTGTGTCACAATTAAAAACAAACAAACAAACAAACAAACAATTTGCACCTTTAAAGTGGTTGGCATGTTGTGTAAATCAAATGGTGCTAACCCTCCAAAATCCATTTTAATTCCAGCTTGTAATGCAACAAAACAAGACAAACACCAAGGGGGATAAATACTTTTGCAAGACACTGTATATATCCACAAATACGTATTTGGACACTTTCTTTTGCTATTTAAAATATTTCTCCTGTATATACAGTATTTACTTCAAATTCACATTTATAATATCTTTTGACTTTGTTCTTATATATGAACAAAATCATCTTCCACAAATTACCAACATTAATACTTTATTGCCAAAAAATATTGTTGCCAATTACAAGTTTGAGATTTCTTTGGTAAGAATTAATGCGCTTTTTGCAGCATTTTGTTTCAATATTGGCCCGATCCTCTTGGCAAATTGTCTTCAATTGCCCAAGATTACAAGGGTCAATCTGATTAACTCGCAATTGCAAAATCCTCCATAAATTTTCAAGCCCTTCTTGAGTTTTTTGGCTGCATGTTTGCAGTTGTTGTGTTGTTGAAACGTCCATCTTCTCCCTAGCTTCAGTTTCTTGACCAATGAGATTAAATTCTCCATGAATGCAGTATGTCCTGGAAAAAAGTTTGTGGTGCAGTTCACTACTTCACTGTTCTTTGTGTAACTGTTGTTCTTGCTGCTTTCAGTTCATCCTGCAACTCTTTTTGTGTGACTGCTGGCCCTCTTACATTCCTTATCATTAGTCTAAGAGTGTTTTTTGAATCTTGCATGACTTCAATGAACTGACAGGGATGTTTAAGGTATTTGCGAGGGGTCTTTACCTTTTTTCTATTCAAGTGCTGTTTTAAAAACATCAGTTCTCCTTGACTATGATTGCTGCTTTTGCATGAACTCTTCCCAACAATGGAAACACCTTTTAAAATGACACCAGGTGCAATTTGCATAAAAAAGAAAAAAAATCCCCCCCCCCCATTTTATATCCATCCATCCATCCATTATCTGTAGCCGCTTATCCTGTCCTACAGGGTCACAGGCAAGCTGGAGCCTATCCCAGCTGACTATGGGTGAGAGGTGGGGTACACCCTGGACAAGTCGTCAGGTCATCACAGGGCTGACACATAGAGTGCATTTACATGCACATAGAGAAAATCGAATTTCTGCCGTTGCTCGACTGAAATCGAAGTTCTAAATGGCATGGAAACACCTTAGCTAGGCTGAAATTGAACCGAACTTGATTTCTCGTAACCGAGCTACATGACCTAGATTATGCGATTTCTGCCGAGCTACTTAGTGCATGTAAACCCTATCGAGCTACGTAGTCGAGCTACTTACTTCAGCACTGCCCCTTCCGGAAGTGACGAGACCACAAGCGGGAAGCACAACAGCCTCGGTCGAAAAAAAAAAACCAGCCTCGGTCAGCATGACACTTCAGATCAACTTCAACTTAGTGCCCATTTTATTAGGAACACTTCTGTTCGTACATACAAACTACAAACACTCTTCTTGTGAACACAGAACTGATAACTTTGTTTATACTCTTGAACAATGTTGCCAGATACTGCTGACGTTTTCCAGCCCAAAATATGTTCAAAACCCGCCAAAATGCACTTAAAACCGCCCAATTAGGCGGGAAACCGCCCAATCTGGCAACACTGCTCTTGAATAGCTCTTCATGACGACAACCGGAAGTGTACCAACACGATGGGGCGTGTAGCACCACCTGTGGCTTGGGTGCACAATGTACCTCACACAATAGCTCGATTTCCTTGTGTGCATGTAGGATTGGATTTCTCTGGCACCCTGCTGGGACCCTTTGCTCGATTACCGACAGCAGCTCGATTTGGATGCGCATGTAAACGTACTGATAGACACAGACAACCATTCACACTCACATTCACACCTACGGTCAATTTAGAGTCACCAGTTAACCTAACCTGCATGTCTTTGGACTGTGGGGGAAACCGGAGCACCCGGAGGAAACCCACGTGGACACGGGGAGAACATGCAAACTCCACACAGAAAGGCTAATTCTAATCCGCTGGGCTCGAACCCAGGACCTTCTTGCTGTGAGGCGACAGTGCTAACCAATACACCACTGTGCTGCCCCCATTTTATATCTAAAACTTGATTTATGTTTATGTAACCTATACATGCATATTTTTAATAGTTGCCAAATCCTTTTTTATTTTATTTTTTATTTTATATTTTTGGGCGGCACGGTGGTGTAGTGGTTAGCGCTGTCGCCTCACAGCAAGAAGGTCCTGGGTTCGAGCCCCGGGGCCGGCGAGGGCCTTTCTGTGTGGAGTTTGCATGTTCTCCCCGTGTCCGCGTGGGTTTCCTCCGGGTGCTCCGGTTTCCCCCACAGTCCAAAGACATGCAGGTTAGGTTAACCGGTGACTCTAAATTGACCGTAGGTGTGAATGTGAGTGTGAATGGTTGTCTGTGTCTATGTGTCAGCCCTGTGATGACCTGGCGACTTGTCCAGGGTGTACCCCGCCTTTCGCCCGTAGTCAGCTGGGATAGGCTCCAGCTTGCCTGCGACCCTGTAGAAGGATAAAGCGGCTAGAGATAATGAGATGAGATTTTATATTTTTATTCTTATGAAAACACACAAATATATACAAAAGTTCAAAGTTAAAAGACGTGTGGAAATTTCTGTGGACATACTGTATATGCATTGATCTCATCTCATCTCATCTCATCTCATCTCATCTCATTATCTCTAGCCGCTTTATCCTTCTACAGGGTCGCAGGCAAGCTGGAGCCTATCCCAGGTGACTATGGGCGAAAGGCGGGGTACACCCTGGACAAGTCGCCAGGTCATCACAGGGCTGACACATAGACACAGACATATATGCATTGATAGATTATTAAATCACAAAAACAAAAAAAGTGTCTGAATGTTTAATTCTCCTCTCCTCCTTGTAATATTTTATGTATCTCTCTCTCTCTCTCACACACACACACACACACACACACACACACACACTTCAACTTAGCTCCATAGAACTCCGCCCAGAGTCATCATCTTCAGTGACAGGTTTGACCTCCTGGCCATGCTACTGGTACTGGACTCCCTTAACACACATATTTAGCCCGTGGGTTCCTGCTGGTGCTTGTGATCTAATCTATGTAAAATGCCCAGGAGCTTTACCCTGCTCAGGTGCACACAAGTAGAGAGTGCGGGTGTTTGTGACAGGATCTTGCAGACTCTAAGTCTGTAGCAGCCAGCTCTCTATCTGATTAAGTCTGCAATGTCGAGGCCAAGCTTTTAAGTCTGAAAAAGATTGATTCTGGCTGTCCTTGACAGATGCTGACTGATGAAGCATCGATAAACAAATGTGACTAATTGAGTTTATTTTGAAGAAAACTTAATCAGAAGTGCAAACATATGACACTCTGCCATGCCTCTTGAAGGACAGAATAATAATAATAATAATAATAATAATAATAATCATCATCATCATCATCATCATCATAATAATATAAATTATATTACACATTTTTCAGTTTTACTCAAATTAGGGTGGTGCAAAAATGAGTACACCCCACCACAAAAACTACTACATCTAGTACTTTGTATGACCTCCATGATTTTATTGACAGCACCAAGTCTTCTAGGCATGGAATGAACAAGTTGGCGACATTTTGCAACATCAATCTTTTTCCATTCTTCAACAATGACCTCTTTTAGTGACTGGATGCTGGATGGAGACTGATGCTCAACTTGTCTCTTCAGAATTCCCCCCAAAAAATAATTTCTTTACACCACAAAGGTGAAGGCTACAAGAAGATCAGCAAAGCTTTACTTATCAGTCAGAATACTGTAGCAAAAGTGGTACAAAAATTTAAGAAAGATGGAACTGCAACCATCTCACAGAGACGTCCAGGTCGTCCACGGAAGTTAACACCTCGACAGGAGCGTCTTCTGATGAGAAGGGTTGAAGAAAATCGGCATGCAAGTTCACTGCAGTTATCTAAAGAAGTAGAAAGCCAAACTGGGGTGACTCTTTCCCATGACACAATACGGTGCACATTGCAGAGGAATGGAATGCATGGATGCTGTCCACGAAAGATGCCTCTCCTAAAGCCCAGGCACAAAAAAGCCCGCCTAGAGTTTGCCAGGGCCCATGCTGACAAAGATGAAGACTACTGGGACTCTATACTCCGGAGTGATGAGACCAAGATAAACGTTTTTGGAACTGATAGCTTCAAAACTGTATGGCATCACAAAGGTGAGGAATACAAAGAAAAATGCATGGTGCCTACAATGAAACATGGTGGTGGCAGTGTCCGTATGTGGGGCTGCATGAGCGCTGCTGGCGTCGGGGAGCTGCATTTCAGTGATGGCATCATGAATTCACAGATGTATTGCTCCATACTGAAAGAGAAGATGCTACCATCACTCTGTGCCCTTGGTCATAGTGCACTTTTCCAACATGACTAAACACACATCTAAGGCCACTGTTGGATTTCTGAAGAAGAACAGGGTGAAAGTGATTCAGTGGCCAAGTATGTCTCCTGATCTGAACCCAATCGAACACCTATGGGGAATTCTGAAGAGACAAGTTGAGCATCACTCTCCATCCAGCATCCAGTCACTAAAAGAGGTCGTTGTTGAAGAATGGAAAAAGATTGATGTTGCAAAATGTCGCCAACTTGTTCATTCCATGCCTAGAAGACTTGGTGCCATCATTAAAAATCATGGAGGCCATACAAAGTACTACATGTAGTAGTTTTTGTTGTGGGGTGTACTCATTTTTGCACCACCCTAATTTGAGTAAAACTGAAAAATGTGTAATCTAAGTTACAGTATATTATTAACCTTACTCTCCTGTTATAAGTTAAACAGATGTTATATTAAACTTTGTCTTGTCAACATTTTGGAAATTGTTTGTGTTCATTGAGATATTGTTTAAAATGTTACTTTTCAAAGGGGCTGTACTCATTTACGCTGAGCACTAATTAATGTACAACAATTTATAAAAGTAATGTGCCACTAAACTCAAGGCACAATAGGATAATAATCAAGGGGTTAATGATTAAGCATCACTCAGAAGATAAAAGTGTGCCCATAAGTTTGACGGGTGTATATCCAAAGCCTTGCCAAAAATAAGGGCTCCTTTATGGATGCTCGACTCTGTGACTGCCTAATGAATAATTGAGTGAGTGCTTGCTATTCAGAGATGGAGGTAGCAAGGGAATCAGTGTCAACTCGCTCTTTTTCCCCCTATCCCTCACTCTATCCTTCAATCCCCCTCTATTCGTCTTTCTCGCTCACTTCCGCTTGCTCTCTCGAACAAAGCTACAGATCACTGTCTTTTCCTCACTAACCTTGTCCTCACTCTTCCTTCCTCTCTCATACTCTGATTCTCCAGTTTCTCTGTTCCTTCTCTTTCAGTTTCTCTCTCTTACCACCTCACCCCTCCACTCTGTCTCTCTCTCTCTCGGTCTCTTTCGACCTATGATTAAAAGGAGTGCGATTTACACAGATAATATTAGAGGTGTGCGTTGGGACTGTGATCTCAGGAGGAAGCAACGGTTTGTTCGATCATGTGTGGAGGAGTGGGCGATCAGACATGAAGCTCATGGGATGAAGAAGGGGCATGATAATTAACATGGGGACATACTGGACATGCTGGATTGCACATGTGCTCGTTTACCACATTCGTTCATTCATCTTCAGTAATTGGAGTTAGTTTAGTTTAAATTACTAATTAGTTTAGATTTTGGGAAATAGAACCAACAGAGTTCAACGGGAAATGTCACAGATGGGTTCTTGCAAAAATAATTGCGGGAGTGCACAGGATTGGCCTTTCAGAAGTGTGCAGGATTGGGACACACACACACGCCTCTAGATGGCATTATTCTGGATTCAAAAATGGTAATAGCACCTTGAGATGATTCATGGGCCAAAGAAGTAACAAACAGAAGTAACAAATATGAGCACTGCACCTCTTTCCATCATAGTTGTCTGTACTTGCAGAATTTTCTACTCTTGGTGTATGGACCCCTGTCTTGGATTATCTTCTTGGCACTAGTGAAATCAACCCAATACAATTCATAGCTTGCTGCAGCATGGAAGGAACCATCCTGGTAAATCAGCTGGCCAAAAACAGGTCTGTCCTGTCTGCACCTCAGCCCACACGGAGAAGCGAGAGGGGGAAAAAAAAAAAGACAGAGGCCAGAAAGAATTAGACACATGTGCCTTGGCTATGGGTATCTGGATGAGTCACACTCACCCACCAGTCATAAATTCACCCATACTTCCAAACCCATACACAGATCCAGGAACAACCATCGACCAAGCACAGGCAGAGAAAGCACTGGGCATCGGGTATAAAGAGAGGGAAGCCACAGCCGAGCCAAAACAAAGAGGCCAAATCAGATGATAAATGACATGCTATTTCTGTGGTGAGATTTATGTACTGTCAACGTTACCTGCTCTATTATAGAGAATGGAATTGTTCTGTGTTTTCCAGAAGAGGTATAAAAACAAACTGGCTGATATCAAGAGAGAGAACTAGGGAGTATGTGTGTGTGTGAGTGAGTGAGAGAGAGGATTTTTGCAATTTATGCAACTTAATTTAAATATGAAAAATGTCAAGGCAAGCAAGAACCCTCAGAGATAAACAAGAAAACACATTCTAACATGTGTCATTGGTTCTGCTCTTAAACCAAATTATTATTGGTCTTTTCATTATAGTGCTTTAATACAAAGCTAATAATATGCCATCTGTGATTGCTTGGGTTGTTAAGAAATGACTGCGTTTGGATTTAGCTTTAGCTTCTAAATGAGTCGGAGTGACCTTAATGAAGGTTCGGAGCAGACGGCTGTAAGCAGCCTGGCTATGCCTCTGCACACTGACACTCTCCATCTATCTGAGTGCGGAGATAAAGCGACTCATCTTTCCTCCCAGCCGGCCTAATTGTGAGTAATAATGATTACTGAACTACATGAGACATTTGCATTCAGTGACCAAAAAAATACAACTCCACCCGCAAATGAGAGAGAAACTGAGACTCATCTTATTTTAAGTTCTCTCTTTCTCATCATGTACAAAACAAGGTGAAGTCTTTAAGGTGACTGAAATACCACTGGAGCTGAGATGTGCACTCTTTATCGTTTCATGCCCTTTTCTTATCATCTTTTAGTGCTCGCATTTTCTTTCACGTTCACATCATAATAGATTACATTTATATCGACTCATGCAGCTGTGTTCCACTAATAACTGGGGATTTGACTGGTTTATATAACGTCTGATAAAGTTCTTATGACGCTTGTAGAAAAATCTTTATATTATATACAGTGACTTGCATAAGGGTGGCACGGTGGTGTAGTGGTTAGCGCTGTCGCCTCACAGCAAGAAGGTCCGGGTTCGAGCCCCGTGGCCGGCGAGGGCCTTTCTGTGTGGAGTTTGCATGTTCTCCCCGTGTCCGCATGGGTTTCCTCCGGGTGCTCCGGTTTCCCCCACAGTCCAAAGACATGCAGGTTAGGTTAACTGGTGACTCTAAATTGACCGTAGGTGTGAATGTGAGTGTGAATGGTTGTCTGTGTCTATGCGTCAGCCCTGTGATGACCTGGCGACTTGTCCAGGGTGTACCCCGCCTGTCGCCCGTAGTCAGCTGGGATAGGCTCCAGCTTGTCTGCGACCCTGTAGAACAGGATAAATTGGCTAGAGATAATGAGATGAGATGAGACTTGCATAAGTGTTCACCCCCTTGAACTTGATACTGAAGGGGGTGGGGGATAGGAGTGGTCTATATAGTTTGCAAAGCTATTTACAATTACTATACATACAGGACACTTTTTCAAAGGAATAAAAACATGTACAGTATTCCCTTCTAGCGGGTTTCATTCATTTGGTTTGACAGCATGCAGTATTGTTAGCATATCGCTTATCCTACATCACTCTACTCAGTGGAGAATGAGCACTGAGTATGGTTCACGATACTGCGTGGTTGTCAAGACAACATGACGTCACACATCAAAGATGTAAAACTTCCATGCAAGTGACTGAGACAATTTGTACACAAACATGGCCGCTAGGTTTGCTTTGTTAAATACGGAAGATTTTGAAAGAAAAAGATGTGTTGAACATCCAAAAGAAATATGTATATATAATAATAATAATAATAATAATAATCTCATCTCATCTCATTATCTCTAGCCGCTTTATCCTGTTCTACAGGGTCGCAGGCAAGCTGGAGCCTATCCCAGCTGACTACGGGCGAAAGGCGGGGTACACCCTGGACAAGTCGCCAGGTCATCACAGGGCTGACACATAGACACAGACAACCATTCACACCTACGGTCAATTTAGAGTCACCAGTTAACCTAACCTGCATGTCTTTGGACTGTGGGGGAAACCGGAGCACCCGGAGGAAACCCACGCGGACACGGGGAGAACATGCAAACTCCGCACAGAAAGGCCCTCGCCGGCCACGGGGCTCGAACCCGGACCTTCTTGCTGTGAGGCGACAGCGCTAACCACTACACCACCGTGCTGCCTATAATAATAATAATAATAATGCTGGCTTTTTTTCATGGTATATAAGATATATTCCATTTAGCTAGCATGATATTGAATTCATCTTCGATGCCTTCAATATCATGCTAGCTGAATGGAATATATCTGATACCCCACTCAACGCCAGCTAATATTATTTGAATATGAAATGTTAAAGTTGTAAAGCGTAATTGTGATTGCATTCACTCATATTATTGTGAAACCCCATACACAAAAATGTTGCCACCGTTGACCACTGTAAGTCACATAATTAGCTATATGGAGTTATTGTGTGTGCAAGTGTCACATGATCTCTGTTTCAGTACACTTTGTTGCAGGAAGCCCATAAACTTTGCTGAACAAAAGCTACCAGAACAAGTCAGGGACAAAATTCTCTGCATAGAGAACCATGACCCTTCCTAGAGGAGGCCACCACCAGTCACCAAAGTCAGTAACCAGGTAAGAAGGGAGTTAGTCAAAAAAGGTCAGCCAAGAGATTATCCATAACTGCTTATCCTGTGCAGGATCATGGGCAAGCTGGAGCCTATCCCAGCTGACTATGGATAAGAGGCAGGGTACACCCTGGACAAGTCATTGCAGGGCTGATATATAGAGACAAACAACCATTCACACTCACATTCACACCTACGGCCAATTTAGAGCCACCAATTAGCCTAACCTGCATGTCTTTGGACTGTGGGGGAAACCGGAGCACCCGGAGGAAACCCACGCAGACACAGGGAGACCATGCAAACTCCACACAAAAAGGCCCCCGTTGGCCACTGGTCTTGAACCCAGAACCTTCTTGCTGTGAGGTGACAGTGCTAACCACTACACCACTGTGCCACCAAGAGACCAAGGGTAAGCCTAAAAAAGCAGATGAGATCCACAGGTCAGATGGGAGAAACGGTTCACAGGACAACCATAGTGTGAACACCATTAAGTGTCATGGGAGAATGGTAAGAAGAAAGCCATTATTGGAAAAAAAAAGCAATATGAAACCCCATCTTGGCTCTGAATATCCAGAGAATGAGAATAATATAGCATGGCCTTTTATAGGTTGCATATGTGAGGTCATGGTCACGAGATGATAACTTTGCTACTAGTACTTGGTACAGAAATGAGCAAATGGAATACTGCATTAATCCCAAAGGAAACTACCCCGGTGGACCTCCATTCCACCGTAGAGCTACAATTACGTCTGCAACCTTCCGAAGTCTTGCCGAGACATTTGTCTCCATCCAAGCATCTTGTATCTTCAGTATAACTCGACTTTTTATTATTACTCTACTTAATTTGTGCCTACTAATATCCAGGCATTTCTGTTTCAGTAATTGTTCCTGTCTGTTTTCCTGCTTCCCCTGAGCCAAGGTCTTAACAGGGTATGCACAGCAGCGACATCCCCTTTAAGTAAGGTCATGTAAATGAAGTACTGAAATGAGTGAGAGTGAAAGAGAGATGAAGAAAGGGTTAGAGATGATTATCTTGGCCTGGGGGAAATGCTTGACGGTGACTCTGTTGTTTGATGTAGATGGAGTTCACTGAAGTTCTCAGATTCATTCCCCTTGGACAGCTTTTTATCTCAAAGTCGACATGTTCAAAGTCTGCTTAATAATGGAGCACATACTAAATTCTAGGCCACATTCATATGGAGGCCAATTTTATTCCAATTATAGCTGTTGGACTCCTACAGACCAACACACTCCTGGGGAATGACACTTTTATAGAGACACATTTGACTGTGTAACACATATTTCTGTTCGGTTGGCATAAACGCTCCTGTCATTTTCTCTCTCTAAGATGTACTAGGTACAGCTATGCACAGCTTCATTGTGCCTCGACATTACTTCGACAAGCTTTGAGAACAGTCACGCTGAGTGAAACACACCTGTGCAAAATCTCCCATAGGTGTTTTGGTTTGCAGTCTGGTGACTGCGAAGGCCATAGCGTATAATTTAAATGATCTCCATATGCACTCTGTCCTGTGGATGGAAACAGTGTCATGTTGGAAGAGACCCCTCCCATCAGGATAGAAATGTTTTGTCATAGGATGAAGGTGATCAGTCAGAATAGCTTTGTACTGATTTGCAGGGGACAAGTGGACCTTAAACACCTGCCCCCCCCCCCCCCCCCCCCACCTCCATGCAATATTTTCCCAGGTAAGAGTTGATAAGAAGTAAGGTTACAGTGCCTTGCAAAAGTATTCATACCCCTTGAACTTTTTCACATTTTTCCACCTTACAACCACGAACTTAAAAGTTTTTTTATTGAGATTTTATGTGATAGACCAACACAGAGTAGCACATAATTGTGAAGTGAAACGAAAATAATAAATGGTCTTCAAAATTTTAAACAAATAAAAATCTGAAAAATGTGGTGTGTATTAGTATTCAGCCCCCTGTCCTCTGATACCTCTAAGTACAATCCAGTGCAATCAATTGCCTTCAGAAGTCATCTAATTAGTTAATAGAGTCCTACTGTGTGTAATTTACTCTCAGCATAAATACACATGTTCTGTGAAGGCCTCAGTGGTTTGTTAGAGAACACTGAAGAACAAACAGCATCATGAAGACCAAAGAACTCACCAGACAGGTCAGGGATAAAGTTCTGGAGAAGTTTAAAGCAGGGTTAGGTTATAAAAAAAATATCCCAAGCTCTGAACATCTCAAGAAGCACTGTTCAATCCATCATTCAAAAATGGAAAAAGTATGGCACAACTGCAAACCTACCAAGACATGGCTGTCCACCTAAACTGACAGACCGAGCAAGGAGAGCGCTGGTCAGAGAAGCAGCCAAGAGGCCCATGATCACTCTGGAGGAGCTGCAGAAATCCACAGCTCAGGTGGGAGAATCTGTGCACAGGACAACTATAAGTCGTACACTCCACAAATTTGGCCTTTTTGGAAGAGTGGCAAGAAGAAAGCCATTGTTGAAAGACAGGCATAAGAAGCCACGTAGGGGACACAGCAAACATGTGGAAGAAGATGCTTTGGTCAGATGAGACCAAAGCTGAACTTTTTGGCCTAAATGCAAAGTGCTATGTGTGGTAGAAAACTAGCAATGCTCATCACCCTGCACACACCATCCCCACTGTGAAACATGGTGGTGGCAGCATCATGCTATGGGGATGCTTTTCTTCAGCAGGGACAGGGAAGCTGGTCAGAGTTCATGGGAAGATGGATGGAGCTAAATACAGGGCAATCCTGGAAGAAAACCTGTTGGAGGCTGCAAAAGACTTGAGACTGGGAAGGAGATTCACCTTCCAGCAAGACAATGACCCTAAACATACAGCCAGAGCTACAATGGAATGGTTTAGATCGAAGAATATTCATGTGTTAGAACGGCCCAGTCAAAGTCCAGACCTAAATCCCATTGAGCATCTGTGGCAAGACTTGAAAATTGCTGTTCACAGACGCTCTCCATCCAATCTGGCTGAGCTTGAGCTATTTTGCAAAGAAGAATGGGCAAAAATTTCAGTGTCTAGATGTGCAAAGCTGGTAGAGACATACCACAAAAGACTTGCAGCTGTAATTGCAGCAAAAGGTGGCTCTACAAAGTATTGACGCAGGGGGGCTGAATACTAATGCACACCACATTTTTCAGATTTTTATTTGTTTAAAATTTTTAAGACCATTTATCATTTTCATTTCACTTCACAATTATGTGCTAATCTGTGTTGGTTTATCACATAAAATCTCAATAAAAAACTTTTAAGTTTGTGGTTGTAAGGTGGAAAAATGTGAAAACGTTCAAGGGGTATGAATACTTTTGCAAGGCACTGTATCTGAGAGTTTCTGCTGTCTATGCAACATTCCAGTGAATCAGGAGCCTCTCCTGGGAGCATTCAGCATGCCAGTACAATCTGGAATACATACTGGATAGGATGCTAGTCTATAGGCGCTTTCAAACCATACAGTTCCAGGGACTTATTGAGAGGAACTACTCACTGAGGAGTTCCTCCAAGAACTACATACATTCAAGGGGATTATTTTTTCTCTGTTTGCCTTCATACCACCAGTAGGAACACTGAAGTGATGTGAGCTGGCTTGCTTGTGTGATGTTAACAGGAAATGATAGCGAGGATTTTTATATTTCACTTAGACGCATCAATATTTCCTCCATCGCGTATAGGCTCAATGAAGGCTGGACTTCACTGTTGGTCAATTTGTCTGTTTTTAATTTTTCATTTTTAATGCTAACATTAAGAGCTGATATTTACACAGCTAACGTTTTACACAGATTTTTTTAAATGGCGGTTTCTGGTGCTGCATTGCCTCATGTTCTGAATAAATCACCATGCACGTATGTCACTCATGGTTCCTCTTGTGCTGGGAGAGTACCTACCTTGACGCATGAGCTCAAACAGTCCCTCAACATGAAAAAATGGGAGAACTTCCTCTGACAGTTCGAAGAACTATGAAACAGTTCCTCTGATCTGAAAGCACTTTATATCAAAGCACCATGCACACAGACCCTGACACTCATTAATGCCTGGGACAATTTACCTTAGTCAATTCTTGGGTTTCATGTGATGTCATATCTGCCTCATTAGTTATTCAAAACTTTAGCTGGTGGTCTACCAAAGCTCAGTTAACAAAGCGTTTGTACGGACAAGGTGCATTGCTCGCATGAAAAATGCCTTATGCTTGCATTGTTTTGTTTTAGGTTGTTCGAATCGATCAAACCGTGAAACAAAAGTTCCTTCAGGGTTCCCTGTGAACTAATTAAAAAGGGTGAACGAACACAAGATTTCACAAAAAGACATCGAGAAAGGTGGCTTTTGAACCTCTCAGTCGAAGCATGCTCGAGTTTGCAGTGATCACTTGGTGAAAGGTTTGTATCTCCCTCTCAGCTATGTCCTTAGTGTTTTCCAAGTACTTTTCTTGCTATGTGTTGTTATTTTCCGATTTTTTTTTTTTTTTACTCATGAAGCGCTGAAGTCCCCAGCTGTTTCTTTGTTTTCTCCTCACTCGATGGCCACCATACTGAAAACAACGCGTGTCTTGCTTTCTTTGGCCAAGTTTACATTAGACCGTATCTGTCTCATTTTCTTCGCGGATGCACTGTCCGTTTACATTAAAACGCCTGGAAACGCCGGGAAACAGGAATCCGCCAGGGTCCACGTATTCAATCCAGATCGTGTCTGGTCCGGTGCTGTGTAAACATTGAGAATACGCGGATATGCTGTGCTGAGCTCTAGCTGGCATCGTCATTGGACAACGTCACTGTGACATCCACCTTCCTGATTCGCTGGCGTTGGTCATGTGACGCGACTGCTGAAAAACGGCGCGGACTTCCGCCTTGTATCACCTTTCATTAAAGAGTATAAAAGTATGAAAATACTGCAAATACTGATGCAAATACTGCCCATTGTGTAGTTATGATTGTCTTTAGGCTTGCCATCCTTCCACTTGCAAGTGGTAAGTGACGCGCATGCCCGATATGCACTGGGATCACACACAGCGGCTTAGTCCTGAATCACTGCTCGTGCGCTTCACTCACGCGCTCTGTGAGCTGCGCAGGGCTGGAGTGCGCACCCTCCAGAGGGCACTCGCTGTTCAGGGCGGAGTGATTTGGAGCGCAGGATGCCTGCGGAGCCGAGCGTATCCGTGTATTGGCGTTGCTGTGTGCATGCGAATCGTGTATTGGTGTTGCTGTGTGTACACTAATCGTTTTAAAAACGTTAATCTGATGATCCGCTGATAAGGTCTAATGTAAACCCCACCTTTAACAGGGTGTCCTAGTGGTCTTTTCAACAAGTCTTTCAGCAAGTGCCCGTGATCAAAACAACCACGAATAATAAAGTCCATATGCCTGAAGGTCGCGACAAAATTCTTACCCAGCCATACAGTTACAATGCGCTGTGTTCACTTGTCCGTCTTGTTTAACTAAGATCCAGGTCTTTAAAGGGGTTTCTGATGATCTTTGTGAATGGTTTAGCTGAGAGATAAGAGCCAACACAAGTGAGAATCAAGCCAACTGTTGTTTGTTTACACTTCAACTTGCAGCGCTTTGTTGTAAAGGCACTAATGAGCAGCTTAAAAAAAACATACTTACACGGGCAAAAACAATCCAGGATTCATTCGGCAGCAACTTGATGCCAAGGTCCTTTACCCAACCACGTGCAAAAAAGTTGTAAGCCTCCATACTCTTCCACGCTTTCATCTGTTTTGCGGTGTAGAAGGACGTCTGCAACATCAGATAGTTCGAGATGCTGGGGAACTCGACTGAAGGGTAGTTTTCAAGATCGTATGACAAATCCTTCTTTCCCAGACTGTAGGGGTCGATTCCACTGCACATAGCAATCTTCTGAATATATCTAAAGCGACCAGTGGCTTCTAGATTACAAGCGTACTCTGATAAGTTATCGCTAGTCATTTGCACTATGGTAGACATTTTGGTTTGCTAGACCATCAGCTGTTTTACCAGAAGTGAAATCGCTAAGAGGCGGCACGGTGGTGTAGTGGTTAGTGCTGTCGCCTCACAGCAAGAAGGTCCGGGTTCGAGCCCCGTGGCCGGCGAGGGCCTTTCTGTGCGGAGTTTGCGTGTTCTCCCCGTGTCCGCGTGGGTTTCCTCTGGGTGCTCTGGTTTCCCCCACAGTCCAAAGACATGCAGGTTAGGTTAACTGGTGACTCTAAATTGACCGTAGGTGTGAATGTGAGTGTGAATGGTTGTCTGTGTCTATGTGTCAGCCCTGTGATGACCTGGCGACTTGTCCAGGGTGTACCCCGCCTTTCGCCCGTAGTCAGCTGGGATAGGCTCCAGCTTGCCTGCGACCCTGTAGAACAGGATAAAGCGGCTACAGATAATCATGAGATGAGAAATCGCTAAGAAAAGTCATGTGACTGAAACCCAAGAATCCACCTACTGGCATATTTATGGGAGGTGGGAAGAAACCAGAGACCCCACAGGAAACCCATACAGACATGTACAGAAATTACACAGTAATCTGATCTCAGGATCAACCCCAGGACTCTGGATCTATGAAGTGGCAACTTTACCTGCTGCTCCACCATGCTGTCTAAATCACAGTTTTTTCTTTAATAGTATTGCTAATTATATATAGGCATAATATGCATAATTATGATATGGGTGTCTGTGTACATATGGATGTGTATAGTTATAGGTATGTGTATATGTATGTACTGTATATATGTATTGTATGTGTGTATATATGCATAACAAGTATTTGTATATATGATTTGATTTGGTCGATGTTATACCATGTTGGTATGTTTTTTTTGTTGATTTTGCTTTCTTTTGTATATATAGTTTATTATGGGGGCGGCACGGTGGTGTAGTGGTTAGCGCTGTCGCCTCACAGCAAGAAGGTCCTGGGTTCGAGCTCCGTGGCTGGCGAGGGCCTTTCTGTGTGGAGTTTGCATGTTCTCCCCGTGTCCGCGTGGGTTTCCTCCGGGTGCTCCGGTTTCCCCCACAGTCCAAAGACATGCAGGTTAGGTTAACTGGTGACTCTAAATTGACCGTAGGTGTGAATGTGAGTGTGAATGGTTGTCTGTGTCTATGTGTCAGCCCTGTGATGACCTGGCGACTTGTCCAGGGTGTACCCCGCCTTTCGCCCGTAGTCAGCTGGGATAGGCTCCAGCTTGCCTGCGACCCTGTAGAAGGATAAAGCGGCTAGAGATAATGAGATGAGATGAGTTTATTATGGTGGAAAGTGACATTTGATTAACGGTGGTATAGAGGATTAGGATTTGATAAGTTATTTACTTCTTCCTAATCCTTTCTGAACATTATGTTATTGCCTTGTGGCTACGCTATTCTGTTTATTTATGATGATGTTTTGATGATTGCATTTTTTATTTTTATTTTTTGTTGTTTTTTTGTTTGTTTTTATATCTTCTTTACTGTTCGGAATCAAATCAATCAATCAATCAATCAATCAATCAATCAATCAATCAATCAATCAATCAATCATTTTATGCTATTTTTTTTCCTAACCATTGTTTGTGGTAAAAGGATGCTGAATGTTTTCTACAGAATGTACACATGTGGATCACACTCAACATGATCTTCTTGCCCATCGGAAATTCAACAAAAAAGAGCCTTGGCTGAACACTGGAGGTGTCAGGATACTCAAAAACAACTCTGTGGACATCTTTTTAGACCACTCTGCTCTGATAGGGGATGCAGAATGGTTTTGACAGGACTGTGAACTGAGCAACCTTCATAACATCACAGTGTTGCCAGGTCAGTTGCCATGTACGTTTTGTACTTCTGCCAAGAGTATGTCTGTATTTTTAACACCACCTTATTAAAATGTATTGCATGACATTCCCTTTAGACATCACAGTGCATTTTGCAACATTAACCAGGTTGTTAGACCTTACAAGGTGTGAAAGGGCCAGATTTTGAGTAGAGGGCTTATTCTGACCTGCTTCTTGATATGACAGCCCTGTCAAACAGGAACATATAAACAAAAAAACACCAGTGTCCTCAGTGAAAGAGTCATGAAAGTTGTGCTGGTTAATGATAACAGGCAGAAAAGAAAGTTTGAGTTGTCCCTTGAGCGTGTTTCTGCTGATCCTTCTGCAACCACAAACAAGTGTGCAAACACAGACCTGGAAATCTGCAACTGTCTGCAGTGACACAAGCAATCGTGCGATATTAAGGCAGAGCTTAAACAGTAGCAGGTCTCAAAATAACAGCATAGTGATGAAGAGTTGAGTTTGGAACAGGCTTGTAGTACTCGAGTCCAGAATTTGGACTCGAGTCCGGCTCGTGCCCTAATTTTAAGGACTCGTGACTTGACTCTGACTTGAGCACTGATGACTCGGACTTGTGCATTAACTGCATTAGGACTTGGAAAATGGAGACGAGGACTCGGATTTTGTCTTTTTTTTTGGTAACATGCCATAATAATTTGGCATAAGATATTTATGTCTACATTAATTTTGTACTAATTTCGTGCAAGAGTGTCACACTTGCACGCCTTGGTGCGTGCATCAGATAGACTTTCAGGTGCGCTCCGGACAGCGTGTGTGCCAAGCGAACTTGTGTGTGTGCCGTAAACAACTCACACCTACACAGGATTAGGGTGCAAACAGCATGCCTATATAAAAACTGTGAAAACACACTTACTTTGCGAAGTATTGAGTTGCATTGCTGACACGTTACCAAGCCTTATTTCCTTGTTTGGTTTCCTGATCCCTGATTTCCTGTTTCTCGTCTTTGATTCTGCCGAGTCTACAATAGCCTGTTTGTGCCTCACTCGACTTATTGCCTGTTTCACCGTTTTACGATTTTGCCTGCCGTTCTGGATTATCTGTCTTCGCTTGTATTAATAAACACACCTTCTGCACTTACATCCATTTCCCAACCATCTCTGACAGAATACTTTGCACTCCCTGATAAAGAGAAGCACATTCACCTGTTCATACATCATGTTCAGGAACAAACTAATGTTAATGGCGCTAAAACAGCCACCGTCAAATGGTGCGGTTAGAGTCTTGGTCTCGACTCGGATCAATAGTGGAGTCGACTCGAATTTTTTTAATGACTTGGACTTGAACACTGGGGACTCGAGACTGGACTTGGACTCGAGGTTTAGTGACTCGACTACAACACTGGTTTGGAAGCTTGTGCACACAACAGTGTACAAACTCTCTCAAAAGATGTCATTTTTCTATTTTAATTTTTTTCTTTTTCATTTGAAGTATGCCTCCAGCTGAAGGAACACTCAGTATATGCTCTCCTTTTGCTGTATTAAATTCCATGCTTCATCTTTTATTCTGATGCCCCACAGTTGGCATAACAGCCCCCTGCTTGGCAGAGAAGTAAAGGTCGATTTCCTACTAAACCATTGTCCTAAAATCTGGAGTGATTGATTTGACACATTAGCCCATTGAGGCTACTCTTGCGAAATAGGAGTAGAGTAAGGTAGACAGAGAGCATCATATTGTTAACACTTGTTCTACTGAGACGCACATAGAAGTATGATGTATATAAAAGATTTGGATTGGAGAAGGAGAGACAGCAGAGATTGACAGGCTAAGCACATCTTTGTCCTCAGAGGGAGCTCTCCATTATTAAACACTATGAGAAATGTGAGATATGTCTATACCACTCACACATCTCCACAGAGGGATCTATTCACACGTAAGATGTTTACTCCATTACAGGCTGTATCAGATCAATGCACTATCACTCCTTCCTCCCACTCTGGGTGAGATGTGTTCATTATTCACCAGATCGCTGATGGAAAATGCAAAAAGGGAGGGGGGGAAAAAAAAGAAAGCAAAACTAGAGTGAGGAGAATTGGGCCATTTGTGCATGCATTTTTATGGTTCGTAGTTATGTAGGTCAGTTTTATACTCCAGAGAGAGGAATTTGTAAATCTGACATAATAATGCATTTAGCCCTTGGCGATGCCTTCATGGTGTTTCTCGTTTTGGTTTTCGTTGTGCTGATCCTCCAGAATAAAGCAATATCTCAGCACAAGGCCACAGAATGAGGCCATGCAGGTGCTGCTGGCTGGGGAAGGTCCTACCAGGTACAGCACATATATATGTATGGGCTGTCTAAATTGGCCGAAAACTAAGTGACTTTCCTAGTGGCTATCAGGGAAACATCTGCATGACCTACTAGCAACTAGCCAAACGCGTAACAAAGTTTTACTTGGCGGAACATTTCAGTCCTGATAGCCTGCTCGTCCATCCGTCGGCTTTGGAAAAGACAGAGTGCTATGCAAAAAAAAAATAAAAAATACAATTCATCAATAATTCACTGCTTATGCAGAACATCAAATCAGTGCTTTCTCCTGATGTAAATGCCTGGTGTGTTTTAAACTGAGACCATCTCACCCTGCTAATGGCCTAAAGCCTTAAAATAATGGAAAACAAGACAAAAACCCAAGCAGTACTTCCTAGCTCCATTGACTACTTGACAGTTTGCGCTTAAGTCTGAAGCTGGTTTTGCATGTGACCTTGAAAGACAAGAGAGCAAAGACAGACCGCTTGTCAGGGCATGTGTGTTTGTGCCTCTGCGTGTTTATGTGTGTCCCAGAAGACAGAGCCTTTAGCTCTAAAGCAAGACCAGTAGTGGAGAGAGCTCTATCTCTCCTGAGTATCTCTAAAAGCTCTCAAACAAGACTGCTGAAAAGAGAGCATCAAGAGAAAAGAGGAAATGGAAAGAGAGTAGGAAGTAAGGAGCACTAAAACAGTAGAAAGTTTGAGGAGTTGAGAAAGAGGAAAAGTGACAGAGATGAGTTTGGAAAAGAATATATTTAACAATAATACTAATATATAAAAAGGGTTTAATGAATCTTCAGGGGCAGCACGGTGGTGTAGTGGTTAGCACTGTTGCCTCACAGCAAGAAGGTTCTGGGTTTCAGCCCAGTCGCTGACGGGGGCCTTTCTGTGTGGAGTTTGCATGTTCTCCCCATGTCTGTGTGGGTTTCCTCCAGGTGCTCTGGTTTCCCCTACAGTCCAAAGACATGCAGGTTAGGCTAATTGGTGGCTCTAAATTGACTGTAGGTGTGAACGTGAGTGTGAATGGTTGTTTGTCTCTATGTGTCAGCCCTGTGATGATTTGGCAACTTGTCCAGGGTGTACCCCACCTCTCACCTATAGACCCTTCCCACTGACGTCACCGGAAACCGGAAGTAAACAAACCCTGCGCCATATTGGAAGACCAACAAACTCGTGATCAGGGGGAAATAACGGCAGCGCGCGGAATTTAAACCCACGAGGCACTTGATTCATCATAAACCTACAATGGTAAACTTTTGTGCTGTGTTCGGGTGTTCCAACAAAGCTGATGGGAAAGGTGAAAAGAAGTCTTTCTACAGAATACCAGCTGTGATTGAGACACAAGCAAACCAAGGAGCTTTCTGCCAGGAGACAGAGAATAAGTGCATTACTGAGTGTCTGTGAGCAAAGGAGAGCCTGAACATTGCAACCTCCCTATTGGCTGTTTATTGGCTGTTTGTAAAAATGTATCAATTGTTGCCCTTCATTGCGGACTCGAGAGACGAGACCTGACGAGTTAGTTCGTTGGTAGCAGAACAAAATGTCTGGACACAAATCGGGTTTTCAGAAAAGGAAAGAAAATAAACGTAGGGTCGAAAATACAAAAAAGGAGGCAGAAAATGCAAAACGAGTTTTAAGGTAGGACAAATGGTTACTTTTCTGAGGCAGCCCGCCGTGGCTGCCTGCAGGCTTATTTATTATAGCCCATTTAGTTAAAATAGTTGATATAAAATGTTGATAGTTATAGTTATGTGATGGTTGTCCTCAGTGTTCGAACTATGCCGATATTTTCGGGGGGTCCCTTTTTTTCCCTGGGGGGTGCTTGCGCTTGTCTCGGAGCGCGGATCTCCAAACACGAGAAGCCTATCTTACGCACATATCACACGGACTCCACACACGCATCGCGTCTGAAGTCATAACTCATCAGGGGAAATCGTGTCCGCATTGGCATGTTCAAAATCTCGTGTCAACAATGATGCCACACACAAGAACAAAAAAAACAGTCAGGCTACTCAACAACCAACCTGGCAGCAGCAGTCATTGTCATATCGGTTTATTTTATCTTTGATGTAAACACAACACTTCGGATATGCAAATGCTTCCCGTTACACACGATTGCTATGTCAATAAACATCATTTTGCCAATATTTTAGAGACCCCCCCAACATTTCCCAAATCATGTTTTCAAGGGATCTCATGTCTGTTTCAGGGGATCTCGGATCCCCCGAGTACCCCCGTAGTTCGAACACTGGTTGTCCTGATTTAGACTGGTGTGTTTTGTTTTTGTTTTGTTTTTTTTGGGGGGGGGGTTTGCGCGATGTTGCACCCAGGTCCAGATTAGGGCAGAACCGGCCCTGGCTACATTTCAGGTGTAGTTTGTTTTATGTATGTATGTACTTGCATAGATGTGTACTTGGTCTTCCAATATGGCGACTACCGAAATCTCGCGGCGATATTTGGAGATAATGGATGGGTGGATGGATGGATTATGATTCGGACAACAGGGACAAAGATAGGGCAAAAAATATGGATCATCTGGAGGGCTCGGAGGACTGGTTTTGAGAACGACTGTACTAAGGAAACACCATAATGGCCTTTATGGATGTTACATCACAATGAATTCCCAATTTCTAAGATCTGTCGCTCATTCTGTTCCTGCAGAAGATGGGAACGTTGTGAAGATGGAAGATAAAGAAAACCCTTGATCTACCTGTGATCACCATTCCTCAGAATTACAAAAGCACTAATGGGAGTCATTGTGGGTCTGCTGCCGGATCCGTCTATCTACACAGCGAGCACTGTGATTAGCTCAAATTCTTCAATCAGCATAAGTTCCCCTCCTCCAGTGCCTGGATATAATTATCACTGACATTCAGCTACAGAAGTGAACAGGATACCTAAATCCATCATGTTTCACAGCATGGCAAGATCTACTAACCTCGCGAGTTATTTCCAATCCTAAATTAACACATCTACCCGAGCTAATCCAGGCCTTGCTGAGAATCTGAGCATTAGATTAGGGGTGAATAGTAGCGTTGGCACTTTCTGCTGGAATGATATAAACTCCAAATGTCAACATGTACTCTGCTAATAGGAAAAATAGCCTTTTTGACAGAAGGGACATCTTCACAGTGATGATGTCAGCATATTCTGAGCATGCTCATCTCCACATACCTGACTCAGCTGCCACACAGAGGCAGGGTCCAGGTCTCAGGGGGGCTCTAGATTTTCCTTTGGCTTAGGACACTCTACGGACTGAATGTGGCCAAACAAACAGAGTGTTGCTGTCAGAACAGTCTGGTGCTGATACTAGATCAGTATTCTGTTCCTAAACTCTCGAACTCTCACAAATGTTAGTGGAACTGTAAAACTGTGTGCTCGTTTCTCTATATACCGCACACCCTGATTGGGCTGTCAGGTCAAAACAAGAAACAGTAGTACAGGCATCTAATAGTCATTTAGATACTGTATATCCAAATATCTCAAGCGGTAACTTTCCTGGAGAGCTTTCTTTATAGGCATTTAAGAATGGTCCTGACAGCTCTCTCCATGCTTTGGGAGATTTCTAGCCTTTTTGATCTGGTCACGCTAATTTCCTTGCTGCTGCCGTCTCAGTGGGGAATTCAAATTACACCCGCCATCATGTTGCCCTCTGCTGCTACGTACTGTACATGCTTTGACTCCACCGAAAGCACAGATAAACAAACTTCCACCCACGGCAGCTTGATGAAGGTAAGCAGGTCTTTTATGCAACCCACCCAACAGTCTGTGTTGAAGAAGGTTTGAAGCCAGACTGACCCTCACCGCAGCCTCTTTCCATGAAGTGAGCCGCAGTACTTAACGTGTTCCAGGATCCATAAAAAAAGTCATCCATTCAGAAAGCACTGATTCGATCTTCTGACTGAGGGGAAAAAGGCAACGCTGAAATAAAACCAAATGAAGCCTTCTCAATTCCCTATTTCCAAAAGCATAAATGGTGCATTATCAAGACGATATTGTGTCATACTCTACATTTCCTCTAGTGACAATACCAAAGTGAAATGGGGATTTCTCCAGTAGTAGTAGTACCACAGCACTGAAAAATGCATTTTACGCGAATGCCCATGAGCAGGCTTTTCAAACAGACACTCTAAAGATTGCAGAGGGTGGTCTCTGTGCGTACATTCTGTCTGATCGGCTGCAGCTATACTCAGTTTGAACTTATCTACCTGCACCATCCTTTTAAGCCTCACAGCAAGTCACACAGGTGGGGTACAGGGAGAAAGAAAAAAATGGAGGTGACTTCAGATGACAATGCAGCATTAGATTCAGACAGTGTTCTTTTTCTCCATTTTAAGACTATGTCCACATTAATGCACTTTAGTTTTAAAGCGGGGTGGCATGGTGGTGTAGTGGTTAGCACCGTCGCCTCACAGCAAGAAGGTCCGGGTTTGAGCCCCGTGGCCGGCGAGGGCCTTTCTGTGTGGAGTTTGCATGTTCTCCCCGTGTCCGCGTGGGTTTCCTCCGGGTGCTCCGGTTTCCCCCACAGTCCAAAGACATGCAGGTTAGGTTAACTGGTGACTCTAAATTGACCGTAGGTGTGAATGTGAGTGTGAATGGTTGTCTGTGTCTATGTGTCAGCCCTGTGATGACCTGGCGACTTGTCCAGGGTGTACCCCGCCTTTCGCCCGTAGTCAGCTGGGATAGGCTCCAGCTTGCCTGCGACCCTGTAGAAGGATAAAGCAGCTACAGATAATGAGATGAGATGAGTTTTAAAGCGGTGTTTTAAAATGGAAATGATCTTCATCCAGACGAGCATTTTAGCTCTGTATCAGAAATAATCCCTTTCCATACTAACAGACCTGAAAATGTATATCACATGACCATTCACGTACACTGGGCATACGTGTGCCAGTATAAACAGCTTATACCATTTGTTTTATTACGGGAAAGGGTCAAGTGATAGGAGTGTGACAAATCTGGGGAGGGTACGTCATGACTGATAAGACCCAATCAGAAAGTGAGTGTAGGTGTCTGTGTTATCGTTTCCAAACGTCTCCATTTTTTAATCATATAGTTTTTATTGCAGTCCGTACCTTCTTGTGATATTTTCGAAAAAATGTAATTGGTACTATTTCCCAAAAACATCAACAATCTAGCAGGATATAAATCCAAATACACACCTATAGTTTTAAAAATCTTATTTGTATGTTCGTCCATCCATTATCCGTAACCGCTTATCCTGTGCAGGGTCACGGGCAAGCTGGAGCCTATCCCAGCTGACTATGGGTGAGAGGCGGGGTACATCCTGGACAAGTCTCCAGGTCATCGCAGGGCTGGCACATAGAGACAAACAACCATTCACACCCACATTCACACTACAGTCAATTTAGAGCCACTAATTAGCCTAACCTGCATGTCTTTGGACTGTGGGGGAAACCGGAGCACCCGGAGGAAACCCACGCGGACACGGGGAGAACATGCAAACTCCACACAGAAAGGCCCCCTTCGACCACTAGGCTCGAACCCAGGACCTTCTTGCTGTGAGGCAACAGTGCTAACCACTACACCACTGTGCCACCCTTATTTGTATGTGTATTTGTATATTTTTAAAACAAGTCATCTGTATTTGTATACGTACTCATATTTGGTTGCATCCCTATTGTCCACACAGACATACACACAGCTGTGGACACACACTGATTTAAGCAACAAAATACACATTACAGTTTAAATTCTTGCAAAAGGTCAAACTTCTAGATGAGACAATATTAAACTTGGAGTACAGCCCTTAAGAATAAATGTGTGTGAGTTTTTCTGATAAACAATCTCAATCATGTCATCGAGGATTAGAGTAATGCTACTGTGTGCGCCCTTTAGCGAGGACTGATTCTCCAGGAGGGAATGTAGGAGCAGCAGGTGGAGAGAGGGGGAGGAACAACGGGAAAATGCCCAACCAATTTCTCACTCTCTCTCCGTAATAACCTGTACAAAGAAAGCCTACTGAGATAAGCCTCCATCGTGGTTCTTTCACACACCTCCTTTCCACCTCTTGCTGTTGCAGCCTCCTCCACTCTCTCACACACATATGCAGAAACACACTAATGACATACTGCAACAAGGGTCACGGCTCTGCCAATATCTGGGAAAGGGGGATGGTTGGCATGGCAACAACAGGCTGACGGTACACCTCCTTCTCCCCCCGACCCGAATGGTGCCTGACAAACTCGCCGCTTCCCAGAAAGCACTAGGAGACCTGGAATCTCAGTTACATGTATTTTCACACCTCCCGCTTCTCATAGGGATCAATGCACGGGTGATTATGGAGCAGGAAGGAGGGGTAAATACGTGGAAAGCATTCGATGATAAGGCTGATATTAATCACTTGTTTGTCACCCACTAATTGTGCCAGCTGAGTGCTATCTGGAGACACAGCATGTGGGGAGTGCGTAGGAATGCTCAGTGGAGTCATGTGCAATTATGTCAGGCCAGTCCGAAAAAAAAAAAGAAAGAAACCTTTATACCAAATGGAAAAGCTTATTCACTTGATATACAGTCTATAGAGAGGAGGTTGTAACTCTAAAATTTAGTCACAGAATTTTTGCATATCCTCAATAAAATTGATTTAAAAAATTAGTTATAAAACTAATATTTAGAACATAATAAATTCTGGACTGTTCCTGTTCCATCACTCATGCTCAGGCCCTGTTCACACTTGGTATTATCATGTGACGTCTGAGATCAGGTCACAAGTGGTCAGCTCCAAGTACATTTGTTCACATCTGGCATCATAATGCGTCTCCACATGCGTCTGACCACTTGTTTTCCGATCTCACTTCCCCGCTCTATACGCAAATAAACATGTACATCATTTCCATTTGCAAAGATCGAATGCGTTGTTGTTAACTGGTTGCAAGCAGCAATGCACTGCCTGTGCCTAGTCTGCTAGAAATGAAAAGAAAAACAAGAATTCAAAACTTGGTGTGGTCCAGGTACACCAAATCACCCAAGGTGTTTGACGCACTCATAATATATCTCTACGGGCTTTTTGAAAATTTCAGACATCGTGGAGTGAGACAGTTTATGCGATTTGAGTCCAAGCATCCATTTTGCCTGTTGCTGTTGCTTGTTGTCACACTTTCTAATGAAATCACTGACACGCAAATTAATATGTACTTCTGCTGACATGGAGGATGTCAGTGGCATAGGCGGTGCTTCAGTGTGGCCCAGGACACATTCGTGTACACACTGTGAAAAGAATGTGGCCATACGCAGCTTCTGAATGTGGTCTGAGTGGTCGGATCCCATTTGACTCCGTTTATACCTGTACTAAGAAATGACCAGTAGTGGGTGTGAACTAGTCTGGTTAACACCAGACCATATCACAAGTGAAATATGGTCTGGAATCCGCCTATTGAATTTCTCGTAGGGGAGGTGTGGTTTACGATTGTCAACGGCCGTTTATTGGACGTTGCGAATGTCTATCATTTGGCATATACGTAGCCCATGGCCAATCATGGCAGTTGTACCCGGTGACGTAGTTAGAGCGACGAAGAAGACGAAGAGGCGAAGAAGAGAAGGAAAGAGAAAGAGAAGGCAAAACAAAAATAGGAAAACAATGGCACCGAATGATTACTGCCGTTTGTGCAAGACAAATATGAGAGAAGCTGGACCCGCTGCCATGTTAAATGTGATCCGTAAACAGTCCCAAATAAACTACAAGCTTCCGTTTGTCGAGTAGTACGCGTCACCGTCTTTCCACCCCTCCCCACTCTCTGATTGGCTCCCTAACTCAGGCGAGCCTTTAGACCATAGTTTCCATGCTGTCTTTTCAGATCGGAACGATTGTGCAAAGCAGCATGGGATTGCCCAGGCTAGGTGTGAACAGGGCCTCTGTCTCACGCAAGCAATAAACTAGCATCATAAGTTAAGTAGAATCACAACGTAAGCTGCCATAGTAACAAAACAGATTCAGAGAAAGAAAGAAATGGAAGGAAAGACAGCGATAAAGAGCCAATGGAAGCCTGTTGACTGAAAGTCTGTTTCTCCCCCTGATGGCCTGCTAATTACACAAACGCATTGCCGTATTATTTGCAATGTTTGAAAATCACAACACCCATCTGAGACTGAGAGAGGCCTTTAGAGGGAAATTACACAGCAGCATGTGTGCTCACAGGCCATTATCAAGAGAGAATGGTGCAAAATCCATAAATAACTTGCCTTGTGACATGCCAATGCAGGGACAGTAATTATGTGTGTGTGTATGTGTGTGTGTGTATTCTTACTATCATGTGACCTCTGTCAGAAGGGCCTTGGCATTTTGACACTAAATACTCTTGTGGAAGTCACTTAATCTCTTTTCTGATCTTACACCTAAATGCACGTCTAGTATAGCATTTATAGAAATACAGAATCTGGTAAATACACAGTATCAGTCAAAACTTTGGACAAGTAATGATGGATGTCGTTTCTCTTTACTCAGCTGAGCGGTTCTTGACACAATATAGATGACTACGGTTGTGGAATAGGACTATTTACTGTATTTTTTAAAATTATTATTTACTATTTCCTGTTTGAGTATATACTTGCTTTTAGTTGGACACACCTACAGTACTCATTCATAGGGTTTTCTGTATTTTGACTATTTTCTACATTGGAGAAGAAAACTGAAGCCATCCGAACTATGAAGTAACATACAGAACATGTATGGAATTATGTGGTCAACAAAAAAGTGTTTCAAAAAACCAAAATATGTTTCATATTTTATATTCTTTATCCACCGTTTACCTTGATGACGCTTTGCACACTATTAGCATTAACTTAACCAGCTTCCTGAGGTAGTCACCTGGAATGCCTTTCAATTAACAAGTGTGCCTTGTCAAAAGTTAATTAGTGCAATTTCTTGCCTTCTTAATGTGTTTGATATCCATCCATCCATTATCTGTAGTCACTTATCCTATTCTACAGGGTCGCAGGCAAGCTGGAGCCTATCCCAGCTGACTGTGGGTGAGAGGCGGGGTACACCCTGGACAAGTCGCCAGGTCATCACAAGGCTGACACATAGACACAGACAACCATTCACACTCACATTCACACCTACGGTCAATTTAGAGTCACCAGTTAACCTAACCTGCATGTCTTTGGACTGTGGGGGAAACCGGAGCACCCGGAGGAAACCCACGCGGACACGGGGAGAACATGCAAACTCCACACAGAAAGGCCCTCGCTGGCCACTGGGCTCGAACCCAGGACCTTCTTGTTGTGAGGCGACAGTGCTAACCACTACACCACTGTGCCACCCTGTGTTTGATATCAAACAGTAAATATTAAAAATACAGTAAATAGCCCTATTCCACAAGTGTAGTAATTCATATTATGTCAAGAACCTTTTAACTAAGTAAAAAAAAAAAAAAGACATCCATCATTACTTTAAGACATGAAGTGTCTTAATTAATAAAAATAAAGAAAAACCCATTGAATTTGAAGGTGTGTCCAAACTTTTGACTGGCACTATTTTATATACGATATATATAATTTATATCTATATGTAATATGTGTAACATAAAATATACAGTATTATTATACATACAGGCCAGTTTTTCCATGGAATAAAAACATGCATTCTATTCCCGGGCGGCACGGTGGTGTAGTGGTTAGCGCTGTCGCCTCACAGCAAGAAGGTCCTGGGTTCGAGCCCCGGGGCCGGCGAGGGCCTTTCTGTGTGGAGTTTGCATGTTCTCCCCGTGTCCGCGTGGGTTTCCTCCGGGTGCTCCGGTTTCCCCCACAGTCCAAAGACATGCAGGTTAGGTTAACTGGTGACTCTAAATTGACCGTAGGTGTGAATGTGAGTGTGAATGGTTGTCTGTGTCTATGTGTCAGCCTTGTGATGACCTGGCGACTTGTCCAGGGTGTACCCCGCCTTTCGCCCGTAGTCAGCTGGGATAGGCTCCAGCTTGCCTGCGACCCTGTAGAAGGATAAAGCGGCTAGAGATAATGAGATGAGATGAGATTCTATTCCCTTCTAGCGGGTTTACTGATGGTATGCAATATTGTTATCGTATCGCTTAACCTCCATGTATTACGCCACTCTCCCCAATGGAGAATGAGCATGCAATATTGTTATAATATTGCACACTGTCAAGACAACACAACATCACATTTCGGAGCTCATGCAAAGATCCAATGACAAAACTTCTGCTGCGCATGCGCACATCATTTCTTTGTCAGCCGGGAGAGAGAGAAGATGGGGTTAATTCAGTGCTCGGATTAAGCAATAAATAAACTGAAACTAAAGATGCGCTGAACATCCGAAAGGCTACCAAAACTTCATTATATATTCTTCACACATATTTACAAGAGAAAAACATACCAACGGACAGCGAAAAACTGGAAAAGAGACACATCGGAGATGTAAAACTTCCACGCTAGTGAGTGACTGACAGTTTGTTCACAAAAATGGCAGCAAAGTTTGCTTCATTAAAAGCAGAAGATTTAAAGAGAAAGATGCGCTCAACACTTGAAAGGCTACCAAAACTTCCCTGGATATTCTTCATGCATTTAATCTTCTGAATTCAATATATGGAAAAACTGGAAAAGACACACATCGGAGATGTAAAACTTCCACGCTAGCAAGTGACTGTGACAGTTTATTCACAAACATGGCTGTGAGGTTCGCTTCATTAAAAGTGGAAGATTTAAAGAGACAGATGCGCTGAACACCCAAAAGGTTACAAAAACTTTACTGTATATTCTTCACACATATTTACAAGAGAAAAACATACCAACGGACATCGAAAAACTGGAAAAGAGAGCAATAGCGGAAATATTGTTAAAGTTCTACTTGGAGGTGAGGAAAAGTGATGGAGACTTTTACAAGAGGACTTCACTCATGGACTTCACTCAGCAAAGCCCTTTTGTTTTGAACAACTGCAATGGAACAATTAACTACTACCAAAAGTAACTTTGAACTTGAACTGTCTACCTGGATATAGCTTGTATACAAGTTGGGTTGTTGTTCAGGCTTTTTGGACTTGTGCCATTTTTATTGTTAGAACTTTGACTTTCTACATGTACACTGGATTGACATTCGATCAGAATCAGCATTTAATATTACTAAGTTACCCCCCTGTTCTTAGCTTTTTGTAAAATCTATAATTGTTCCATCAAATGTATAATAATAATAATCTCATTATCTCTAGCCGCTTTATCCTTCTACAGGGTCGCAGGCAAGCTGGAGCCTATCCCAGCTGACTACGGGCGAAAGGCAGGGTACACCCTGGACAAGTCACCAGGTCATCACAGAGCTGACACATAGACACAGACAACCATTCACACTCACATTCACACCTACGGTCAATTTAGAGTCACCAGTTAACCTAACCTGCATGTCTTTGGACTGTGGGGGAAACCGGAGCACCCGGAGGAAACCCACGCGCACACGGGGAGAACATGCAAACTCCACACAGAAAGGCCCTCGCCGGCCACGGGGCTCGAACCCGGACCTTCTTATTGTGAGGCGACAGCGCTAACCACTACACCACCGTGCCGCCATAATAATAATAATTACTGTCTTTTCTCATGGTCTATCAGATATATTCCATTCAAATACTCGTCTTCGACTTATTCAATATCATGCTAGCTGAATGGACTATATCTGATATACCACTCAAAGCCAGCCGATATGATTTAAATATGTGATGTGAAAGAATATTTTGTTCTTAAATTGAGTCAAATTGTAATGGCGTAACAATAATGTGTGTGTGTGTGTGTGTGTGTGTGTGTAGGCATACAGTATGGACACCTGTCTGCCTGTATAAAAGTGTGTGTATGTGTGTGTTATGTGGGCTACAGACAAAGAGACAAGACAAGAGTAATGGGGTAGTGGGGTAGGCCAGGTTGTGCCTAATGAGACAGTAGGAGAATGATTCATCCCCATCAGCTGTGAGGCCTGTTACGGCCAACCCAAAGTGCTAATGCTCCTGATCTCAGTGGCACATACATCTGCACCTCTCTCTATCTGTCTATCTATCTCGGTGTCTCTCGTGCCATCCTAGTGCTGCCTCTCATTTGAGTCTGCTTCATTCTCAATCTCTTTTTCCATTCATTTCCCCAGTCGCTGCCTCTCTATCTCTTTTGTCTTGTTTTAGCACTAACACTAATGACATTATCTTTCTTCTTTTGCTCCACCTCCTCTTTTATAACCCTCTACTCAGCTCCCACCGTTCCTTTGTCTAGGATTTTCTCTTCGGCTTTCTAGCTACTGCATTTAAAGCATCCAGCAGGTTTCGCTGAGGTGCAATCCTTCTTTGTGTGTGTGTGTGTTTGTGTGTTTATACAGTGCCAGAGATCATCATCAGAGCAGGAGCCCATATGCGCTGCTGCCATCATTCTGCACATAGCCGCAGGACACAGTGCCTGCGCAAGATGAATATGACATTCTGAGGTGAAGCCACCCCTAGCCATGCAGATTTGCATTTGTCATTTTCAGCACGTGTTCTCTTTCTTTCTCTCGCTTTCCCCCATTCTTCCCGCTTTTTTTTCTTCCTCTTGCTCTTTCCTTTACTCCACACCATGTTCCAAGCTGAAGAAGTGATGATTTGGGAGAAGCTGGCATATCTACCTGCAGGATTATCCAGCATTACACAGTTAATCCTCCTGTCCTTGTCCTCAGAAAGTGGCAGACAGGGAAGGAGGGGAATATTTAAGAGGGAATATTTAAATGATATTAAATGTTGGAGCTGTGGATGATAAACGGACCAAAGGGCTGCCAAGTGTGTAGCATAGAAATAGCTAAGGAAAGCAAACACACACACCGTACTTCTTCCTTGGCTTTGTGCCATTTGCATCAAGATTCCATTAACTTTGGTACGCTTTTTGAACCTGAGTGTAGTGATGAAAACAGAAAACCGATCTCCGGGCCAGCTAAAAAAAATGGTGGTCTGGGGTTCATGAATTCAAGTGGAAACTGCATTACACTGCTTACATGTGTGTGCAGTGGTGTTCTCATATTAATTTGTGCGAGACCTCAACACTGAAACAGCAGTAAAATCTCCAGCAGTGAGTTTCCCGTTGCTCAAGAACACTCCTCACCAAATATAACTACAGACCTGGCTCATACACACAGTAAACCACAGCAGCAGTCACACAGAATACATGAAGCCTGCTGCTGTGCACAGAGGCAGACAGGAAAACCTCAGTCACTCATCATATCACACAGAACTGGATGTGAACCCCTGTGGCTGAAGCAGCACACAGCAAGCAGCACCCTGCTCCAATACCACACAGCAATGTGAGAGAGCGTGCAGCTTAATGGGAACAGTGGGTTAGTGACAGCTTCAGCTGTATTGCTTCAGGGTGTGTGTTTGTGTGTGTGTGTGTGTGCGCGCACACGCATGCATATATACAGAGCCACACACTCAGACCCTGGTTTCCTACCATTGATCTGTTGGAAATGCAAAGCTCTGCCATTGACCTACTCCCGCTCAAAGAGTGGCTCATGCATGTGCACACACATAATCATGCACACACTGGAGGAAAAAAAAAAGCCTTCTTCCACTATCTCTAAAAGCACAAGGGATTTCCGCCTTTTTTTTTTTTTTGTTCCTTGTTAACTATTCCGAAAGTTTAGCCAAGCTCTCTTAGGTTAAAGAAAGAACATACAGTGGATATAAAAAGTCTACACACCCCGTTAAAGTGATAGGTTTTTCTGATGTAAAAAAAAAATGAGACCACGATAAATCATTTCAAAACTTTTCCCACCTTTAATGTGATCTATAACCTGTACAATTCAATTGAAAAACAAACAAATCTGTTAGAGGAATAAACATAAAAAAACATACAATAAGCTGGTTGCATAAGTGTGCACACCCTTAAACTAATACTTTGTTGAAGCACCTTTTGATTTAATTACAGCATTCAGTCTTTTTGGGTCGGAGTCTATCAGCCTGCCACATCTAGACTTGGCAATATTTGCCCACTCTTCCTTGCAAAAGTGCTCCAAATCTGTCAGATTGCGAGGGCATCTCTTGTGCACAGCCCTCTTCAGGTTACCTCACAGATTTTCAATTGGATTTACTGTAGGTCTGGGCTCTGGCTGGGCCATTGTCGTGCTGAAAGATGAAATTCCTCTTCATCTTCAGCTTTCTAGCAGACACCTGAAGGTTTTGGGCCAAAATTGACTGGGATTTAGAACTGTTCATAATTCCCTCCACCTTGACTAAAGCCCCTGTTCCAGGTGAAGAAAACCAACCCCAAAACATGATGCTGCCACCACCATGCTTCACCGTGGGTATGGTGGTCTTTTGGTGATGCGCAGTGTTGTTTTTGCACCAAACATACCTTTTGGAATTGTGGCCAAAAAGTTCAACCTTGGTTTCATCAGACCATAACACATTTTCCCACATGCTTTTAGGAGAGTTGATGCTTTTTGCTTGTTTTTTTGTTTGTTTTTGCAAAATTTAGCTGGGCCTGGATGTTTTTCTTCGACCCTACCTCATAGTCCAGACATACAGAGAATACGGGAGATTGTTGTCACATGTAGTGCACAACCAGTACTTACCAGAAATTCCTGCAGCTCCTTCAGTGTTGCTGTAGGCCTCTTGGCAGCCTCCCTGACCAGTTTTCATCTTGTCTTTTCATCAATTTTGGAGGGACGTCCAGTTCTCGGTAATGTCACTGTTGTCCCATATTTTCTCCACTTCTTGATGACTGTCTTCACTGTGCTCCATGGCCGTGTGCTCTAATGCCGTGGAAATGTTTTTGTACCCTTCTCCTGACTGATATCTTTCAACAATGAGATCCCTTTGATGCTTTGTAAGCTCTCTGTGAACCCTGGCTTTTGCTGGAGGATGCACTAATGCCGCTTTTCCACTACAAACGCGGCTGAGTCGGGCTGAGCCGTGCCGTGCTGAGTCGAGCTGAGCGGGGCTGTTGGAGTTGCATTTCGACTACAACCGCGCTGAACCGTGCTGGCTGGAAGTGGGTGGACACATTGGGTGGAGTTAGCGAAAGTGGGTGGACGTCACATGATGTCGTTAAGCAGCGCAAACAGTGACATCAGTGATCTTTTAAGCGTTAGTCTCACGACCCGAATAGTAAACAATAAACATGGAGGACATGGAGTCGTTAGTGTTGCTGGTCTTGGTGCTGTGGCTTGTTGTCACCGACAACGCCAACAGATACTGGCAAGAGCGTATAGATGAGGCGAGGCGCATAAGGCTTCAGAAATTCTCGTAATTCTTCTTCTTCCGAGTTTACGGTGTTTACAGATCCCAGCGTGCTCGCGGGGCGTGTGTGGGCATGTGAGGACACTCCTCCTCACCAATCAGTGCACAGGGGAGTGTCTGCTCACGCCCCTAGCCCCACTCGGCTCGGTTTGGCTCGCTTCAGCCCCACTCCAAAACGGTGCGAGTTTTAGGGGCTAAGCGGGGCTGAAGCGAGCTGAGTCGTGCTGTTTTTTGGTAGTCGAAACGCGAGCCGTGTCGGGCTGAAGTGAGCTGAAGCGAGCTGAAGTGAGCTGAAAAAGGGTAGTGGAAAAGGGCCATAAATGTCTGAACTTTATCTGGGGTTAATCAGAGTCATTTTAATTGATGGTAGGTGTGAACCCAAAATGACTGAATGCTGTAATTAAATCAAAAGGTGCTTCAACAGAGTATTAGTTTAAGGGTGTTCACACTTACAAAATCAGCTTATTGTATGTTTTTTATTTTTTATATCTTTTCCCCCCTAACAGATTTGTTTGTTTTTCAATTGAATTGTAGGTCACATTAAAGATGGGAAAAGTTTTGAAATTATTTATCGTGGTCTCATTTTTTTTTTTACATCAGAAAAACCTATCATTTTAATGGGGTGTGTAGACTTTTTATATCCACTGTAATACGACAAAACCCAAATGCAAAGAAGCAGTCCAGTGTGTTCAACGCTGCTCTTAGTTTCTGGGCTGCTGTGTTTACAGCAAATTCGTCTCAAAATGAAAAGATTTAACATATATTTGAATATTCAAACACTAGATTCTTTGTGAGTGATGGGAGTCATTTTGTTTGTGAGAACCTGTAATGTGTGTACTGGCATGAGCTTCCCAGATAATTGGCTATGAACAGATCTGATGGCAGATCAATAGCAATCTGGAGATGGTGTGAGCAATGCTAATTGCCTGCTCCTCCATCTGGCAGTGGTTCTGCACACTACACACACTCAATCCAACCAAAAAGGAGACCCCTTTATGCAAGTCTAGTTACTGCTAAAAGCACAGCTGTATACAGGTAGACAAAAGAAGAGGGCACGGATTTTTCAGAGGGCACGTGTGCCTGAATGTGTTTTTATGCTTGTATGTGTGAGTGTGAATGAAAGGCAGATGTGAAGGTGATCTCACTGGCTGATCAGAAATGATGGATTGAATAGAGTCTTTCTCTGCCTGTTAAAGGAAAGCCATTCCTCAGAGTCACACGAACACAGATGCAGGGGACAGCACTTCATGCTGTTATTGTCCCCAAGGCAAGGTCACATTTCAATCACCCCACTTCCTTTTGTTATCTTCTCCTCAAATCATGGCTCCATGGATTCTCACACACTCTTAAACACATCTTTTTCTTCTTCCCCTGTCAATCTCTCTCCAAAGTGTATGAGGAAAGAAAAACAATTTTGTTCCATATACGTCTCATTTACACAGTCTCTCTCTCTCGCTCTCTCTCTCGCTCTCTGTGACCTTTCTCCGTGACGCTGTTCTTCTGACTCACCAGCACTAATCTCACCTCATGTCCAGGCGGTGTGAGGAAACTTGCAGTGGGATAACAAAAGCTCCCCACAGCTAACTTTCTCCTTAAGCGCTGTCAGTGGCTGACAGGGTGGGAACGGCTCAGCCCAACAGTCATTTTCACCTGCTCATTCTCTTTTAGGGGTGGCTTCTCACCCGCTCCTACTACCAAGGGATGAATGGCGAAAGCGACATAAAGTTAACTGTGTGATTATTGAGAGCAGTTGCGCATTTCAATAAGAAGGTAGAAGGACGTATACAAGGAGGCCCTGCTGCCTGAAGAGTGGAGGCAGAATTTACAATAATTAACAACATTGAAACAACTGTTCATGAACTGGCCACTTTGGTGGGGTTTACATTAGACCGTATCAGCGGATCATCAGATTAACGTTTTTAAAACGATTAGTGTGCACACAGCAACGCCAATACACGATTCGCGTGCGCACAGCAACGCCAATACACGGATACGCTCGGCTCCGCAGGCATCCTGCGCTCCAAATCACTCCGCCCTGAACAGCGAGTGCCCTCTGGAGGGTGCGCACTCCGGCCTTGCGCAGCTCACAGAGCGCGCGAGTGGAGCGCATGAGCAGTGATTCGGGACTGAGCCGCTCTGTGTGTGATCTCAGTGCATGTCGGGCATGCGCGTCACTTACCACTTGCAAGTGGAAGGATGGCAAGCCTAAAGACAATCATAACTACACAATGGGCAGTATTTGCATCAGTATTTGTAGTATTTTCATACTTTTATACTCTTTAATGAAAGGTGATACAAGGCGGAAGTCCGCGCCGTTTTTCAGCAGTCGCGTCACATGACCAACGCCAGCGAATCAGGAAGGTGGATGTCACAGTGACGTTGTCCAATGACGACGCCAGCTAGAGCTCAGCACAGCGTATCCGCGTATTCTCAATGTTTACACAGCACCGGACCAGACACGATCTGGATTGAATACGTGGACCCTGGTGGATTCCCGTTTCCCGGCGTTTCCAGGCGTTTTAATGTAAACGGACAGTGCATCAGCGAAGAAAACGAGACAGATACGGTCTAATGTAAACTTGGCCTTAATTAGGTACACACATCCACCTGCTGTTTGATGCAGTTCTCTAATCAGCCAATCACTTGACAGCAGCACGATGCATAAAATCCTGCAGAGACAAATAAAAATTCAGTTAATGTTTACTTCAAACATCAAAATGGGAAAAATCATGATCTCTGTGACTTTCACTGTGGCATGGGTGTTGGTTTGAGCCAGATGAACTGGTTTGAGTATTTCAGAAACTGATGATCTCCTGGGGTTTTCACACACAACGGTCTCTAGAGTTTACACAGAATGGCACAAAAAACAAAAAACACTGAGTGAGCAACAGTTCTGTGGGTGGAAACAAACACCTTGTTGATAAGAGAGGTCAAAGGAAAATGACCAGATCGGTTCGAGCTGCCTGGAAGGATGTAGAAACTCATAGCAACTCTTTACAACCATGGTGAGCAGAAAAGCATCTCAGCATGCAACAGCAGGAGACCACAGTGGGTTCCATTCCTGCAGCCAAGAACAGGAATCTTAGAATCAGGAACAAGTTCCTATTAAAGTGGCTGGTGAATGCATATAGTTGTATAATGTTTCGGCAGGTATTTTACCTTCAATATTCTGTATACTGTATCATGGACATTGTCCACTGAAAACTGTAGATATTTCTTGAAAGTATATCTGGACTGGTCCGCTCAAAGCGAATTAGTTTCAGTGGTGAATACATCTCATCTCATTATCTCTAGCCGCTTATCCTGTTCTACAGGGTCGCAGGCAAGCTGGAGCCTATCCCAGCTGACTATGAGTGAAAGGCGGGGTACACCCTGGACAAGTCGCCAGGTCATCACAGGGCTGACACATAGACAAACAACCATTCACACTCTCATTCACACCTACGGTCAATTTAGAGCCACCAGTTAGCCTAACCTGCATGTCTTTGGACTGCTGGGGAAACTGGAGCACCCGGAGGAAACCCATGCGGACACGGGGAGAACTTGCAAACTCCACACAGAAAGCCCCCCCCCCCCCCCCCCCGTCGGCCACTGGGCTCAAACCCAGAACCTTCTTGCTGTGAGGTGACCGTGCTAACCACGACACCACCGTGCTGCCCACTCTATCTATCTACCGATATTTAATTTATTATCTATTAAGCTATTTTTTGTTTGTTTGTTTGTTTAATACAGTTCAAAATACACTCACCAGCCACTTTAATAGGAACTTGTTCAAACCATTCCATCTGGCACCAACACCCGTGTTACAGTGAAAGTCACAGAGAACACAATTTTTCCCATTCTGATGTTTGAAGTGACCATTAACTGAGGCTCTTGATTTGTATCTGCATGATTTCATGCATTGTGCTGCTGTCAAGGGATTGGCTGATTAGAGAACTGCATAAAACAGCAGGTGTATGGGTGTGCCTAATAAAGTGGCCAAAGTTGACCCAAGGAAAAACCAAGAGCAGGTACAGGTTTCTAGCTTACAGCTTTTGACACTACCTCTTTTTTCAGCACACGACTATCCAACTTGAAGCAGGATGTCGAGCATAATGTATGTCATCATTATGTTGTAGAATATACAGTATAACAACAGAATTATCCTTAGGCAGTCACTACATTTGCATGCACAAAATGCATGACGCAAACTGCCATAAAAACCTCAATTGAGATGCATATTTAGAATGCGATGTCCATGTCCAAAGAATGCTCCTAAAACCCGAATAATATCAGCATATCCCATGTCTTTATCTGAAAATGCTAAATTCGGAATATGGTCAAACTCAGGATCTCCAAATGGAATATGCTGTTTACATGACCTGTGTCAAATTCCAAATACGGTCATATTTGCAATAATCGTGGAATATTAGTGTGTACGTAAACATCCTCAATGATACATCAGCAGTGCAGAATGGCACGGAAAGAAAAAAAAATCAACTCAAGTCACCTTTAGATGGAAAAATATTCTGCATGAAGCTCAGAAATACTGAACATATTAAGATCGCACAACCATTACATTGAAGGCAACTGGAACCAAATGTACTTGCACGAGAATCCAACACTCAGAGTTCACTGAAGGATCATCGCTTGCATGCTCAATGAGTGTAAACTAGCTGCATCAGGAAGCTCTCTCCTAACCAGCAGCCTGCAGCCACCTGTACATGGAGGCATTGCAATATCGAAACGCTCACTACATCTGGCCCACAGAGCAATAAATAACCTTTCTAAATCTGACCATATGCAACACAACTGAGCACCTTGCATCACCCACGGGGAAAAGAAAAGAACGGTAGGAATGGATGGACGGGGACAACAACAGACAGGAATAGAAAGGATAATAGAAGGATGACGTCAGACAGGGCCGGCCCCTTGCACAGGTGACAAAGCCAGCCATGTCGGATGCAAAATAACCAGATGAGCACTGTTTGGATTTATTTTATTGTGTGGCACATAACATTCAACACTTCGGCACCTACCACTTTCTGTAACCAAATTAAAAATGACCTGACATGCAGAAAACATGCTTAACAAGATATGAACTAGGAGTCATGTGTAGCCTATCATGGAGAGCTTTTTAACATCTCAGACAGATTACGATGCTAAAAGTGAGATAAGATCAAAAATAATCATCCTGGTCAAGGATGCAGTTCGTAAAAAGTCATACTGTCTCAGCCATACTGTTTGCATGTCTAATGTTCATTTTTTTAATTACAATTTCAAACATACTGCTGCCTATCCTTAGCTTTGCAATACACCTAATGTTAATAAAGTGCTATTAATGCAACTTACCTATTTTAGCATAACTATACAGCAATTCATAGAATTCCATTAATAAATGACATGCTGAGAATATACGACCCAGACGATCATGCATTTAGATCATATTTAAATTTGGTCTCTCAAACCTCGACAGGAAATCTCAGACACACTTTAGCCAGATGCGATAAAAATGTAAATGTGTCTCTTTTTCAGGGAAAAGTAACTAGTGTATATCAGATTAGGTCATGGATTAATTTGCATATTCATTGAATTGCCATGCTCATTTGGATATCAAAGCATGTTCCATGAAGAAAGAAAGCTTTAAGAAAACAGAATAGAAAATTAATAGATTATAAATGATTTCTTATGAAAAGGAGCAATTTGTCGTGGTAAATGAAGAAGTAAATGAAGTAATTATAGTGAGTCAACAAGAAATGGACACAATGTTTATGGATCCATCCATCCACCCATCCATTATCTGTAACCGCTTATCCTGTGCTGGGTCATGGGTAAGCTAGAACCTATCCCAGCTGACTACAGGCGAGAGGCGGGGTACACCCTGGACAAGTCGCCAGGTCATCACAGGGCTGACACATAGACACAGACAACCATTCACACTCACATTCACACCTACAGTCAATTTAGAGTCACCAGTTAACCTAACCTGCATGTCTTTGGACTGTGGGGGAAGTGGGGGAAACCGGAGCACCCGGAGGAAACCCACACGGACACGGGGAGAACATGCAAACTCCACACAGAAAGGCCCTCGTCAGCCACTGGGCTCGAACCCGGACCTTCTTGCCGTGAGGCGACAGTGCTAACCACTACACCACCATGCCACCTGGTTATGGATGGAATAACCTTAATTACTTGAAGAAACAAGATAAAATAAACAAGATTGGGACAAACAACACAGATCAGTGATTGGTCATTGGGAACATAGGCTTGCCCAACTCCTATTACTAACAGCTGTGATGTGAGATGCAGAGTGCAGGAGTCAAGAGCAAGGGTGACTGCTAACATCTGCTCAAAATGTCGCTTGATTTGTCACTAGACTTTTTATTTTAACTAACGCCACTGAAGGGGTCTAAAATGTCACCAAATCTACCAACAAACTAGTTACATTGGCACAACTATTCCATCTCTCCATGTCACATTTGAAAACCAAATTTCCTCCGAATCCATTCTAGGATAGGATACATGCTCCATGACTTTCTAAACTGCTGCCAGGCTTGTAGTATTCGAGTTCGACTCATGCGTTAATTTTAAGGACTCGTGCCTTGACTTGGACTTGAGCACTGATGACTCAGACTTGGACTCGGACTTGTGCATTAACTGCATTCAGACTCGTAAACTGGAGACGAGGACTCGGATTTTCTCTTTATTTTTTGGAACTTCATAATAATTTGGCATAAGATATTGATATCTACATTAACTATTGTACTAATTTCGTGCAAGAGTGTCACACCTGTGCGCCTTGTCGTGTGCATCAGATAGACTCTCGGGCACGCTCCGGACAGCGCGCGTGCCAAGTGGACTCTCTCACGCGTGCGTGCCGTAAACGACTCACACCCGCACAAGATTAAGGCACAGTCAGCATGCCTATATAAAAACTGTGAAAACACACTTACTTTGCGAAGTATTGAGTTGTGTTGCTGACACATTACCGAGCCTTATTTCCTTGTTTGGTTTCCTGATCCCTGATTTCCTGTTTCTCGTCTTTGATTCTGCCGAGTCTACGATAGCCTGTTTGTGCCTCGCTCGACCTATTGCCTGTTTCACTGTTTTACGATATTGCCTGCCGTTTTGGATTGGTTACCTGTCTTCACTTTTATTAATAAACACACCTTCTGCACTTACATCTGTCTCCCAACCATCTCTGACAGAATACTTCACACTCCCTGATAAAGAGAATGCACATTCACCTGTGCATACATCATGAATAAAGTTTTATCTAATCTAATCTAATCTAATCTAATCTAATCTAATCTAATCTAATCTAATCTAATGTTCAGGAACAAATTAATGTTAATGGCACTGAAACAGCCACCGTCAAATGGTGCGGTTGGAGTGTTAGACTCGACTCGGGTCAATAGTGGACTTGACTCTAAATTTTTTTTAATGACTTGGACTTGACTCGGACTTGAACACTGGGGACTCGAGACTGGACTCAGACTCGAGGTTTAGTGACTCGACTACAACACTGACTGCTGCCTTTAAGGAAACTTATAGAGATCCACAAGAACTACAGGTTTAAATGCATGTGGTCATTATCACATCAAAACACAACCTAGACGCAAACCACAGGGTCTTTGTTTCTGTCAATACAGGCAATCAGCGAAGAGTGTTTTGACCAAGGTTAGGCCTGGCACAGGAATGAGACAGGGAGGGCTGGAGGGTGTATAAAAAGGAGGAATGGTAATGGCAGAGGCAGAACTCTTATGCCCACATGCAGCTGTGGTACTCAAGTGACTATGAAGGCAAGCCAAATGCCTGAGAAAGCCAACTGGCCCAAATCAGCAGGAGAAAATTAATACCTCCATCCATCTATCCATCCATCCATCTTAACAAGCCAAGCCCAGCTAAACACACATTCTTAAAGGAGATACACAGAGCCTTTATTTTTAAATAAATTTCTGAGTGGATAGTATCTCCATCCTTGACTCTTGTATGCTGCATAAATGGGAATAAAAAAAATATATTTTTGAGAGTTAAAATCGACCGCAAAGTTGGCATTCGAGCTGCCCCGCTGAGCCAGCCAGCCCTGAGTGCGTGACGTCACAGCAGGAACCGGTTTTAAGGCTGAGGCCTTTTACAGCTATAGACCAAAGTCATATAAATAAAAATGTACGGTGAAAGTAAGAAATACCGTTACCGACTTGCTCAACTAAGACTGATTTGACTTTATTGATTGTAGGTTGACTCATTAAAACAGGATAGGTGTTATAACTGAACTCACTTTCCTTTTAAAAAAAATAAAATAAATACTTTCCTTTTCGGGCAGCACGGTGGTGTAGTGGTTAGCGCTGTCGCCTCACAGCAAGAAGGTCTGGGTTCGAGCCCCGTGGCCGGCGAGGGCCTTTCTGTGCGGAGTTTGCATGTTCTCCCCGTGTCCACGTGGGTTTCCTCCGGGTGCTCCGGTTTCCCCCACAGTCCAAAGACATGCAGGTTAGGTTAACTGGTGACTCTAAATTGACCGTAGGTGTGAATGTGAGTGTGAATGGTTGTCTGTGTCTATGTGTCAGCCCTGTGATGACCTGGCGACTTGTCCAGGGTGTACCCCACCTTTTGCCCGTAGTCAGCTGGGATAGGCTCCAGCTTGCCTGCGACCCTGTAGAACAGGATAAAGCGGCTAGAGATAATGAGATGAGATGAGATGTTGATACTGCACCCTCTTTCAATACAGGCTTATAGCCAACGCTCCTCAACAGATCAGAGGTTTCGTACGAGTCTTCAGTAAAATGTTCAGAGCAGAGGAGAGACCACTTCGTAGCCGCCCAATGTGCCCGTGAACTTCTCACAAAACGCGTCCAAATCTTTACAGTTTGAACAGTCTTGGGCCATGAATGCAACGTAAATCCAGCTTCTGTCGCGTTGCTGCACCCGCCAGCAACACATCTACGTGGCATGGTGATAAATTAGCTCAAAATGGAGGATCGGCGTTGCAGTCAGCTCTGTGTTTTAGTATAGTGGAAATGGTGATGAGACCGATAGACTTCCTGCTGTGACGTTACGGACGTCAAGGTCATTCACTCGGACCGCTACCTATATGAATCACTTTAATCATAAAAATTACTCTATTAGATTTATTGTTAACGCTTAAAACTATTTCTGTGCCATTCTTGAGGTCTCAAGGCATTTATAAACGAAAGTGAGGCCATGGCTCTGCGTATATGCTTTAAACACACAGCCATTCATCAGCATGCTCGCCATCAACACAGCTAATCATGAAAGCAAACACACACACACACACACATGGTATCATAAATATCCTGCAGTAAGAAAGGACCACATCATCCTCCCCTAACTGTACATCGGAATTCATTAAATATTAAACACAAATATGATTTACAAAGAAGCCGAAACAAGGGTTTATTTAAGAATGTGTTCAAGTATTTAAGTCTGCAGCGCTGCCCATAATTACTCTGTACCGTTCTTTATTATTCAGGTGCATAATAACAATGATTTTAGAGTAACCAATGCTTTAAATCCTGTGTTAAACAGACACATGCACACAGATATGATGAAGTGTGCGTGCTCTGAATCTGAGAAATTCACTCTGTTGTACCTCCAGGGCATATTAAGCAATGGAGAGCTTAATGGTTTTACTGAGCTAATGACTCAAGTGAGGAGTCACCTCACTTGACCGTGTGCTCCACATGCTAATCAATAGCACATTTACAGACTCTCCTACCGTTCTTCATTAAACGTGTCAACACTGGCATGTAGTCACTTCACTTCACAAGTCGAGAGAATCTGTGCACAGAGTAAAAATCAGTATAGAAGTATATTTGATGTGAGACACACACACACACCAGAGCTCTAGTGCAATGCCACTATCGGTAGCTGTATTTATTTCGTGCATCAAATGCCAGTGTCTGTATCTATACTTAAAGGTCCCATGGCATGAAATTTTCACTTTCTGAGGTTTTTTAACGTTAAAATGAGTTCCTCTGACCTTCTTAAGTCACCCCAGTGGCTAGAAATTTCATAATGTGTAAACCAAACTATGCCCACCCTTTGTCAACATTTGAGAATGGCGCGTCAAAATGGTGCGTTGATAGGCTCTTCCCTTTACTACGTCAGCAAGGGAGATGATCCCCACGCCCCCCCCCTCTGGATTCCCACCCACTGTATGGATTGCCCACCCAGCTCAAAAGTTGCCACCAAACATGGAAGTTACGCTGTACATGGATGTGACAACACAGAAAGGAGTCTGTTTTTACTGCCGACGGGAGAGCCCCTGAAGACGCAGTGGCTTAATTTTATTTACTCCAATAATATGCCGTCGAGTCTACCTAAGACAGTGTATGTTTGTCGGAAGCATTTTCCTGATGAATGTTTCCACAACTTGGGACAGTACAGGGCAGGTTTTGCACATCAACTGTCACTGAAGCCTGGGTCCGTACCAAGCATCCCTGCCGCATCAGCCACAAACAGCGAACAAGTAAGTGTATAACTGTTAAGTCGTTTTGCCGTGTTTTAAAATCGGTGCGTTAGCCTAGCAATGGCTACATTAGCTGTGCAGCTAACCGCTTCCTGCAGTTAGCCAGGTACTCTGCGCTACAAAACCAAAAAGCATGCAGCATGCTCTGTTATAATAGCCAATCAAAACAGTTTTTACAAAGACACCCACATTCTTTTTTTTAAGTCACTCGTTCATTTTATTTGTTTGTTTGTTCAGTAAAAACCCAAACATTTGTTGAATTTATTTTATTTCCTCGCGTCGCACCTTAATGACGTCACCGTGCGGTATTTTTCCCTTCATGGTTTGTTCCTTTTCTCTCGCCATAGTAAGACACCCACATCCGTTTGTTCTGACCCACTGGAGGTAGCGTCACAGTGCTGTTAGCCAATCAGAGGTAACACGTTTACATGTCATGAATATTAATGATAAGAGCTGAAATCCTGTCGCTCTCCCGCCACCCGCTCCTCCACCAAACTAGAACAGCCTGAAACAGGAGAACCACAGCATTTTTTTCACCAAAACCAGCTCACAGGGCATTCATTCATACTAGAGACCACCGCACAATTAATGAAAAAACGATGCCATGGGACGTTTAAATAGACTTAAAAGTGGGTGTGGCCTTAAACTCCATTCCACATGTCCGGGACTGTTTATATTTTTAAAGCTTGTTCACAAAGTTATTCTTTCTATTTGAACTTGCCAAAAATATTCTCTCACAAATTTAGTTTTTAGGTTTTATTTGCAGAAATGTAAACAATTAGGCTAGCAGCCTATTTTAAAACTAGACTGCCTTTCGATTTCATAAAATTGGTGAAATTTAGTTCCCTCTGAAATTTGGTCTTTGTGATGTATGTTTATTTCTGTAATATCTAAAAAAAAAAAAAAACCCAGACCATTCTGTGGCTGGGAAGTTATTTAATTTGAAAGGATTCCTTAGCAAATAATGCGCATGAAATCGCTCGCTTCGCGCAGTCAAGCAGACAGAGGAAGTCCGTGTGCGCATGCGCAGGTTTACCTTCTTCTTCTTCATTGGGTTTTACAGCAGCTGGCATCCAGTGTTGCATTACTGCCATCTACAGGTTTATCTTGACCGTGCACTGACAGCGACCTCATTCTGTCGCTAAACGAACAGCTGATCACACCGAGGCGCTCGCTGACCCCCGGTATTTATTAGTTTGGTCCTGTGTTTCCTTTCCTTCGCAACATAACGTTTTTTCTTCTCGCTTTCCATTACTGTAGTCGGTCTTTCACATTTCATTCGCGTCCTCCATTTTTCTCTCCTGTTTCAAATTTGTATCCCACAATGCCTTGCGAGAATGGGGAAAGCCCACCACATGATGTATGATGTAGTATCTTGTATTGCGTCAAGGTGAAGCAGGAAAAAATAGCAGAGAATTTAGGGCCATGTGGCCTGAAATTCATTAATTGTTCTATTAAAAAAAAAAAAATTGGATGTCTGTGATTCGAATTCAGTAGCTTTCAGTCTACTGAAGAGAAATAATTGGGTGTTGGGGAAAATTATTTTTATGACCTACACTTGAAAAATCTGAAAGGCAGTCGACCTTTAACCCAGCATGACCCTGATCAGGCAGTTACTAAGGACTGCCACATGTTCTTTTTCAAGTCCCTATGAAAAAGCCTCTTAGCTGTGATTTCATTCCATATTCTGATGTATTTCCTTTGAAACAGGAAGCCAGTGTGTCAGTGATGTCATGTTGGACTGCCTGAGTGACTTACAAAGCAGCCAGCAGCATACAAGATACACCGCACTGCCGACTTAATAAACCTGATCGTAGCGAACGGAGCTAGTTGTATACAGAGAACCATGAAGAGATTAACGAGAGCCTTTTACTTACTCTTACTGATGTAGAAGGCTTGATAGTGTATAAAGATGGAATGAAGCTCGCAATCAGTCTGAGGAAGTGACATTTCAGCATTGAACAGCCCCATCGTCGCGTCCTCAGACTGTGCAACAGTGTGAACCCCAAGAACACCAAAAACACCTGTGAAAAGCGTATCATATAACCGCGACTTCATACAGACCTCCCTCTTCCAAATAAACAAACTCCTTTTTTTTTTCCTCAACAAAGCAATGATGAGAAAAGTGAAAAGTATGTGGGAAGACGCATAGCAAGCAACACACCAATAAACTGTGTTTACTGCAAATGAGTTCTACTAAATTCAGTTATTCGATTTTGAGAATTATAAATCATTAAAATATTGTTTGTTTAATTTATTTTATTTTAGATATACTAGTATATCGTTCATTCCATGTCCTGTGGGATCCCAGTCCTGATGCTCACCTCTAGTCAGATGCTCTGTTAATGTTTCTGAAACAAACGTGCATCTCATTTTGTATTTTGTATACTGTACCTGTTTAGAACACATTATCTGTTCATTCCGACATTTTGAATAATGTATATGGGTTGAGTTATATCTCTAAAATATACAGTACCTGTCAAAATTTTTGACTGGTACTGTACATATAAACATACATACACAAAATGAATATGTCTGTATGTTCTGTGCTGTAGCAGGTTAAAGAGCATCCTTGTGCTGAGACTCGTGGCTATTTTGAAAATGTAATATGCTTGCTCGATGTGTGTCAGCACTCATCAGCATCTGAGCTCCTGTTTCACCCATGCAAAAACATAGACTGCTCCCACAGTACATATGCTCATGCATATCCTGCTCCCCCCAAAAAAAAAGAAAGAAAGAAAGAAAGAAAGAAAGAAAGAAAGAAAGAAAAATAAAAAATTTCATAATTATCTTTTCAGTTCCAGCCTTGTGCAGTACCGGAAACTAAAAGTGTCAACATGCGGCAGATTTTGGACCAGTTCGTGCTAGGAAAGGATCTCATCTCATCTCATCTCATCTCATCTCATCTCATCTCATTATCTGTAGCTGCTTTATCCTGTTCTACAGGGTCGCAAGCAAGCTGGAGCCTATCCCAGCTGACTACGGGCGAAAGGCGGGATACACCCTGGACAAGTCGCCAGGTCATCACAGGGCTGACACATATGGCCCTTTTCCACTACCCTTTTTCAGCTCACTTCAGCTCGCTTCAGCTCACTTCAGCCCGACACGGCTCGCGTTTCGACTATCTCAAACCAGCACGACTCAGCTCGCTTCAGCCCTGCTTAGCACCCAAAACTCGCACGGTTTTGGAGTGGGGCTGAAGCGAGCCAAACCGAGCTGAGTGAGGCTGGGGGCGTGAGCAGACACTCCCCTGTGCACTGATTGGTGAGGAGGAGTGTCCTCACACGCCCACACACGCCCCGCGAGCGCGCTGGGATCTGTAAACACCGTAAACCCGGAAGAAGAAGAATTACGAATTACGAGAATTTCTGAAGCCTTATGCGCCTCGCCTCATCTATACGCTCTTGCCAGTATCTGTTGGCGTTGTCGGTGACAACAAGCCACAGCACCAAGACCAGCAACACTAACGACTCCATGTCCTCCATGTTTATTGTTTACTATCCAGGTCGTGAGACTACCGCTTAAAAGATCACTGATGTCACTGTTTGCGCCGCTTAACGACATCACGTGACGTCCACCCACTTTCGCTAACTCCACCCAATGTGTCCACCCACTTCCAGCCAGCACGGTTCAGCGCGGTTGTAGTCGAAATGCAACTCCAACAGCCCCGCTCAGCTCGACTCAGCCCAACTCAGCACGGCACGGCTCAGCCGCGTTTGTAGTGGAAAAGCGGCAATAGACACAGACAACCATTCACACTCACATTCACACCTACGGTCAATTTAGAGTCACCAGTTAATCTAACCTGCATGTCTTTGGACTGTGGGGGAAACCGGAGCACCCGGAGGAAACCCACGCGGACACGGGGAGAACATGCAAACTCCGCACAGAAAGGCCCTCGCCGGCCACGGGGCTCGAACCCGGATCTTCTTGCTGTGAGGTGACAGCGCTAACCACTACACCACCGTGCCGCCCCAGGAAAGGTATTTGTTTGAGTAAACACAACCATTAAGCTGTTATTCTCCAATTACTAAGTGTCAATTTAAAATGACAGTCCTGGCTAAAACACTGCCTTTGATGTAAAAAAAAGAAAAAAAAAGAGGGCTTATGTGACCAAACATGAAATTAGAATGATGACAGGCTTCACAAAGCCTTATTGTGTGGAGAAACTAAAAGCAAGATTGAGTGGGGAAATTTGAGCCAATACACTCACAGCAGAGTGGAGGACCGGGGGGGTGTATGTTTAAATCCATCTGACTGAGTAGACTGACCCTGATCTTTAATAGAGAGGAAAGATAATGCCTCCCAAACTGGTCTTTTTATGAACAAAAACCTTTATGAGAAAACCACTTGTTTGTGTATCTCTCTCTCTCTCTCTCTCTCTCTCTCGATGAGCACACGCTCAGACAAGAAGGATTTACAACATGACTCCAAGTCCACACCTATTGAAAGACACGGGGAGCTGAATCCAATCTTCCACTGACCTTGGACCTCAAGGACAGACAGAGTATGGCAGAAAGATGGAAGAGCTACAGGCTGAAAAGTGAGGAGAACAGAGCAGAAGCGCATCTGCCTCTTCTGGCATCCAAGAAAGAAAAAAAAAACGCAAGGTACTTCAACTCACCAAATTTTCAGTCTGTGTCTAATAAGCTGCAACAGCAGCAACCAAAACAGCAAAATGCTGCAGGAAATGAACACTGACCAGTTTGGTAGAAGAATAAGTGAGCGATGGAAAAAGTCATCTGTTTATGCATGGAGGGTTCGGCGTGTGAGTCAGGAAGGGAGAGACTCGTAAACGCTTTCAGTGTTATCATTTGCGACCCAGTCTGGAACTCTCAGTCCTCGAAAAAAAAAAGGATTGTGTGAGAGCGAATGAGTGGTGTATGTGTGTATGAGTGTAAGTGTATGAGGGGCTGCGGAGGCAGCACCGCGCTGAGATCCAAATGAAGTGGGCGCCCACATCACACAGAGTTTTATTACCATCTGCTCATACACATGCTTATTAGCTTAGCCATGACATGCACGTCCCCTGCTAAAAAGGAACACAAAATAACCACACCTACTCGAGCTTATGGTCTTCTACCTCAGCAAACAGAAAACCTGTACAAGTTAATCATGCAGCCATGTAGGTCCAACTGCAATGACTCAGAAGTGGAATCAAAGCATACAATGGTGGAACAATGAACTCTGCATAAAAAAAAATATATATATATATAAACAGCTACAGTATAGTGCACAGAGAGGTTAAAGGTGCTTCTATTTGCATGTGTGTGGGTGCTGTGCTTGCAGGGTCCAGTAGGGGGGGCTGGTGTCTGGCTAAAGGCAAGTGGAAAAAGCCACGGAAGACTATCAGAGGCCACAGGTAAAGAAAAACGACAGGGGAATGGAAAAAAAATGAAAACACATTAAGACCTAACAGTGTTTTGAGCCACCAAATTCAATATGACTGAGTGTGTGTCACTAAACATCAGCATGAAATTCATATATATAAGTTTGGGGGACACATTTCATTACGTTCTGAGAGGAATGATTGATTTGCCGCAGCCCCACATGTAAAAGCTGCTCAAAAATACAGAAAAAAATAGAGAAAAGAGGCAGTGCTTGTGTCTATATACATATATCAATCACCTGATCATAACCCAATCAAGCTGAGCAGCAAAGAGTGTGATTAAACGGATTAAAAGAGGCGGTCAGTATCAAGCAGCATGTCTCACAAGAGATATAACAGACCATGTATGAGGAATAAAAAAAAAAAATCAACAAATGTATATCATTATGCAGATTCGGAAGGAGATCTGCAAAGTATTTTCTCCTCAATGTCTTAACAACATCCATACATCCATTATCTCTAGCCGCTTATCCTGTTCTACAGGGTCGCAGGCAAGCTGGAGCCTATCCCAGCTGACTATGGGCGAGAGGCGGAGTACACCCTGGACAAGTCGCCAGGTCATCACAGGGCTGACACATAGGCTACATCCATACAACAACGGCAATGAGATTTTTTTTTTTTTAAATATCGTGTCCACATGGGCAACGGATCAGTAAAATATCAGGTACATATGGCAACATAACGCTTGCTGAAAACGATGCAATACACATGTCACACCTCTACGTGTGCTGTAAGACGGTCCCATCGGAGACACCAGAACAATAGAAGAAGTAGACGCATGCGCATAAACCCCTTCTTCTGTAGCATTAGCCACATAAAGTTTTGATTATTAATCAGTAGTGTAAAACGAAAGACGCGGAAAGAGGAATGAATGGGGGTAGATGGAAGCCGGTACGCCAACATTCTGATATCCTCCAGAATTCTTTAATGGTCCGGAATAAATTGAATGCTACACGTTGATGGATTACTTTGTTCTTCTACGCCCTTTTTGAGGAATGTATTGTCGGACTTAAACCAACATCTGAAGAGGTGAGATCGCTCCTTTTTTTTCCTATTTTTGCTGGCGGGATTGTTTTTGTTTTTGGAAAGTGCACGGGCGGTGCGCAGTTTGATACTGCTTCCGCAGTGTTTGGACTAAAGACTCTGCCCTAAGGGCTATTCTCTCTCTCTCTCTCTCTCTCTCTCTCTCTCACTTTGCACCATTACACAATAAATATTCACAGTGAAAATATTTTGTAAGCACGTTTCATGAACCAAGTTATAGGATTTGTTGACAACTCGCATCGAGTTCGTTACACTTCTACCCGGTGTGAAGCACTGACAGTCATGTGGTTGTGATGTCATCATAAACAAATCCGTTCTACTCATCCAAACGACTTCGCAACGGCGCCGTTGCCAGATTTTTTCACTCTGGAACCCGTTCTCAAAAGATTTCGTTTTGGGGCACCCAAAACGCCGGTGTCGTGTGGACGCCAGGACGAAACGATAAACAATTTTATCAGATTCACCTGAATCCGTTGCAGTGTGGGCAGGGCCATAGACACAGACAACCATTCACACTCACATTCACACCTACGGTCAATTTAGAGTCACCAGTTAACCTAACCTGCATGTCTTTGGGCTGTGGGGGAAACCGGAGCACCTGGAGGAAATCAAACCCATGCAGACACGGGGAGAACATGCAAACTCCACACAGAAAGGCCCTCGTCAACCACTGGGCTCGAACCCAGACCTTCTTGCTGTGAGACGACAGCGCTAACCACTACACCACCGTGCCGCCGTCTTAAAGTGCCATTCCACCATTGGATGTATTCTTTGGCATAAAATACAATATATTTTGACAACATATATAAATGGTATCACTAGATAGAGAAATCTTTTAGCTTCAAAATGATATATCAAACATAATTTTTTGACAACAACAAGTATATTAATTTTGCGACCAAAGTCACCTACCCTTTTAATTTCTGTGTGTGATGTCATTGGCAGGTTCCCCTTCTTGTGTACCACGTGACGTGTGACGTGGCACATATTATCAGCAATGGTGGATAGAACGCGATAAAAATAATACCAATAAATCTAGCTAATACCAATAAATCTAGCTAACTCAAAGATTAACTCAATTTTTCGCAATTTTTTTGGCCCCCATATACGAGGAGAAATGACTCTCTCACTTTGGGGGTTTCCTGGTCTAAAAATAGACCGACATGTGGTACACAAGAAGGGGAGCCTGCCGATGACATCACGTTTCACTACCGCGCGGAAATTAAAAGGGTAGGTGACTTTGGTCGCAAAATTAATATACTTGTCGTTGTCAAAAAATTATGTTTGATATATCATTTTGGAGCTAAAAGATTTCTCTGTCTAGTCATGTTGTCATAAAATATATTGTATTTTATGCCAAAGAATACATCCAATGGTGGAATGGCACTTTAATAACGTTCAAATACAAATCTCTCAAATAATCAGTATGCCAGCAATCTCCAACTAATTATTCAGCAAATACAGTAAAATGAATGTAAGTAGTTACAGAAATCAAGAATGTCCCGACTTGCGATGGGTCCTGAAACTCTACAGCCCTATTTCCTCACTTCTCCACCACACAATCAGGTGGACAAATTGTTTAAACAGGAGTGAAGTATCGGCGCACGTCTGATCCTTGTCATTCTCCAGCATTAAGACCCAATAAGAATGGATACAGGGCTTGAGTTATCTGAAGAGGGTTATGAGACGCTATCCTAGACAGTGCACTCATGTGAAAAGACTAGATTTTAAACCTGATTGTTTTACAGAAAATAAAAAATGGTGAGTCTTTCGAGCAGGAATCTCAAACTCATTATGGAATGCATGAATGAATGAAAAAATAAATAATCTGTGTGGCAGCCTAATAACACATTGGCAGCTCCTCTTAAATGTTTTCATTTACTGGCATTCATTTGCAAGGTATATATTTAAGTTTTTCCACGAAATCGAGTCATGCATGAGCTGATAACCAATGAGGCGTGTAGCACTGAGTTGGCTATAAGCCATGTACAACAAGATTGAGTGAAATGACTGTTTTATTCTATCCACATTCATTGGATTTTGAGAAACTGAGCATTTTTATTTTTAGCAAATTCGATAAATAAAAACTTTCTACAAAACGTCCAACAAAATCATTTCCGATTTCCGAAACAAACCGGCAAGATGACAGCAGCAATTTGTGAAAAATGCTATAATAATAATTCTTGGGGAAAAAAAGATACATTCTTAGTCAAATGCATTTATTCCATATTTTGCTGTTTTTTTTATTTTATTTTTTTATTTTTTAGGGTTTTGTTTCCGAGTAGAGTTTTTATTTCATCCTCAGTTGTTTCAGCAACACGCGCTGCCATTTTGTTTTTCTCTACTCACAGTATATGAGCTGATATTCTAGTAGTAGAATAGCCAATCAGAGTGTGCGACTGCTCACATCCAGTGAATGTGGATATAATTAAAAATAATTATATATATATATATATATATATATATATATATATATATATATATATATATATATACACACACACACACACACACACACACTAATTATTCAACATAATTGCTGGAAATTGTCATCACATTTTTAACTTGCTAATGAAGAATTACATATCAGGAACATATTTTGTCATTAACTTATGGCTCTGAATTTATTGCTCTATTTTAATTCCTAGTAGAATAAAAATCCATCCATTATCCGTAACCGCTTATCCTTTACAGGGTCGCGGGCAAGCTGGAGCCTATCCCAGCTGACTATGGGTGAGAGGAGGGGTACACCCTAGATAAGTTGCCAGGTCATCACAGGGCTGACACATAGAGACAAACAACCATTCACACTCACATTCACACCTACGGTCAATTTAGAGTCACCAGTTAACCTAACCTGCATGTCTTTGGACTGTGGGGGAAAACGGAGCAACCGGAGGAAACCCACGCAGACACCGGAAGAACATGCAAACTCCACACAGAAAGGCCCCCATCAGCCGCTGGGCCCGAACCCAGAACCTTCTTGCTGTGAGGTGACAGTGCTAACCACTACACCACCGTGCCGCCCCTAGAATAAGAATCTCATCTCATCTCATTATCTCTAGCCGCTTTATCCTTCTACAGGGTCGCAGGCAAGCTGGAGCCTATCCCAGCTGACTACGGGTGAAAGGCGGGGTACACCCTGGACAAGTCGCCAGGTCATCACAGGGCTGACACATAGACACAGACAACCATTCACACTTACATTCACACCTACGGTCAATTTAGAGTCACCAGTTAACCTAACCTGCATGTCTTTGGACTGTGGGGGAAACCGGAGCACCCGGAGGAAACCCACGCGGACACAGGGAGAACATGCAAACTCCACACAGAAAGGCCCTCGCCGGCCCCGGGACTCGAACCCAGGACCTTCTTGCTGTGAGGCGACAGTGCTAACCACTACACCACCGTGCCGCCCCTAGAATAAGAATGATTAGCTTTTTTATTTCTATCTTTCAATTAGACCATGGTCCACAAGTGATTTCTGTATCAAGCATGGATTGTAAATTCATTTCATGAGCTGAACTGGAACCCTTATCTTGCCCATCAAGTGCATGTTTCTCCTAATTTGGAGAAAAAAAAAAAAACTTTTGATGGATTTGTGTCTCAGGATTAAAATGTGCTCATGTGCACCATGATTTAGTGCTTGATGATCTATCAAGTGTGTGTAACAGTGTGGCATCACTGTGATGAGATCCATTGTAAATGGAATGTGTGCTTCTTCTTCTTCTGAGTCTTCGTCTTTACTTCTGCTCTGCACTAATGAGATGCTAATTAGCCGCCCTGGGCTGCAGGGTTAATGGAATCCATATTTCCAATTAAAATCTCACCCCTTCCTTCCCACACAGGAGAGAACAACAGTGTCCCCATTGCCACAAACAGACCCTTGATCATTGAAGTAAACAGACCCAATTAATTGTGTATCTCCATCTCTGTTTCCATCATGCTCTCATTCTCTTGCTCCGTCTGAATGCGCAAGGTTCATGTATCATGGAGTCGTCCAGAAATGTGATCAAATGAGCTGGCATCTGAGTCACTGACTCCAGCACCAAGGCCCACTTATCAGAGACACGAACGAAGCCCATTAAAGAGACAGCGCGAGAGAAGAAACACAGGAAGAGGGTTTAATCCTTAAACGTATCAGTTCCAGCTGTGTTACACAGATCCTTTGTGCTCTAATTTTGGATCACGGTGGCTTCAAATAGCACCAGTCCCATCAGGCCGACTTGCAGCAGCTTACTGATAGTGGAAGGTGAATTGTGTTGCCTGCTTTTGCTGAGATCAGCTGAGATCAGTTCTGTGATGCTCCACCATCTCCGCTTTACCTCGCCAAGCCGTGTTGTTTGCTTCTATGGCCAGTTCAGTTCCGCCCACCTGAGCCGGCGGTGGCAAGTTAAACACTTTGCTATAATTTGAGCTCCTATGCTATCTCCTTATCTCTGCCCCTCAGTCACAAAAAAAAGTTAAGATGAGTGACAAAGGTGTCAGGCCACCATAAGCTGCCAGAACAGCTTCAATACACCTTGGCACAGATTCGTCGAGTAGAACTCTGGAACTCTTCAGTGATGAACTCCATTCTTCCAAAAGGTTTTCTAATTGGTGTTTTGACGATGTCCTCACAAGTCAGTGTTCAACTGGGTTGAGATATGATGACTGCAAACACCAGAGCATATGATTTACATCAATTTCATACTCGTGAAATGATTCAGTGAGCGCTCGTACCCTTCAGTTATCCTGGATGAGACCACTCCCATCAGGATGGAGATGATTCATCATAAGCTAAAAATGATTAGAAACACTTTGTATTGATTTGCAGTGCTGCTTCACTCAAAAGGTACCTTCACTGTAGGGGTTCTCTTGGTGTACACCATATGTTTGCCCATTTGGATGGACTCTAATTGCTGACAGTCTGATCAAATTCTCAGCTGAAGAACATCTCACTAACGTACAAGCATTTTCGATCCAAATTTCCAACTTGGTTTACTGTCATTCCCACAGATCTGGAAGTCAACTTTAGTTACTGTTCCGACCAAAACTCAGCAAGTTGACAGTCTTTGTGACTCAAGAGTCCGCCCCAAAAGTGAACTCTCCTTCAAAGCCACTTAAATATATTTACCGCTTGACATTTTGAGCAAAAATTGACATCATCTGGGCCTGTTCAACACTTTTATACATGCCACAGAGCAAGGCAGGATGTTAATAATAATCTCATCTCATTAGCTCTATAGCCGGTTTATCCTGTTCTACAGGGTTGCAGGCAAGCTGGAGACTATCCCAGCTGACTACGGGCGAAAGGCGGGGTACACCCTGGACAAGTCGCCAGGTCATCACAGGGCTGACACATAGACACAGACAACCATTCACACTCACATTCACACCTACGGTCAATTTTAGAGTCACCAGTTAACCTAACCTGCATGTCTTTGGACTGTGGGGGAAACCGGAGCACCCGGAGGAAACCCACACGGACACGGGGAGAACATGCAAACTCCGCACAGAAAGGCCCTCGCCGGCCACGGGGCTCGAACCCGGACCTTCTTGCTGTGAGGCGACAGCGCTAACCACTACACCACCGTGCCGCCCTGTTAATAATAATAATAATAATAATAATAATAATAACTTCCAAAAAAGTGTGTGGGGTGGAACCCAATACAAAATGGTGACTTTTTAAGACAAAGCCACCTGGGACCTTATTCCGTAATTGCCACCATGGGAACATGTGTCCACTGCAGAATGGATCATGCCAATCACACGCCATCTGTATAGTCAATGTGCTGCAGACACCCCTTGCTGTTCTCTGATTCTGCTCCACTTGCACACTTGCACACTCCTACTCTACCCTCAGTCAGGCTCACTGGGGCTTCATTCTTTCAGCATTATTCTGAATTCAGAGTTTCTCCTGTGAACAATCCTTTTCCCCCACTGTGTACATTTCGAATCGCAAGTATCACCATTACTCATGCGTTCTTTAATTATTCATGATTCTAAAGCCTCAGACGGAACAAGCACTTTGTTTCTCCAATGGAATGCAAATCTTATAAATATTGGCAATTTGGACAATTTACTCAAGGAGGCAAATTAAGCTAAAATGCAGGCTTGTAAATACTTAAACACACACAAGCACACATGCATCTGATAAACAGGAATATGCTATATGGGTGTGTGTGAACACATGCGCGCGCACACACACGTGCACACAAGAACAAAATTGAATCAATAATGAAGAGAAGACATTTGGAATTGGTGACATGTCTGGATGATGTCTGTGTCACTCATCATAATCACTATTATCTCACGTCTCTGCCTCAAATGCCAGAGCTTTTTTGCGTGACCTTCAAGCAGCATGCAAACACATTTACATGAGAAGAGTGTTACACAGCTTGGTGCTGATGGATTCAAGATATTGTCAGGTGTAATTCCACAGTTAAGCCTTAAACTAGCTCAATAAGCCTGGTCTGATTAATGTAATCTCCTGCACTTCAGATACAACTGTCCCAGCATCTGATGCATGCATTTCAAGCCCCCCCCCCACACACAAATACTTATGGTGACTCTCCACCTCTCTCTCTCTCTCTCTCTCTCTCTCTCTCCAGGGTCTTACCTGTCTCCTGCGGCAGCATTTTAGCCCTGATGCCAATGCTGCCTGTGTGATGCATGGCTCCGTACATGCAATCTCCTCTTCTATCTTCTTTGCCTCTCCTCTCTGTCTGTCCTCTTCACAGAAGACAGCGGCACAGCAGTGGACAGCGGCACCAAACACGTGATAATGAGCCTCAGCGTTCAACAGTGAACAGCAGTCCTGCTCTCTCTCTGCCTCTTCAGCTCAACTTCTCTCTTGCTTTCTCTCTTTCTCTCTCTTCCTCACATACACATACACACAGAATGCACACACTCTTTTGTCTTCCCCGACACGCGATGTGTGTGAGTGCTTCTCTGTAGTAGTCCACCGATTAAGAGGCTGCGCAGGGCTAGAGATGCAGATGAAAGGTGGGGAAGAGGAGGGAGGGATGGACTTGAAAGGAAAGGGGGAAAAGGAGAGGGGAGTAAAAAAGAGTGCTGGCTCCTTTCAGCCTCTGTAAGGCGGCGGGGAGGAGAGCAGAGACGAGTTCTCAGAGCCGTGGATGCACATGGTTGTGCCTATGAGCGCTGCCTGAGCCACACAAATTATACAGGCTCTCCACTGAGTGAGAGAGAGAGAAAGTGAGCGAAGGAGGGGTGAGTGAGAGAGTGGGAGTGTGAGGAGAGCAAAAGGGAGGAGGGTGACAGGGAGGCTGTGGGAGCAAGCAAGAGACGGAGAATGAAAGAGAGAAGGAAAGATAGAAAGAGGGTTAAATCAACTAAAATGTGACGAAACATGTTTATCAAAGGCAAAAGGGACAAAAAAGATGAGAGACAGAATACGAGACAGAAAACTGGCTAAAATACTGAGTTGCGCTGTTAATAATTAGACCATCAAGCAGAAGAAAAGCTGAATTTTACAAAAAAAAAAAAAAGCAACCGTTTAGCGCATGCCGGTCCACAGGTCTGCTCAGTGCAAAATTAATTAATATAAGTCCATATCCCGTCTGTTATTTGTCGACATTTTTACTACAGTATAATTTTTTTCTCTTTGTACATTTATTACTGACATGAAAGGAAAACCTCAAGCAAATCAAACACCTTATCTACCCAAACGGTACGACAAAATACACAATATATTTAAAATACTGATGAAAATGACTTCTTCAAAATACTTATTATTATTAATTTTTTTAAAAAAAAGCACATTCCACCTTAATACAAGGTATCAATTTGTCAAATCCTCATGATGCTTCCAGAAAAGCGTCTAAAGATGACATCTATCATATCATAGCTACGGTATTATACTGGTATTATACGGTAATATATTGGTATTATACTGCTATATCGCCCAGTCCTCGAAACACAACAGAAGTAAGAGAACTGAAATCAATCCATAGCGAGAACAGCTGAGGGTCCAGATTTATTTACCTCATTTGGTGTCAGCTTACCTTTAACAGCCTAATGCAGCGCAAAACATTTAACCTAATTTCGACTGGATATCCAGCTATGTCTACACAAATCCCCACAATCCAAATAAATTAAATTTAAGGAAAAAAAGAGCTCGAGATGATCCGTAGTAAGGGAATAAGGCGTTCCTTCATGTTAAAGGTTTGCAATGAGGTGAAAATTAGACTGTTGAAGCTTCTGAAGAGAGCTCGAGCTGTCCAACAGAGGGCAGGCAATCTGATCAGTCAGAGACTGATGGCATTCCAGCCCAGCTCTACTCAGCTCAGCAGGAGTCAGACCACACACAGACAAAATCATACACACAGACAGCGTTCTTCAGACCTCTACGGTATCTACAGCCAGCTGACCATAACCTCCGAGTCCTTTTTCATTGATGGACAAGTCAGTCTCCTTTACTTACAGCTAAAGTTATACTGATTCCAGTGATAATAAACATATTGAAATCCTTATAACTATATTTTAGAATGCACTCTATATGAACCACAATTCACAGACAGATATAAAAATAACTCCCAGTGCCATGCAGTCCCAGCTTCCCAATGGCAGCCAGAGGAGAACTGGTGATTAGTCTTGGTTCCTCCAAAGGTTTTTGCCTCCCGGCTCCGTCCTAGGGAGCTTTTGCTTGCTGCCCTTGAATTCTTTGCTGGGGGTGAAACCACTGATGTGTTTAAAAAAAAGTGTGAGAAAAGTCGATGCTATGACGTAAGCTGAATGATGAAATTTTTCAATAACAGTATGTCCTGTAGTGTTTTATTTCTCTAAAACAACAGTAATTTTGCCAACAATTGTTATTTTTAATTTGTAAATGAACATCTTTTTTTCTTGCTTTTTTCATGTTTTTTTTTTTAGCTGTTTATAGCAACAGTTAATGTTGTGGAACGTCCTGTGATGCAGGTTGATTCTTATCACTCACATTAGAGCAGATGTACCGGTAAACGGTTGTTCCCTTACTAGCCTCTCTCTTGCCTGTCTCTTGGAGGCTGCCCACACGGCAACGGATTCAGGTGAATCTGATAAAATTGTTTATCGTTTCGGCCTGGCGTCCACATGGCACCGGCGTTTTGGGTGCCCCAAAACGAAATCTTTTGAGAACGGGTTCCAGAGTGAAAAAATCTGGCAACGGCGCCGTTGCGAAGTCGTTTGGATGAGTAGAACGGATTTGTTTACGATGACGTCACAACCACATGACTAGAACAAGCAGCACTCTCCCTGTTTTGTATGAACCACTGCATTGCATTCACTTTTGTATACAGCTTTTCTTTTAAATAAACAAGTAACTGAACCATTTCTTGAATTTCTTTTTTTTATTGGATAAGACTGTTTTTCAAAATGTTCACACACAATATAAAAAGTTGTACAAATTATATAAAAATGCTTTTCAAAATGTTCACACACAATAAGAAAATTAAGTTATATAAAACTATGCACACTAATAAAACTAATTTGTACACACAGAAGGCACGATTTCCTTGCGTAGTCGCAGCCATCTTCTTCTTGTTGTTGTGTGTTTGTTCCTGAGAGTGCTTCATGCCGGGTAGAAGAAGGGGTTTATGCGCATGCGTCCTACTTCTTCTATTGTTCTGGTGTCTCCGATGGGACCATCTTACAGCGCACGTAGAGGTGTGGCATGTGTATTGCATCGTTTTCAGCAAGCGTTGCGTTGCCATATGTACCTGATATTTTACTGATCCGTTGCCCATGTGGACGCGATTTTTTTAAAAATAAAATCTCGTTGCCGTTGTCGTGTGGATGTAGCCTTGATGTCTTGATGGAGCTTGTCATATTCCCAAGAAACCACAAAGTCCTGAAGAGTGCCATTCAGTTTGATTTGCATAGCACTTTTAACAATGGACAATGTCACAAAGCAGATTTACAGAATATAAAATTGGAATTGAAATGTATCCCTAATAAGCAAGCCAGAGATGGATGAGAAAAACTCCCTGAGGTGACAAGGAACCAGACTCAAAAGGGAACCCATTCTTAACTGCGTGACACCAGAATTGGAGTTTTAGTCTCCTGTGGCGGGACACTTTCTGACTGTTACAAAGTGCCGGCAGTCGAGAGTCCTTCCACAAACTTAAGGATATGTCTACTTACAGAAAGCTTCCAGATATCAATTATTTTTGCTTTTTTTTAATCCATTATTATCTATATTAGAATTTAGTCAATCATGCAGATTGTCCACTATATCCAGTATGTCCTTGTGAATGAGCTGTTACCATAGAAATTATAATGTAGTATGAAGACCATATTCTTGGGTTTCATGTGACGTTACATCCGCCTCATTAGTTATTCAAAACTTTAGCTCGGGGTCTACCAAAACTCAGTTGACAAAGCGTTTGTACGGAGAAGGTGCATTGCTCGCATTAAAAATGCCTTACGCTTGCGCTGTTTTAGGTTGCTTGAATCGATCAAACCGTGAAACTGATAAAAGTTTCTTCAGGGTTCCCCGTGAACTAATAAAAAAGGTGAATGAACACAGGATTTCACAAAAAGTCATCAAAAAAGGTAGCTTTAGAACCTCTCACTAAAATTGAAGGGAGTCAAAGAATGTTCGAGTTTGCAGTGATCACTTGGTGAAAGGTTTGTATATCCCTCTCAGCTATGTCCTTAGTGTTTTCCAAATACATTTCTTGCCATGTGTCGTTATTTTACAGTACTTTTTTTAGTCATGAAGCGCTAAAGTTCCCAGCTGTTTTTTTTTTGTTTACTCCTCACTTGATGGCCGCCATACTGAAAACAACGTGAACCTGATGCAGAAGAATACAAAACAAATCAGCCACCAAAGCAAGTGCACATGATCAAAACAACCACGAATAATAAAGTCCATATGCCTGAAGGTAGCGACAAAATTCTTACCCAGCCATACAGTTACAGTACAATGCGCCATGATCACTTCTCCGTCTTGTTTAACTAAGATCCAGGTCTTTAAAGGGGTTTCTGATGATCTTTGTGAATGATTTAGCTGAGAGATAAGAGCCAACACAAGTGAGAATCAAGCCAACTGCTGTTTGTTTACACTTCAACTTGCAGCGCTTCGTTGTAAAGACGCAAACGAAAAGCTTAAAAAACACATACTTACATGGGCAAAAACAATACAGGACTCAGTCGGCAGTGACTTGATACCGAGGTCCTTTACCCAGCCACGTACAAAAAGTTGTAAGCCTCCATACTCTTCCACACTTTCTTCTGTTTTGCGGTGTAGAAGGACGTCTGCAACACCAGATAGCTCGAGATGCTGGGGAACTCGACTGAAGGGTAGTTTTTGAGATCGTACGACAAATCCTTCTTTCCCAGACTGTAGGGGTCGATTCCATTGCACACAGCAATCTTCTGAATATATCTAAAGCGAGCAGTGGCTTCTAGATTACGAACATACTCTGATAAGTTATCGCTAGTCGTTTGCACTACAGCGGTCGTTTTGGTTTGCTAGACCACCAGCTGTTTTACCGCAAGTGAAATCGCTAAGAAAAGTCATGTGACTGAAACCCAAGAATTAATATAAACATATCATTTGAATTACAGCCGGAATTCATGCCAGCTGTTCCTGCCGTGACAGAAAATCAATCCAAACCTTCTGACCAATCAGATTCAAGAATTCCACGGTGCTGTATTATACACTTCATTGGCGCAACCAGTCTGAGTAAACGGTTACTCAAGTTTGGAAAATAATCTGGGTCAGTTCCATTTAAATCTGGATATAATTTAGATACAAACATAGATGTGCAACCACACACTCCACACTGACTGCATGACATGAACTGTTTTAGAGCCACACACACACACACACACACACCCAAGTGTAGTGCGTTCAGCCAGAGCATTGTGCAGTCTCCTGTGCTCTTAGCCTTTTACACCGGTCATTAATGTGGAAAATAATGTGGAAATTATAGGAATGGCTGCTGTGGCTTTTATTTTATGATGCGTATTATAAGGGATATTATCATGGCATTTATAACATGTTGTCCACCCACTCTTGGAATGAATCAGTATAACACACACACATACTGACACACACCGTTCACAGGACATGACTATCAGTTGAAGCATATTTCCCTCGCTGAGTGAAGCTCCAGCTCACACACCATTGAATAACGAGGAGGAAGATTTCTGGAGCTCTCCGGGGTCTCTCTAATCAGCATAGACTGAGTCTGGCTGTAGCATAAGAGGCTCTCATTACGGTTGCGGCAAGCACACAAGCAGACAAGACAGCAAATCTCCTGCATAGACACACTAGTGCAGACCACAGCAACGCAGTCTGAAGTCAGGGCAGACCACAGCACAGTTACACCACTCTCCGTTCACCACTTATTATTCAAACTAAATTTTACCCACATCCATACAATACATATACATCCACATTTACAGAGAAGGTATACATATCACTGAGAAAACATGTCTAATTTAAGGCCTCTCAGCTACCAAGCCAACTGTCAGGTGTTGGATGGCATCAAACCCATCGCCTGCAGTTGTTTGGTCTCTCAGGCACAAATGGCACTAAATGTTCCTTCACAGTGCCCACTAAGACTGATTGAGCATGCAGAATCGACATAGAGCTCTCTGTCTAGCAAATCTGTTCCAGCTAGCTACATGCTTACAGTGGAATGGCTGAGCACATTGTTTGAGAAAATGGTAGCTAGTTTGTCCCAAACAACATTCACTCACCAGCCACTTTAATAAGAACTTGTTCTTGATTCTAAGATTCTTGTTCTTGGCTGGCAGAATGGGAACCCAATGTGCTCTCCTGTTGTTGCATGCTGAGATGCTTTTCTGCTCACCACAATTGTGAAGAGTGATTATATTATAAATTACTATATCCTTCCTGGCAGCTCAAACCACTCTGGCCATTTTCCTCTGACCACCCTTATCAACAAGGCATTTGTTTCCCAGAGGAGGACAGTAACGAAGTACATTTACCTGAGTACTGTACTTAAGTACACGTCTTGAGTATCTGTACTTTACTTGAGTATTTTTTTTTGGCAACTTATGACTTTAACTTCACTACATTTGAAAGACAAATATCGTACTTTTCACTCCACTACATTTCTATCAAGGTCCTTGTTACTCGTTACTATGAAGCAGCTTTGAAAGTGGATGCTTTTTCTTTTCTTTTCAAAAGCATGACTGTTTTTTTCGCAGGTGACACCGAGACAGCCTTTCAGTAATCACTAGGGTCACATCACGTCCATAGACTGGATAAAATCAAGTTCAGTGATTTCTCCGCAATATTATTTTAACACGATCAGTTGATGGCAGAATGGAAGGAGGTGGTTCTTCTGGGGAATGAACGCACCCATGGCCATACCTAGAACCCATGTTTCAGTTTTCTGAAAGGACTAAAGATTAATTTTGTTTTAAATGTTTGCTTTGTTTGCTGAAAACGAACCACATCACGGCGTACAAAAACTCGCCGTCCAACCTGCGGAAGCATATTGAGGTATATAAACATTTTATTCCAAGAGAAAGCTTGCAATGAAGTTGTCTGTGCTTTTAGAGCTAGCGATAATGTTGCAATAGTTATGCAGTCTGGTTAGTTAAATGACTTTCTATGGATTTTCCCGCCAAGTTGCCATCGCCTTGTCCACGGCTAACATTAACACATAGCTAGTTAACTTGGACACTGTTAGTTAGCATGTACAAACGGAGTTACGCTAACAGGAATAATGTTAACTTATCTGAAGTCCCTTCAGAAATATGTTTTAGCATAATCTTGCCAAATAAACAGAATGTATAAATCTTTCTTTTCTAGTAGCGTTAGCTACCCAATATGATTTCGAGTTTGAAAAGCGTTTGCTAGCATGTCAGGTGGAGCTTCACTGACTAGCTAGCTTAACGTTAAACCACCATGATGGCACAGCATGTGTTCATTTTGTGAATTCACATTTCTGTCTTTGGTAACGGCATTAGGTTTTGTAAGCGTTGTGGCAATGATACAACGCTGCGTTGACAGAAAATGTACTTTTAATACTTAAGTATTTTTAAAAGCAAGTACTTCAGTACTTTAACTTAAGTAAAAATTTGACTGGACAACTTTCACGTGTATTGGAGTAACATTTGACCAGTGGGATCTGTACTTTGACTTGAGTAATGAATTTGGGTACTTTGTCCACCTCTGTTGTTTCCACCCACAGAACTGTCGCTCATTCAATGTTTTTCTCACCATTGTGTGTAAACTCTAGAGACTGTTGTGTGTGAAAACCCCAGGAGATCAGCAGTTTCTGAAATACTCAAACCAGTCCATCTGGCACCAACACCCATGCCACAGTGAAAGTCACAGAGAACACAATTTTTCCCATTCTGATGTTTGAAGTGAACATTAACTGAAGCTCTTGATTTGTATCTGCATGATTTTATACACTGTGCTGCTGCCAAGGGATTGGATGATTAGAGAACTGCATAAAACAGCAGGTGGGAGGGTGTTCCTAATAAAGTGGCCAGTGTGTATACCCACAATAAATAGCAAAATATTTGCTCATGCTATTTAGTACAGTAGTTTGTGAAGCTGGGTTGGTCTTTAGTTATTTGTTTATTTCTTTATTTGACTAGTAATACACACAACCGCCACCTGCTTCGATGGCAAGTTCTTTCGAGTCATGCATGTACCGCTATGATCTTCACTGGTCAAAATGCTTTTGACAGAAGATGGAAAGCAATGGGAGACCATCATCAGTCAGCTCAGGTTGTGTCTTCAACATCAGCGTGGTTTGTCTTGACACTTAGACCGAGGCTTCAGAGTTATCATATAAATAACTAATCATCAAGCATCGTGAATTTAGAAGATCTATGAATGCTGCACATGCACAGAAAAACACCCACAGTAAGAGGGAAGCTACTGATGCATTGGAAAAAAGAAGTAGAATATAAAACTGAACTATGATCTCAGTAATCCTCCACACACCACCACCACCACCAAATCTCTTTTAGAGGATGTTTTTAAACTTCTCTTTTTGGCCTCTTTCTTTCATTCACCTTTTCATTGTCCTCTCTCTCTCTCTCTCTCTCTCTCTAGGAGAATAGTGGAATGAGGCAGTGGGGGAATGAGATGTGTGATGGGGGGACCCATGAGGTGAGCGTGGCGATTTGTCTTCCAGTGAAGGCTTAAGAAAAGACTAGTTAACCTTTACTGCAAAGACCTCGGGGAGAATTCAGGCTGGAAGAAAAAAAAACAACAACAACCAAGAAAAAACATCTGTAGATTAATGGATGGCCAGCAGTGCTCTGAGACCGATGTGCAAAGTGCTGCAATAGACACTTTTGACATCTGGGTCGCCTGCACTTACCAACAAGGACGAGGTGACTCTACTGTATCATGATAAATAAATGGAATAAAGAAAAAGATTGCCCTATATTGCAATACAGCTTGATCAGTCATTTATCAAGTTGTCAATTTTATGCACAGTGCCTGACAGCACCCAGGTGAAGACTTATTTGAAATACTGTTGTAGTCAAGACCAACTAAACCAAGACCAACTCATGAACAAGACCAAAGTGTATCGAGACCAAGACTTTGAGTGGTTAAGATCAAGCCAAGACCAAGGCAGGGTGAAACCAAGTCAAGACCAGGACCGGTCTAGTGTGTGTGAAAGGAGGCAGAGAGGGGTGATGGCCATGAACAGGAAGAAAAGTTTCAAATTAGCAATGAGTCACATTATTGGTTGCATTTGAAGCAGGAAATTTTACATCCAATCAGAGTAACAATGTTAACAAATAATCATCCTCATCATCATATTTTCCCGCATGGCATGAGATCAGCCTTGGGGCGTCATTGGAACCGTTGTTCCAATAGACACTTGAAGTTAATTTTGTCCATCATCACTTTCCTTGCTTGTTGCTGGTCCACTCCCAGAAGGTCTTCAACTTTTCTCCAAAGTCTATTTGAAGTGCATCTGTCAAACAGAACTTGCTTTTGTATTGCGTCATTTTCCATACGGCAGACATGGGCCAAATACTTGAGGAACTGTAGATGAAAAAACTCTTAAATAAGTCTTAATAAATCAGATAATACATAGGCAATTTATTGAAATCCCCTCAATTGTGGTCTTGAAATAAAGTCCTGAGTCCTCTATGTCTGAGAATGAGACATGGAGACCGGTCTCAAGTACTGCAACATTAATTTGAGATGTAATATGAGGGCTATAATTCTCAAGATGAGTCTCTATTCCTGTATATGGACTGTCACTGGACTGCCCCGTGATTGGCTAATCACTATGCAGCAGATAGTTGCTGCTATTTTTCACCTCAACCACCCCAGAACATGTCAATCAAGAACATATCCCTGTGGACACAAAAGGGAGCAGCCAAGCAAGTGCATGCAGTGCTGTGGAGTTTGCAACTGTTATGAGTAACAAAGGCATCCGATTAAATCGGATATTCAAAACAGGTTAAAAACAGAGGTTTGTGTATGTGTGTGTGTGTGTGTGTGCATATATATATATATATATATATATATATATATATATATATATATAGAGAGAGAGAGAGAGAACTGTGCATATGTCTTCAGCAGATGCGAAGAAAAAGATGCTGTAGAGCAAAGGTGTCTTCAAAAATAATGAAATGAAATGTTTCTATATTTGGTGTGATGACCCTTTTTTTTTTTTAAATAGCAGTAGTGGTCTCTGGGACAATGTGTGCAGTTTTATAAGGAAATTAGCTGTTACGTTTTACTGAGCATCTTGCAGAACCAGCCATGGTTCTTCTGGATATGTTCGCTGTCTCACTTGCTTCTTATTTTTGTCTCACTTGCTTCTTACTCAGCAGCCTTTATTATGTTTTTTTTTTTTGTCTGAAAACTGGTCTCTTCTGTAATATGGTGCTTTTTTTTTCCTGACCTACAAACATTTTTCTGTAACATTTAATTTTGTGCTGGAAAACTAATGTTTGGAAATCTAAAATGTTTTAGTATAAGCCATATTGTGGCAGCAGGGGCGTGGCCAAGCAGCAGTCTGTGAATGGAGGGCGGGGTCGGGGAAGGTAAGTGGCTAAGTCACTCCACCTGCTGTTCATTAACCTGTGTGTGTGTGTGTGTGTGTGTGTGTGTGTGTGTGTGTGTGTGTTTGGTTGTTACAGGGAGGGAGCATAAAAGGAGAGAGAGAGAGCAGAGAAAAAGGACTCTCTCCCCAACCATAATGCATGAGTCAGTGAGTGAGTGAGTGAAAGGAAGAGAAAGTGAGCAAAAGAAAGCTGAAAAAGCAAGCTGAAAAGTAAAAATAAAGTGTTTGTGGAAACATCATCTCTCGCCTGCCGTGCTTCTGTGCTCCACCCACATCAGGGTCTTACTACACATATATCTAAGTCATAAAATACAAATCTGTAACAAAGGTTTGTACGAAAAAATAGGGTGCCTAAGACTTTTACACAGTATCTATCTATCTATCTATCTATCTATCTATCTATCTATCTATCTATCTATCTATCTATCTATCTATCTATCTAGTAGCAAGACAGAATCTATGTACGCACATAACTGTGCCTGTATTCACAGTACTGTTATAGCAGTACTGAAAGTCTGTATTACTGGGTGAAGCTGAAGCAGACTGGATGGATAAGGTTATGAAAAGACAAAGTTTGGGAAAAGTGTCTAGTTTTAACAAGGAATGGGAGAGAACACTTGGGAAGGCACTCTCATAGCTACCTTTGACTCCTGCTTACTATTATCCCTCGCTTTCGTTCTCTTTTGTCTTTGTCTTGTCGACACAATCCATATTGCTCTCTTTCACGCTCCTTATTCTCTCCAGAGAAAGTTGCAATAAGGGAGGGAAGCTAAGAAAGTGAGAGAGATATGAGCTACAGAGAGGGGGTCTGGCTGAATGAGGTATCAGGGGGTTCCAGCCTGGCCCTACCTCTGCGGTTCTGATTACAGAAGAGTTGGCCAGGCCTGTGCAGACTTGCTGGAGATTAAAGCAGGACTTTCTTCAAGAAACATTCGAACGACTAAAAAGACTGACAGTGCAACTGTGAAAATATAATTGAACAAGGCTGGAAGTGAATTACATGGTTCCTCTGCATCATCCCAGCTTGTCTGGAAGCAACAGTACAACTTCACATTTAATAACAAATGACTAATGAACAAATGAACATTATATATGCACATAAAAGAGCACACACTCATTATCCCACTCTATTTCCATCTCTCTCTCTCACACACACACACACACACACACACACACCCTATCATCCACAACCTCTACCCAGTGAATGATTAATCACCTCATGCTAATGAGTTATTTACTAATTAGGGTCTGACGTGCAAGGGGAAGAGGAGAGCAGCCCTGGTGTGTTGACATGGGTGCCTGTGATGCTTAGCGTACACTCAGCCCAACTGTTCAGTGATTAGGAGTGTGTGTACATGTGTGTTAATGTGTCATGTGTTCGTGTGTGGGAGGGTCTCCTTTAAAACCCCTCCATCCTCCTGTTCTGATAATAAAAAGCAGCACTAGTATTTAGCGTCTGCTCATGATGGACATATGCTGAGATAAAGCCAGAGCACTAGCTCTTTTATTGCAGCGGCTCTCTTGTATGCTAATATTTGGCATTTAATGTGGGGAGATGAGAGACAGCTGAATATGGGAATATAGCTGTCAATCAAGTGTGGCTGCAGCAGTGTCAGAGAAAACTGATTCATCAGTTGAGCCGGTTGAGAACTCTCACGCACTGAAAGCATTAAAGCGTAGCTGGCCTCTCAACCCACAACCATAATGGCTCTCATACAGGTGCCATGCAACAGGTCAGAATCAATCTGCCACCTTCTATTTCTTGACACAAAGGCAACCAGTGTGTGTGTGTGTGTGTGTGTGTGTGTGTGTGTGTGTGCCGTTCAAGCTTGCACACAGGGGAGCTTCTCAGCACCATGGACAGCACCAGTGACTGGCACATATGTTGTCTGGGTGAAGCATGCTTGTTATTCTTCACACTATTAGAAATCTGAAATGTAATAATCTTATTATTATATTTATTATGATAGGTTAATTCAATCCAATGTTTAATTCTAATTGAAAAGCTTTTTTTCCCTTTATTTATTAATTAAAAGACACACATCTTAAAATACATGTCTTAAAGTAATGATGGACTGTCATTTCTCCTTACTTAGTTGAGCAGTTCTTGACATAATATGGATTACTACATGGACTGTTTTACAATCAGGGTATAATTTTTGGTCCACAATATTCCAAAAATCAAACCTTTTGTGTTTCTCTGCTGCCAAAAAAAATTACCTTTTGAGATGGAAATTAACTGCGGACAATTTCAGAGCTACAGGTCATAAATTGGGCGTGTTACTTGAGGTGAGAAAACAGCATATAGTGCATTTCTAAACGTGACCCACTTCCTTATAGTAAGTATATCAGGTGAAAATTCAAACTCACTCCAAATTGCTCAAAATGGCTCTCATTAAATTCAGAATTGAATGCAGAACAACAGACTTTTTTTTAATAGAATTAAAATATGTTTATCCATTTTTGAGATATTACAAATCAAACACTGAAAAAGTGGCTTAATTTTTAGAAAACTGATGTAATATGTATTCGGATCACATGGTCCAAAATAGGCCTCATTAACGAATGAGATCAAATGTTTTTTTTCTTAATAACTTTTCTATTTTTCAAGATATTTACATGGAAATTGGCAGACACATAGATGGTTGTATACAAAATACAAAGTTTGAAAAATTAGTAAAAACAAATTATGTAAATTAGTATTTAAATAGTATGAATTATGCTAATTAGGTAAAACGTTAAATCGGTTCACTCAATAAAACTGTTATAAAAGATTATTTCTAATACCCTATTTGTGCTCTGTAGGCTTTGTATTTCTCAAAAGCAGGGCCTACTAGTTTTTATATTAAATAATATAAATGATAACATTCACAGCTTTCAAGGCGAACCTCGAAAAAACTGTGATCCACATCCAATAAACAATTACAATTAACTGAATTGAAATTGACACTCGCGTTTCTGACATCCAGTTTTTTTGAAATATCATTCCGACCACTAAGAACTCAATATTTTTCATCAGAACAACTACAGTTATACTCTACAATAGTTATTTATTTACAGGAATCAGTTTGATTTGAAAAAAAAAAAGAAGATAAAGCTATGAAAACTCACTTCAAAGTCTCCCCTGAATCATAACATCAAAACTAGCTGATGGAAAATTTTGCTGAATACTTCATCAGAAACAGTTAGAGCTCGAGAACATCCTTATAAAAGTTATCTGATTTAATATTCATGAGTAATCCAGTCGGAAACCAATCAGAAGAGACCTGACCACTTTCCCGTGACTCAAAAAGCACGGCAGTTTCCTGACATCGCACGAGCAGATAGTGTACTCTGTTGTACCAACTTCAACCTACCGTTACTCCCAAAGTACTGAACAGATCTTAACGAGATACATTTCTTTGGAAAGCAGAAATTATAAGCTTTTAAGGATAGTATTCACGATAGAAAATATTCAAAAGTTAAGTAATGACAGATTTCAAAACTTAGGTGAGTGTCTGCATGCACAGTTTTCACAGCACGGCCAGCGAATGTCTGATATGCCTATTTATAGTCTACAAGAGTAAGGTATACAAAGTGAAAAACTGTTGAAATGTGTGTAATTTTAAGTACAAATTTTCAAGTACTGTGCAGCAGTGTTTGTACATGGTGGTAACTGTAATAACAACTGAAGTGGGGATGATCCTTGTGGTTTTCTGGAGAGGACACTTTTTGATGGACTCACAGTTCAACCACATGTGAAGCTCTGCTGCAAATGTATCTTGCATCTGTTTCAAGTCCTTTTTTTTTTTTTTACTGTGCAACAACAGAGTATCCTGCTTCAAAACAGACAAATATTTTCTTAAAAATCATTTACTACCTCTTCATATGGTGAGTGTTTTCAAGAGAGGACATTTTTGATGGTCAAAGGATCCTATCGGAGGCACTTAGTTTGCAAAAAAAAAAAGCATCTTCTACTTAAATATATTTCTACTGTGAATGAAAGTATACATCCCAAAGTAAAACGTAGTTAGTGCTAAAAATGCAATTCTGAATTTAACCAGTAAAATCTAAGTGTAATAATTAAAGTAGAATTCAATGAAATGACCACAAGGTCAAAACTGAGCCCGCATTTGGCTCTGACAAACATAAGAGCTTATAAGAGATATTACTGCTGTAGGTAGGGCTGGTGTGTCTCTGTAAAATAAGTTATCAGAAACCCCAGCATGATTGTGATTGTGAAACGGCCCACATATTGTTAAATAGGGCTACTTACTGTATTTTTATTGTTTACTATTTACTGTTTGATCTCAAATGCATTAAGAAGGCAAGAAGTTGCACTAATTAACTTTTGATGAGGCACACCTCTTAACTGAAAAGCATTCCAGGTGACTACCTCATGAAACTGGTTAAGATAATGCCCTTAGTGTGAAAAACGTCATCAAGGTAAACAGTGGCTACTTTGAAGAATCTAAAATATGAATCAAATTTTGTTTGTTAACACTTTTTTTGTTTTCCACATCATTCCATATATGTTTCATAAGGTATTTCATAATTTTGGTATCTTCAGTATTGTTCTCCAGTGTAGAAAATAGTCAAAATACAGAAAAAGCCTATCAATGAGTAGGTGTGTCCGAACTTTTGACTGGTACTGTATATCTATAATTAGTATAAATATGTAGGTGAGTATACAAAATCGCACGTGCTGATTGGTTGAGAAATTCGGACTATTTCTTGATCATCACCTCGAGCGACTTGGCAAAATGCCTGCCAACCGCTTTGTCACTGCAAAGACAGATGACAAATTATGAAAGAAAATGCTGCTCCTAAAAGCACTAAAGATGCTACGAAGTTTCGTCTGAAACTATTCAAAGGTGAGGTGGAAATCTGATTTAAAAAAAAAAACTATTTCAAAACACATTATTTGATGTGAGTCAGTACAGATAAGTGACACAAGCCTGCACATTTGCATGCTGATTTTGAAGTTTAAAATACATGATTTTTTAATATGATTAAAATAAAAATCATCTGTGTATTTATACTAAAACAATTATAAGCCCAAGACTCAGTGAATATCGGTGAATAATAACCTCAACTTCGTCTCAGTTATTATTCACCGATATTCATTTTGCCTTTGGCAAATAATTGTTAATTAGATAGATTGATAAATAAGAGAGAGAGAGAGAGAGAGAGAGAGAGAGAGAGAGAGAGAGAGGATCCTTTTTGGTTGTCTGGTTGGTCTGCAGAATTCTCTTTGGAGTTAATTAGGGAGGCACAGCATGTTGCCAATGCTCTACCAGTAGTGGGATATACCAGCATGCAGGTGCCTCCTATAAGCTGCCTTTCAGAGAGGTGGATAAAAGGGAGAAGATTGCTCTCTCTCTCTCTCTCTCTCTCTCTCTCTCTCTCTCATCAACAGGTGCCTCTAACTCTGGTTGGTTTACAGGAATCCTAGAGTAGTGGAGGTGCAAGCTGCCTCTCACTTTGCTTCATGTGTTATTGTTCATTTTGTCTTATGTTCTGTGCTTAGATGTTTGGCAAATGCCAAAGTAAATTTGCTGTAAGTGTGCACAAAAAGAAAGAATGACAGAATGACAATTATTCCTGACAGAAACTGAGGAACACAACATGGGAGGTAATACTGAGGGGATAAATGCCTTCCTGAAACAGGAGCCTGGCAGTATCATGGCTCCATGTTATGGTGAATTTTTCAGGCCTGCAGTATCACTCAGACATGAGCTGTGCGTTCCAGACTGCCTCAGGGGAGCATGGCCCACAGGTGTGTGTCTGTGCCTGTCACTGAGCCATCTCCCTATGCCTCAGGCCTAAACTCTGCCCCTCATGCATTTGGAGCTAGGAGGAAGGCACCAGACTCAATACTCCTCAGAGCCAGCACCGCCACCCACGGCCACCTGGGATCTGTCAAGCTCTGCTTTGCTCCATTCCAAACCTGCACACAGCTGCAGGCAGAGATGTTTCAGAATGATCGGTGTGCATGCAAGGGTGAGTCACAGAGCATTTTCCTCAATGTCAGTGTCACATAGATGTGTGAAAAGCGTGGGTGAGAATGAGGCCTGATGTGATTAGATTAGCTACAGCAAAATGAAGACTTGGCTGATTAGGTTACTACTCATAAATGACCCAGCAAATCTGATCTACACTGATCTTTCACATTCAGTCATGGAACAGATGTAAAGTCTGTATGACTCGAGCACACAGAGAATGAGAGGTTTAAGGAGCAGACCTGGAGGCTGAGGCCATACAGGCAGCAGAAGTGGACTGACTGAGGATATACCGTATGGGGTGAGCAGAGACAAAGCATGATCCCATATTTGAGCTCAAGTGCTATCTGCTTTATCAACACACTTACAATCTGCTCTCTTAGCGTCCAATATGTTTCTCTCACATATGTCTTTCTCTCTTGGTACAGGAACCTGCACACTGAGTGCACTCACTCATTGTGGTCCAATCAGAAGGAAGCGACATATGTGCCATTTTCCAACAGCATTTACACACGTCCAAAATCAAATCTGTTCCATTCAGAAATTTAAAGACAGGGCTGCATGTAAAAATCCTGGTATAGGCAATTCTATAACTCTCCTCAAAGGACCAGAGGCTGATGAAAGCTAATGGGCCAAACGGTCACTCAAACAGATGATGATGTTAAGAATTCTGTGTTAATTTCTGAATAGAAATTCAGACGCTTGTTGACAGACATCATCCCATGGCTAAAATACATCCATTATCTGTAGCCGCTTATCCTGTACAGGGTCACAGGCAAGCTGGAGCCTATCCCAGCTGACTATGGATGAGAGGTGGGGTACACCCTGGACAAGTCACCAGATCATCGCAGGGCTGACACATAGACACAAACAACCATTCACACTCACACCTACAGTCAATTTAGAGCCACCAATTAGCCTAACCTGCACGTCTTTGGACTGTAGGGGAAACCGGAGCACCCGGAGGAAACCCATGCAGACACGGGGAGAACATGCAAACTCCGCACAGAAAGGCCCCTGTCGGTCACTGGGCTCGAACCCAGAACCTTCTTGCTGTGAGGTGACAGTGCTAACCACTACACCACTGTGCCACCCCCATGGCTAAAATGAACTTTCTAACTTCACCGTGTCACCTTACAGATTAAGCATCAAGCTTATTTGGCCAAATTGCTATCTACTAACTTAGTAGCTACAGTACCGTATGTAATTCAGTTAACAGTAGTCTGTGTTTAGCACCAGAAAATTAGTTGCCACTAATATGGGATCCATCCTCAGGTCGCTTGAACTACAGTAGCAAGTGACTGGAAATGAATGAACAAATTGAACTATTTTCAGGTTAATGTCTAATGAAACAGAGGCCTTTATAGAATATGACCGCATCTACAGTTATAGAATTTATCCAGATTGACTTACAAAAGTGCGTCATAGAAAAATAATACACTCGTGCTAGTACAAATAATCTGATCTAAAAAATGCGATTAAGCTAAAACCTATACACTGCTCGAGAGAAATACATGTCACTACACCAGATCCAGATATGAACACAGATATGATAAATACACACTTCTGAAGCACAAAAACACATTCCACTTGGGAAAATACTGCATACAAAAAGCCCTCTTCTCCATATCTCTTCCCATTACAAAGCAAGCTAAACAAACAGCATGGCTTTTATCACATCAAAGGTCTTGCATTGCCATCTTGTCCTGCAAACCATTTCAATCATAGGTAATACACTGCCCATGGAACTTAACTATTTAAACCCATCTGAAAAGATACAATGCAGTTCAGATGCAGACATAAAGATGCTGTTGTGGATCTCTCAAGGATAATAATGTACCTGCCATTTTGCAATATATTTAATATATTTAATATCGGGCGGCATGGTGGTGTAGTGGTTAGCGCTGTTGCCTCACAGCAAGAAGGTCCGGGTTCGAGCCCCGTGGCCGATGAGGGCCTTTCTGTGCGGAGTTTGCATGTTCTCCCCGTGTCCGTGTGGGTTTCCTCCAAGTGCTCCGGTTTCCCCCACAGTCCAAAGACATGCAGGTTAGGTTAACTGGTGACTCTAAATTGACCGTAGGTGTGAATGTGAGTGTGAATGGTTGTCTGTGTCTATGTGTCAGCCCTGTGATGACCTGGCGACTTGTCCAGGGTGTACCCCGCCTTTCGCCCGTAGTCAGCTGGGATAGGCTCCAGCTTGCCTGAGACCCTGTAGAACATGATAAAGCGGCTAGAGATAATGAGATGGGAGATGAGATGAATATCGGGTGGCACGGTGGTGTAGTGGTTAGCGCTGTCGCCTCACAGCAAGAAGGTCCGGGTTCGAGCCCCGTGGCCGACGAGGGCCTTTCTGTGTGGAGTTTGCATGTTCTCCCCGTGTCCGTGTGGGTTTCCTCCGGGTGCTCCGGTTTCCCCCACAGTCCAAAGACATGCAGGTTAGGTTAACTGGTGACTCTAAATTGACTATAGGTGTGAATGTGAGTGTGAATGGTTGTCTGTGTCTATGTGTCGGCCCTGTGATGACATGGCGACTTGTCCGGGGTGTACCCCGCCTTTCGCCCTAGTCAGCTGGGATAGGCTCCAGCTTGCCTGCGACCCTGTAGAACAGGATAAAGCAGCTAGAGTAATGAGATGATATTTAATATCTTAAAGGAAAAAAATAATCCTCAAACACTCACACATTTTTACACACACACTAGTACTTCTATCTTTGTGGGGACGCTCACTGGCATAATGCATTCCCTAGCCGCTTAGCCTAACCGTAACTATCACAACTAACTGCCCAACCTGAACCCAAACCCAAAACCATATTCTAACCTGAATCCTAAAACTAAGTCTTAACCCTCAAACAGCCCTCTGAAGAAGTGAGGACCAGCCAAAATGTCCTCACTTCCCAAAAATGTCCTCACTCTATCTGTAAAAAAACATATTCTGGTCATCAGTGTGTTGCAAATACAAGTATACACACACAGTTACGGTAACATATTTTGGAAAAGTCGCTTTAGTCACATCCACCCTGTGGTTCATGCATGTCACAGCTGTTAAAGTCTGTCTTTACAGCATATGCACATGCCCTCTGATATAACCTGAGTCTCACACATGAGCTTTAACTCGAGTGACTCATGCTGTCAAAAAGAAGTGTTCATCAAAAAGAAGTGGTAATGAACTGTAAAGAATATGGAGTAGTGGTACTGCAATGCACTATAGACATTTTCTGCAACCACAGAAGAAAGTGAGGTAGAGAAATGTGACTCTAAAGGACAATTCATACTTCTGCATTGAATCTGTGCCGCTGTTGATGCACACGCAGGGTGAAGTATTTATACTTGCATCTAAAGAGCACATGTCCTCTATGAGGCACTGTCACAAGAAACACACCAGAATTTACTCAGTTTACACACAGAATAAGAGTGAAAATCAAATAATGCGAGTTCGACGTTTCACTGCAGGAATAATAAACAGAAAATAACACGGAAATTTACTGAGGGGAAAAAACCTTGCGTGATTAACTCTAGGCGAATTTTCATGGAAAGCATTTCTGAAGCGTTTTAATTAGTCTGTATTCTGTAGTATGAGTGACTTGAAGCACTTCAGTTTAACTAGTGTCCCAACCCACAATTCTTTCAATCACTATTTGACAGACACTTTATTATTGAGCTGTTATGGTTTACATCACTGACTCTGTGTGTTTATTGAGAGTCTGTTAGAATAAGAAAAATAGAAAAAAGTGTGGGTTTCCTCCGGGTGCTCCGGTTTCCCCCACAGTCCAAAGACATGCAGGTTAGGTTAACTGGTGACTCTAAATTGACCGTAGGTGTGAGTGTGAGTGTGAATGGTTGTCTGTGTCTATGTGTGAGCCCTGTGATGACCTGGCGACTTGTCCAGGGTGTACCCCGCCTTTCGCCCGTAGTCAGCTGGGATAGGCTCCAGCTTGCCTGCGACCCTGTAGAAGGATAAAGCGGCTAGAGATAATGAGAATGAGATGAGAAAAAAGTGTGCGATCCTGTAGAATTAAACTGGCCATGATAATGAACTCCAGCCACTATGTACTTTATATATTTATGTTCACACAATATCATAGATTTACAATTTTCGCCGAGAAGAAGGAGCAGCCAGAAAAATGTCGGAGGAAATGCGATGTTACCAAGCAGACCAATCATAGTTGTTGCGGTCTGCTTCGTAGCAATATGTCTTTGCATTTTTGGGGAGGTGTGTATCAGGCTATGGCATAGGGTACGTGGTATAAAAAGTATAAATCAGGCTTAAGTGAGCCATGAAGGAACAAAACACTACAATGTGGCTGCCATAAACAGCGGCATATACAGGGATAGTTTTATCAAGGGTAGTGCTAATTATAGACTTTTCAGCAACCATTTGCTGTGATGGTGGTGGTGGTGGCTCATTTAATGGTTGATCAACTAAGACCTTGTATTAAAATGAACACACATGCATTTCATCCAATCAACATATGACTGGTACAATATAAATCTTTGTTTTGAGCATGACTTCCCGTCAGCAAAGAAACAGGCAAATGTGGGATATTTGAATTGCACATGCTCATTGGTGGCTTGTATGGTTAATGTCCATCCATCATCCATAACCACTTATCCTGTGCAGGGTCATGGGCAAACTGAAGCCTATCCCAGCTGACTATAGGCAAAAGGTGGGGACAAGTCACCAAATCATCACAGGGCTGACACATAGAGACAAACAACTATTCACACTCACATTCACACCTACGGTCAATTTAGAGCCACCAATTAACCTAACCTGCATGTCTTTGGACTGTGGGGGAAACCGGAACACCCGGAGGAAACCCATGCAGACACGGGGAGAACATGCAAACTCCACACAGAAAGGCCCCTGTCGGCCACTGGGCTCGAACTCAGAACTGTGAGGCGACAGCGCTAACCACTACACCACCGTGCCGCCTGTATGGTTAATGTGAATTTATTAATATGAATTGTGCATATTGTATCAAGTACATTTATAAACTTTACAGTGCAGAAAAAAAAAAACTACAGTCACCTCCCAGTTTATTTTGGAATACCTGTAAATCTGGTCATTCGTGCAATTATCCAATCATTTAACCATATGATGGCAGCACAATACATAAAGTCATGCAGATGTAGGTCAAGAGCTTCAAACATCAGAACGGATGAAAATGTGACCGCAGTGACTTTCACTTTGGCACATTTGTTGGTGACAGACAGTTTGAGTATTTCAGAAACTGCTGATCTCCTGGGATTTTCATGCCCAAGATTTCAGTCTCTTGAATTCACACAGAATGATGCAGAAAAAAAGCAGTTTTGTGAGAAAAAAAAACAGCTTGATGAAGAGAGAGGTCAATGGGCAGACTGGTTTAAGCTGACAGGATGTCTACAGTTACTCAAATAGGATGTCTACAGCCTACAGTCAGTCAAATTACCATTCTTTACAACTGTGGTGAGCAGAAAAGCATCTCAGAATGCAGAACACATCAAACCTTGTCATGAATAGGCTACAACAGCAGAAGAACACATCAGGTTCTACTCTTGTCAGCTAAGAAGAGGAATCTGAGGCAACAGTGGTGGCATATTTTGCTGTTGTCGAATTAAACTTTAAATATGAATTTTAACAAAAGCATACTGCAGCCGAACAACAAGAACAGCAGCATAATGGAAATAAATCATGGTAATTGATCCACAATGTGAGCTTTGGGCTGCTACCATGGGACAAGATGGTTATAGTGTGGTGGGGTTTTTTTTGGTAAGTAACAAGCGTATGTTGTTTTTTTTGGTCCAGTATTTTACAAAGACGTGTTTTGGTGGCTGTCAAAGCTGAAAACAAAACTCTGAACCCATGCACATATGTGGAAGGAAATGGCAATCACATCTTCAGGTTATTCTATATTCACTTTGAGCCAGAAAGTTGGGATAGAGTGTGTTGTCAATAATTCTCCTTTTATACTTTTAGTTCCAGTTGTTTGAGTATGAGGCAGTTGGCAAGTGGAAACCCCTTCCAGGATAGAAACACTTTTAGTGGCCAACTGGACAAAACAAAACAAACAAGCAAGCAAACAAACAATAAAAGTCATGTAAGTGTACGGTTTTTGCTTTAATGTTGAACTGTAAAGAACAAATTATTGAAGTTAGTAGGGACAGTTGTCGGGATACAGCAAAATCCCCACACCAACTACAAGTCGGTAACAGAATCCTAGTCCAAAATATTCAGGGACAGGATAATGTATACATATTTTTCTCATCTCATCTCATTATCTCTAGCCGCTTTATCCTTCTACAGGGTTGCAGGCAAGCTGGAGCCTATCCCAGCTGACTACGGGCGAAAGGCGGGGTACACCCTGGACAAGTCGCCAGGTCATCACAGGGCTGACACATAGACACAGACAACCATTCACACTCACATTCACACCTACGGTCAATTCAGAGTCACCAGTTAACCTAACCTGCATGTCTTTGGACTGTGGGGGAAACCGGAGCACCCGGAGGAAACCCACGCGGACACGGGGAGAACATGCAAACTCCACACAGAAAGGCCCTCGCCGGCCCCGGGGCTCGAACCCAGGACCTTCTTGCTGTGAGGCGACAGCGCTAACCACTACACCACCGTGCCGCCCTACATATTTTTCTTCTTTTTCTAATTTTTTTTTGGCAAAAAACAGTTAAATGTTGTGCACATTTCTGCATATATCTACAATATGAGGCCATTGGAGGAACCTGGGAAGCATGATCTCAGAGCTTAACAAAAGAGCACATTCAGATGATAAGAGATGCACTACTCAGTTTCAGCCTGACTGCCTTACTGAGCTCCAAATAACATTGCATTTTGACAATATTTCTGTAGAAAGAAAAGACATATGCTTGCATATATTTAGACACCGCTCCATATAGCGCACGCAGACCACACACTGTGTGCAGAGCTGCATATCTGTGCTTAAAAAGAAGGTTCGTATATTATGCATTTTTTTTGTCATTGTCCAACATTATTAAAAGAAAATGCTCTCAGAAAATCTTACAGGGACAGTAATGAAATGCTGCATATAGGATCCATCTCATTTTAACTCACAGCAGCACTGTAACAGCATCCCAACTTTACAGTGGATTCTATCAGGAAAAAAAAAACAGTGCTGAGGAGCATATACAGTGGTGCTTGAAAGTTTGCGAACCCTTTAGAATGTTCTATATTTCTGCATAAATATGACCTAAAACATCATCAGATTTTCATACAAGTCCTAAAAGTAGATAAAGAGAACCCAGTTAAACAAATGAGACAAAAATATTATACTTGGTCATTTATTTATTGAGGAAAATGATCCAATATTACATATCTGTGAGTGGCAAAAGTATGTGAACCTCTAGGATTAATAGTTAATCTGAAGGTGAAATTAGAGTCAGTGTTTTCAATCAATGGGATGACAATCAAGTCAAGTCAAGTCAACTTTATTGTCAAATATGCTATACATGCTCAACATACAGCACAGATGAAATTTCAGTCCTCTCTGACTCACGGTGCAAACAGGCAATTCAATAAATAAAAATAGAATAATTGAAATAAACAATATAAACAGTATAAACACTAGATAAGAAATAGACATAAACACTCATATAGATGCACACACACACACACGCATATATATATATATATATATATATATATATATATATATATGCACACACACACATACATATAAATTGGAGCAAAAGGACATAAAATAAACAGTCAAGGGCACTTGAGGTATAGCAGGTAAACATGAAATAAGCAGTATAAACAATAAACTAATAGCTGTTAAGGTGAGGTAGTGCAGAATAGTGCAAATGAGCGAGGTATAGTGAAATGTGCAGTCCCTGAGTTCAGTGTGAGAATGAATGTTGAGAGTGTGTGTGTGTGTGTGTGTGTGTGTGTGTGTGTGTTGAGGGGGTGAGTGTGTGTGAGTGGGCACCCTGTTTTATTTAAAGAACAGGGCTCTATCAAAGTCTGATCTTCACAACACATGTTTGTGGAAGTGTATCATGACACGAACAAAGGAGATTTCTGAGGAGCTCAGAAAAAGCGTTGTTGATGCTCATCAGGCTGGAAAAGGTTACAAAACCATCTCTAAAGAGTTTGGACTCCACCAATCCACAGTCAGACAGATTGTGTACAAATGGAGGAAATTCAAGACCATTGTTACCCTCCCAGGAGTGGTTAACCAACAAAGATCTACTTTGTTTATCTACTTTTAGGGCTTGTGTGAAAATCTGATGTTGTTTTAGGTCATATTTATGCAGAAATATAGAAAATTCTAAAGGGTTCACAAACTTTCAAGCACCACTGTAAGGTTATCAAGCACCAAGAGCTTTTCAGCTACATTTCCCCAAATGCACTGCAGCCGGGAATCATGTGATTGTTGTCTCAGAGAAAATCTGATTTTATTTTCTTGTACATTTGTGACTTTTCAGTGTTAGAATTTTTCTCCTTGCAAATTTTTGACTTTGTAAAATTAGAGAATATGCAAGGTTTTTTTCTCACCTACTTTTTTTTCTATCTACAACACACAATACAACAATTGTAAAATTCTGTTTGCATGTCCTGAGAACGTTTCTCATCTAGAATGCAAACAAATCCAAAAACTAAAGGTCAAACAGATAAAATATTATTAGGTGGCTATTGTTGTTAACAGTAACATAAATAACCATTTCTTGATTAGGAAAGATGTTGTTTGAAACCTACGTATCTTAAAGAACATGCCCAGTTTTGCGTTAATAGATGAATCCTGAATATTAATCATAATGTGCAATACATGGATACTGATATATAGATAATGGCATTGTGTTACATCCCTTACGTGCTAATATGTTTGTTCAAACAAACAAGTGCACACACTTTGACCAAATTTATCTTCAGAACCACATCATTTAGTACAATGTTAAGCTCTGATGATAGTTTCTTGATTGTAAGCACCTCACAGTGAATAATACAGTGAGTGGGTACTGAGTTTAATGCTTTCAGCAATCGCCCCTCTTGCTTCAAGCACTTCATGCTTTGAGCGCTGTGCAGGCTTTGAACTGTCTGAAGCCCGTAGCGTGCTATAGCACGCTTCCACATAGCGCTGTGTTTATATCTTTGTTTACTTTGCCACGTGCACAGTATTTGTTTTGGTTTCTGTTTTGTCTCCTCCCCATCCTGTCATTGGTTGTCTTGCCTCATGTGTCATAATCACCTGCATCTGTTTCCTGTATTCATTTGATTAGTCTGTTTATTTAAACCCTAATGTTTCATGTGTTCATTGCAAAGTATTACATTCTGTGCTTTTGTGCTATCTGTCACCAAGCCGTTGTTTCCGTATTTGTTTTAATTGCATGTTTTTTTTTTGTTGTTGTTTTTTACTACTTTGTTTCCAATTTCTTCGTTTTTCCCTGTGCCTGTTCTTGGTTATGTTGTTTGTAGATCACCTGACCTTTGTTTGTTTATACCCACACTTTTGTCTGCCATATTGGATCTGTTTGCCTGTTTCAATAAACTCTTCCTGCACATGCATCCTGCTTCAACCTGCCCTTTTGTGATGGAATATTTTGCTTTCTAACATAGATTCAGCAGGAAAGATTGAGTGCCTCACCATACCGGGCTTTGACTTGATCGAAATTTTCGCAGAAAGACGGGCCCTAGTACACCCCGCACCCATATGACGACACTGAATATCCACCAAACGGGTTCCTCCTATTGTGTCACCTGTATCATGACAGCCTGGTGGAATCCAAGCCCACAGGGTGGCCGAGTTTATGTTGTCTAGACTCAGGGGTCCGGCATGTGAATGGGGTGTGTCTGACAGCCTCCAGGCAACTCTGTCTAAAAGATGTCACTCAATTTGGGACTTTTATGAAGTCAGCGTTCCCGCTGTTCTTGCATCAGAATCCCCTAGATTTTTTTTTTTTTTTGGGGGGGGGGCATGCATGGACATTTCAGAGGTTGACAGGGAAGCTTTCATTCCAGAGCTCCCTCCAGAGGCCGACAGGGAGGCTTTTGCTTCAGTGCACCCTCCAAAGGCTGATAGGGCAGCCTCTGCTCCAGAGCCCCCTCCAGTGGTCAACAAGCTGACCAATAGGGAGGCTTCACTCCAGAGCCCCCTCCACTGGCTGACAGGAAGGCTTTCATTCCAGAGCCCCCTCGCTCCAGAGTTCTCTCCAAAGGCTGATTGGGCGGCCTGTACTCTTGTACTCGCTCCTCCACCTGGCTTCAAAGATAACTTTGTCCCTCTGCCTCCTGACTTTGGGGATGGAAAGATCTTTGCTCCACCTCCTGACTTTGGGGACAATGTCATCACTACACCTCCTGGCTTTGAGGATACACCAAGCCCCCTCCAGTGGCCAACAGGATGGCCAACAAGGAGGCTTTCGCTCCAGAGCTCTCTCCAAAGGTTGATAAGGTGGTCTGTATGCCTGTACTCGCTCCTCCACCTGGCTTCGAAGATGACTTCATCACTCTGCTTCCTGACTTCGGGGAGGACAATATCTTTGCTCAACTTCTTGATTTTGGGGAGGACAAGATCTTTGCTCCACCTCCTGACTTTGGGGACAATGTCATCGTGTCACCTCCTGGCTTTGAGGATGATGTCAATCAGATTTCCGATTGTCAGGAAGAGATCCTCACTGTGCCTCCAGGCTTTGAGGATGGTGTCACCCTGCTTCCTGACTGTGGGGAAGAGATCCTTGCTGTGTGTCCTGGCTTCAAGGGTGTCACTCTGCCAGCTAAATATGTGAGTGACATACCCAAACTTGAATCCTTGCCCGAATCCCCAAATATGCCTGAGCCTGAACCCATGCCTGAATTTCTGACCATGCCTGAATCCATACCTGAGTCCAAGCCTAAGTCCATGCCTGAGCCTGAATCCTTGCCCATGCCCTTGCTTAAGCCCATGACCATGTCTGAATCCATGCCTGAATTTTTCTGTAAAGCTGCTTTGCGACAATGTCTGTTGTTAAAAGCACTATACAAATAAACTGACTTGACTTGAATCCATGCCTATACCTGAATCCATGCCTGAGTCACTTGAGCCCAAGCCTAATGCCTCAGTCCACACCCTTACTCAAGCTGAAACTAGATGGGACATTGTTCGGCACCAGAGGCACCCTTGCCCAGAGGCCCTGGTCCTCCTATTTATTTATTTTGATTTATTAATTAAATTTTTGGGGCGGCACGGTGGTGTAGTGGTTAGCGCTGTCGCCTCACAGCAAGAAGGTCCGGGTGCGAGCCCCGTGGCCGGTGAGGGCCTTTCTGTACGGAGTTTGCATGTTCTCCCCGTGTCCGCGTGGGTTTCCTCCGGGTGCTCCGGTTTCCCCCACAGTCCAAAGACATGCAGGTTAGATTAACTGGTGACTCTAAATTGACCGTAGGTGTGAATGTGAGTGTGAATGGTTGTCTGTGTCTATGTGTCGGCCCTGTGATGACCTGGCAACTTGTCCAGGGTGTACCCCGCCTTTTGCCCGTAGTCAGCTGGGATAGGCTCCAGCTTGCCTGCGACCCTGTAGAACAGGATAAGGCGGCTAGAGATAATGAGATGAGATGAGAATTAAATTTTTGTGTGTGTGTGTGTGTGTGGGGGGGGGGGGTGCTCCAGGAGTTGTGCCTTTCGGAGGGGGTTCTGTCAGGAATCACCACTCTCCGAGCGCTGCATATACTTCGAACTGTCTAAAGCCCACGGTGTAATCTAACGTGCTTCCACATAATGCTGTGTTTATGTCTTTGTTTACTTTGCCGTGTGTATTTGTTTTGGTTTCTGTCTCATCTCCTCTCTTGTCCTGTAATTGGTTGTCTTGCCTCAGGTGCCATAATCACTTGTACCGGTTTCCTGTTTGCCCTTGATTATTCTGTCTATTTAAACTCTTGTGTTTCATTTGCTCATTGTGAAGTATTACATTCTGTGTCTTTGGACCAGTCGTTACCAAGCCGTTGTTTCTATGTTTGTTTTTCCTGTTTTTTTTTTATTGTGTGTTTGTTTTTCCTGTTTGTTTTTCCCCCCTGTTTTTTCTTTGTTTCTCGTTTCCTCATTTTGCCCTCTGCCTGCTCTTGTTTATGTTGTCTGTAGATCACCTGACCTTTGTTTGTTCATGACCACGCTTCTGCCTGCCATATTGGATCTGTCTGCTTGTTTTAATAAACTCTTCCTGCACATGCATCGTGCCTCAAACCTGCCCTTTAGTGACAAATGTATACTTTATCACTCTGGTTATTGGTGTATGCAACAGAGAAAGCCCAGCTGAATTTACTGGACATGTATTTATTTACAGCTTTAAAGATCTATTCCCTTGCCATTTGGGTTGGTGCTGTTTATATACAAGGTCCTTCCCACATGCTATCTGAATAGATGTATCACACGAATACATATAATCTTTTTATTTTATCCAATAAATTTGTTATAAAATGACTTTTCAGGTAATGTGTTTTGTTTTTATTTGATTTCTGTTACTACACTGTATTTATTATTAGAACAACCACCACCATGTTTTGACTAAAATAATCAAGCTTGAAATATTGCGATTACAGGTAATCATGGGTGCAATTAGAAAGTCAATATCATTCTTAATATTTTTTTATGACAATAGCAGTCAAAAGTTTGGACGCATCTACTCATTCATATGTTTTTCTGTATTCTGATTATTTATGGAACAATACTGAACATAACAAAACGATGAAATAACATATGGAACATATATAGAATTATGTGATAAACAAGTGTTAAAAACAACAAAATATGCTTCATATTTTAGATTCTTCAAAACAGATTCCAAAGTTTACCTTCATGACGCTTTGTACACTACTGGCATTATCTTAACCAGCTTAAGTTACCGAGAATGCTTTTCAGTTAACAGGTATGCCTTGTCAAAAGTTAATTAGTAGAATTTCTTGCCTTCTTAAAATGTCTGAGACCATCAAACATTAAATAGCAAATAATAAAAATACTGTAAATAGTCCTTACTTGACTATTTACTGTAGTAATACATATGTCAAGAACTGATCGACGAAGGGTGGCATGGTGGTGTACTGGTTAGCAAGAAGGTTCTGGGTTCAAGCCCAGCGGCCGGCGAGGACCTTTCTGTGTGGAGTTTGCATGTTCTCTGTGTGGGTTTCCTCCAGGTGCTCCGGTTTCCCCCACAGTCCAAAGACATGCAGGTTAGGCTAATTGGTGGCTCTAAATTGACCGTAGATGTGAATGTGAGTGTGAATGGTTGTTTGTCTCTGTGTCAGCCCTGCGATGACCTGGCGACTTGTCCAGGGTGTACCCCGCGTCTCGCCCATAGTCAGCTGGGATAGGCTCCAGCTTGCCTGTGACCCTGTAGAACAGGATAAGCGGCTACAGATAATGGATGGATGGATGGATGGATGGATGATCGACTAAGTAAAGAGAAACGACAGTCCATCAATATTTTAAGACATGAAGTGTTTTTTAATTAATAAAAATAAAGAAAACATTGAATTAGCTGCGTCCAAACTTTTGACTGGTGCTGTAGGTGATTAATTACAGTAATCTCCACCCAGTATTTTGTGCTTTATACAACCCCGATTCCAAAAAAGTTGGGACAAAGTACAAATTGTAAATAAAAACGCAATGCAATGATGTGGAAGTTTCAAAATTCCATATTTTATTCAGAATAGAACATAGATGACATATCAAATGTTTAAACTGAGAAAATGTATCATTTAAAGAGAAAAATTAGGTGATTTTAAATTTCATGACAACAACACATCTCAAAAAAGTTGGGACAAGGCCATGTTTACCACTGTGAGACATCCCCTTTTCTCTTTACAACAGTCTGTAAACGTCTGGGGACTGAGGAGACAAGTTGCTAAAGTTTAGGGATAGGAATGTTAACCCATTCTTGTCTAATGTAGGATTCTAGTTGCTCAACTGTCTTAGGTCTTTTTTGTCGTATCTTCCGTTTTATGATGCGCCAAATGTTTTCTATGGGTGAAAGATCTCAACTGCAGGCTGGCCAGTTCAGTACCCGGACCCTTCTTCTACGCAGCCATGATGCTGTAATTGATGCAGTATGTGGTTTGGCATTGTCATGTTGGAAAATGCAAGGTCTTCCCTGAAAGAGATGTCGTCTGGATGGGAGCATATGTTGCTCTAGAACCTGGATACACCTTTCAGCATTGATGGTATCTTTCCAGATGTGTAAGCTGCCCATGCCACACACACTAATGCAACCCCATACCATCAGAGATGCAGACTTCTGAACTGAGTGATGATAACAACTTGGGTCGTCCTTCTCCTCTTTAGTCTGAATGACATGGTGTCCCTGATTTCCATAAAGAACTTCAAATTTTGATTTGGCTGACCACAGAACAGTTTTCCACTTTGGCACAGTCCATTTTAAATGAGCCTTGGCCCAGAGAAGACGTCTGCGCTTCTGGATCATGTTTAGATACGGCTTCTTCTTTGAACTATAGAGTTTTAGCTGGCAACGGCGGATGGCACGGTGAATTGTGTTCACAGATAATGTTCTCTGGAAATATCCCTGAGCCCATTTTGTGATTCCCAATACAGAAGCATGCCTGTATGTGATGCAGTGCCGTCTAAGGGCCCGAAGATCACGGGCACCCAGTATGGTTTTCTGGCCTTGACCCTTACGCACAGAGATTCTTCCAGATTCTCTGAATCTTTTGATGATATTATGCACTGTAGATGATGATATGTTCAAACTCTTTGCAATTTTACACTGTCAAACTCCTTTCTGATATTGCTCCACTATTTGTCGGCGCAGAATTAGGGGGATTGGTGATCCTCTTCCCATCTTTACTTCTGAGAGCCGCTGCCACTCCAAGATGCTCTTTTTATACCCAGTCATGTTAATGACCTATTGCCAATTGACCTAATGAGTTGCAATTTGGTCCTCCAGCTGTTCCTTTTTTGTGCCTTTAACTTTTCCAGCCTCTTTTTGCCCCTGTCCCAACTTTTTTGAGATGTGCTGCTGTCATGAAATTTCAAATGAGCCAATATTTGGCATGAAATTTCAAAATGTCTCACTTTCGACATTTGATATGTTGTCTATGTTCTATTGTGAATACAATATCAGTTTTTGAGATTTGTAAATTATTGCATTCCCTTTTTATTTACAATTTGTACTTTGTCCCAACTTTTTTGGAATCGGGGTTGTATATGCACTGAGGTAAAACAATGATGCACCTGTTTTGTAAATGGCACAAAATTTTAGTAAACATGCTGCACATTGTTGAATTCACAGCCATTTAAGCAATATGGCTTGACCACACATTCCCACCCCCGACTAACAAAGCTGTAGAGAGAAGAAATGGCTGGCCTGTACATTCCTTTCTCTCTTCTTTGCTAATAGTGATAAATTTGACTGTGAAAAACTCAATTCCGATCTGATGGCTCTGAATCCTCAGCGGAGTCCAAACACATGCTTGCTGCCTTTCTGTGGCCTGTGTTTCTTTCCCAGCATCAGATATAGGCTCTCGCCTGGACATATTAACATGGCCATTGATTTTCCCTGCACTCCCCTCCTACATGCCTATAAACATAAGTCAAAGTCATTCATGAAATCTGCTTTTCTATAAAGTGGAATGCGTTATGTTGTTTAGCTTGCTTGGATCGATAAATGTAAGCAATGGGCAAATTAATTGTTTGTGACATAAAAAGGTAGACTGCATGCGTCATTTGGAGTGGGAAGGGGGCGAGATAAAGATCGAGAGAGACCAAGAAGGAGAAAATGCAAAAAATGAGTATTGCAAAGAAATAAAAGAGATATAGCAAAAAACATGGGGGCTGGAGGAAGAAAGAAAGGCTTTAGATTGAGCTTAAGTTACATTAAAGAACATTGTCATTGTGTTGACATGCTTGGCATTGGCAGGAGACCAGACATAGAAACATAAACTCAACAGAGCGTCCTTGATTGACAGCTTAGTCAAAGAGAAAAAAGAGTGGAAAAACACAGAAGATGAATATTAAATAAATACATACAGTGGTGCTTGAAAGTTTGTGAACCCTTTAGAATGTTCTATATTTCTGCATAAATATGACCTAAAACATCATCAGATTTTCACACAAGTCCTAAAAGTAGATAAAGAGAACCCAGTTAAACAAATGAGACAAAAAATATTATACTTGGTCATTTATTTATTGAGGAAAATGAGCCAATATTACATAATCTGTGAGTGGCAAAAGTACGTGAACCTCTAGGATTAGCAGTTAATTTGAAGGTGAAATTAGAGTCAGGTGTTTTCAATCAATGGGATGACAATCAGGCACCCTGTTTTATTTAAAGAACAGGGATCTATCAAAGTCTGATCTTCACAACACATGTTTGTGGAACTGTATCATGACACGAACAAAGGAGATTTCTGAGGACCTCAGAAAAAGCGTTGTTGATGCTCATCAGGCTGGAAAAGGTTACAAAACCATCTCTAAAGAGTTTGGACTCCACCAGTCCACAGTCAGACAGACTGTGCACAAATGGAGGAAATTCAAGACCATTGTTACCCTCCCCAGGAGTGGTCGACTAACAAAGATCACACCAAGAGCAAGACGTGTAATAGTCGGTGAGGTCACAAAGGACCCCAGGGTAACTTCTAAGCAACTGAAGGCCTCTCTCACATTGGCTAATGTTAATGTTCATGAGTCCACCATCAGGAGAACACTGAACAACAATGGTGTGCATGGCAGGGTTGCAAGGAGAAAGCCACTGCTCTCCAAAAAGAACATTGCTGTTCGTCTGCAGTTTGCTAAAGATCACGGGGACAAGCCAGAAGGCTATTGGAAAAATGTTTTGTGGATAGATGAGATCAAAATAGAACTTTTTGGTTTAAATGAGACGTGTTATGTTTGGAGAAAGGAAAACACTGCATTCCAGTATAAGAACCTTATCCCATCTCTGAAACATGGTGGTGGTAGTATCATGGTTTGGGCCTGTTTTGCTGCATCTGGGCCACGACGGCTTGCCATCATTGATGGAACAATGAATTCTGAATTATACCAGCAAATTCTAAAGGAAAATGTCAGGACATCTGTCCATGAACTGAATCTCAAGAGAAGGTGGGTCATGCAGCAAGACAATGACCCTAAGCACACAAGTCATTCTACCAAAGAATGGTTAAAGAAGAATCAAGTTAATGTTTTGGAATGGCCAAGTCAAAGTCCTGACCTTAATCCAATTGAAATGTTGTAGAAGGACCTGAAGCGAGCAGTTCATGTGAGGAAACCCACCAACATCACAGAGTTGAAGCTGTTCTGTACGGAGGAATGGGCTAAAATTCCTCCAAGCCGGTGTGCAGGACTGATCTACAGTTACCGGAAACGTTTAGTTGCAGTTATTGCTGCACAAGGGGGTCACACCAAATACTGAAAGCAAAGGTTCACATACTTTTGCCACTCACAGATATGTAATATTGGATCATTTTTCTCAATAAATAAATGACCAAGTATAATTTTTTTTGTCTCATTTGTTTAACTGGGTTCTCTTTATCTACTTTTAGGACTTGTGTGAAAATCTGATGATGTTATATGGCCCTTTTCCACTACCCTTTTTCAGCTCACTTCAGCCCGACACGGCTCGCGTTTCGACTACCTTAGAGCAGCACGACTCAGCTCGCTTCAGCCCTGCTTAGCACCCAAAACTCGCACGGTTTTGGAGTAGGGCTGAAGCGAGCCAAACCGAGCTGAGTGGGGCTAGGGGCGTGAGGAGACACTCCCCTGTGCACTGATTGGTGAGGAGGAGTGTCCTCACATGCCCACACATGCCCCGTGAGCACGCTGGGATCTGTAAACACCGTAAAACCGGAAGAAGAAGAATTACGAATTACGAGAATTTCTGAAGCCTTACGCGCCTCGCCTCATCTATACGCTCTTGCCAGTATCTGTTGGCGTTGTCGGTGACAACAAGCCACAGCACCAAGACCAGCAACACTAACGACTCCATGTCCTCCATGTTTATTGTTTACTATCCGGGGCATGAGACTACCGCTGAAAAGATCACTGATGTCACTGTTTGCGCCGCCTAACGACATCACGTGACGTCCACCCACTTTCGCTAACTCCACCCAACGTGTCCACCCACTTCCAGCCAGCACGGTTCAGCGCGGTTGTAGTCGAAATGCAACTCCAACAGCCCCACTCAGCTTGACTCAGCCCGACTCAGCCCGACTCAGCACGGCTCAGCCCAACTCAGCCGCGTTGGTAGTGGAAAAGCGGCATTAGGTCATATTTATGCAGAAATATAGAACATTCTAAAGGGTTCCCAAACTTTCAAGCACCACTGTATTTATATGGGCTAGACATACATGTCAATATATGAAATTGTTCCAATATAAAACCTATTAGAAATTGGAACTATATATATATATATATATATATATATATATATATATATATATATATATATATATATATATGGTTGCAGCCCCTAAGCTGTGGAATTCTCTCCCTCAGTGTCTTCAGGATTGTACATCTCTTTCCAAATTCAAAAATCATCTCAATTCTTATCTCTTCTCTCTCTACTATCCCTTGTGCTTATATATATCTCTCCTGAATGTTCTATCTTTTTCAATGCTTTGAGCTCATCTTTTATCTTTATGCGCATGTAAATAATTATTTTGTTTTCTGTGTCTCCTATCTGTCATGTTTTCTTTGGGTTGGTTTGCTTCTCTTTCTTTTGTGCCATTATGCTGTACAGCATCCTTGGATTGGTGAAAGGTGCTATGTAAATTCAACTTGTTTTTTGATGCTGTTTTTTATTGTCCATTTGGATTTTTCTACCTGTTGCACTAAAGCCTACCTGCACTTGCAACCATCCCTGCTGGTGTGAATGAGCGTGTGTGTACATGGTGTTGCTTCTAGGGTGTGTCCCAGGATTGGCTCCAGATCTACGATGACCCTGAGCAGGATAATGCACTTACTGAAGCTGAAAGAACGAATACTCAGACCTGGCTTGGTTCCTGATCACGTTAAAAGACCCTAAGACCCTATCCGCAAAAGTTAATGTTTTGGAATGGCCAAGTCAAAGTCCTGACCTTAATCCAATTGAAATGTTCTGGAAGGACCTGAAGCGAGCAGTTCATGTGAGGGCTCAGGAATATTTCCAGAGAACATTATCTGTGAACACAATTCACCGTGCCATCCGCCGTTGCCAGCTAAAAACTCTATAGTTCAAAGAAGAAGCCATATCTAAACATGATCCAGAAGCGCAGACGTCTTCTCTGGGCCAAGGCTCATTTAAAATGGACTTTGGCAAAGTGGAAAACTGTTCTGTGGTCAGACGAATCAAAATTTGAAGTTCTTTATGGAAATCAGGGACGCCGTGTCATTCGGACTAAAGAGGAGAAGGACGACCCAAGTTGTTATCAGCGCTCAGTTCAGAAGCCTGCATCTCTGATGGTATGGGGTTGCATTAGTGCGTGTGGCATGGGCAGCTTACACATCTGGAAAGACACCATCAATGCTGAAAGGTATATCCAGGTTCTAGAGTAACATATGCTCCCATCCAGACGACGTCTCTTTCAGGGAAGACCTTTCATTTTCCAACATGACAATGCCAAACCACATACTGCATCAATTACAGCATCATGGCTGCGTAGAAGAAGGGTCCGGGTACCGAACTGGCCAGCCTGCAGTCCAGAGCTTTCACCCATAGAAAACATTTGGCGCATCATAAAACGGAAGATACGACAAAAAAGACCTAAGATAGTTGAGCAACTAGAATCCTACATTAGACAAGAATGGGTTAACATTCCTATCCCTAAACTTGAGCAACTTGTCTCCTCAGTCCCCAGACGTTTACAGACTGTTGTAAAGAGAAAAGGGGATGTCTCACAGTGATAAACATGGCCTTGTCCCAACTTTTTTGAAATGTGTTGTTGTCATGAAATTTAAAATCACCTAATTTTTCTCTTTAAATGATACATTTTCTCAGTTTAAACATTTGATATGTCATCTATGTTCTATTCTGAATAAAATATGGAATTTTGAAACTTCCACATCATTGCATTCCATTTTTATTTTGTCCCAACTTTTTTGGAATCAGGGTTGTAGATGAAGATGAGCATGACTTCATAGATTGTGAGTCTGCAGATGGCTGATAAGACCAATCCAGGCATGAAATGTACGATGACAATATGGACAGACTGTATCTGGAGCAGTAGGGAGTTGGAGTAGTTGCTTCTCTTTGCGTATTTGACGTTTTTAGATAGCAATGCTTATTCTTTCCCTCTCGTAACGTGTGACACCTTTGTGGATTGCATTATGCCAAGCTAAGCGGCCTAAGACTAGTTGTTCCCAAGCGTCAGGGCTTATGTGGTAGTGCTTGAGAGAAACTTTAAGGGAGTCTTTGAAATGTTTCTTCTGGCCTCCAACCGAACGCTTACCAGTGATCAGCTCTCCGTAGAAGAATCTCTTTGGGAGCCATTCATGAGGCATGCGGACAACATGCCCCGCCCAGCAGATCTGCGATCTCATCAGCATAGAATGTCTTCTCTCCATGCCAGATCTCTGCAGAATTTCTGTTTCTGGGATATGTTCTATGTTCCTCCCAGCTTACGTGGAGAAGTTTTCTCAGACAATGAAGGTGGAAGGAGTTAATCTGTTTATAGCATGGCGAGAGTACACAGTCCAGCTCTCAGATGCGTACAGGAGTGAAGGCAAAATAACTTCATGGTAAACCTCTAGTAATACACACTGTCATAAAGTAGTAACAAATGACAGAAATGCCAGTAAGGTTAATTTGCACAGTGCGAACTTAAGAACAGAATAATTTCCAGGAGTCTGGGGGCATTTTCATACTTGGCCCATACTCAGGACTGTTTTTGGGCTTTTAATCAGGGCAGGGTTCACAATAACAGGTTTGCGTTCATAATGAAGAATAGTGTGTCTTTTGTGCAATATCATACATCACTTTTGCGCACACAGGTTTGCAAAATGGTAAGCATTAGGCTTGCGTTTTTGTTTTTTTTTAAATCAATTTCCTGTTATAAACTCAAATGAGGCAATGAACAGAGCTTTTCGGATGAAAGGCACTTCGTCATCCAGGAATACTGTACCTGCAAACGACAAGCTGTTCTCATATAAGAAGTTGTTACTCAGGCAGGTCAGTACGAGACGCGTTTTTCACGATGCTCTTCTTTTCCGTGGGATCACAAAAATTTGAGACAGGAATTAAAGTGCAAGCTAACCAATCACATTTTTGGAAAGTGGCTCCAAACATGAAAAGCAAATGTTATTCTAAGGCTTTCCTGAAATGAACTGCAGTAAAAACAAAAGCTAATAATCACTCGAGAGAACAGCAGCACAGGTTTATCTCAATATTGGGTCACATTTGCCCAAACTGTAATAATCGGTTTTAATTGTGATATCTGTGAATAAACACAGCTGAAAGTGTTTTACTTCGTAAAGGGATGCATGAGTTTCTTCCGTCTTGGAGGACGACTTAGTTGCTTTTAAAATTAAGTGAACAACATGTTCATTTGACATGCAGAAATACAAGCTGTGATTTATTTCTTTTATTATTTTAATTAGGAATTATTAACTTTGCTTTGCAAATGTTTGCAGTAACTGTTGTTTGGAAGGAGCTAATGTCCTATTTGTAGTCTGTGACATGCAGCTGCATGGTGTAGTGAAAGAGCACTGTGGTGCGGAAAAACGGAGGACAGGAGGAAAAGAAAAGAGAAGGAAGGAAACAGAACAAAGGGACAGAGAGTACGGAAATACAAATATGAGATGGTACATCTGCTTCTTGTTGCTCTTGCTCTCTCCCTCCTTCCAAAGAGCATTAAGATGGATAACAGCATGCCAGAGGGGATCCCAGCAGAGAGCTGCAAAAATAGCAACTCACTCCTCCTTCAACACTTCTCTTTCCCATCTCTCCTTTTCATTTCATCCTTCATTTCGCCTCTGTGTCTAACCTTTGGCCCCTTCTCTTTATTATCGTGATCTCATCCTCGTCCTGGCTCTGGAAGCTCTGTGCTAACAGCTGTAAAACACGTGGGTAGGTGGTGGCCTCTTGACCCTATCAACGGCCTTTTAAGTATGCACTCCTCTGTCCTATCTTCGTCTCATCACCACACTCCTCACTGTGCAAACAAGAAGCTACAGTAAGGTTAGACAAAACAGAGAGGGTATGTGCTCAGATACGTATCTTAGGTAAGGCTCAGCCCTGTGTGTGTGTGAGTCATTTCATGATCCTTCATGTCAGTATAGAACACCACCTTTACTTCTCTCTGTGGCTTGACTTGTTTTTAATTAACAGTAGAGAGATTTGGAGCTTTGTTTTTCTTTCTTCTTTGCTCTGTTTGTTTTGTGTTCCCTGATATTTATTTATTTATTTCTCTAATCCTTTCCCCCCATTGTTCTGAGCTTCATTTCACAAAGGATCAAAAGTGCAATGGAATGTGGCAGGAAAACCACTGCAAATTAATCTCCCACTACAAAAGGACGTGTGTGTGTCCAGGATTTCAGACACAGGTCTTTGACAAATCTGATTTGGAACATTCGTAAGGAAAATTTACACATAAACTCACAAACAGACTCATGTCCAGGCATCGAGATGAGTTAATATCATTAAGGCTATGTCTACATTTCTTCACTGTTTTGCACTGCAGTGAATACAAAGATTGCCAGTTTATCATAATGAGTCACCACAAAATAACATCACTCAGTATGTTCATGTGCACAATAAGATCTCACTATTATTCTGAATATAGCCATATTCAGAAGTTGATACAGGTCATGTAAACAGACTATTCTGCTTGGGTATTCCGGATTTGGCCTTATTCTGAATTTAGCATTTTCCAATTCAGATGTGGGATATGCTGATATTACTTGGCTTTTAGGCATGTTCTTTGGACATGTACAGTGCTGTGAAAAAATTATTTTCCCCCGTCCTGAATTGTTATATATCACACTTAAATATTTCATGCCATCAAATTACTTTTAAAGCTCATAGGCAACGGTTTTAATTTTATGCACATTTGAAACTTTATATGTTAAAAAACCCTCTGTAATTTTCTTCTGGTCCCAAGAAGTATTGTTAATAAGTAATAATTAAAATAAGTTAGCGCAGATTGCGGTGAATTTCTGTCGGCTATTTTCGTGACCACTCGGCGCATGACGTCATTTAAGACAAACAAACCGCTTGAGTTGAGTCCACTTCCGTTTACTGTACTTACATTGCCGTTCGGCTTGAGTGCAGACGTGCATTCAGGAATTTCCAAATAAAAAACATGCCTTATTGTTGTGCAGTGAACTGTAACAACGGGACCGATTCAGGAAGAAGTTTTTACCTTTTACCAAGAGAGAAGAAGAGGCAGAGAGAGTGGATTGGCTTTTTCCGGAAGAGGAGAAGAGGTGGAGCAAGAGGATTGGCTTTTTCCGAAAAAGGAGAAGAGGTGGAGCAAGAGGGTTGACTTTTTCCAAAAAAGGAGGAGAAGCGGAGCGAGAGGGTTGGCTTTTTCCGAAAGAGGAGACGAGGCGGAGAGAGTGGATTGTGCGTGTGAAGCCAGAGGATTGTTTTTTCCGGAAGAGGAGACGAGGCGGAGAGAGTGGATTGTGCGCGTGAAGCCAGAGGGTTGGCTTTTTCTGGAAGAGGAGACGAGGTGGAGAGAGTAGATTGTGCACGTGAAACAAAATCAAGCAGTCAAAGAAGAAACGGAGCAGCAACGCTCAAGCAAAAAGAAGAAGATTGGAGGTAAACATTTTTACTTTTGCTTGCAACTGACAAGTCAAGAATCCTGAGGGATCCTGTACAATCATTGTGGAAATGAGACAAAGGGATATTTCCTCGCTCAGAGTCGGCGATAAACAGTATAATGCCGTGGATGGCAGACTAATGTGGCCTACCGGCGCACTGTCAAGTAATCGTTACCTATATCCACTAGGGAGGGCAGTTTAATTATTCTTCAAAAGGGCTCTTATTTAGCATTACGACGAAAGTAGGAATTTATCATAACTACCAGGATAAATCATTTGGGCGCGAGTCTTGTTGAGGTCCGGGGTCACCGTGATCAGAGTTGGCCGAGTCGCTGTCCGATTCTGAGGCCGCACGGTCAAACCAGTGAGCCACATTCACTGATTGCTTCGCAATGGCCATAGGTTCATACATATATGGTTTCACCTCTCGATATTCAATTTGGAGAGTTCCTACTTCAAAATCGCTGTCGCTTTCAGACATTTTACACAACCTCTCATGACCAAAGTCCGTACATGTGTGTTCGGTTCGCAAGTAAACACAGAGCTGCTCCCGGTCTGTTTGGCTTAAATGACGTCACGATGACTGTCCCCTGGCGGTGAAAGTGCGCATAAGTGAGATGTAAACAAACCTTTGGAAATTGGGCAAAACAGTATATTTTAACTGTTTTATTCAATTTTAGGGTGCAAATTAGACACTAGGATAACTGAGTTCACTTTTTGGGTATTTCTTCTAGACAATAAAGTTGATATTCTGCGTTTCACCTCCGACCGTTACCGTACCTATGACCTTTAATATTAGACAAAGATAGCCCAAGTAAATTAAAAATGCAGTTTTCAAATGATGACAAGTAATTAGCCTCAAACAATCAGACAATTAAACAAATGTAATTGATAATTGGGTTCAATTTCACGAGCCACAACCAGGCATGATTAGTGCCAGACCTGTTCAATCTAAATATCACATAAATAGAACCAGGCTGGCAATGTCAAGTCGGCTAATGGATCTTAAAAAGATGCCAAGAAGTAAAGAGTTACAAGAACAGATGCATAACAAAATAATTGAAATCAGGGGCGTGTTTAGCCTATTTTTGGGGGTGCTCAAGCACCCCCAAAAACGAGCTCAGCACCCCCTAGCTCAGCACCCTCAAAAACACTGCTTTTGGATGTAATTTTCAGAAATAAGTGCCCTTGCGCACTGCGCAATGAATGTGTGCGCGGGCGTGTGTGTGTTCTTGAATTCACCTGTTACGTGATAGTTCTATGACCAGTAAAATACCTCTCCTCCTTGCGTCCCCTCTGATTGGGTTGCCTGTCCGCGCGAGTGCTTGCTACGACATGGTGGGGTTTTTTAACTGGATTCCACGCCGATGAGGAACTCGAAGTAGCACCTGAGTATTACTGGCATAGCGAGATGTGAAGGTACGGACTGGAGTTACAATTGTTAAACACAACACAATAATATGCATAATGCAATATTGATGTTCCCTGGTCTATGAACAGAATGATAAAAACGACATTTATCATCCATATCGAGATACTTTTGTGCAGAGCTGTACAAGTGCTACGGTGCTAGACCACCGTGTGTTAGTCAATTTTATTTAATGTAACATAGCGTTTACTAATGTAAACTAATGTAAAATCATAATAATACACACTATTATTACACAATACACAATAACACATTAACAATTACCACTGTTCAAAATGAATAGCTCCAACATTACAAATGCAGTAGTAGGTCTTGTTTAGTTAAAAATATAACATAAATATTTGTGTCAGTGGTTGTAAATGTGTAGATATCATAGTTTATTGGGTCAGCTTCTGTTAAAACATTGCATAAGTCTAGTCTTGTCTAGTCTAGTATTCTTGTCTGGTTAAGTCTAGTCTAAATGCGGAATAAACATGGAAACACTGTCGTTCAAGCCAGGTGCCTCTGTCAGCTCTGGGGGCTAAGCACCCCCAAAGATCAGATGCTAGAATCGCCCCTGATTGAAATCTATCAGTCTGGAAAGGGTTACAAAGCTATTGCCAAGGCTCTGGGACTCCAGTGAACCACACTGAGAGCTGTTATCTACAAATGGGGAAAAAACAAACAAACAAAAAAAACTTGGAACAGTGGTGAGCCTTCCCAGGAGTGGCCAGCCTTCCAAAATTCAACCAAGAGCACTTCGACGACTGATCCAGGAGATCATAAAAGAACCCCAACAAACATCTAAAGAACTACAGGCCACACTTGCATCAGTTAAGGTCAGTGTTCATGATTCTACAATAAGGAAGGCACTGCGCAAAAATGGCATCCATGGGAGAATTGCAAGGTGCAAACCACTGCTGACCAAAAAGAACACAAAGGCTCATCTCACATTTGTCAAAAAGCGTCTTGATGACCCCCAAGACTTTTGGGATAATATTCTGTGGACTGATGAGTCAAAAATAGAACTTTTTGGAAGACATGGGGCCTGGTACGTCTGGCGTAAGGCTAACACAGCAGTCCACAATAAGAACATCATACCAAGTCAAACATGGTGGTGGAAGTGTAATGGTCTAGGGCTGTTTTTCTGCTTCAGGACCTGGATGACTTGCCATAATTGATGGAACCATGAATTCTGCTGTCTACCAGAAAATCCTGAAGGAGAATGTCTGCCCATCAGTTCATGACCTCAAGCTCAAGTGCAGCTGGGTTATGCAGCAGGACACTGATCCGAAGCACACAAGCAAGTCCACGTCTGAATGGCTCAAAAGAATATTTTTTCACAGCACTGTATACAGCACATTCGAAATATGCGTCTTAATTGGGGATTTTAGGTCAGCTTGAGACATGCGGCCTCTTCCGTTTACGGTCAGCTCTGTGCATTATACACAAACCAACCAGACAACTGTTTGCAGGGTGCAGGCAGAGATGAGGCTGCATGGAAAGGGGAATATTAGTGGAATATTCATTTTCATTAACCACGTAAACAGCTTTGTAGGAATATTGTCTTTTTCTGAATAAGGGCAAAAACTAGAATATTTTGTGCATGTAAGCATAGTGACTGAATTTCCTTTGTAGTTCCTAATGCAAAATGACTTAAATCAGAAATAAAAATGAGAGGAAATACATCACGTTTTTTTTTCTATTCTTCAACTATCTAGTTTCGGTGAACCTCTGCCCACTGTAGCCTTATATTCTTGATTTACAGGAATGGAACCCAGTGTGGACTTCTACTGTTGCACCCTGTCTGCCTCAACATGTGAAGTGTTGTGTGTTTTGAGTGTCAGTAAAAGTGCTGAAACCAGCAGTGCAAATCAAACTACAAACATGGCCACTCAGAACTATGATGACAAAGATTCACCCTGTCACTGGAGTATTGAACTCAGCTGTTGCCTATTCACTCATCACCACCACACTACTTAAACCTCTCCCTCACACAGTATCAACGCGAAGTATTGTTCCGCTTTCCCAGTCCATACCATGCCTTTGTTTTTCTCTGCCTGTTTTGCTGTTCCTTGACCCTCGCTATCCTTCCACCGTTTTCACTTCCTGCTTTGTCTATGTTACTCTGATTGCCAATTGTCTGACCCTCGCCTGCCTTCTGACTATGACTTTTGCTTCACGATTTGGCTCAGTTCACCTTTCTCGACACTTCTTCCTGCAATTACATCCGTAAGTGCCTGCTTCCTGACACTGAGATGCTTTTCTTTTCTGTTCTGTCTGGTGATTTTTTTTTTGAGTTACTGTAGACTTTGGTTAGCTCAAACTAGTCTGGCCATTTTCCCCTGATATCTTTGCTGAATCAACTATAGGTAGCGCAATCATGATATCTTTGTAGTGCACAGACTATAGAAACTGTGTCTTTGTGGTTTCAGTAGATTTCTATGGATTTTACACTTTACTCTAATATGCCTTTTGCGTGGCCTGTCTAGATTGAGATGCCTGTGAAAACAGAAATGAATGAGGTCTTGCTGTGACGCTTCCCTCAGTGGTTGATGTGACATGTCTAACACGAGTTGGCCTTTAGAGCTGAGGTGCATGCACCCCTGCACTGGGACACTATGTAGAGTGACTACTATACATCCATCCATTATCCGTAACTGCTTATCCTGTGTAGGGCCGCAGGCAAGCTGGGGCCTATCCCAGCTGACTATGGGTGAGAGACGGGTTACACCCTGGACAAGTCACCAGGTCATCACAGGACTGTCACATAGAGACAAACAACCATTCACACTTACATTCTACGGTCAATTTAGAGCCACCAATTAGCCTAACCTGCATGTCTTTGGACTGTGGGGGAAACTGGAGCACCCGGAAGAAACCCATGCAGACACAGGGAGAACATGCAAACTCCACACAGAAAGGCCCCCGTCAGCCACTGAGCTTGAACCCAGGACCTTCTTGCTGTGAGGCAACAGCGCTAACCACTACACCACTGTCCTGCCACTACTGTACATAACTACCTAAATAAAGACTACAAACGGGCAAGGCATAGTGAGAGTATTGCACATTAATGTCCCACTAAATGCTACAACCACTTAGAAAAACAAGGGTTCCTCAGGAAATATTGGGATACTTACTGTAATAATTTTCAAGGCGTCAACTTTGAAAGACTACTGTACATTAATGTGCTATTAAGTTGAATGAATGAATGAATGAATGAACCCTTTATTATCACTGTTACCAGTGAAATTGACCATCAACCTGTCCTTACAGAGGGGGAACAGGACAGGGATAAAAGAAAAGAAAAAGAAACACAGTAGTAACATAAGGAAAGAAAAAAAGTTGTAGGAAAAGTTGTAGTTAAGGACACTTAAAATGAATGTTAAAAAAAGAAAGAAGGATTCTTAGCTTTCTCAAAGGGTTCTACTGGAAATACTTTCTGATACCAAAACACAATAAAGTTGTACTAAAACAATGTAGAGATATTAGGAAGATTATTATACTTTTATGTCCAACTAATCACAACATATAGTGATACTACACAGGAGGACTTTTGTGGACGTGTGTGGGTGAGAGAGAGAGAGAGAGAGAGAGAGAGAGAGAGAGAGAGAGAGAGAGAGAGGACACCTGCATCAGATCAATAATGCATATGCAAAGATCATATCTCCATCCAGCCCTCTGCCAAGGTGAAAAGGGAGCAGAACAAGAGAGCGAGCGAGCAAGTGAGCGCGCATGCGAGAGAGAGAGAGAGAGAGAGAGAGAGAGAGAGACATGGGGGTCGAGACATGGCCAGAGATGTAGACAGAAGGAACAGTGAAGAAGTGAAGATGAGTGTGATGAGAAGAACATTACAGGGTGACCTGTGTTGATGGCTGATGAGAATGGACCCTCACGTTTTGCTTGACACACTCACTCACACAGAGCAACACAACCAATCAAACTAAACCGGCCACAAACTTGGAGAGGTTGCCATGGAGATGTGGGGACAAAGCTTTTTATTACTATTTAAAGCGTTAAACATGCAGCAACAGAGAGAGTGAGAGAGAGAGAGAGAGAGAGAGAGAGAGAGAGAGAGAGAGAGAGAAAGCGAGAGCGAGACAGACAGATTGTAAGGAGCACTGAATCCAGGGCACTCAAGACAATTTATTATGGAAAGCCACAGAAATGAGGGCAAAACACAACACATACTAATGCTGACTTGTGTTAAAAAAAAACTCTCTCTCTCATCACATTTAATATTTTAAAAAGAGGACATTGTGTAAAAACAGACATATGGTAATCATTAGGATTTATCACAAATTTTGGGGGGAAATAAGCTCTCCGTGGTGTGTGTGTGTGTGTGTCTCTGATATGGTTGTGTACAAATTGCTCCATTCTTTCCCAGGAATACAACAGACGAAAGACTCTGACCATACATTTCTTGCCAGTTCTCTCTCCATCCATCTACAGCTCCTCTCATAATCTCCATGCAGATTTGCTCATATCTTTATCGAACGTCTGCATCGTGTGGATGAACCGACCAGAGCGTACATTATTGACATCCCAGTCAGTGCTCGATGCTCAAACCTATTGTAAATTCCTCAAGGCGTGTGAGGAGAATATCGGCCCTGAGCAGAATGCTTAAGGGATAGAAAAAACTCAAACTGAAATACACATGAGATGAATCATCATCATCATCATCATCATCATCATCATCAGTTTTCTCTCTGGGCTCATTGTTGGTCTTGGGGCACTCCTGGTGGGGATAATCGAGCGTCCACCAGTCGCATTAGTTCAGTTTTGTCCATCATAGCTCTCCTCACTTGGGACACATCAATACCAAGAATTTTTTCCGAGTTGGTCCAGACGGTCTTGGGGGTCCTGATATCAAACAGAACTTTCTTCTGTAGTGCACTGTTTTCCATCCTGCAAACATGGCCAAGGTATTTCAAGTTTTGCCAATAGCAAAAGTTCCAGATTGGGCTCATGTTTGTTAGTTTCCGTAGGGTCTCATTCGATATTTTGTATCTCCAGTCCGGCTCTCCTTCTACAGTCTGTTCCTTGCTGTTAGGTGCATTTACACATTCGTACCCTCCCTTAATCATTTTCCTCAAAAAAACATGCCATATGACCTCGAAGGTATTAAGTTCTTTCTCAGTTAATGACCACGCCTGGATGCTGTACAGAAGGTGAGATTGCACACATGAAGTAAGGAATGCCACTTGGGTCGGTAACTTTATACGATGGTCGGTTAGTACATGCTTTAGTTCGTTCCATTTTTGGTAGGCAGCTCCAATCCTTGCATGTAGAAAACAAGGTTTATTCATATCATCATTTGAGATCATGTACCCAAGATATTTGAAAGTTCGCACATTCTTAATTTTGTTATTGCCAATGGTGATCAGACTTTCCTTGTTTTTTATTTCATCATCAACATTGAAAACCATTGTCTCCGTTTTACTGTAAGACATCTTCAGGCCGAAGCATGTGAAGGTTCGATCATACAGTATATTTCAAGGATGGTTTTCGGTTCTTCCACAGAGTTGGCAAGAATAGCCTCATCATCAGCATACAATAATTCCATAATCTGGGTAGTTCCACGTGTTGGAGCCTTCCTACGATATTCCCGTGGTGACACTTCATTTGGCATACAATATTCTACTTTCATTCCTGATTCTGGATATTCCTTCAGTATTTCATGACGTGCGACTCGTACAACAAAGTCCATGTAGATGTTAAAAAGGATGGGGGACTCTAGTGCACCCTGTCTGCATCCTACCATTGTCTCAAACAGATGTTTGCTTCCTTTCACGTACGTCTTGGTTCCTGTATAGAGTGCACATAGTATGGATACTAGTTTGGGGGACTTCAGTCGAATTTCCAAGCACTTGAACAATGCATCCCTTGGAATCCAATCGTAGGCAGCCTTCAAGTCCACGAATGCTATATACACTGGTTTATTTAATTTCCTAGCATTTTCCAAAAGCTGACGTAGTGTATATACAGTATATGGCATCTGTGGTTGATCTATTTGACCGAAAGCCAAATTGCATCTGCAGGAGAATGTGTTTGTACGTTTCCCTTATCCTCTCAACAACAATCCAAGATAGGACCTTGGAGATTGTAGCAATTATACTCAGTCCTCTGTAGTTTTCCGCCAATGACCTGAGGCCCTTCTTGTGTAAACATGTGATGCTCGCTGTCAACCACTTAGATGGAACTTGAGCGCAGGACCATATCAGTTGAATTAAGAGCACAATATAGTTAAGCAGTCCTGTTGACTGTGAGTACTTCAGGTGTTCTGCATTGATCTTATCTGTCCCTCGACATTTTCCGTTCTTCAATTTCTTTGTACTGTCTTCAACTTCTGTACGCTCTGGTATTATGTCATCTATTGTAGGCATATCCTCCGGTGGTATTACATGTGGATAGCATTCCGGTTGTTCTAGTTCCAGTTGTGGTTCAAACTTGCGTGCACTGAAGTGTGAGGCAAAATGTTCTTCAAGTTTTCTTGTTAGAACCAGTGGTTTGTTGAGCCGTGACAATGATGAATACTCATTCATTAACCGGAATTCCTTCTCTGTGTCTCTCTGCTCACTAGCAACATTCAATTCGTCCGCCTTGTTTTTAAAGTAGGCATTCTTTAATTTTGTACGCATCTTTCTAGTCTCATAGTACAAGATCTTTTTCTTTACCGGGTCTTTCTCTGCCAGGAGTTTCTGCGTTAGTTCTCTATAGGTGTGGTCGGTCCAAGGTTTATCCATCTCCTTGGTTTGTGGTGGTATCGTTTCCTTAGATGCTGTCAGTATAGCCTCGGTTATTCGTTCCTCCACATCATTCAGTTGTCTGTTTTTCTGAGTATCTCCCAATAGAAGAGAATCTAGCCTTTCATTATACTTGCCTTTAATATCGAGATCAGCCCTTAGAATGGAGTTGAGATAAGGGCAATTCTGAACAAAGAGAGACATTGTGCTTTTACTTGTACTTGTAAATTGTACTGGTGGCTTTGAGAAAATATTGTACCGTTCGATACCAATCCATTCAGTCTCTATAGAAAGTATGTCGACAACAAGCATGCACAAGATAAGAGATATTTTGCTTGTTATAGCTTTAGCTGATTAAACGAAGTTAAGCTGGTGTTAGTAATAGTCATGCTGCTTTCACAGTGTTTTTTTTTTTAAACTGCCAGCAAATGGTCTTTCTTCTTCAAACCACTCATTGAAATATTCGCTTTGTCAGCAGTAATTTTGAGGACCCCCCCCCCTTTTTTTTTGTCCAGGTGGTACAGTGGTTTTAAAGTCAGAAGACTGGAACAGTTTGTGAAGTTTCCAACAGATGTCAATATGTTGGATGTTCACTCAGACCTATGTGGTGTCCCAGACTTTACAGAACACCACAAGACATGGACCGCTAATATCCACCACAAATATGAAGGCTGTATTCGTTCAGATTTTAAGTTTCATTTTAAGCTTCAAAACATCTGGATCAACTAACATCCTCCAAATTCAGGGACTATACCTTTAATGGAGATCTTTAGTTCCTTGAATCATTGATATGACGCTAAAGTAACACTACAGTAAAATAACCTGAGCCCCCAATAACACCAATTAGCATTTTGGTGACTGGGGTAAAGCTGATTTTGCAAGCTGCCTAGTTTGTGCTTAAAGCATATGCGCAGAGCCATGGCCTCACTTTCGTTTATAAATGCCTTTAGACCTCGAGAATAGCACAGGAATAGTTTTAAGCATTAACAATAAATCTAATATAGTAATTTTTATGATTAAAGTGATTCATATAGGTAGCGGTCTGAGTGAATGACCTTGACGTCCGTAACGTCACAGCAGGAAGTCTATCAGTCTCATCGCCATTTCCGCTATACTAAAGCACAGAGCTGACTGCAACTCCGATCCTCCATTTTGAGCTAATTTATCGCCATGCCACGTAAATGTGTTGCTGGCCAGTGCAGCAACACGACAGAAGGTGGATTTACGTTGCATTCATGGCCCAAGAATGTTCAAACTGAAAAGATTTGGACGCGTTTTGCGAGAAGTTCACGGGCACATTGGGCGCCTATGAAGTGGTTTCTCCTCTGCTCTGCACATTTTACTGAAGACTCATATGAAACCTCTGATCTGTTGAGGAGCGTTGGCTATAAGCCCGTATTGAAAGAGGGTGCAGTACCAACAATTAAAGAAAAAGAAAACTACAAGAAAAGGAAAGTATTTATTTTATATTTTTTTATTTTAAAAAGGAAAGTGAGTTCAGTTGCACCAGTCCTCCCAGAGTGAGCCAAGGGTTGTTGCTAAAACCCGGGATGGAATGGGACGTGACATATCGCTCAGGCAGTGACCTTCCCGCAGTTGTTGCTAAAACCAGTGACATCCCGCTCAATCCCGGGTTTTAGTAATTGCCTGAGCCCAGCAGTAATGGCAGAACACAGTATGAAGAAAACAGTGAATGAGTGGATCAGCAGTCTTATTTCTAAACTGGATATTGCTGCCATGTTGCCCTTACGTGGAAGAAGTGAATGAACAGAGAACTGAATGAACAACTGAAAGTCAGATTGTTTCAAAAATAATCGGCCGCAAGATCAGCCTTCAAGAAGCGAGAACACAGACGGGTAAGCTCCGACTCTCATTTGGATAAAAAACAACTTGTTGTTTACCTGCGTTTAGATTAATACATGTAACTTGTACTGTGTGTTTAAGTTACCGGTATAAGATTATTTAATTTGCTTCAGAATGTGATTGTCTCAGTTCATCTGATTATTTAATTAGCCTTTTACTTTTTATCAGTGAAAACGCATGCATGTACATGTATGTTGCATAAGTTATAACACCTATCCTGTTTTAATGAGTCAACCCACAATCAATGAAGTCAAATCAGTCTTAGTTGAGCAAGTCGGTAACGGTATTTCTTACTTTCACCATAAATGTTTATTTATATGACTTTGGTCTATAGCTGTCAAAGGCCTCGGCCTTAAAACCGGTTACCGCTGTGACGTGACGCGCTCAGGGCTGGCTGTCAGTGGGGCAGCTCGAATGCCAACTTTGCGGTTGATTTTAACTCTCAAATATATATTCTTTATTCCCATTTATGCAGCATACAAGAGTCAAGGATGGAAATACTATCCACTCAGAAATTTATTTTAAAATAAAGGCTCTGTGTATCTCCTTTAAACATGTCCAGCACTTGGTCTGTAAAAAGGACATCAAGTGAGAGGGTTTCTGGATGAAGCAGGACTTCTGACTCTGTTCTATGATTCTGCTTTGAAGCTGTACTCACAACAACAGTAACTTGCTGTCGGGTTTCAGTTGCTGTTATGCTTCTGTGGGTAGGTGCATGTAAGTTTTGGGGTTTGTGCATGTGTGTGTAAATCTCGCTACATGTCTCTGTGTGTGTGGGAGTGTGTTTTGGCAGGCAGATCAAATAGAGTTTTTTTGGGGGAGAGAGACATGAAAGGGAAACGGCTGTGTGTGTGTTTGATGTGCAGGGAGAGCAGTCTGCTGAACGGCTGCCAGCTCTCTATCAACAGCGCAACACATTGCCAATCGTCTGGGAGGAGGAAGGAGCGCGCTGTTGTGTGCTAATGTGTCTGTTTGTGTGTGACCTGATTAACAGGAGACTCCAAAAGGGCCAGCACAATCGGCCTCTCTGTCTCTCTGGGACTGGCTTCTGTCGGTCTTCAAGCGTTGATGCGTGTGTGTGTGTTTGTATGTATTTGAGTTTCTTTTCTTCAGGGATGGTTTTAATTCATTTTGAAGAGCATACTTCCAGTGGCGGCAAATACGTAGCCAGACTAAATAAAAGCTGTGACACAGTCTGACGTCAAACAACTAATGATTTCCTGTCACATTGCAGCTTGGGAGTATATACTGTATATTTATTTATGTCAACTAGCTAGTAAGCAGCACAGTTGTTTATGCACTCATGTCTCTGTACTGTATAATTGTTTAAATATGTACAATATGTGCAAATATGTGTATCGTTCCCATGAATCGCAATCCCAGTGTCAATACAGATGCAACTAATCACACATTCTCTGTAGAGATAAGAAACGTTCTCTGAGGTCAGTGGAGCTAAAATATGCTAAAAGTGTGTATGGGGGAAACGGGTTAAGGGCGTTTGTGCAGAGGTGACTTGGAGCATTCAGGGAAAAGTGACTCAGTGACGTAACAGACAGAATTAACACCGAGGTTCACAAATACACACACACACACACACACACACACACATTGGTTTGTCTTCTTGTTCTCACGACAGAATGAAGAACAGCAGTAGATTCACCGAGACACTGCTGTTTGTGTGTGTGTAAAGAAAGATGGTGGAATCCTGAGGGAAATGCATCACTCAGATCACTCAGACGTTGGTTGGCTGGCTCATGGAGGCTCGCACAGACGGGGATCATTAAGCCCAAATTTTCTAATCTGTCACTTTACACCATTATTACACATTACCCATCTCTTTCTCTCTCTCTCTCTCTCTCTCTCTCAGATACACAGCTCTATAAATCATCATTGGAGGAAAACCACTGGCCCTCTCAGTACACTGACCAATTAGCAAAGCTTTCTGACCAATTCAAAGCAGCTTCATGCCACAAACTAATAGCAGCATGAGTGATGAGACTAGTCTCTAGGGAGACAGACTCCCTTACTAGACATGCACACACACAAGATCTGGCGCAGCTTTCTGACCTGCGTTTCTCAGTCATAGGCCCATATTACACAAGATGGCTGCTCCGTATGTCCTGCAGTCACATCAGAGCTGTTGTCAAGACCACGTTTGTCAAGTCCAAGACCACGACTAGTAAAGACCGAGTCCAAAGAGGTTTGAGTCCAAGTCAAGACTGAGAGTTGAGACAAAAAAAGAATCCTCTTTGACATCACTCACCTGTTTAAGAATTTTGTCTGATGCTAGAGACATAGTGTATCTTCTATTTTATGATGATTGTTTTACACTGTTGTTTGTAACAATCAAAAAGCAAGTGCAATTTTAGTTTAACGTTAGCATGACAGAGTGATAAATTATAAATGACCGATTTTCTGTTTTGCATCATTATGCTCAGAAAGAGGGTGGTATGGTGGTGTAGTGGTGTCGCCTCACTGCAAGAAGGTCCTGGGTTCAAGCCCAGTGGCCGGCGGGGGCATTTCTGTGTGGAGTTTGCATGTTCTCCCCGTGTTTGCGTGGGTTTCCTCGGGTGCTCTGGTTTCCCCCCACAGTCCAAAGACATGCAGGTTAGGCTAATTGGTGGCTCTGAACTGACCGTGAGTGTGAATGGTTGTTTGTCTCTGTGTCAGCCCTGCGATAGCCTGGTGACTTGTCCAGGGTGTACCCCGCCTCTTGCACATAGTCCGCTGGGATAGGCTCCAGTTTGCCTGCGACCCTGTAGAACAGGATAAGTGGCTACAGCTAGTGGATGGATGCTCAGAAAGGAAAGACCAAACATACATTTTGTGTGAAAATAATAATATAATAATAAGTTCAACTTATAAGGCGCCTTTCTCAAAACCCAAGGTTGCTTTACAATTATAGAAAAAAAAAAAGTCCACCAAATAAAGGTCAGGATGTCATTCCAATGGTGTAGCAGCCACAGTCCCACCAAAAGGCGCACGAAAACAAGTCCCACACCTCCAGCACAGCCGCCGTGACACCACCGGGCAACATCACTCGGAACACCACGCCATGGATCCACAAAGAAAGCACAAAGCACTGCCACGCTGAGCGCTGGTATGTCCCTAACCGCCTGCACAGCCGCTGTGACACCACAGAGCAACAGCGCTCAGAACATCACGCCAAGCACTAAAGCACCACAAAGGTGATGTTTTCACTCAAAAAAAGATTTTTAAAAAATCCAAAGACAAACACTTATGTTTAAGATCATGGAACATGCCTGCTATCTTTGCTAGCTAGCTAAAAGCTAACATTAGCTCCTTGCTTATGTCAGCTCTCTGTGTGGTGCCTTCACAGGTGTCTTATAAAATTGGATGCTGTCCCACAGGTTTCCGAAATTGTGGTTGGAAAACTTTCAGATGCCCTTGTGTTTCCTCTTCAGCGCACTGTTGAGAAATTGTCTGTGGTTTGTAAAACCAAATTTTATAATGCTCGAGTTTGCCAACATCATGTTTGTGGCAAGAATGAAAATGATGAGCATGGATGCACTGCCCGCAGAATGAGATGAGTTTCAGCAGGCATATGATTGGTTACTAGGCAGCAAATGCCAATGCCCCTTCTAGATGGATTTTGAATTAATTAAGCCAATGTCCATTTTCTGAACAAGCTCTCTTAATCAGTGCTATTGTTTTGAAGGAGTGACTTGAGAAAGAGCAATATTACATTTATTTTCTTTAAGGGCAGCTAGACTAGCTCAAAACCAGTGAGAATATTTGGCAAGACTAATGGGCAAGAAAAGAAATGAGTCCAAGACTAAACATCTCAAGACTGGATGCAAGTACTATTGCCCTGAGTCACATTGCTCATATACATCCTTACAAATTAATGCTTATATATCTGCATGATACAATATTAATATAAACAGTCATGGCAGTATAGAACAATGTTACGTCTCAAACTACAGCTATGAACAGTTCTAGATTTTTCTAGTTGACAGCACATATTTCAATAGCTCAAATTTCACATTATGACTTAATTAACTGTAAAATAATAAGAGTAAAATAATTTACTCTTGTAAAATTTCCCAACAAACCAGTTTGTCTGCCAAATTAATACCATCTCTTGTACAAACCCTGCTACAAGTATGTTCTACATACAGTGGTGCTTGAAAGTTTGTGAACCCTTTAGAATTTTCTATATTTCTGCATAAATATGACCTAAAACATCATCAGATTTTCACACAAGTCCTAAAAGTAGATAAAGAGAACCCAGTTAAACAAATGAGACAAAAATATTATACTTGGTCATTTATTTATTGAGGAAAATGATCCAATATTACATATCTGTGAGTGGCAAAAGTAAGTGAACCTCTAGGATTAGCAGTTAATTTGAAGGTGAAATTAGAGTCAGGTGTTTTCAATCAATGGGATGACAATCAGGTGTAAGTGGGCACCCTGTTTTATTTAAAGAACAGGGATCTATCAAAGTCTGATCTTCACAACACATGTTTGTGGAAGTGTATCATGGCACGAACAAAGGAGATTTCTGAGGACCTTAGAGAAAGTGTTATTGATGCTCATTAGGCTGGAAAAGGTTACAAAACCATCTCTAAAGATTTTGGACTCCACCAATCCACAGTCAGACAGATTGTGTACAAATGGAGGAAACTCAAGACCATTGTTACCCTCCCTAGGAGTGGTCGACCAACAAAGATCACTCCAAGAGCAAGACGTGTAATAGTCAGTGAGGTCACAAAGGACCCCAGGGTAACTTCTAAGCAACTGAAGGCCTCTCTCACATTGGCTAATGTTAATGTTCATGAGTCCACCATCAGGAGAACACTGAACAACAATGGTGTGCATGGCAGGGTTGCAAGGAGAAAGCCACTGCTCTCCAAAAAGAACATTGCTGCTCGTCTGCAGTTTGCTAAAGATCATGTGGACAAGCCAGAAGGCTATTGGAAAAATATTTTGCGGATGGATGAGACCAAAATAGAACTTTTTGGTTTACATGAGAAGCATTATGCTTGGAGAAAGGAGAACAGTGCATTCCAGCATAAGAACCTTATCCCATCTCTGAAACATGGAGGTGGTAGTATCATGGTTTGGGCCTGTTTTGCTGCATCTGGGCCAGGACGGCTTGCCATCATTGATAGAACAATGAATTCTGAATTATACCAGCGAATTCTAAAGGAAAATGTCAGGACATCTGTCCATGAACTGAATCTCAAGAGAAGGTGGGTCATGCAGCAAGACAACGACCCTAAGCACACAAGTCATTCTACCAAAGAATGGTTAAAGAAGAATAAAGTTAATGTTTTGGAATGGCCAAGTCAAAGTCCTGACCTTAATCCAATCGAAATGTTGTGGAAGGACCTGAAGTGAGCAGTTCAAGTGAGGAAACCCACCAACATCCCAGAGTTGAAGCTGTTCTGTATGGAGGAATGGGCTAAAATTCCTCCAAGTCGGTGTGCAGGACTGATTAACAGTTACTGGAAATGTTTAGTTGCAGTTATTGCTGCACAAGGGGGTCACACCAGATACCGAAAGCAAAGGTTCACATACTTTTGCCATTCACAGATATGTAATATTGGATCATTTTCCTCTATAAATAAATGACCAAGTATAATATTTTTGTCTCATTTGTTTAACTGGGTTCTCTTTATCTACTTTTAGGACTTGTGTGAAAATCTGATGATGTTTTAGGTCATATTTATGCAGAAATATAGAACATTCTAAAGGGTTCACAAACTTTCAAGCACCACTGTACTAAAATTCTGGATCCTCCAAACTAGTGCACAGCAAATAAGTTTAAATATCAAGTCAGATTGTGAAATTTGAGACACTGCCAATGACAGTAAGACCAGTGATAGAGGTATACATACAACAACTGAGTGCACACATGTCTACACAGTTACACTTCACATATAACACACACCATACACACAGCTGAGAAAAAGTAGCTTTTTATATCCTGTAACACATCCTGATTGTGCCCTGTCACTCAAACACATTCTCTCTCTCTCTGTATGTGTGTTATCTTTCTCCTAAATTCCCCAGGAGCTCCTTGAAAGAGCATTGTGTATATCTGCATGTGTGAGTGTGTGTTAGACTGCCTGGCACAAGTGGAGGTGGGATGTTGCACTGAAAGTCTGCTTCCTCTCTAGTGCATTCGCGCTGTGCTGTAACCTGAGCCTCCACACCTCAGCGCCTCTCCACAAACGCTTAACACACAGAGTCAAGCACACTTATTAGCAATTACCTTTTTCCCCATGTGTATGCATGTTTTTTTTTTCCTGTGCTTCAGCATTTCTATTCTGCTGCTATTCCAGACAATGTACAATCTGCAGAAACCAATGTTACTAATTAAATGCTTAAGTCAGGCGTTAATGAAAAGGTAAACAGCTACAGAGCAGCCTAATAACTCACAGAGCTATTTAAAAGCAAGAATAAAGCTAATTCATATGATCTTTGTGGCTAATCATGGTACAACATTGAAAAAGAAGTGTAGCTTTTAATTAGATTTTTTTTTTTGCTTTTAAATTATTATTATTAATTTTGAGGAGCTGGTGTCTCTCTCTCTCTCTCTCTCTCTCACTCACTCACTCACTCTGTGTGTGTGTATATCGAAGGTTTCTCTTTCTGATCGTAAACTCCTTTTCCTTTTTCTCCTTCACATGCAAAAGTTCTTCACAGAGCAGAGCAGGGCACAAAAGAAGAAAAGAGAATAAAACATAAGGTCTCATTTGGTTTCAAAAGCCTTTGTAACAGTAGAGGACATTTGTTTCTTTGCAGTTCTATGCCTGTTTTACGACATTCCACTATGTCTATAGCAACATACTATCAATGTGAATATGAAGAAAATTATAATTCCAGGAGAAAAAAAAGGACTGCAAGCAAAAAGCACTAATTTGTCTTACTTCTATAAATTTCTATAGAAAATTCTATGAAAAAGCAGTTACATACTGCACTGTAAGAAGTCTTTCAGTGGTATTGTCCATTTTACTTTATTTTTAGAAGTATATTTATTCCAATAAATCAATTTATTTTTCTTTTTTAGTTTTTTGAGTGGGCGGCACAGTGGTGTAGTGGTTAGCGCTGTCGCCTCACAGCAAGAAGGTCCTGGGTTCGAGCCCCGGGGCCGGCGAGGGCCTTTCTGTGTGGAGTTTGCATGTTGTCCGCGTGGGTTTCCTCCGGGTGCTCCGGTTTCCCCCACAGTCCAAAGACATGCAGGTTAGGTTAACTGGTGACTCTAAATTGGCCGTAGGTGTGAATGTGAGTGTGAATGGTTGTCTGTGTCTATGTGTCAGCCCTGTGATGACCTGGCGACTTGTCCAGGGTGTACCCCGCCTTTCGCCCGTAGTCAGCTGGGATAGGCTCCAGCTTGCCTGCGACCCTGTAGAAGGATAAAGCGGCTAGAGATAATGAGATGAGATGAGATGAGTTTTTTGAGTTATCTATAAGTAAAAAGTGTGAATATTTTCGTAACTTACTTTATGTGATAAAATTAATTTTATTGGACTTCAACATAAATTGATTTCACAAAACTCAGTTTAAACGTTTATATCAGATGTAAAACATCACGACCCGCCCACCTGCAGCAACGGAAGAACAAGCCCGGGTAGGCAGGCTTTACTGTCGAATGTTCCTGAATGTGGATCTGTGAGTTGTTTAAGTTGCTTTAATATGATGTACACAGTAAAAAAAAAAAAGTACTCTGAATGTTCTACTAAGCAGCACATAATAATCTGAGGTCATGCATTCTTGTATGCACTAAATACTGATGTTCTTGACTGTTAATACTGTCCAGCTTATTGACACGGTTTGGATATGGCTTGCGAAAATGTTTTAATAATATGTATATGGTTAAAGAAAGAAAACTGTACTGTGAAGGTGTTCTACGCAGCACTTTAAAAAGTTGAGGTCATGCATTCTATGCACTAAATATGGATGTTGACTGTTCATACTGTCCAGCTCATTGCCACTGTTTTGATATGGTAATGTTTTAATAAAGGTTGGAATTTGATATGTCTTGATTTTTTTATTATTATGCTAACTAATTATTTTAAGCAGTTTCCATTTTCACAGGGGGCACGATGGTGTAGTGGTTAGCAGGTCGCCTCACAGCAAGAAGGTTCCAGGTTTGAACCCAGTGGCCGGCGAGGGCCTTTCTGTGTGGGGTTTGCATGTTGTCTATGTGGGTTTCCCCCACAATCCAAAGACATGCAGTTAGGTTGATGTGGGGCGGCCTTGGGCTGAGGTGCCCTTGAGCAAGGTACCGACCCCCTGACTGCTCCCTGGGCGCTCTTGGTTGCCCACTGCTCTGTGTGTTCACTGCTTCAGATGGGTTAAATGCAGAGGATGAATTTCACTGTGCTTGAAGTGTGCATGTGATGAATAATAATAAAACAAAAAGGGTGAATTGGTCAAAATTAATAAAATAGAGTACAAAAAATATTTTTTTCATTTAAATGTTACTCATTTTAATTAAGTCTTGTGTGTTTAATATGCTGATGTTTTTTTACATTGATTTTACTCAATTTCTTGGCTTTTTCTGTAAACGCAACTTAATCTTTTTGCATCCATTGAAATACATATTATTAAGTTCTCCTTACTCAAAAATACCATTAGTTGACTAAACTTACAAAAAGTGGTTGGAAAATGTTGCCTTATTTTTATTGAGTTAGATCTAGGCAAGGCGGCACGGTGGTGTAGTGGTTAGCGCTGTCGCCTCACAGCAAGAAGGTCCGGGTTCGAGCCCCGTGGCCGGCAAGGGCCTTTCTGTGCGGAGTTTGCATGTTGTCCGCGTGGGTTTCCTCCGGGTGCTCCGGTTTCCCCCACAGTCCAAAGACATGCAGGTTAGGTTAACTGGTGACTCTAAATTGACTGTAGGTGTGAATGTGAGTGTGAATGGTTGTCTGTGTCTATGTGTCAGTCCTGTGATGACCTGGCGACTTGTCCAGGGTGTACCCCGCCTTTCGCCCGTAGTCAGCTGGGATAGGCTCCAGGTTGCTTGCGACCCTGTAGAAGGATAAAGCGGCTAGAGATAATGAGATGAGATCTAGGCAACAGTTTTTGCAGTGTGTATGTACCGGTAACTGTCATTTTATGAACATCAGATAACCTATAGGGGCATTGTACCCAGATACCCGGACAATATCACCCGGATACTTTCCTGTGTATGCATGTATAAGCTACAATAGTTAGGAAGTGACTGTATGCCACAGTATTTGATATAAATATTGTTGTCAAATGTCCACGATTTCATTGTAACCTTCATGCTGAGTTCCTGTTGGGTTGGTGCTGATTCTGAATGACAAGGAACCCTGGTGGTTACGTTACGCCTCATAGCTGCCAGGCGCGGTGAATGCCATCTGGATAACATATGACACAATGCAGGGTTCTCCACGAGGGGTTTTAGAGGGGCGGGCCACCCCCCTTTCTGTGATTCCCGCCCCCGTTTAATTTCTGCCGCCCCTTTACAAAAGGAAGAGACGTCCCTTTGTTTTCTTTGTGACAGATAGCCTTTCTCTGTTGGAGTACCGACAAAGTACACTACAGACAAAAAAAATTACATCACTGTGTTCAGGAGAGCCTTGTGGCACTGAATGTGAAAGAATTTTGTGAATATCTCCTTCCGTTTTCGTGTAAATCCCCGTTGTTTGGAGGGTGCACTCTGAGGAAAAAGTGCGATTTCTGTGTGATACTCTGTCTCTGCTCTGAGCATGCGGGTGGGGGAGGGGATGCTCGCTCTCACACACACACAGGAGGGAGGGGCTGCTCCCTCTCAGAGAGACACAGGCTTGTAGCCTCATAGCAAGTCACACATTCACACAGTACAGCTCAGCTCCTGCAATAGCGACTGCTACGCGCACTGCATCACTCTCACAATTTCCCACAGGGGAATTGTTGGCTGTAGTTATAATTTATAATGCTTATGTACATTATTTTACAAAACTGCAATATTTTGATGCTGCTGAGCCCTTGATCAACCTTTTTTTATGTTTGATATGTTGTAGATGGGAAAAGTAAAAGAAGCAAAAGTTTACTTAAGAAAGATGGCTCTCTTTTTATTTTTATTTTAAGTTATTATAACTTGTTCCTCAGGCACTCAATGTTAATAAACAGGCCTACATTTGAAATCTGTTGACCTCAGTTTTCATTCTTGCATTAGCTTTATGGAATTCATTGTATTAATTAATTTGCACTGAAGTGTGCAAATTAATTAATACAATGAATTCAAGTGTGTGTAATGTTTGATGTATGATGTGTTTTGTACCAGTCCAATTGATTCCTCTATTCTAAATGATTACTATTTGAGAGTATTTTATGCAAATGACATATGTAAATTTATGCAAATTTGTTTCAAGGTCATCCGATTGACCCCCACCCCCCTATATTTTCAATCTGTGGAGAGCCCTGCAATGTTATTAAAAGCCAACGAACTATAGGACTGACTGGAAAGGTGTTCGAAGATGACTGCTGCACTCACACTGCTGTAGAACCTGGAAAAGGAGCAAGGTGACACCTAGGTAGCATCAGCAGACATCCTGGAATGACATGCCTCTAAGTAATGCCCATGAGCACGAGACACTCTGTGCAGTGTGTCATTTTATGGTAGGCACCAGGAAGTCTGCCTATAGACCAATGTGATGATATCTATTTAGACTAAGGAGCTCCTTATGCTTTTCATTTGAGGCATCTATCCAGGACAAATAGAACCTACATGCTATTGCCAAAGACTTATCAGCCACTTCCCACTCAAGTGACTGGTTAACAAAAGTGTGTGATATGATTTCAGTCAGAAACCCTGAGTTCAACCAACAAGTCCCTGTCGAGTCTTTAGGGAGCCCCATTTCAGTTTAGCAACATGCATGGGCTCATAAGGGGAGGGTTTAAAAGGTATAAGGGTGAGATCCTATACCAGGCTCTTGGTAGAGCATGGTGGTCAAAGGTGGTCAACCATTTTTTTTAAGGTAGTGAGAAGTTTATGAGCCTCCAGTGAGGCTATATCCACACTAATATGTTTGTTTAAAAAAGCATCACTTTTGCTACATTTACACCTGGCATCCACACTACTCTGGAGTTTCTGAGCCCCAAAAACGGGACACTTTTGGAAATGCTGCAGCACCCATTTTTAGTTTGAAAACTTTGGGGTAATGTTTTAGCAAATGGGCAAAAATGGAGATGTCTGAAAACGATGCAGATACCCACGTTTGCTTCCTGATTGGGTCTTATCAATCACAATGTATCCTTCCCTGATTCATCATGCCCCTGTCACATGACCCTTTTCTAGAACAAACCAAATGGGATCAGCTGTTTATACGGGCTCACACATGCCCAGTACACTACCGTTCAAAAGTTTGGGGTCACCCAGACAATTTTGTGTTTTCCATGAAAAGTCACACTTTTATTTACCACCATAAGTTGTAAAATGAATAGAAAATATAGTCAAGACATTTTCCTGACCATTTTGAGCATTTAATCGACCCCACAAATGTGATGCTCCAGAAACTCAATCTGCTCAAAGGAAGGTCAGTTTTATAGCTTCTCTAAAGAGCTAAACTGTTTTCAGCTGTGCTAACATGATTGTACAAGGGTTTTCTAATCATCCATTAGCCTTCTGAGGCAATGAGCAAACACATTGTACCATTAGAACACTGGAGTGAGAGTTGCTGGAAATGGGACTCTATACACCTATGGAGATATTGCACCAAAAACCAGACATTTGCAGCTAGAATAGCCATTTACCACATTAGCAATGTCTCATCTCATCTCATTATCTCTAGCCGCTTTATCCTTCTACAGGGTCGCAGGCAAGCTGGAGCCCATCCCAGCTGACTCCGGGCGAAAGGCGGGGTACACCCTGGACAAGTCGCCAGGTCATCACAGGGCTGACACATAGACACAGACAACCATTCACACTCACATTCACACCTACGGTCAATTTAGAGTCACCAGTTAACCTAACCTGCATGTCTTTGGACTGTGGGGGAAACCGGAGCACCCGGAGGAAACCCACGCGGACACGGGGAGAACATGCAAACTCCACACAGAAAGGCCCTCGCCAGCCCTGGGGGCTCGAACCCAGGACCTTCTTGCTGTGAGGCGACAGCGCTAACCACTACACCACCGTGCCGCCCACATTAGCAATGTATAGAGTGTATTTCTGATTAGTTTAAAGTGATCTTCATCGAAAAGAACAGTGCTTTTCTTTCAAAAATAAGGAAATTTCAAAGTGACCCCAAACTTTTGAACGGTAGTGTATACGTGAAGGATCAGGTGATATGCGTTTTAAGTATGCTAATATGGATGGGTATTATTTCTGATACAGTGCTAAAATGTTCATCTGGACAGCGATTGCTTTTGTGTTAAAATGGCATTTTAAAATTGAAACGTGGACATCGCTTGAGACTCTATCAAAGTCCCTTGCATTCAGAAGTGTATCCTAGACTGTTGGTCATAGTCCTCATCCTTCACTTCACTCCCAAACCTACAGATGCAGGTAATCTTGCCAAAGGTACTAAATATTCCCATCTATTTGTGACAACCGATCTATTCAGGGAGGAAGCTATGAAAGTGTTCTAACCACTAGTAAGAACAGCAGTGGAAACCAAGGTCTAGCAGACCAAATGCAGGACTAGGTTATTTGACTGATATTGATTGCTGAAAAATCAGCACACAGAGACACCTGAACTTGAGACTGTTTCTCTAGGATGGCCAATGCTGAGGCAGCGGACATATAGCTGGTCTTCGTCTATGGTTTCCAGGGACCTTAAACACTGACTGCATGAGCATGGTTTCTGCAGCATGGCCCATTAGTCAATCAGAGCCAAAAGTGTGTATAATGCATCCCCAGCCAGTGAGGGAGGCATCTGTGGTAATTGTCTCAGATGGAACACGGTTCCCAGACAGACCCCTTTCATAAGAAAAGCCTTGCATATCTTAGCAAGTTAGTGATTATCCTCCTCTAGCTGAGATAAGGATGTGTCTGTCTGTGGTACTTGGGATAACCATCCATCCATCATCTATACCACTTATCCATCAGGGTCTCAGGGGACATTGGAGTCAATCCCAGCTGACATCAGGTGAGAGGTGAGGTACACCCTGAGCAGGTCACCAAACTATCACAGGGCTCACACAGAGATGAACAACTATTCATGGTATCAGCTGTTTATATGGGCTCACACAAAGCCACTGTACATGAATGATCAGGTGATGGACAATTATACGGGCAATCAAGAGTAGCCAGTTGATCTAATCTGCATGTCTTTGGACTGTGGGAGAAAACCCACACAGGCATGGGGAGAACATGTAAAGTCCACACAGAAAGGCCCCAGTCAGCCACATGGTTCAAATCCAGAACCTTCTTGCTCTGAGGTGACACGGCACCACTGTCCTGCTCGTTATTTGCGATATCCAACTTTTTCCAAATTTCCTTAATTTCAACAGGTCCAAGGGAATAACACATATAGCATTGATTAGAAATTCTAGCATCCTCACCAATAACTGGTACCTACATAGGAGCCTGGCTGAATTTGATTGCCAAGCATCATAATGTTTGCCAGATGTTCAGGTGACAGGGCTGCTAGCGTTCTCAGTGAATCACATAGCCAGAATTAGGGACTTCTTTTCCAAGTTCACAGTGACACTGACAACAGTAATATGTGCTGAAGAAGGTGGATGTCCCAGAAGGCCTGCAACTTGGTGTGGGTACATAGGAGCCAGTCAATATTCTGATGCCTTTGACCATCAAAAGCACTAGCAAAAGGGCTAGTGGTATATACGTAGCTTGAAAACACCCAGACAGAGAGGCTGAAGGGGAGAACTTTGAATTGCTCTGGGAAGGCAAACTTTATTAAGCATGTTTCCAGACCAGTGGGAACATGAAAATATGCATTGTGCAGATCCACTGACATAAACCATGCTTTTGGCTGCACAGCATGAATAACATACAGTATGATGGCCTTAACATCAGAAACAGGAGGGCTTTTGGGAGCCAGTTTAGGAACAGTGCTGGAAAGTTGAATAAAACTATCCATCCATCATCTGTAGCTGCTTATCCTGTCCTACAGGGTCGTAAGCAAGCTGGAGCCTATCCCAGCTGACTATGGGCAAGATACACCCTGGACAAGTCGCCAGGTCATCACAGGGCTAACACATAGACACAGACAACCATTCATGCTCACACCTATCGTCAATTTAGAGCCACCAATTAGCCTAACCTGCATGCCTTTGGGGGAAAACCCGGAGCACTCGGAGGAAACCCACGCGGACACAGGGAGAGCATGCAAACTCCACACAGAAAGGCCCTCGCTAGCTGCTGGGCTCAAACCCAGGATCTTCTTGCTGTGAAACAACAGTGCTAACCACTACACCACTGTGTCGCCCTGAATAAAATTACATTGTTTTTTAAAGGTTAGGATTAAGGCTGTGATTAATGTTCACACCTTCTCTTACAAATGTATTCATATGAGTTTGAATAATGACATTGCCCATCCTTGCTCTTTTGAATTTGTGTGAATTTTTTATGAGATCAGGTTCAGTCATCACACTTTATTATCATTTAGTTATTTGGCAGACGATTTGACCCAGAGTGACTGATTAAAAAGTCCAAGTCCCAAAGGTAGCTGCATTGCAGTTTCCTTCTTGATACTACTGACTTGAATTAATCTTAATGTAGCGAAGATTACATAACTATTTGAAATAGCACATAAACTGCCACGGGGGAGAATAAAAAAATCTAAATGCAAGGTTCACACAAAAAAGCAGAATTTACAGTACCCCCATGATTATTGACACTACTGGCACTTGTAAAGATTATTTAAAAGGGTTAGAAAAAGTCCACCTTTTTTTGAAGTAGCTTCATTTCACACTGAAAAAATGAGAAAAATCCTGTCTTTGATTGAAATAAATTTACAGAATCTCTCCAGATCATCCAGGGTCCTCAGCCCTCTCTTGTGCTCAGTCCTCTTCAGCTCACCCCACAGGTTTTCAATGGTGTTCAGGTCAGGAGACTGAGATGGCCATGACAGAAGCTTGATTCTGTGGTCAGCGAACCATTTTTGTGTTGATTTAGACATATGCTTCTGCTCATTGTCCTGCTAGAAGATCCAGTGACAACCCAGTTTTAGTTTCCTGGCAGAAGCAGCCAGAGTTTGATTTAAAAGGTCCTGGTATTTCATGGAGTCCATGATGCCATGCACCCTAACAAAGTTTCCAGGGCCTTTGGAGGAAAAACAGCCCAAAAACATCGCAGAAGTTCCACTGTATTTTACAGTTCGGATCAAGTTCTTTTCATTGTAGCCATTCTTCTTTTTATACTAAACCCACCTTGAGTGTTTATTGCCAAAAGCTCAATTTTTGTTACATCAGACCATAGAACACTGTTCCAGTCAAAGTTGTAGTAGCGTTTAATAAACTTCAGGTGCTTATGTTTGTGGTTAACTGACAGAAAAGGCTGCTTTTTTTTATTTTTTAAACAGCTGCACCTGAATCCTTTGTGGTATAGTGGTGGACTTTAGTGCAGAAGATTCTGAGTTTGATTCCCAGCAAGGACAGTGAAAAAAAGGGGGTAGGCAAATTAAATCAGACAGAAAGACAGGTATGTATGGTAAGTATGACTCAAGGGAGAGATGTATAAGAGGAGAGAAGATACAAAAGAAGGAAGGGTGAATAGAGAGTGGTTGTCAAAGTGTTCTCATGCTTTTATGAATTCCACCCCACCCCCCCAAAAAAATCCCTTTTAAAAATGTCAACCTAATTCACCTAGGTGAATCCAGATTCACCTGATTTCAAAAATCACCTGTAACATATACCTTCCAAATAATCTACTGGCATGGAGGTGGTGTCTGATGGTGGTTTAGGAAACTTGGAAACCCCAAGATTTTACTGTTTGTAATTCACCAACAGTGATCCTTGGTTTGTTGTTGTTTTTTTCCTCTCTTACCCTTTTGCCCCTAACTGTACTTGGGGGCAAAATAGATTTAGGTCCTATTCCAGGCAAGTTTGTAACAGTTCCAGTTGGTGTCCCCATTTTTATTATTGCCCTAACAGTAGAAAAGTGGCACGGTGTGTAGTGGTTAGCACTATTGCCTCACAGCAAGAAGGTTCTGGGTTCAAGCCCAGTGGCTGACAGGGGCCTTTCTGTGTGGCCTTTCATGTTGTCTGCGTGGGTTTCCTCTGGGGGCGCCGGTTTCCCCCACAGTCCAAAGACATGCAGGTTAGGCTAATTGATGGCTCTAAATTGTCCATAGGTGTGAATGGTTGAGAAGAGAAAACCTCTATAATAAACCAGTAGAAGGCAATGGGAAACCACTGCTGTAATGTTCCCTAGACACTTTGATGGCTGAAGCCATCAGAGTGGCCATATCACTGTAGTGATATGCCAAAATGGATGGATGGAACAGTAGAAATGGACATTTTCAGGCAAGTAACTATTTTTTAATAACCATTCCATGAATTATGAAGGTCAACACACTTCTCCCTCATTTGGTTTGCGTGTTCTCTTATCTTTCCCATGTTGATGGATGACTAAGGGAATTTGGCCTCTGTGTCACCTCATATTTGTCCCCCAGTTAACCAGGAAGTAATGGATTACAGCTTGAAAGTTCCTACACACTCCAATTAACTCAAAACTCATCTCATCTCATTATCTCTAGCCGCTTTATCCTGTTCTACAGGGTCGCAGGCAAGCTGGAGCCTATCCCAGCTGACTACGGGCGGAAGGCGGGGTACACCCTGGACAAGTCGCCAGGTCATCACAGGGCTGACACATAGACACAGACAACCATTCACACTCACATTCACACCTACGGTCAATTTAGAGTCACCAGTTAACCTAACCTGCATGTCTTTGGACTGTGGGGGAAACTGGAGCACCCGGAGGAAACGCACGCGGATACGGGGAGAACATGCAAACTCCACACAGAAAGGCCCTCGCCGACCACGGGGCTCGAACCCGGACCTTCTTGCTGTGAGGCGACAGCACTAACCACTACACCACCGTGCCGCCCTCAACTCAAAACTGTACAATTTAAATGGGAAACATTTCAGTTACATTGTGTTCACTATAATTTCCAGGGGTGCCAATAATAGCGGCACATGTGCTTTTGTTGAAAATAATTATTTCTTCATGAGGGATTTGTTTTTCTCTGAATAAATGTATTTCAATTAAAGGTTGGATTTTTCTCCTTTTTTTTCACTGTGAGATGAAGCTACTTCACCAAATGCTGGATTTATTTCTAACCCTTTTTACTAATCTTTACAAGGGGTGCCAATAATCATGGAGGGCACTGTGTACAGTGGTGCTTGAAAGTTTGTGAACCCTTTAGAATTTTCTATATTTCTGCATAAATATGACCTAAAACATCATCGGATTTTCACACAAGTCCTAAAAGTAGATAAAGAGAACCCAGTTAAACAAATGAGATAAAAATATTATACTTGGTCATTTATTTATTGAGGAAAATGATCCAATATTACATATCTGTGAGTGGCAAAAGTATGTGAACCTTTGCGTTCAGTATCTGGTGTGACCCCCTTGTGCAGCAATAACTGCAACTAAACATTTGTGGTAACTGTTGATCAGTCCTGCACACCGGCTTGGAGGAATTTTAGCCCGTTCCTCCATACAGAACAGCTTCAACTCTGGGATGTTGGTGGGTTTCTTCACATGAACTGCTCACTTCAGGTCCTCCACAACATTTCCACTGGATTAAGGTCAGGACTCTGACTTGGCCATTCCAAAACATTAACTTTATTCTTCTTTAACCATTCTTTGGTAAAAAGACTTGTGTGCTTAGGGCCGTTGTCTTGCTGCATGACCCACCTTCTCTTGAGATTCAGTTCATGGACAGATGTCCTGACATTTTCCTTTAGAATTTGCTGGTATAATTCAGAATTCCTTGTTCCAACAATGATGGCAAACCATCCTGGCCCAGATGCAGCAAAACAGGCCCAAACGATGATACTACCACCACCATGTTTCACAGAAGGGATAAGGTTCTTATGTTGGAATGCAGTGCTTTCCTTTCTCCAAACATAACGCTTCTCATTGAAACCAAAAAGTTCTATTTTGATCTCATTTGTCCACAAAACATTTTCCAATAGCCTTCTGGCTTGTCCACATGATCTTTAGCAAACTGCAGATGAACAGGAATGTTCTTTTTGGAGAGCAGTGGCTTTCTCCTTGCAACCCTGCCATGCACACCATTGTTGTTCAGTGTTCTCCTGATGGTGGACTCATGAACATTGGCTAATGTTAATGTGAGAGAGGTCTTCAGTTGCTTAGAAGTTACCTTGGGGTCCTTTGTGACCTCGCCGACTATTACACACCTTGCTCATGGAGTGATCTTTGTTGGTCGACCACTCCTGGGGAGGGTAACAATGGTCTTGAATATCCTCCATTTGTACACAATCTGTCTGACTGTGGATTGGTGGAGTCCAAACTCTTTAGAGATGGTTTTGTAACCTTTTCCAGCCTGATGAGCATCAACAACGCTTTTTCTGAGGTCCTCAGAAATCTCCTTTGTTCGTGTCATGATACACTTCCACAAGCATGCGTTGTGAAGATCAGACTTTGATAGATCCCTGTTCTTGAAATAAAACAGGGTGCCCACTCACACCTGATTGTCATCCCATTGAATGAAAACACCTGACTCTAATTTCACCTTCAAATTAACTGCTAATCCTAGAGGTTCACATACTTTTGCCACTCACAGATATGTAATATTGGATCATTTTCCTCAATAAATAAGTGACCAAGAATAATATTTTTGTCTCATTTGTTTAACTGGGTTCTCTTTATCTACTTTTAGGACTTGTGTGAAAATCTGATGATGTTTTAGGTCATATTTATGCAGAAATATAGGAAATTCTAAAGGGTTCACAAACTTTCAAGCACCACTGTATGCAGAAAAAAAAAAGTTTTGAATCACACACTCTTGTTGGATGTGAATTCAGAACAATTTGCAACAGGTTAGTTGAGAAAGGTACAGTGAGAGAGAGGGGAGGGGGGTGACCCATGAAATGAAAAGCTTTTTGGTCTTGTAACTGGAAGTAGACAAGAGCGAGAAAGGTCTTTGCGAGATGTTGTTATTGCTCATGCATTACACACTTTGCTTGTTCCCCTGCATTGCTGGCAAAGGTCATTCCATTTTACAGGGAAAGATGATGCAGGGACCAAGAGAGCCATGCTACTTTTTTTTTTTAGAATTCTGTTTTTGAAAGGACTTGATTCAATTAAACTGCAAGTACAGAAAGCCAAATCTGTGCAGCTCAAAATATCTGCTCTCACTTTGGCATGCCCAGCCAGTCCAGGTTGAACAGATGGAGGGAATATGATTAGATGCATTTATCAAAGACTCTCATGTCTTTAATGAGCAACCAGAAAGAGATATGAACTCAGAAAGGGGGCCAGGAGAAAAAAAACAAAAAACAAACAAAAAAACCTAGGATGCCTTTCGCCTTTATGCTCTGGTGTGGAAGCAGAGACACAAATCCATAAAAGTAATCTTAAAGCTTCCTAAAATTCACTGACAATCTGGAATGGATGCACACACACACACACACACACACACACACACACACACACACACACCAGGTACTTTATCATCAAAGCACCTTAGCTTAGCTTTAGGTGTGAAACTGGAAGTTTAATGCCTTTGAAAGGTTCTCCTTTAGTCACACAGGCCACAGCAACACTTTGAGCTTCACTGGCTCATGTGAATTACAAGACTCTCTCTCTCTCTTTTTTCTCTCTCTCTCTCTCTCTCTCTCTCTCACACACACACACACACACACACACACACACACACACACACACACACAGAATGTGTCTGCTGGTTGAAGGCAGGTGAGAGAACCGATAATGTCAGAGAGAACAGCAATGGCTCACGTTGCAGTGAAAAATTAGACCAATGCCTCATAGCAGACTGAATTAACTCTCGTAAACATGGCCACTATATATGCCACGCCATCAAGTGAATATTTGGAGTGATTACATTTGGCCCCTTTTATCTTATGTAAAGCCTGATGCTTTTCTTTGATTATCTGAACAATTTCGGTCATTGTGATTGCTTCTATTGGTATTTTTAGTTTAATTGTTAGCTGACTGGGAATGTTGGTTACACAAGGAATGTTGATTAAGGCTGACCAATTTAATCAGCAGTGCACAGTCCTGTACACTTCACAACAGGTGCTAATACAGTGTAACCCCATCCACAGTCAGCTGCAGTTATGGGAATTACTTTGATCAAGTGAACGTGTGGAGAATTAAAGCTGTCCTTGCCAAATGACACACTGCACTTGCACTAAAATTAGAGAGAATTAGGTCGTTTCAATGAGGACAAATAGATAGAAATATTCTTCAAAAGTGAAGAGGCACAGGGCTATTGGCATTTTTTCCCCATATGTTTAGCATTTATATTTCTCTTCCAGTTGAGCATTTCAATGTCTGCTCTTTTCCTACAAGCAGAGATGTTCAAAATGACGTTTAGATAAATGATTTAAATCTTGGCCTCAATGTATTCTCTATAGCCAGACTTAAGATATGCCAGGTTTGACTTAGTGTTTGGTCAGGTACAAATGACAAATTCATTTGAATCACTGAGTCACTTAACCTGCACTATTTTAGAGGCTTTATTTCTGCATGCCTTAGGGTATAATATGCATATTATGGATGTGCTTTAATTGTAAATTAATAGAAGTTACAGCTTTGGCCTGTGCGCTTAGTTAATTATGAAAGTTCTCAATTAATTAATGTAATTTCTTAATAAAGTACTTAATCACAGTCAAGAATTCCTAGCTATCATCAGCATTAGAATAAAATCAGTCACAGTTATTTTCATGTGCCATATCAAAACACTGACCAATTAATAATATTCTGTTCTCTGAGGGCTTTTTGTTACTCTTTTCAAGTGCAATTATGATGCATTTTGCCCATAAACTATGAGTGTTTTGTACAAAAGCAGCATACACGCATAGTTCATGTGCCATCTGCAAGATGTCATGCGAAATGGCTTCCCTCCCTCATACATATTAATTTCACAAAAAAAAGTGAAAGGCCAGTGCAACATACTACTGCATAGGACATACGGATTACGTATTTGTGTTGATTTACTCAAACTTCGACAGCTAGCAGCAGCCAGTTTGGCATGGGATTTTCTCCTCCTCTTCAAACCAGATGTATAGTAGCAGCATGCCTGTTGATGCAGGAAGTTATAACAACTAGACTGAGGTACAGGTCGAGGATGTGCTGAAGAAATATTTGCTGACAGAATAATGATAATTTAGTTATCAGAACAAACAAACAAACAAAACAAAACAAAAAAAAACCTGTCACACAATGTTTCCACTCCATATGTACAATTGTGAAGCTGTATAAACTGGTATCTGGATTATTTTAAATCACCAATAGCTGCTGCAGCAGGAATATCACAGATATCAAATTTACCAAAAACAACTAATCAACCAACCAACCAAACAAAAAACGAACAAACATACAAATTAGATTAACATTCCTCTTTAACAAATGCACCCATCAATTCATGCTCTCAAATAACAATTAAAATAAAGTTTTTATTTAACCTACAAGTGTGCTGCTAAACAAAACCAACATCTGTCTTATGTCTTCCTATTTCTTATTACCTACAGGGATCATAAGTCATTCTTATCAAGCCTAAACTTTTAATGCAATGTTTCAAATTTGAACATATGTGAGTTCCTGAATAAAATTGTAAGAAAAAGAAAAATAGCCAACCCCATCCTAACCCTAACCAATCTTAGCTTTTTGTGTTAATGGGCTGTTGAACTTGCAAGTGAGACATTATACTGATGCATACAGTTCATACAGCTCATCAAATATTTAAGAAACGGTGTTCGGAACCCTTTGGGTTGAGAGAGCCCTCTTGAACTCTATTACAGATGTACAAACTACATTTTTATGACTATTTTATTGACTAGACCCCAAAACAGATAGCATATGGCATGGTCTTTTTGTTTATTGAGAGTGTAATGCATTTGTGATTATGCATATTGAGTGAGATACCTTGAACAGCTGGATCTAAAAACAGTATGGTAAATGATATGTTTGCTTCTGATGTGGAAAATGAACAGAAGAGCAGCAGGGAACAGTGTATGATGTATTCATGTGTCTTTTGTCCTTGACATTTCTATAAGCCAGAGCATGGGTCACTGCATTGTGCTGAACACTGCTATTTCACTTTCTCTCTGTGTGTGTGTGTGTGTGTGTGTGTGTGTGTGTGTGTGTGTGTGTGTGTGTGTGTGTGTGTGTGTGCATGAAAAATGGTGTGTCAAAACTGACCATTCACCATTAATGGTGGCATAAATGAGTCATTGATTGGTGAAAAGGTGGGAAGGTGAAGAAGCTAATCCACTGATATATAAGTATAGAGTGAGTTGAGGCAACCATTGATTGGGGACTTGAGAGACTAAACCATTAATTTGAGACAGGGGTCAGTGGAGCATCCCATTGATTCAAAGGAGTACTGTATAGAATGATGAACTGAGGGAGTAGATAGGTAAAAAATATCTTTCATCAATTTTCAGCATGCAAAATAAAGGTTCCTTTGCTAGCTGTGAGTTTGATATCAAAAGGAAGTTCACTGGGCTAAATGAATACCATTAAATAGAAATTAATTTTGTATACACTATATGTTGAAAGATTTGTGGGCATCCCATTCCATACTTAGCCCCATCTTGCTTTTATCATAACCTCCACTCTTCTGGGAAGACTTCCCACTAGATTTTGGAGCATAGTTGTTGGTATCTGTCCATTCAGCGACAAAAGTACTAGCGAGGTCAGCCACTGACGGCAGGCGAGGAGGACTTGGGTGCGTTCGGAATTCCCGTCCATCCCAAAGATAATCAGTGGGATTGAGGACAGGACTCTCGAATTCTTCCACACCAATGTTGGCAAACCATGTCTTCATGTTCCCTGCTTTGTGCTGGAAAATGGAAAATGCTCTGCTGAGACAGCATTTAAATTTTTGCCATTGTACAGTTAAGTACCCAAGCTTGTTTGCTTAGAGTATGGGTGAATTTAATGACCTATTAAGTCCTGAAAGACAGACAACAACCCATGGCAAAAGGGTGTCTCCTAGATTTCCAAGATGGAGTAGGTGGAGAGGATAGTAATCAGTGACTGGTATTGACTGTGGTTGTTCTAATGGAGACTGAGGCATTTATCAGTGGTAGAGAAAATTTCCCTGGCTTACAATGCAGCCATGACAGTAATGGAGAATGAGCACCCTGGGATCAGGGATGCAAAGACTTTCCTTCCAGACAAAATGAAAAAGAAACTTTCATCACAGGGCACTTTTTTAATTCTGTATGCTACAGTTCCTTTCCCTGGAGACAGACACAGGGCAGAATATGGAGACCAAAGCCTTCAGGACCAGAACCATGCTGCTTAAACTAAATCATATGAGACTCCTGATGGCATTGATGGTGTAGCAATCCATGTGACTATACAATGGCATCTTGCAATAATAGCTTTGTGTACATTTATGATTAGTGTGTTATCTACTAAACTACTAATGTTGTCAAGTGCTTTAGAGTTACAGCATTCTGGTAAGCATGAAGGCTCTAGTTATGCTATTTTTTTCTTTTGTTTCTTTTTTTTAACACAAGACTCTAGACAGGCTATTGATTAAGGCCTATGCCATTTAAACAGCAGCTTTTCTGCTGAACGATGTCTTCCTTGACAATGTTGCTTTCTATATGTGTTATCTATATATTGATGGTGATTTGTCTGCCAAGTTTGAATGTGCAAATGAAAGTGCATTGGATTCTGCTGTTGTTTCAATTACAAGTCCCTCTAACACCAAAGGTAATGCATTAGATCCAGTTCGGGGTGAGAATTAAAATGGATTTGTGGATTTTCAGTGTAGTCAAGCTTTTCTCAAGTAAACAAAAGTCAAAAGACAAGAGTGGAGCAGCTGGAAATGCAAGACAGGAAACTCTGAAAAGGGTGTATTGATCAAAAAGAGAGGTAATACACCTTTGCATGTCAGCACTGGCCTTGGGAGAGTTCCATTTTAACTAAGATGTGTAACGTTCGTTCTTTTGTGTAATCAATTAAGTTTTTCGTACTTTATCCCGCCTTTGTTCTGCTGATTATGAATACATAGTGCCTTCAAGCAGGTGCAGGCAGAGCTACTTAGTTCCCTGAAGTGAGAGAATACTTTCTCTTTTCTTTTCCAAAGCATATAGTCTCAAAACAAACAAAATAAAATGTGCTTTTCCCATGGTTTATAAGTCACAAAGCTCATGAAACCCAATTAGGGAAATCCATCCATTATCTGTAACCGCTTATCATGTGCAGGGTCGTGGGCAAGTTGGAGCCTATCTCAGCTGACTATGGGTGAGAGGCAGGGTACACGCTGGACAAGTCGCCAGATCATTGCAGGGCTGACACATAGAGACAAACAACCATTCACACTCACTCACAGTCAATTTAGAGCCACCAATTAGCCTAACCTGCATGTCTTTGGACTGTGGGGGAAACCAGAGCACCCAGAGGAAACCCACACAGACACGGGGAGAACATGCAAACTCCACACAGAAAGACCCCCGTCAGCCACTGTGCTCAAACCCAGAACCTTCTTGCTGTAAGGCAACAGTGTTAACCACTACGCCACCATGGCACCCCCAATTAGGGAAATGATTTGCTTATTGACTGGGTATGATGGGTTTAGATTAGCCTGAGCATGAGCCCCAGTGGGCTTGACCTCTTGATATTAAGATGAATAGTTTGTGCCAGGGGTAAGAGCAGGGTCATTCATTCCACTCATACAAAATTACACACAAAAGCACAAATGCATTCCCACATGCAATCACATGCACAAGTCTGAGGAAGCAGAGCAGACATACTGCAAAAATGTCCATTTAAACAAGTGGAAATATCTTGAATATTGTCAAAATCTCATCTCATCTCATCATCTCTAGCCACTTTATCCTGTTCTACAGGGTCGCAGGCAAGCTGGAGCCTATCCCAGCTGACTACGGGCAAAAGGTGGGGTACACCCTGGACAAGTCGCCAGGTCATCACAGGGCTGACACATAGACACAGACAACCATTCACACTCACATTCACACCTACGGTCAATTCAGAGTCACCAGTTAACCTAACCTGCATGTCTTTGGACTGTGGGGGAAACCGGAGCACCCGGAGGAAACCCACGCAGACACAGGGAGAACATGCAAACTCCGCACAGGAAGGCCCTCGCTGGCCACGGGGCTCAAACCCGGACCTTCTTGCTGTGAGGTGACAGCGCTAACCACTACACCACCATGCCACCAATATTGTCAAAATGATCTTGTATTTCCAATGATTAAATTACCATAAACCAAATACAAGATTACTGACAACTGACTGTATTAAAGATATTTTCACTTGATAAGATGTAATTTTTTGCAATGCACGGACTGCATGACCTCTGACAGAACGCCTCAGTGGAGGACTGATCGATGAGACAGCATGCCACTCTGATCAATCTGGATTAGGGTGTTGCCAGGAGGCACACTCACTCCCACTAGCTCAGTGCAATGACTGGAGCTGACCAGCAGGAGACCTCAGGCCCAGCCTCGGGGAAGAGTACAGTGATAAAATGCCAAAATGTTGTGACAGTCCTCAAAAAAGAAAGCACAAAACATAGAACTAAGTTGTAACTGAAATTACACAAGGCAGAATTGTAGAGTTTAACATACTGATAGAAGATGTCCATCTTCAGCAGACACAAGCAGTAGAAAGAGACTGAGTAGAAAAAAAAGAGATGTAAAAAAAATTAAGAGAGAAAAGCCAGAAGAAAAACAGAGCAGTGTTTTCATGCAATCATTATACAAATATAATATAGTGGTATAATGCTTTCCTACTGCTTATTTGGTTGGAAGTAAGCTATTTTTTCCCCCACTCTCTGCCAGTTGCTATTTTGTGACCGTAAAAGAACATGCGTGTGCTGATGAGCAGTGCAACATGGATGTGACATCCAAAATCTGCTGGCACAGTCATATTATTAAATCTGCCCAAATAATCCAAATTGGCATATCATTATGAAAATGTCATTATACTGAGCCACTGGTGTGTACTCAGTTTTTAAAGATATAAAGAAGAGTTGATTTAATTTAATATCGAAGTCACTTGCCTAATTGTTACTTTAGATGAAGGCAGGATCATGTGCCTTATTGTTCATTTATTCATCTTCTGAGAAGGTCTCAGTGGATCCTGAGCCATCTTGAGAACACTGGATGGGATACGAGTCCAAACCGAGTGCCTTATTTTCTCACTGGCAATATGATCTTGAACTTAGGACCTGTATTTTATGTGAATGAAAAATAAATATTGTGTTGTCGTCTCTGCCAAACCCGATCTGGGCTTGAGGCAAACAATGTTTGGTTGACTTGTTCAGAATTGCAACAGTATGGTGGCCAGTTCCTTTTTGCACACTCACTTAAAACATTCATTCACACTTATGGGCAATTTAGAGTAGCCAGTTAACTTAACTGCATGTCTTCAGACTGTGGGGGAATCCAGAGGAAACCCACACAGACACAGGGAGAACATGCAAACTGCACACAGAAAGGCCCCCGTCAGCCATTGGGCTTGAACCCAGAACCTTCTTGGTGTGAGGTGACAGTGCTAACCACTGCACCACCATGCCACCCCTGTGTTGTAGTAGAAGAGGATTCTAGTAGATACTGATCCATAAAGGTATAACTGTCTGTCTGAACATGTGGCCATGGACATCAAGAGAAGCTGGTGGTGGGGTGAGCATGTCACTTTGCTCCAAAAATGGCAGGTGAGCTGATGAGATTTTAATAGTAATCTAGGTCCTAAAGCAGAACATTTATAATTCTGCAGTCAGTGTACCACAGACCCAGGCCTGTGCGCTGTTTGCTGATTTACTCCTGCATGGCCTGGCAAGATAAGCAGATCAAGCAGATCAGACGTTAGATTCTTGTTGCTGGAGCTAAACTGATTGAGAGACCCTGGGGCTTTTGGTAAACTTGCTCAAGGCTGTGTTGGAATTCCAGTTGTCTTGTTAGGTTGAAGAAAAAAAACAAAACAAAACACCAAGTACAGATATGGCCTTGTGTAAAAGAATTCATTGTTATAAATAACTGAAACCATTAGGTTGGGTCTACCAGCAAAACTGGCAATGTATTTAAATTTTGCACTCCACTATGAGCCGATTTTGTACAAAGCCCATTTCTATAGTCTGTAATGGTGGAATTGTTTTGTGTGATTAGCTCATGTAGACATCTAATACTAGCTAGACCAAACACCTGTGATCATTATCCTTTCACTGCTCCATTAATTAAGAGAGTCTGAGCCTCTGGCTGTGCAAACAAAGCCAAGTCATTAGATGCACAGGAGAAAATCATAAAAAAAAAAAAAAATCCCATTCACATTGACAACAAATTAAGGTGTAGCACTTCAAGCACAAAACAAGCTTTAACAAAACTATAATCCTGAAATAATGTAATGGCAGTAGCTAACTCAAACTGTCACTGTACACTGGTAGCCATATGGCTTTGGCACTATAATTAGTTCGTAGTCTTGGCTTGAGAGATGGTACCATTTTATTGGCTTGAACAAAATAAGACACCTTAACATGAAGACTTGGTTAACCACAGTCAACCTGTCTGAATTTCCATATCCACCATATTCCCTGCGGTTTGGCAACTGATAGAGCACTGAGATATATTAAGAAGTCTCGAAACAAAACAAGTGCACATTATTATTGATTGCTTCTTTGCAATCAAAATTAATCAAATTTAAACTGGTTCCATTCATCAAAATAAAAAAAAAAAAATCAAAGCCCTTCCCACGCCATGTGGCAGCACTGATCCCCTCGGCCTCTCACCTATTACATAGCTAGGGTTACAGTGGGGGGCTATTCCTCTGGTAACCGTGAAAGTTTGACTCCCCACTCGCATCTGCATTGTAACGTGCCTTGCCAGACAGCAGGCACCATTTTTATGATGGTCTTTGGTATCTCCCGGCCGAGAGGCGGACACGCTAACCACTAGGCCAACTCAGGGTGGTTCCATTCATAGTTATGTTTAAAAAAAAAACAAACACATGGGCCTTTTATATCCCTGATGGAAGGCAGGAATACAATACGCTCTGTCGAGGAAGTAATTGTACTAATAATTGTACAATGCCCATGATAAATGAACGAAAAACAAAGTCTTTGCAAAAAAAAAATCTGAGACTAATTGACTATGAAGCTGTTTAAAAAACTGTGATTAATGAAGTTTATAACATGCAGGCTTTCCTTGAAACACCATCTGTCAAAAAAGAGAAAAGCGCACATAACACAATGTTTTAGTGTTAGAGTTTCTCTTATCGCATGAAAAATGCCTAATAGTTCAGCGTCACTACACATCTCCAAGGAAGACCAAGTGACTGACTGAATCAGTACACACTCACCATGTAACTGGGAACAAATGTAAACTTAAGAATGCAATAAAAAATACCTCTCCATGAATCCGTGCTTCAAGACAGCAGAAATAAGATTAGGATTTGAAGGTAAAGGGGAGAAAAGGAAAAACCTGTGGGGAAATTTTCTTCAAATGACTGAAAACAAATATGTAATAGAATTGGAGTGGATGAGTTGGAGAGCAACATGACCACTGCTTTAACACAACATGCCAGGGAAAATAAAGTTAAAACCCACAAGTCCAACAAACCCAGACTTTAGCACAGACTGTACCTTTTCATAAGACAAAATAGAGCATGGACTTCTTTCATGGATTGTTCACAGAAAAGGATTCAAACATAAAAGTCGAAGAAAATATAAGACTGCTGACTGGCAAGGACTACAAAGCACAGGACTAAATTGCACAATGTAGGTTTCATTTATGGCAGAATCTGTCTTGTGGGCAGTTTGGAGGTCTAGTGTGCACAGAAGCAGATGGTTTGAGTTAATAGAGGTGACTGATGTACTGAACCTTACTTATGTCTTCCTTGAAAAAAAAATGCTTCAGACCTATCAAATTACAAGGGGATATCCTGTGTACACATTGTACAGGTTTCTGATAAGATTTAGATCTGGGTTCTGACTGACCATTCCAAAACATTGATCCTCTTCTTCTTGAACCAATTTCGATGTTGACTTGAATTTGTACTTTGGGTCATTATCATGCTGGAAAATCACATTTTCCTTCATCTTCAACTGTCAAACAGAGGCCTGCAAATTTTGCACCAAAATAAATTTGTCTTTGGAGCTATCCATGATGCCGTCTATCTAGATGAGAACCCCAGTTTCATCTGACAAGAAGCATGATGCTGCCACCACCATGCTTCATCCTGGGTTTGGCGTTCTTTGGCTGATAAGCTCTCTTGTCTTTGCGCCAAGGATATCTTTTTGAATTCTGCGCAACACCCTTCCCAATGGGCTGTCAAAGGCCTTTACAGTGTTCCATTGGTATATTTAATGTTTTACAACTGATTTTGTACCCCTCTCCTTATCAATATGTGTTTCATTGGAACTGGTTAATTCTGAGCACAGTCACATGCCCCATTATAAAAGGGTGTGTTTATTGTATGGTTTTTTTCCCCCCCTAAAATGGTTCTATTTGTTTTTCATTTGAATTTTGCAGGTTGCTATATCACATTAAAGGTGGAAAAAAGATCTGGTATGATTTAACTTGGCTTTGTTTTTTTACATCACAAAAACCTGCAATTTAACAGGGGTTGAATGGAATATCACCATATGGGTTATCTTCATCTCTATCATCATTAAAGTATAGCTAGAAGTGGCATACGGCAAAGCAAAGTAAAAAGTAATAACAATTTGACATCAGTAGAGTTTGCAATTTAGCACATGACATCCAGTCACCCTCCGGCTTACTCAGAAGAAGGGTGACCACTAGTCTGTCTCGTGTCTGAATGCACGAGTGCAGTCAGTGTCCTGTTGCTTGCTTGACTGCCTCTGCTCTTCTCCTCACTTAAATGATTAAAGATTCCTATGTCAGTTAGAAGTTTCGCAATGCTTCTAATTTAAGGCTGATGAAGAGCTACTTGCTCTCACCTCCTAATACACAGATAGATTAAGAGGGCTAGGGTCCTGTTGCCTTTCTTGATTAACTGGCTCCATTTGCTGCGATGAGAATACAACTCAATTCAGAATCTTGTAATCCAGGCACTGAGAGTTCGATCTTTGCTGAAGCAGCATTCTAAATGAAGTTTAGCTCTCACAGTGCTGTTTGTACCACACCCTCTTAAATGGAGTGAATGCACTTCTCTATAGCCTAAGGAAGGAAGTGCATTTTACAGTAGGTTTGAGACCAGTTAATGCAACAAATAAGCAATTTACCATTATATGCATGCTGATCTGATTTTAGATCTAGAATCCTTATTCTAGATCACGATTATTGCCATGAGATATAACATATGCGCAAACTGGAGAAAACTGCAGTTAATTGGTAGATTTATCAATAAGCTTCATTTGATCAAAGGCCTCCCAAGGAAACTAGTTAAAGGAGGTGAGAAAATCTTTCAGGATAGCCTCCATCCCCCACACAACAAATAATTAGAGCATCACCACAGCTATCCATCTATGTCAGGCTGGCTCACTGCACACCGACATGGAGCAGGAGCAACCATCACACAGCTTATACCACAGAGACAGGAAACACACCACACAGAACAACTACCCAGGGCCCATAACCAGCTGAAGATCAGAAACACAGAGCACACATATGGGAGAATGAAAGGGGACATAAATCACATTTAGAGCATTATTAGCTGCCCATCACATTATACATATCACTGCTTCTCAAACCTTATTTGGCAATACTCAGATGGTCCACAGAGGATTAAAAATATGCTTATTTAGATAATTTAAATGTTTCTATAAATAATAATAAAACATATTGGGAAAAAATGTGTAGCTGCTATGTTAAAGCTTGCTGAAAATGGCTTTTCAAGGACATCAGAAAGTTCACATAGTCTCTTAAGGAGGGCAAGCTTTGCATTTCTTGTGAGGTCATTCTAAATAAGATTTTGTGCAACCTTAAATTAAACGATACAGCTCCCGAAAGCCTGAAAACAGTATGAGAGAGGAATTTCCTTGAAAGAAATGTTTCTCTAAGCAGAAATCTACCAATATAGTAACACTCCCAAATTCTCAAGCAATACACGACCTTAAATCTTACATCAGAGAGTGGTTACACTAGTTCCTTTGACCCATGCTTAACAGAATGTGACATACAAATGACAGTCAGCTCTCTTCCCCTGCACTCTACCCATCACGAGCACATAAAGTCCAATATAACCTAACATGACTAAATCCTGATGCACACTCTGTCTGCCATTCTCTGACATTTAGAGACTTCATTAAAGCCAAACTACTGCTTGCTAAATGAGACTGGCTGCATCAGTGCTGCTGTAAGCAGAGTATGATAAGTCATTATTGCCCAGTAAATTCTCAATTAGCCGGGTGCTGTTGTAGTCAGCATGTTTTGGATAAATGTTGGGTAATATTTTACTACTGTTACTGCTCCCAAGCTGGCAGCTATAAAGCAGCCACAATGCAAAGCACCCTCCCTTATACTGCTGAGGCTTCCGGAGGTCTGTATTGCTTGTGTAGTCATAATTGCACTCTATAACGGGTGGGGAGATGCTATGAGACTGAGAGAATGTTCAGCTGTGGTCCTGTTAGCCTGGTATTGCCATCACCCTGGGCTTTTCTAGAATGGAGGAGCTCATATTGTCATGGTGCTGATGGCTTGTTATCTTGCCCGTCTAATAGAAAGTTGATGAAACTTGCATTGATGAGCAAATGCAGCTCAGTCCCCTCAAGCTCACTTACAAAAGCTATGAATACCTTTAATGGAGGACCTTCAAAAAATTAATACAAGAAACAGTATGCACACTATGTACACTCATGCTTTTTTTTTTCCCATGAGAAAAATTCTCTCTCTCTCTCTCTCAGCATGATTTTGATATTGTGACCTTGCATGGACTTACTAAACACAACTCACACCTTATTTATTTATTTAACTTGTTTAAGTTGAATTTAACTTGCAGTTAAGCACAGGAGGGGTGGCACAGTGGTGTAGTGGTTAGCACTGTCACCTCACAGCAAGAAGGTTCTGGGGTCAAGCCCAGTGGCTGATGGGGGCCTTTCTGTGTGGAGTTTCTATGTGTGGGTTTCCTGTGGGTGCTCTGGTTTTTCCCACAGTCCAAAGACATGCAGGTTAGGTTAACTGGTGGCTCTAAATTGAGTGTGAATGGTTGTTTGTCTCTATATACCAGCCCTGTGATGATCTGGCAATTTGTCCAGGGTGTACCCTGCCTTTCACCCATAGTTAACTGGGATAGGCTCCAGCTTACCCATGACCCTGCACAGGATAAGTGGTTATGGATTAAGCACAGGTGCAAAACAGTACTGTGGCACGTAACCTCACAGATCCAGGGTCCATTGTTCAATTTTTAGTTTGGGTTAATGTCTGTGTGGAGTTTTTCATTCTATTCCTGTGTTCGTGTGAGTTTTCTCTGGGTTCTCTGCTTTCCTCCTACCTCCCAAAACCATGCCTATACATGGATTGGTTATGCTAATATCATGTTAGTGCCAGATTCAACCATGAACACTGAGTCCCAGAATCTATCACAGTATCAGAACATGGCCAACCTAGACTCAATTTTCCTATCACCCACAGCCAATATTATGTTCATATTCACCTGACTACTGATTACAAACACCTTCACACCTGGAAACAAGCGTGCGCGCACACACACACACACACACACACACACACACACACACACACACACACACACAGCCTGGACTCACATACCTCAGTGCAAAATCCTCACAATGGCACCAAGTCTTTATATTTTGTGTATGCGATTTGGTATTTGATTTTTGTTCTGGCTTTCTGGTGAAAACCTGAGCCAAATCTATTGTGGGTCCAGCCAAGTTCATTCAAAACTCTGCAGCCAGAGTCCTCAACCACACTAAACGCTTGTTACACATCACCCCATCCTCCAGAACCTCCAATGGCTCCCTGTTCTATACTGCATTCAGTATAAAATTATTCTGTTCACATTTAAAGCACTCCATGGCAATGCTCCTCAATATCTAATAGAATTATTTCAACCCTACTTTCCCATTCGCAGCCTCAGGTCTTCATCTTCTGGTCTGTTCCCATATGGAAATGTAATATATGACATATATGGCCCTATATCAAGAATGGTATTGCATATATGTTACCTATAGGGTGATATATTATTATCACATACATACATCCTCTACATATATGAAGATATGAGTTTATAACATATATGAAATACCCATAATAAAATTTATATATGTACATGCATTAAAAATATCTATATGAGGATTTTTTTATATGGTGTTATATGTTGCAACCATATATGTTAATGATATTTAATTTATATATAATTTATATAGATACATATGTCAATGTATAAATACTTACATAAATTACATATTTCAAAATATGCATTGTACATACAGTACATACACAGCAAATTTTATAGTGTTAAAAATCGACTCTGACAGAGTCAGGTTTAACACTATGCTGGTGTTTATTTTGTCCTAGTCTCTGCACTGTTAAATTAACACTTCCTAAATACACAACTAACTCCTTCACAGTGAAATCAAATTTTGACAGTATCATTTCAAGTCTATATTTTAACATTTTTGCTTAACACTGGGAAATTAACTCTGAGAATTTTGCTGTGTAAACATACATACAGTGGTGCTTGAAAGTTTGTGAACCCTTTAGAATGTTCTATATTTCTGCATAAATATGACCTAAAACATCAGATTTTCACACAAGTCCTAAAAGTAGATAAAGAGAATCCAGTTAAACAAATGAGACAAAAATATTATAAATGGTCATTTATTTATTGAGGAAAATGATCCAATATTACAGATCTGTGACTGGCAAAAGTATGTGAACCTCTAGGATTAGCAGTTAAGTTGAAGGTGAAATTAGAGTCAGGTGTTTTCAATCAATGGGATGACAATCAGGTGTGAGTGGGCACCCTGTTTTATTTAAAGAACAGGGATCTATCAAAGTCTGAGCTTCACAACACATGTTTGTGGAAGTGTATCATGGCACGAACAAAGGAGATTTCTGAGGACCTCAGAAAACGCGTTGTTGATGCTCATCAGGCTGGAAAAGGTTACAAAACCATCTCTAAAGAGTTTGGACTCCACCAATCCACAGTCAGACAGACTGTGTACAAATGGAGGAAATTCAAGACCATTGTTACCCTCCCCAGGAGTGGTCGACCAACAAAGATCACTCCAAGAGCAAGGCGTGTAATAGTCGGTGAGGTCACAAAGGGCCCCAGGGTAACTTCTAAGCAACTGAAGGCCTCTCTCACATTGGTTAATGTTCATGAGTCCACCATCAGAAGAACACCGAACAACAATGCTGTGCCTGGCAGGGTTGCAAGGAGAAAGCCACTGCTCTCCAAAAAGTACACTGCTGCTCGTCTGCAGTTTGCTAAAGATCACGGGGACAAGCCAGAAGGCTATAGGAAAAATGTTTTGTGGACGAATTAAACCAAAATAGAACTTTTTTGGTTTAAATGAGAAGCGTTATGTTTGGAGATAGGAAAACACTGCATTCCAGCATAAGAACTTTATCCTATCTGTGAAACATGGTGGTGGTAGTATCATGGTTTGGGCATATTTTGCTGCATCTGGGCCAGGACGGCTTGCCATCATTGATGGAACAATGAATTCTGAATTATACCAGTGAATTCTAAAGGAACATGTCAGGACATCTGTCCATGAACTGAATTTCAAGAGAAGGTGGGTCATGCAGCAAAACAACAACCCTAAGTACACAAGTCATTCTACCAAAGAATGGTTAAAGAAGAATAAAGTTAATGTTTTGGAATCGCCAAGTCAAAGTCCTGACCTTAATCCAATCGAAATGTTGTAGAAGGACCTGAAGTGAGCAGTTCATGTGAGGAAACCCACCAACATCACAGAGTTGAAGCTGTTCTGTACGGAGGAATGGGCTCAAATTCCTCCAAGCCGGTGTGCAGGACTGATCAACAGTTACCAGAAACGTTTAGTTGCAGTTATTGCTGCACAAGGGGGTCATACCAAATACTGAAAGCAAAGGTTCACATACTTTTGTCACTCACAGATATGTAATATTGGATCACTTTTCTCAATAAATAAATGACCAAGTATAATTTTTTTGTCTCATTTGTTTAACTGGGTTCTCTTTATCTACTTTTAGGACTTGTGTGAAAATCTGATGATGTTATATGGCCCTTTTCCACTACCCTTTTTCAGCTCACTTCAGCTCACTTCAGCCCGACATGGCTCGCGTTTCGACTACCTTAGAGCAGCACGACTCAGCTCGGTTCAGCCCTGCTTAGCACCCAAAACTCGCACGGTTTTGAAGTAGGGCTGAAGCGAGCCAAACCAAGCCGATTGGGGCTAGGGGCGTGAGGAGACACTCCCCTGTGCACTGATTGGTGAGGAGGAGTGTCCTCACATGCCCACACATGCCCCGCGAGCATGCTGGGATCTGTAAACACCGTAAACCCGGAAGAAGAAGAATTACAAGAATTTCTGAAGCCTTATGTGCCTCGCCTCATCTATACGCTCTTGCCAGTATCTGTTGGCATTGTCGGTGACAACAAGCCACAGCACCAAGACCAGCAACACTAACAACTCCATGTCCTCCATGTTTATTATTTACTATCCGGGGCGTGAGACTACCGCTTAAAAGATCACTGATGTCACTGTTTGCACCGCCTAACAACATCACGTGACGTCCACCCACTTTCGCTAACTCCACCCAACGTGTCCACCCACTTCCAGCCAGCACGGTTCAGCGCGGTTGTAGTCGAAATGCAACTCCAACAGCCCCACTCAGCTCGACTCAGCCCAACTCAGCCGCGTTGGTAGTGGAAAAGCGGCATTAGGTCATATTTATGCAGAAATATAGAACATTCTAAAGGGTTCACAAACTTTCAAGCACCACTGTATTTTTATGGGCTAGACATACATGTCAATATATGAAATTGTTCCAATATAAAACCTATTAGAAATTGGAACAATATATATATATATATATATACACACACACACACACAACCCCGATTCGAAAAAGTTGGGACAAAGTACAAATTGTAAATAAAAACGGAATGCAATGATGTGGAAGTTTCAAAATTCCATATTTTATTCAGAATAGAACATAGATGACATATCAAATGTTTAAACTGAGAAAATGTATCATTTAAAGAGAAAAATTAGGTGATTTTAAATTTCATGACAACAACACATCTCAAAAAAGTTGGGACAAGGCCATGTTTACCACTGTGAGACATCCCCTTTTCTCTTTACAACAGTCTGTAAACGTCTGGGGACTGAGGAGACAAGTTGCTCAAGTTTAGGGATAGGAATGTTAACCCATTCTTGTCTAATGTAGGATTCTAGTTGCTCAACTGTCTTAGGTCGTTTTTGTCGTATCTTCCATTTTATGATGTGCCAAATGTTTTCTATAGGTGAAAGATCTGGACTGCAGGCTGGCCAGTTCAGTACCCGGACCCTTCTTCTATGCAGCCATGATGCTGTAATTGATGCAGTATGTGGTTTGGCATTGTCATGTTGGAAAATGCAAGGTCTTCCCTGAAAGAGACGTCGTCTGGATGGGAGCATATGTTGCTCTAGAACCTGGATATACCTTTCAACATTGATGGTGTCTTTCCAGATGTGTAAGCTGCCCATGCCACACGCACTAATGCAACCCCATACCATCAGAGATGCAGGCTTCTGAACTGAGCGCTGATAACAACTTGGGTCATCCTTCTCCTCTTTAGTCCGAATGACACGGCGTCCCTGATTTCCATAAAGAACTTCAAATTTTGATTCGTCTGACCACAGAACAGTTTTCCACTTTGCCACAGTCCATTTTAAATGAGCCTTGGCCCAGAGAAGACATCTGCGCTTCTGGATCATGTTTAGATACGGCTTCTTCTGTGAACTATAGAGTTTTAGCTGGCAACGGCGGATGGCACGGTGAATTGTGTTCACAGATAATGTTCTCTGGAAATATTCCTGAGCCCATTTTGTGATTTCCAATACAGAAGCATGCCTGTATGTGATGCAGTGCCGTCTAAGAGCCCGAAGATCACGGGCACCCAGGATGGTTTTCCGGCCTTGACCCTTACGCACAGAGATTCTTCCAGATTCTCTGAATCTTTTGATGATATTATGCACTGTAGATGATGATATGTTCAAACTCTTTGCAATTTTACATTGTCGAACTCCTTTCTGATATTGCTCCACTATTTGTCGGCGCAGAATTAGGGGGATTGGTGATCCTCTTCCCATCTTTACTTCTGAGAGCTGCTGCCACTCCAAGATGCTCTTTTTATACCCAGTCATGTTAATGAACTATTGCCAATTGACCTAATGAGTTGCAATTTGGTCCTCCAGCTGTTCCTTTTTTGTACCTTTAACTTTTCCAGCCTCTTATTGCCCCTGTCCCAACTTTTTTGAGATGTGTTGCTGTCATGAAATTTCAAATGAGCCAATATTTGGCATGAAATTTCAAAATGTCTCAAAATATCCCAGTCAAGTTTAGGGATAGGAATGTTAACCCATTCTTGTCTAATGTAGGATTCTAGTTGCTCAACTGTCTTAGGTCGTTTTTGTCGTATCTTCCATTTTATGATGTGCCAAATGTTTTCTATAGGTGAAAGATCTGGACTGCAGATGTCTCACTTTTGACATTTGATATGTTGTATATGTTCTATTGTGAATACAATATCAGTTTTTGAGATTTGTAAATTATTGCATTCCCTTTTTATTTACAATTTGTACTTTGTCCCAACTTTTTTGGAATCGGGGTTGTGTGTGTATATATATATATATATATATATATATATATATATATTAGGGTTGCAGCCCCTAAGCTGTGGAATTCTCTCCCTCAGTGTCTTCAGGATTGTACATCTCTTTCCAAATTCAAAAATCATCTCAATTCTTATCTCTTCTCTCTCTACTATCCCTTCTGCTTATATATATATCTCCTGAACGTTCTATCTTTTTCAATGCTTTGAGCTCATCTTTTATCTTTATGCGCATGTAAATAATTATTTTGTTTTCTGTGTCTCCTATCTGTCATGTTTTCTTTGGGTTGGTTTGCTTCTCTTTCTTTTGTGCCATTACGCTGTACAGCATCCTTGGATTGGTGAAAGGTGCTATGTAAATTCAACTTGTTTTTTGATGCTGTTTTTTATTGTCCATTTGGATTTTTCTACCTGTTGCACTAAAGCCTACCTGCACTTGCAACCATCCCTGCTGGTGTGAATGAGTGTGTGTGTACATGGTGTTGCTTCTAGGGTGTATCCCAGGATTGGCTCCAGATCTACGATGACCCTGAGCAGGATAATGCACTTACTGAAGCTGAAAGAATGAATACTCAGACCTGGCTTGGTTCCTGATCACAAAAATCTGTCTGTACACACTTTTTAGTAATTTATTTATTCTTTAGTATAAATAGCTTTACCACTGATTCATAAGTACTGTTACTACAGATTTTTGTCATTTTATTTATTCTCAGCTTTGTTAGTCATGCTTTCTTCATCCAGTGTTGTAGATAACCTTCTGAGTCCCCCCCCCCATTTGGTCAACGGTTAATAGAGAGAAGGTTTTTTTTTCATGAAAAGGAAACAAAACAAAGCAGCAACAACAAGGACAGACTAACAAAAGAACTTCTGTCCTTCATCACATCTCAGAACTCAAATTACTTGCACCAGTGCACAAGGAAAATTGCATAAAAAGGCCAGGCCACACTGCAAAAAAACTGAAAACTGAATTTGAGGAGAAAACTGAATTTGGTGTCTTGTATTCTTCTACACTGCAAAAATGATATCTTAACAAGTTAGAATATCTTGAATATAGTTGAAACAATCTAGCATTTCCTATTAGAAGAACACAAGACACCAACTCTGAGATTATTAAAACTAGTTCTAGACTATAACCAACTTATTCCAAGATGTCTTGTCAAGTAAAATTATCTGTCCATGCTGCAAGGTAATTTCACTTATATTAAGGAATTTTCGCCTCAAATTCAGTTTTCAGTTTTTTGCAGTGCATCAGGACTGATCAATGGTTAAAGCATATACGCAGAGCCATGGCCTCACTTTCGTTTATAAATGCCTTGAGACCTCAAGAATGGTATAGGGATAGTTTTAAGTGTTAACAATACATCTAATATAGTAATTTTTATGATTAAAGTGATTCATATAGGTAGCAGCCTGAGTGCTACCTTGACCTTGACGTCCATAATGTCACAGCAGGAAGTGTATTGGTCTCATCACCATTTCTGCTATACTAAAACACAGAGCTGACTGCAACTCCGATCCTCCATTTTGAGCTAATTTATCGCCATGCCACGTAGATGTGTTGCTGGCTGGTGTAGCAACACGACAGAAGCTGGATTTACATTGCATTCATGGCCCAAGAATGGTCAAACTGCAAAGATTTGGACGCGTTTTGTGAGAAGTTCACGGGCACATTGGGCGCCTATGAAGTGGTCTCTCCTCTGCTCTGCACATTTTACTGAAGACTCATACGAAACCTCTAATCTGTTGAGGAGTGTTGGCTATAAGCCCATATTGAAAGAGGGTGCAGTATCAACAATTAAAGAAAACTACAAGAAAAGGAAAGTATTTATTTAATTTTTTTTAAAAGGAAAGTGAGTTCAGTTGCACCAGTCCTCCCAGAGTGAGCCGAGGGTTGTTGGTAAAACCCGGGACAGAACAGGACGGGACATATCACTTGAGCAGTGACCTCCCTGCGGTTGTTGCTAAAACCGGTGACATCCCATTCCTTCCTGGGTTTTAGTAATTGTCTGAGCCAATCAGTAATGGCAGAGTACTCCATAATGGAGAGAACAGAGAAAGAATGGACCAGCCGTCTTATTCCTAAATTGGATATTGCTGCCATCTCGCCCTTACGTGGAAGAAGCGAATGAATGGAGAACTGAACGAACAACTGAAAATCAGATTGCTTCAAAACAATTGGCCAGAAGATCGGCCTTCAAGAAGCGAGAACACAGATGGGTAAGCTCCGACTCTCATTTGGATAAAAAAACAACAAAAATAACACGTTGTTTACCTGCATTTAGATTAATACATGTAACTTGTATTGTGTGTTTAAGTTACCGGTATAAGATTATTTAATTTGCTTCAGAATGTGATTGTCTCAGTTCATCTGATTATTTAATTAGCCTTTTACGTTTTATCAGTGAAAACGCATGCATGTACATGTATGTTGCATAAGTTATAACACCTATCCTGTTTTAATGAGAGTCAACCCACAATCAATGAAGTTAAATCAGTCTTAGTTGAGCAAGTCGGTAATGGTATTTCTTACTTTCACCATAAATTTGTATTGATATGACTTTGGTCTATAGCTGTAAAAGGCCTCGGCCTTAAAACCGGTTACCGCTGTGATGTCACGCATTCAGGGCTGGCTGGCTCAGCGGGGCAGCTCAAATGCCAACTTTGCGGTCGATTTTAACTCTCAAAAATATATTTTTAAAATTCCCATTTATGCAGCATACAAGAGTCAAGGATGGAGATACTATCCACTCAGAAGTTTATTTAGAAATAAAGGTTCTGCATATATCCTTTAAAGGTTTGTGAAAACACACCTGACAATGTATGGAAAACTTAAAAGAAATGTATGGAAATGTAAGGCATGTAGGGCCTATCCCATTGTCACTATGGTACAATATGGTTCAGAAAACACAAAAGTGGTGTATCAGACACAAGGGTCTGCTATAGTAGGGTTATATGATATAACTTTGCTATGTTTATACCATTCAATAACTGTGCTGATTGGCCTAATCTGTAGTTTTCTAGGGCAGTCAGCGCATTTGGCACTGGAAAATAAGAACCATTTAAGGAACACAGACTCCAATCCAATCTAGTTTCAGGCCAGTCTGGGCCAATTTTTACTCAACTCAGGACATGTTCTGTTATTATATCACTTACATGCTCACTATGCTGAGAGATAGTTTGTTGGACAAAAAGTAAAGCAAAGAGTGTGATTACAACAGGGTGATTAAACTAGCAGTCATAAAACCTCATCTTAAATTTACATTTCGGTTAATGTTCTGATTTTATTTTTCTTCACAAATTAATGATCTGTACCACATATTAAGTGTCCCCATTTAAATTAGGCCTATGGGTTTATCTGCATTTTGCCGTATTAAAAATCATGGACCTACACTGACAGCCACAGACTGCCTAGACTGTTACTGTATATAGGCAGGTAGACTGTATGTCTCAGTTGCACTGAGAGGGATAATGATGGGTGCCAGCTCTGATGCCAGGACAACACCAGCCAGGCCTAACCCAGTCCATGGGCTCTTTATGGCAAGACTCTAGCAGGAAATGGCAGCCATGATCAATAGTATACTCTACTAAATTACAGCAGCCCAGGAAAACACATTAAATTATGCTTTATGCATGTAATACCTTCAGCCCAGTAGGTTTGCTCCAACATTATCTGTTCTGCATCCTTATTGAATTTGAAATTCCAATAGTATTCATGATCAGATTTGTTCTGTGAGCTGTTATTGTTCTGTTGTCTGTGGTACATTCATCTGTGCTTCTATCATTGATTCTGACCAGGGGAGAGTCAGGTTTCCGTTGTACCTTTTATTCTGCACAGCAATATTAAAAATACATCCACACTAGTTGGGATCCTGAGTGGCATCACAGAAGAGTGTTCATCCAGAGATTGCTACTTCAAATCCCGATGGTGCCACAGCCATCCATGGCCAGGAGCTCAGGAGAACAAACTTTCCTCCAAGGATTTTTACATCACCGCTGAACGTTCCATAAGCAGCAGTTTGAAAAGAGCGGTTGGATGGCATCACATGCCTTGGAGGAAACGTGATGACTTTCACCCTCCCTGGTTGGTAGCTGTCATGTGATGAGGAGACCTATCTGGTGGGTGGGAATTGGCTACATCTAAATTAGGGAGAAAATTGGGGTGTGAAGTACAACCCTAAAGTGACTGTCTCAGATCATATTCTCAGGAGGAATTAAAAAAAAAGGATATTTCTTTTTTGTGTTCAGCTTGAACATACTGCATACAACTAAGAAAAATTACAGAAAAAAAATATCTATGCTAAGCTGAATATAGTCAAAGAAAAGTTCTTAACTTCCAAATGAGATCAGGCTGTATAGCGCATAAAGCTACAGGCCTGTCAGTGTGATATTTTGGCATAATTCATCATGGTGCATTAATTCTATAATAACATTACATAACCCTTTACACAAAAACACTGCACCACCAGCAAATTTAATCAGTTTGTTTAGGTCTTGACTCCAAACAACACACACTCCTCAGGGTGTCCTCAATAGGCAGTTGAACACAATCCAACATTCACTGTTTTGGATTTGATCACAGTTGTCGATCAGATGTAACATCATTCATTCTTCAGTATCTATTACATTAAAGGTGGCTATACAGTATGGCTGTCATGGAAGTTACACGGCACTGTGTTCAGGAAATCAGTACTGTCTTAACTGAGATTATTTAACATGTCATTTACTTGACTATTCATTTTAATACAATGAGCAAAGGAATTAATATTTGTATTAACTGATTTAGTATTTAGTAAGTAAATCAATTTTATTTATAAAGCATGCTTAACAATGTGATGTACAAAGGGCTATATTTAAAAAAATCCACTAGTAACTTCTCTCAATTTCTTTGGACAATAACATATGCAGACATACTATACAGTTAGGTCCATAAATATTTGGACAGAGACAACATTTTTCCGGGCGGCACAGTGGTGTAGTGGTTAGCGCTGTCGCCTCACAGCAAGAAGGTCCTGGGTTCAAGCCCCGGGGCCGGCGAGGGCCTTTCTGTGTGGAGTTTGCATGTTCTCCCTGTGTCCGCGTGGGTTTCCTCCGGGTGCTCCGGTTTCCCCCACAGTCCAAAAGACATGCAGGTTAGGTTAACCGGTGACTCTAAATTGACCGTAGGTGTGAATATGAGTATGAATGGTTGTCTGTGTCTATGTGTCAGCCCTGCGATGACCTGGCGACTTGTCCAGGGTGTACCCCGCCTTTCGCCCGTAGTCAGCTGGGATAGGCTCCAGCTTGCCTGCGACCCTGTAGAAGGATAAAGCGGCTACAGATAATGAGATGAGATGAGACAACATTTTTCCAATTTTGGTTCTGTACATTACCACAATGAATTTTGAACAAAACAATTCAGAGGCAGTTGAAGTTCAGACTTTCAGCTTTAATTCAGTGGGTTGAACAAAATGATTGCATAAAAATGTGAGGAACTAAAGCATTTTTTAAACACAATGCCTTCATTTCAGGGGCTCAAAAGTAATTGGACAAATTAAATAATTGGAAATAAAATGTTCATTTCTAATACTTGGTTGAAAACCCTTTGTTGGCAATGACTGCCTGAAGTCTTGAACTCATGGACATCACCAGATGCTGTGTTTCCTCCTTTTTAATGCTCTGCCAGGCCTTTACTGCAGCAGTTTTCAGTTGCTGTTTGTTTGTGGGCCTTTCTGTCTGAAGTTTAGTCTTTAACAAGTGAGATGCATGCTCAATTGGGTTGAGATCAGGTGACTGACTTGGCCATTCAAGAATATTCCACTTTTTTGCTTTAATAAACTCCTGGGTTGCTTTGGCTCTATGTTTTGGGTCATTGTCCATTTGTATTATGAAACGCCGACCAATCAGTTTGGCTGCATTTGAGCACACAGTACGTCTCTGAATACCTCAGAATTCATCTGGCTGCTTCTGTCCTGTGTCACATCATCAATAAACACTAGTGACCCAGTGCCACTTGCAGCCATGCATGCCCAAGCCATCACAATGCCTCCGCCGTGTTTTACAGATGATGTGGTATGCTTTGGATCATGAACTGTACCATGCCTTCACCATACTTGTTTCTTTCCATCATTCTGGTAGAGGTTGATCTTGGTTTCATCTGTCCAAAGAATGTTCTTCCAGAACTGTGCTGGCTTTTTTAGATTTTTTTTTAGCAAAGTCCAATCTAGCCTTTTTATTCTTGAGGCTTATGAGTGGCTTGCACCGTGCAGTGAACCCTCTGTATTTACTTTCATACAGTCTTCTCTTTATGGTAGATTTGGATATTGATATGCCTACCTCCTGGAGAGTGTTGTTCACTTGGTTGGCTGTTGTGAAGGGGTTTCTCTTCACCATGGAAATTATTCTGCGATCATCCACCACTGTTGTCTTCTGTGGGCGTCCAGGTCTTTTTGCATTGATGAGTTCACCAGTGCTTTCTTTCTTTCTCAGGATGTACCAAACTGTAGATTTTGCCACTCCTAATATTGTAGCAATTTCTCGGATGCTTTTTTTCTGTTTTCGCAGCTTAAGGATGGCTTGTTTCACCTGCATGGAGAGCTCCTTTGACCGCATGTTTTCTTCACAGCAACATCTTCCAAATGCAAGCAGCACACCTCAAATCAACTCCAGGCCTTTTATCTGCTTAATTGAGAATGACATAACGAAGGAATTGCCCACACCTGCCCATGAAATAGCCTTTGAGTCAATTGTCCAATTACTTTTGGTCCCTTTAAAAACAGGGTGGCACATGTTAAGGAGCTGAAACTCCTAAACCCTTCATCCAATTTTAATGTGGATACCCCTCAAATGAAAGCTGAAAGTCTGGACTTTATGTCCATGTCCATTATATAACTATAACTTGAATATGTTTCAGTAAACGGGTAAAAAACCAAAATTTGTGTCAGTGTCCAAATATATATGGACCTAACTGTATATACACTCAGTCCACTCAATTCAGACATACACATACACCGATCAGACATAACATTAAAACCAGGTCCCCCTTGTGCCACACCAAGATGTTAGCAGCAGTTCCTTTAAGTCCTGTGAGTTGTGAGGTGGAGCCTCCATGGATCAGATCCATGGATCCCACAGATGCTTGATCGGATGGAGATATGGGGAATTTGGAGGCCAAATCAACACCTTGAATTCTTTACCATGCTCCTCAAACCATTCCTGAACAATTTTTGTAGTGTGGCAGGGGACATTATCCTGCTGAAAGAGGCCACTGCCATTAGGGAATATCATTGTCATGAATGAGTGTACTTGGTCTGCAACAATGTTTTGGTGGATGGTACATGTCAAAGTAACATCCACACAAATGCCAGGACCCAAGGTTTGCCAGCAGAACATTGCCCAGAGCATCACACTGCCTCCTCCAGCTTGCCTTCTTCCCATAGTGCATACTATAGTCATCTCTTCCTCAGGTAAGTAATTCATACACACCCAGCCATACAAACGATGGAAAAGAAAATGCGATTCATCAGATCAGGTCACCTTCTTCCATTGCTCCATGGTCCAGTTCTGATGCTCAAATGCCTATTACAGATGACTTGCAACCACATGATTAAAATGTGCTACGTCATGAGCGTCCGCCATGATGGTGGATATACAAAGCAACTAGGATGACAGCCGCTGAAAGTGTGGCTGTAAACAATGCTGAATTTTCTCAGTATTACCACAATTTGAACGATTGAGCAAATATTCAATACAAAGAGAAGACAGATATGTGTGGTTTTGACCCATATTATTTACAAAAAGTCAGACTTTTCTGAAGGTAAGACGTTTCTACCAACCATCAAGTATGAATACAGGTCATTACGCCCAATGTCTTTTTGTCCAATAGTTAAGACATTTCATCCAAAGCCTTTTTCATATGCACTATCAATTATTTTATATTTCAGGTATGTGTTTGTTCAAAAAAAGGAGGAATTCTCAATGGAATTTGACCGAAGCAAAACCCATTTTTGTAAAGTAAATGAGTGCTATAGTATGTGCGCTTCGACACTAAAGAGCATACTAAGGGGGGCAACCACATCAACCTGTGCCACTTGCTGACCCTGGGATGAGTTAACTCCCTTGTCATAGCAGGTTGCTCGCTTGCATGCCTGTGTTTCTGGCTGGATCATATTAAATCTTCAGGCGCAGAGCAGCGCTCTCGCGGGGGCTTCATTCGCAAATCCTGGGCCGAGGCATGGTCCTACTGACCCAAGACCGTGCTCTTTCAAAGGGAGAGGCTATAGTGAGGTGCCTGTAAAATTTGGCTTCGCTGCAAGCTTTGTTGGCTGAGTTATTTCCTCACCCTCTTTCCGAATCACGTACGGAATTCTAAAAAATCGGAACGTGCCACAGTCACAAGTACGTAATGTTGTGACCACAACCATATACAGCCCAAAGATATGGCATAGCTAAAAGAATGCTTAAAGCAGTGGAAAAACAAAGAGAGTTGTACACGCTTGACTGTTTTCTATGGAATGCCGCTTGACCCCGCATTTGTATATCCACCAACATGGCCAACATCCGGGTTTCTATTTTGCTTTGAGGTCACTTGCAAGTCAAGGATAGGTGATTTCAGTGGTGGACAGAGGTCAGCATGGGCACTCTGACCAGCCTGTGGCTATGCAGCCCCATACACAGCAAGCTGCAATATGCATGGTGTGTTCTAACACCTTTCTATTGTACTCAGCACGAACTTCAATTTGTGCTACAGTAGCTCTTCTGTGGGATTGGATCAGACAGGCTAGTCTTCACTCCTAATGTGCGTCAATGAGCCTTGGGCATCCATGACCCTGTCACTGGTTCATCAGTTATCCTTCCTTGGACCACTTTTGGTAGGCACTAAACATTGTATTGGTTAGCACTGTCACCTCACAGCAAATAGGTTGTTGGTTTGAAACTGCCGGTTAGCCAGGGTCTTTCTGTGTGGAGTTTGCATGTTCTCCTCGTGCCTGCGTGGGTTTCCTACAGGTGCTCCGGTTTCTTTCCAAAGTCTAAAGACATGCGGAATAGGTTAACTGGCTATTCTAAATTGCACATAGGTATGAATTTGAGCATAACTGTTTGTCTCTCTGTGTTAGCCCTGCGAAAGACTAGAGACCTTTCCAGGATGTACTCTGCTTCTCACCCAATGTCAGCTGATACTGACTCCAGCTCACCCACAACCCACAATGGATTAGCGGTATAGAGAATGAATGAATAAATGAATGAATGAATAACCACTGCATACCAGGAACACCCCACAAGATTTCTCTGTTTTGGAGATTCTCAGACCCAGTTGTCCAGCCATCACAAATTTGGCCCTTGTCAAAGTCGCTCAGATCCTTACGCTTGCCCATTTTTCCTGCTTTCAACACATCAACTTCAAGAACTGACTGTTCTCTTTCTGCCTAATATATTCCAACTGTAATGAGATAAATGTTATTCACTTCACCTTTCAATGATTTTAATGTTATGGCTAATCGGCGTACAGTACATTATGCACTGAACCATTTCCAAAGGCTATGGAATGAAAGTATGTTTTGAGCTTCAATTTAAAGATACAAACAAGTAACAAGTCTGAGATCTTCCAGTAGACTTTTTCACTTTATTTTTTTTTGCAGAGACAGAAAAATGCTCAGCAGTAACTGTGTGGGGGCCTTTAAATGTCTAGTAGCAGTATGTATACAACACACATCTCCAATGTAAGGGGCAGTCCATTTACAGTTGAGACCAAAAACTAAAGCTATTCAATCTCAGTTTTTTCACAACTTCACACGTTTCATGTTAGCATACATACACTGAATGTGTATATGAATACACTGATTCAAGAGTGGCACCTCTTTTGTGCTAATTACAAAATGCAAATAGCTACAGCAAGTCATAGTTCATTTCTCACACTTGATAAAAGCAGTAGTGAAAGTGAATGTTTCATTGTGCATGAGCAGTGTGCACATCTACCGAATGTAATTACTTCACGGAACATTTGATGGGTATAATGTGCTGTTTAGTAATAGATTCATCAGTACTAATTATCATCTTTGATTTGTGACAAAAGACTGTGATTTACCTTTTGCCAGTGCTTCTCAGACACCCAATGCCCACTGCACAGAGTTGAAAGTAGATCTCTTTCTTTTAAACTATATTCCTGTCTGAAGTGTATGAGAATAAAGTAACTGGAGTTGCTGTGCATATTTACAATGCTCACTACAATGATACTCTACATATTTTCCTGGTCACTCTCCATTGAGGCTACATTAATTAGCATTAACATTATCTGCAGCATCAGTGAAACATTAGTAATATTAACAAAGATAACACATTAATTAATTGGCCTTTGTTTAAATCTTAATAAAACACACTTGCTCTGACTAATGTCTCATCTCATTATCTCTAGCCACTTTATCCTGTTCTACAGGGTCACAGGCAAGCTGGAGCCTATCCCAGCTGACTGCGGGCAAAAGGCGGGGTACACCCTGGACAAGTCGCCAGGTCATCACAGGGCTGACACATAGACACAGACAACCATTCACACTCTCATTCACACCTACGGTCAATTTAGAGTCACCAGTTAACCTAACCTGCATGTCTTTGGACTGTGGGGGAAACCGGAGCACCCGGAGGAAACCCACGTGGACACGGGGAGAATCTGACTAATGTTCCACGAGTAAAATTAATCCAACATACACTGGCAACACCTTAGAGCATTACAAAAATTACAGCATGCTTTTAATGCTGATAATTTACAGAACTCTGGTCTAAATACGGTGGCATGGTGGTGTAGTGGTTAGCGCTGTTACCTCACAGCAAGAAGGTCCTGAGTTCGAGCCCTGTGGCCGGCGAGGGCCTTTCTGTGCAGAGTTTGCATGTTCTCCCCGTGTCCGCGTGGGTTTGCTCCGGTTTCCCCCAAAGACATGCAGGTTAGATTAACTGGTGACTCTAAATTGACCGTAGGTGTGAATGGTTGTCTGTGTCTATGTGTCAGCCCTGTGATGACCTGGCGACTTGTCCAGGGTGTACCCTGCCTTTCGCCTGTAGTCAGCTGGGATAGGCTCCAGCTTGCCTGTGACCCTGTAGAAGGATAAAGCGGCTAGAGATAATGAGATGAGATGGTCGAAATACTGGAACTCACCTCAATTCTCAATTTTTCCAATGAACAACTGTTTAATTAAGTTGCTAATTAAGCTAGTGATTCATATTAGTCATTGTAGGCTTCATATTCCTCCCTGATGCTATGAGCATTGGTTAATGCAGGTTTGACTGATTATTTGGCTTACTTGGTTTATTATTTTAAAGTAAAATCAATTTCAGGGTTGTTAAATGCAGCTCTAAATGTTACCATATATTTCCTGCGTTAATAAAATAAGGATATCTACGTTATTTCCATAAGTGGTATTTTCAAAACAAAACCTAAGAGACAGGCTTTTATTCACTGTATCAGATTTTCAGCATGTCAGGCATTTACATGCACTGTGTTAGTATTGTAGTTAGTAACTTTGCAGGTATGCTGAGAATCACTGAAGACCCAGTTGTGACCAACTTTTAAAGTTTCTGGCTGATGTCTTGAGGTGTTGTTTCAAAATATTATAGTTGTAATATATAATGTAATATTATAGATAAACCAGGCAGCACGGTGGTACGGTACAGTGGTTAGCATTGTCGCCTCACAGCAAGAAGGTATTGAACCTCACGGCCAACGGGGTGTTTTTTTTGTGTGGAGTTTGCATGTTCTTCCCATGCCTGCATGGGTTTCTTCCAGGTGCTCCGGTTTCCCCTGCAGTCCAAAGACATACAGTTAGGTTAACTGGCTACTCTAAGGCCAAGTTTACATTAGACCGTATCTGTCTCGTTTTCTTCGCGGATGCACTGTCCGTTTACATTAAAACGCCTGGAAACGCCGGGAAACGGGAATCCGCCAGGGTCCACGTATTCAATCCAGATCGTGTCTGGTCCGATGCTGTGTAAACATTGAGAATACGCGGATACGCTGTGCTGAGCTCTAGCTGGCGTCGTCATTGGACAACGTCACTGTGACATCTACCTTCCTGATTCGCTGGCGTTGGTCATGTGACGCGACTGCTGAAAAACGGCGCGGACTTCCGCCTTGTATCACCTTTCATTAAAGAGTATAAAAGTATGAAAATACTGCAAATACTGATGCAAATACTGCCCATTGTGTAGTTATGATTGTCTTTAGGCTTGCCATCCTTCCACTTGCAAGTGGTAAGTGACGCGCATGCCCGATATGCACTGGGATCACACACACAGCAGCTCAGTCCCGAATCACTGCTCGTGCGCTTCACTCGCGTGCTCTGTGAGCTGCACAGGGCCGGAGTGCGCACCCTCCAGAGGGCACTCACTGTTCAGGGCGGAGTGATTTGGAGTGCAGGATGCCTGCGGAGCCGAGCGTATCCGTGTATTTGGCGTTGCTGTGTGCACGCGAATCGTGTATTGGCGTTGCTGTGTGCATGTTAATCGTTTTAAAAACGTTAATCTGATGATCCGCTGATACGGTCTAATGTAAACCCCACCTAAATTGCCCATAGGTATGAATGTGTGTGTGAATGGTTGCGTGACCGGGGAAGCTGCAACAGGTCTAGCAAGCTGGCAGTAGGTGAAGTGTGTTTGCAATAAGACACAGACAGCTTTGTAAGAGGCTGGCAACTGACAGGCTAATTGGTCGACAGGGCATCAGGATAAAATAACAAATAATAAAATAGATAAATTGCCTTCCTCATGTTGCTGCCATCTATTATCTGAATTGCACCATTCAGGTTTTTTTTTTCTTCACAAAATGCTCCCACAACATGCAGCCATCTCCATGCTTCATAGTTGCGATTATGTACTTTGGGCTAAAAAAAGCCTTACCTTTTTTCCTCCTTAAATCGCGCTGATTGATTATGGCCAAATGTGGCAGCGGGGGCGTGGTCAAGCGCCGGTCTGTGACAGGAGGGCGGAGTCAGGGAAGGTAAGTGACAGAATCACTTCACCTGAGAGCAATTAACCTGTGTTTGTGTGTCTTCCCAGCAACCACGCCCTATATAAGGAGAGAGAGAGCAGAGGAAGTGAGCTCTCTCCTGCACCAGACGACTTGTGTGTGTGTGTCTGGGTGACTGGGAGTGTGTGTGTTTAACCTGAAAAGGAACACAATAAATAGTTTTTTGAACTCGGCTCTGTCCTGCCGTACTTCTGTGCTCCACCCACCTGCTCTGACCTTTACAGTGGTGCCGAAACCCGGGATCTGGAGCACAGCAGCCTCTCAGCCCCATGGAGTCCTCCCCATTTGCTGAACTGATCCACGCCCTTGCCACGGCCCAGCAAAGCCAGCACCAGGCGCTACTCACCCTCCGAAAGGAGCAAGAAGAGCGGTTCGAGGCCCTGGTGTTGGCCCAACAAGAAGATCGACAGGCGTTCCGGCACCTCCTCGCGTCGGCGGGGTCCACCAGCGCTCCTGCCGCGGGCCTGTCTCCCCTCACTGTCACCAAGATGGGCCCGCAGGATGACCCCAAGGCGTTCATCACGCTCTTTGAGCAAGTCGCCGAAGCCTCGGGGTGGCCGATGGAGCAGCGCGCGGCGTGCCTCCTCCCCCTGCTCACGGGAGAAGCACAGCTGGCCGCGCTACAGCTCCCCGCCGACCGCCGGCTGGCCTACGCGGACCTCCGCCGGGCCATCCTCCAGCGCGTGGGGCGCACTCCAGAACAGCAGCGCCAGCGCTTCCGCGTGCTGCGCTTGGAGGAAGTCGGCTGGCCGTTCGCGTTTGGCCAGCAGCTCCGGGACGCCTGCTGGCGGTGGCTGAAGGCCAACAACTGCGACGCCGAAGGAATCCTCGACCAGGTGGCGCTGGAACAGTTCGTCGCTCGCTTGCCAGCAGGAACTGCGGAGTGGGTCCGGTGCCACCGCCCGGCGTCGCTGGATCAGGCAGTCGAGCTGGCGGAGGACCATTTGGCGGCTGTCCCGGTGGCAGGACGGCAGAGGGCATCTTCTCTTCTCTCCTCTTCTCTCTCTCTCTCTCCCCCTCCTCCTGTGTCCCGTCCTCGCCCCATTCCCCCACCGCGGAGGTGGGGGCCGGCCCCACCCCAGCCGGCCCGCCGCACCCGCGGTGCCCTCCCGTTTCTCCCTTCTGTGTCTGTCTCTCCCCCACCTCAGGTGAGTGAACCCCAGATCACCGGTGCAGAGGGAAAGCCCGGGCCGGTTGGCTGGCACTGCGGGGAGCCGGGCCACCTTCAACAGCAGGGCACGACAATGGAAGTGGGCGCGGTGGTTCGGATCCCCGATGCGCCAGAGGCCGCCCTCAATCGGGCCGGAGCGTATCGCATACCGGTGAGTATCCAAGGGGCTACATATCAGGCGTTGGTGGATTCTGGTTGTAATCAGACCTCAATTCGCCAAAGCCTGGTTCAAGACGAGGCATTGGGGGGAGCACAAGGGGTGAGGGTGTTGTGTGTGCACGGGGATGTTCACCACTACCCTTTGGTGTCGGTCCACATTATTTTCAGAGGGGAAAAATTTATAGTCAAGGCGGCGGTTAATCCTCGCCTTACCCACTCTTTAATTTTGGGGACTGATTGGCCGGGATTTCGGGGTTTAATGACGCGCCTAGTAGAGAGTGGATCCTGCCATTTGACAGGAGGAGGTCCCGGTGTCGCTTTGGCGGGAGCAGCTGTCACAGAGCCGTCTACGTCATCTCCGCGCCAGAGTGAGGAGCCGCCGGCTCCTCCTCTCTCTATTGGGGAATCCCTCACGGATTTCCCATTAGAGCAGTCGCGAGACGAGACTCTGCGGCATGCGTTTGACCAAGTGAGAGTAATCGATGGTCAAACGCTCCCGCCGAACGCCACCCCGTCCTTCCCCTACTTCGCGATTATGAAGGATAGATTATACCGAGTGACGCAGGACACTCAAACTAAAGAGCGAGTCATGCAGCTTTTGATTCCAAAGAGCCGTCGGGAATTGGTATTCCAGGCGGCTCACTTTAATCCCATGGCTGGACACTTAGGGCAGGATAAAACACTAGCCCGAATAATGGCCCGATTCTATTGGCCGGGGATTCGCGGCGATGTCCGTAGGTGGTGTACGGCATGCCGCGAATGCCAGTTAGTAAATCCAGCGGCCATTCCAAAAGCGCCTTTGCGCCCTCTACCATTAATCGAGACCCCGTTTGAGAGAATTGGGATGGATCTCGTCGGGCCATTAGATCGGTCAGCATGAGGGTACCGCTTTATATTAGTTCTGGTGGACTATGCAACGCGATACCCGGAAGCAGTGCCTCTGTGCAATATCTCAGCACACAGTATTGCAGAGGCTCTCTTCCGTGTCATCTCCCGAGTTGGAATCCCGAAAGAGATTCTGACTGACCAAGGCACTACGTTTATGTCACGAACACTGCGCGAGCTGTATGGGTTATTGGGGATTAAGCCGATCCGCACCAGCGTATATCACCCACAAACGGATGGTTTAGTGGAACGGTTCAACCGCACCCTCAAAAATATTATTAAGAAATTCGTAAGTGAGGACGCACGTAATTGGGATAAGTGGCTCGAACCCTTGCTGTTCTCAGTGCGAGAGGTCCCCCAAGCCTCCACGGGGTTCTCCCTGTTCGAATTATTATATGGGCGTAAGCCGCGCGGCATCCTGGACGTGCTGCAGGAAAATTGGGAGGAGGGACCTTCACAAAGTAAGAACAAAATTCAGTACGTTATGGACCTGCGCGCAAAACTCCACACGCTCACCCACCTAACTCAGGAGAATTTGCGGCAGGCCCAGGAACGGCAAGCCCGCCTGTACAACAAGGGTACGCGCCTTAGAGAGTTCACACCGGGAGATAAAGTACTCGTACTGTTGCCCACGTCGAGCTCCAAATTGATCGCCAAGTGGCAAGGGCCCTTTGAGGTCAGACGGCGAGTCGGGGACGTCGACTATGAGGTGAGGCGAACAGACAGGGGTGGGGCGCTACAGATCTACCACCTCAATCTGCTAAAGCTCTGGAACAAGGAGGTCCCCGTGGCGTTGGTGTCGGTAGTTCCGGAGAAGGCGGAGCTGGGGCCGGAGGTTCAAAAAGGGACATTGGCATCACGTACCTCTCCGGTCCCCTGTGGAGACCACCTCTCCCCGACCCAACTCACGGAGGTTGCCCAGTTGCAGGCCGAGTTTTCGGATGTGTTCTCGCCCCTGCCCGGTCGCACTAACCTCATAGAACACCACATAGAGACGCCCCCGGGGGTGGTAGTGCGTAGCCGCCCTTAAAGGCTACCCGAACACAAAAAAAAGGTGGTTCGGGAAGAACTTCAGGCCATGCTCGAAATGGGCATCGTTGAGGAGTCCCACAGTGACTGGAGCAGCCCGGTGGTCTTGGTTCCCAAGGCCGACGGCTCGGTCCGGTTCTGTGTGGACTATAGAAAAGTCAACGCGGTGTCTAAATTCGACGCGTACCCAATGCCTCGTATTGATGAGCTGCTCGATCGACTAGGCATGGCTCGCTTTTACTCGACACTGGATTTGACGAAGGGATATTGGCAGATCCCCTTGACTCCATTATCCCGGGAGAAAACGGCCTTTTCCACACCGTTCGGCTTACACCAGTTCGTCACACTTCCGTTTGGGCTGTTTGGGGCGCCTGCTACGTTTCAGCGGCTGATGGACAGGGTCCTCCGGCCCCACGCCACCTATGCGGCCGCATACTTAGATGATATTATCATTTATAGTAATGACTGGCAGCGGCACCTGCAACACCTGAGGGCCGTCCTTAGGTCGCTGAGGCGGGCGGGACTCACTGCCAACCCAAAGAAGTGTGCGATTGGGCAGGTGGAAGTACGGTATCTGGGCTTCCACTTGGGCAACGGGCAGGTGCGTCCCCAAATTAATAAGACAGCAGCGATTGCGGCCTGCCCGAGGCCCAAGACCAAAAAGGGGGTGAGACAGTTCCTGGGGCTGGCTGGCTACTATCGCAGGTTTATACCTAATTATTCGGACGTCACCAGCCCGCTGACTGACCTCACTAAAAAGGGGGCGCCAGATCCGGTCCAGTGGACGGAGCAGTGTCAGTGGGCTTTCTCTGAGGTAAAGGCTGCACTGTGTGGGGGGGCCACTTTTACACTCCCCTGACTTCTCTCTCCCTTTTACGTTACAGACGGATGCGTCGGACAGAGGGCTGGGGGCCGTTTTGTCCCAGCAGGTGGAGGGGGAGGACCGCCCGGTCCTGTACATCAGTCGGAAGCTGTCAGTGCGTGAGGGGCGCTACAGCACGATTGAGAAGGAGTGCCTGGCGATCAAGTGGGCGGTCCTCGCCCTCCGTTACTACCTGCTGGGGCACCCTTTCACCCTCTGTTCAGACCACGCGCCCCTCCAGTGGCTCCACCGCATGAAGGATGCCAACACGCAGATCACCCGTTGGTATCTGGCACTCCAACCCTTCAACTTCAAGGTGGTCCACAGGCCGGGGGCGCAGATGTTCGTGGCGGACTTCCTCTCCCGTCAAGGGGGGGGGGGGGGGAGTCGGCTGCAGGCCGGACGGGCGCCCGGCCTGAGTCGGGCGGTGGGGGTATGTGGCAGCGGGGGCGTGGTCAAGCGCCGGTCTGTGACAGGAGGGCGGAGTCAGGGAAGGTAAGTGACAGAATCACTTCACCTGAGAGCAATTAACCTGTGTTTGTGTGTCTTCCCAGCAACCACGCCCTATATAAGGAGAGAGAGAGCAGAGGAAGTGAGCTCTCTCCTGCACCAGACGACTTGTGTGTGTGTGTGTCTGGGTGACTGGGAGTGTGTGTGTTTAACCTGAAAAGGAACACAATAAATAGTTTTTTGAACTCAGCTCTGTCCTGCCGTACTTCTGTGCTCCACCCACCTGCTCTGACCTTTACACCAAACAATTCAGTTTTTTATTTATCTGACAAAAGGACACTCCTGAAAAAGGGTGGTGATCAGCTGCAAACTTCAGTTTGGCATTTTTGGCCATCTTAGGTGGTGTTGACATTAGACCGTATCAGCGGATCATCAGATTAACGTTTTTAAAACGATTCGCGTGCACACAGCAATGCCAATACACGATTCGCGTGCACACAGCAACGCCAATACACGGATACGCTCGGCTCCGCAGGCATCCTGCGCTCCAAATCACTCCGCCCTAGAACAGCGAGTGCCCTCTGGTGGGTGCGCACTCCGGTCTTGCGCAGCTCACAGAGCGCGCGAGTGAAGCGCACGAGCAGTGATTCGGGACAAATAGCAGGAAGTGAAAGTCCGTGCCGTTTTTCAGCAGTCGCGTCACATGACCAACGTGGCATGACCAATGCCAGCGAATCAAGAAGGTGGATGTCACAGTGATGTTGTCCAATGACGACGTCACCTAGAGCTCAGCACAGCGTATCCTCGTTTCTCAATGTTTACACAGTACCGGATCAGATACGTAATGGATTGAATACGTGGGCCCTGGTGGATTCAAGTTGTTCCGCCTGTGGAGTCGTTTCCCGGCGTTTTAATGTGAATGGACAGTGCATCCGCGACGAAAACGAGACGGATATGGTCTAATGTAAACACCACCATAGAGTATGGGCTTCTCCTTTGCATGACATCCTTTCAGGCCATGGTGATGTAGGTCTCCCTTATTGGTGGACTTAACATATTTTGTTACCTGATGACTCCAACTCCTTCAACCAGTTGCTGTCTTGGGGTTCAGTTGAAACTTTAGGACCAAAGTTCCTTCATCCCAGGGAATTAATTTGTGCCTCTTTGCTGAACAATACAGTGCCTTTTGTATTCGCATATAGTTGTTTGTGCACATACTCATGGTAGCTTCAATTGTTTGGGAATTGCCCCATAAGGAGGAACTGAACTTGTGGACGTACACTTTTTTCTCAGCTTAGTTGCTTGGATTTTTCATGGTATCAAAAGGAAAAAGACACTGTCTCTATGGCCCTGTCCACACGGCAATGGGTTCAGGTGAATCTGATAAAATTGTTTATCGTTTCAGCCTGGCGTCCACACAGCACCGGCGTTTTGGGTGCCCCAAAACGAAATCTTTTGAGAACGGGTTCCAGAGTGAAAAAATCTGGCAACGGCGCCGTTGCGAAGTCGTCTGGATGAGTAGAACGGATTTGTTTACGATGATGTCACAACCACATGACTGTCAGTGCTTCACGCCGGGTAGAAGTGTAACGAACTCGATGCGAGTTGTCAACAAATCCTATAACTTGGTTCATGAAACGCGCTTACAAAATATTTTCACTGTGAATATTTATTGTGTAATGGTGCAAAGTGAGAGAGAGAGAGAGTGAGAGAATAGCCCTTAGGGCAGAGTCTTTAGTCCAAACACTGCGGAAGCAGTACCAAACCGTGCACCGCCCGTGTGCTTTCCAAAAACAAAAACAATCCCGCCAGCAAAAATAGGAAAAAAAAAAAGGAGCGATCTCACCTCTTCAGATGTTGGTTTAAGTCCGACAATACATTCCTCAAAAAGGGCGTAGAAGAACAAAGTAATCCATCAACGTGTAGCATTCAATTTATTCCGGACCATTAAAGAATTCTGGAGGATATCAGAATGTTGGCGTACTGGCTTCCATCTACCCCCATTCATTCCTCTTTCCGTGTCTTTCGTTTTATGCTACTGATTAATAATCAAAACTTTATGTGGCTAATGCTACAGAAGAAGGGGTTTATTCGCATGCGTCTACTTCTTCTATTGTTCTGGTGTCTCCGATGGGACCGTCTTACAGCGCACGTAGAGGTGTGGCATGTGTATTGCATCGTTTTCAGCAAGCGTTGCGTTGCCATATGAACCTGATATTTTATTGATCCGTTGCCCATGTGGACGCGATATTTAAAAAAAAAAATCTCGTTGCCGTTGTCGTGTGGATGTAGCCTAAAACTAGGCCCTTTTGTAGCCACACAACTCCCAGTTAACTCCTAATTATGACAACTGGCCAATCAGAATATTCTAAAAATCATTACATTAATTTCCACAATCTTCCAGACTCTTTCAAGGGACAGTTAGATTGGTGTATGTAAATTTTTGACAAACTGGAAATCTAATATAGTGAATAAAATCTGAAATAAACCTGTCTCTAATATATTGTTTTAAATTTACTTCTGATGTGAACAAAGTAGAGGCCCCAGTTGACTTGCCAAAAGAAATATATATATACATACACACACACACACACACACACACACACATACATGTGTTTTACTGGGAAATATGCCACTCATATTTTTCATACAAACTATATCTGGATGGCAACCGTGACATATTTCTCGATATGTCACTTGAGAGGAAATTGGTGAATTATTTTCATAAATTTGGGTACATTTTGTTTGTAAATGTGTCTATGTAATAAAAAGAAAATCACACGTTGGCTTGAAGGTATCAAGTTTATCTTCTCGTATTGAAAAACTCACATTTCTCATACAAAATACATCACAGATCTGAGTGGCATATTTAAATAATATTGGGTGGAAATGAGTGTAGACTGCCTTTAAATGACTCAGCATTAGCTCTCCTCCAGCAAACATCATGTCATTTAAAGGCAGTCGACAATAGTATGGGCCCCAGACATGGAACAAGCTACCACTAGAAGTTAGAAGTGAGAAGTGAGACAAGTATTGGGCCAGAAGACATTTAAAAATGGACTTTAAGGTAGCAGTATGTAGTATTTGATATTTGAGTACAGATTTAGTTGTTGCTGTGATATTGTTTGTAATGTTGCTGGGTTTATTTGTATATGTTTTTTTGTGCTTAAATGTTTTTAAATTTTACACCAGAGTAACCTGAAAAACAGGTCAAGGGCATGAATGTGTACTGCTGGTCAAACAAATAAACTTGAAACTTGAATCAGATATATTCCATTCAGCTAGCATGACAGTGAATGAGTCAAAGATGAGTTCAATATCATGCTAGCTGAATGGAATATATCTGATAGACCACAAAAAAGCCATTATTATTAATATTGTAATAATACATAGTCTTTTCCAGTTTTTCGATGTCCATTGGTATGTTTTTCTCTTGTAAATGGAGGGGAACCATCAGGGCCTTCTAGGCCTTAAGAGAAGGCCCAAACATATCAGCATTTCAAATGTTATATTTAATTTCTTTCATTCTTTCATTGCTTTCATTATTTCATTATAATTATTCTCTTCTAATTTTAATTTGGCCTCATTTTATATCAAATTTGCTTCAGAAATGAAAGGGTTACTGTCCTGAAAACATTTAAATTGAGTTATCCAATGAGATATTTTTGTTTGTTGTCTCTAGGCTGAGAAGAGTTTAGAGCTGGCTCACGTGTTGGTTAGGACTTCACTGCCAGGACAGAAGGCCATGGCAGTGTATGTTTATGTAGGAAGTGACAGATGAATTAACCAATCAGATTTTGATTTATAGTGTGAGGGACCAAAAATTTATCACCCAAAGACTTCTCGAAGGCCAACACGAACTTAACCGTGAATTGACGCCATCAGCGCAGCAGTGAAGTCACCTTCCAGCTGGTGTAGCGTTCATCAGTAGTGTTAGCGAATGCTAATAAAGCGGTCAAGTCAGTGCTATCAAGAGTAATTCAAGGGCCATTCTGTGTGGAGTTTGCATGTTCTCCCTGTGTTTGCGTGAGTCCCCTCTGGGTGCTCTGGTTTCCCCCAAAGACATACAAGTTAGGCTAATTGGTGGCTCTAAATTGACCATAGGTGTGAGTGTGAATGGTTGTTTGTCTCTATGTGTTAGCCCTGCGATGACCTGGCGACTTGTCCAGGGTGTACCCTGCCTCTAGCCCATAGTCAGCTGGGATAGGCTCCAGCTTGCCCATGACCATGCACAGGTTAAGCAGTTATGGATAATGGATGGATGGATGACATATAGGAAATTATGTTACGGTTTTGGATCTCCAGGTCCCAGATGTAGCTCGTGTTAAAAATATGAATGGTGTATTTCCCAGTATAACACTTGTGTTGATGTTTTATATATATAATTATGCAGCAAGTTAATGAAACTAAAAGAGGCAACAGGTTTCCTTCAGGTACTGAGCTTTCATTCAGACATTCACATGCAGGTGTAACAGTAATGAACTGCATTATTATTTATCTATCTGGGAGGTCCTCACAAGGAAAGTAAGACAAATGTGCTCGTGCATTATTATTATTTCAATGGATGTACAATGAATAAGTGTCCAGGTAACTGATTAACTCAGCATGACTCAGTTTGACAGTGTTTACAGAAAAAGAGAACTTTCAGAGCAGTCACATACAGAGAGATGGGCAGGCAAAATTAAAAGCAGAGCGACAGGAGGGAAGAAGCCTTCATCCAAGAAAGGCCAGTTTCCTTTAAAAAAATACCACCTTTCCTTCCCTGTAATTATAACATTAATTCATTGTGACATTCAAGTCAGGACCTTTTCTATGACATATTATTCTTCAATGGCATTGGGATAGTGGACAGTTGCCCTCACAGTCTTTCAGATGAGATAGGCTTATTTGAGATTTACTGAAGACCCAATTGATCTGTGCACATTAAAGGCCCCCTGACTTGGACTGGGCTTGTTTCATTTACTAAAGCTGGACTTTAATGAACAGCTATAACAGTGCTGATTTTAAGAAGGAAAGAGAACTCAGTGGGACAGGCAGAGAGAGAGAGAGAGAGAGAGAGAGAGAGAGAGAGAGAGAGAGAGCGCATAAACGACCCAAGAGTGTAAAAGCCTGGGACATTTTATGCCTAAATCAATGCCCAAGCTGTCTCTTATTCCATCTAATGCATGTTCATTTTTTCTCCAAGATCAATGTTATTTGGATTTGGGACGCCAAGACAGCCACAAAAATTTACAAGTGTTCTCCTTTTGGTTGAGAAAGGTGACAAGATTGGCAGTTTTACAAGCACGTCCAAAAAGCGAGCATAAATCAACTGAATGCTTAGGGGTAATGAAAAAAGAGCTTCCTCTTTTATTCATTGCTTTACTTCTTCTGTACTGGCAATGGTGCTTAAATAAAACAGCCAAGTCTTAGAAAAAAATCTGCAGTATCTTCTATATGATGAATATCAATGTTCTGTCACAAGCATCAGCATATCAAATATTCACTCCTATGCTCTGTATGCTACGTTCTGCACCATCATAATTTAACCAAGCCAATCTCTACCACTATGCTGTTTGAATAAAACTGGCATGCAATAAATATCTTTTTACCTGTTTTTAAAAACATATTAAGCATAGTGTTTGCAGATAACAGTAGAAGTTTGGCTTATAATAAGTCCAATCGTATGCTGTGAAAAGCATGTATTAAGTGATATATATATATATATATATATATATATATATATATATATATATATATATATATATACACATCCATCCACCCATTATTTGTAGCCACTTATCCTGTCCTACAGGGACGCAGGCAAGCTGGAGCCTATCCCAGCTGACTACGGGCGAGAGGCAGGGTACACCCTGGACATATATAATTTATTTATTAAAGAGGCAGGATTACTAATTACATATTGATCTTATTCAAACAAAGTAATAGTAAAGGTGGGTGTGGCTAAATTACAGTGTATGGCCAAAATAATGTGGACACCTGACCATAACTCCAATATGTGGGCCTTCACCAAAATTCTGATGCAAATTTGGGAACATACAATTATCTAGAAGGCCAATGTATGTTGTTGCATTAAGATTTTCCTTCACTGGAATTAAGGGGCCCAAATCTGTTCCAGTAGAGCAGTGCCCCTGTTCACAAAGTGAGGTCCATGAAGAGATTGGCTGCCAAGGATGTATTTAAGTAGCTTAACACTGAACACCTTTGGGAAGAATTAGAATGTCAACTGCCTGCCAGGCCTCTTATTTTGACATCAATCCCTAACTTCACTAATGCTCTTGCGGCTGAATAAGAAAATCTCCATTGCCACATTCCAAAACTTAGTGTAAATCTTTCCAGACAGTGTATGCTTGTGACAGTATTTATCATGTAGAATGTGCTAATAATTTTTTTTTTTTGAGTGGGTTGAAATATGGATGCACACTGGATTTTGTGTCATGCCGCTTTGTCCACTAGCGTCTATGCACACACTCATGGGCAACAAGGCTCGCTTCGCCCTCACAAGGCCAACCACAAATGTTGCATTGAAAATCAGTGTCAGCTGCTTCAGCTGGGTCCTTGCACCATATTAATTTCTCCATGATGCTATTCTCTGGGTCTTTTTCTCACTTCACAATTCCTTCATTTACCCTTCTTCTCCAGAGTGGTTTATCGGTTAGTATATTTATTTCTCATTTTTTGTATAAAATAATCAATAATGTGAATATAATTTCTGTTTCATTTCCAAAAGTGCCAAAATTGATAATATACACTGACTGGCCAAAAAAAGTCATACGTTCTAATATTTTGTTGGACTTTGATTACAGTGTGCATTTGCAATGATACTATTTTGACAGGGGTGGCATGGTGGTGTAGTGGTTAGCGCTGTCCCCGCAGCAAGAAGGTCCGGGTTCGAGCCCTGTGGCCGACGAGGGCCTTTCTGTGCGGAGTTTGCATGTTCTCCCCGTGTCTGTGTGGGTTTCCTCCGGGTGCTCCGGTTTCCCCCACAGTCCAAAGACATGCAGGCTAGGTTAACTGGTGACTCTAAATTGACCGTAGGTGTGAATGTGAGTGTGAATGGTTGTCTGTGTCTATGTGTCAGCCCTGTGATGACCTGGCGACTTGTCCAGGATGTACCCCGCCTTTCCCCTGTAGTCAGCTGGGATAGGCTCCAGCTTGCCTGCGACCCTGTAGAACAGGATAAAGTGGCTAGAGATAATGAGATAAGATGAGACTATTTCGACAACTTTATGTCACACTTACTTCCATCCAGAATTGCATTGATTTTTATGCCGAGATCTTATATTGATGGCGGGAGAGTCGAACTACTCTGTGAAAATCTTCTCCAGCACATCCCAAAGACTTTCAATGTGGTTAAGGTCAGGACTCTGTGGTGAGCATTTCATGTGTGAAAATGATTCCTCATGCTCCCTGAACCATCCATCCATCCATCCATTATCTGTAGCCACTTATCCTGTACAGGGTCGCAGGCAAGCTGGAGCCTATCCCAGCTGACTATGGGCGAAAGGCGGGGTACACCCTGGACAAGTCGCCAGGTCATTGCAGCTCCCTGAACCACTCTTTCACAATTTGAGCCTGAGGAATCCTGGCATTGTTGTCCTAGAATAAGCCTGTGCCATCAGGGAAGAAAAAAATCCATTGATGGGATAATCTGGTCATTCAGTACATTCAGGTAGTCAGCGGACTTCATTTTATTGCCACATTAGATTAGATTAGTTTCACTTTTATTGTCATTGTGCAGAGTACAGGTACAGAGCCAGTTAGCATCTAACCAGAAGTGCAAAATCTCATTTCATCTCATTATCTCTAGCCGCTTTATCCTTCTACAGGGTCTCAGGCAAACTGGAGCCTATCCCAGCTGACTACGGGCGAAAGGCGGGGTACACCCTGGACAAGTCGCCAGGTCATCACAGGGCTGACACATAGACACAGACAACCATTCACACTCACATTCACACCTACGGTCAATTTAGAGTCACCAGTTAACCTAACCTGCATGTCTTTGGACTGTGGGGGAAACCGGAGCACCCAGAGGAAACCCACACGGACACGGGGAGAACATGCAAACTCTGCACAGAAAGGCCCTCGCCGCCCACGGGGCTCGAACCCAGGACTTTCTTGTTGTGAGGCGACAGCGCTAACCACTACACCACTGTGCTGCCCCGAAGTGCAAAATCTCATCTCATCTCATTATCTCTAGCCGCTTTATCTTTCTACAGGGTCGCAGGCAAGCTGGAGCCTATCCCAGCTGACTACGGGCGAAAGGCGGGGTACACCCTGGACAAGTCGCCAGGTCATCACAGGGCTGACACATAGACACAGACAACCATTCACACTCACATTCACATCTACAGTCAATTTAGAGTCACCAGTTAACCTAACCTGCATGTCTTTGGACTGTGGGGGAAACCGGAGCACCCGGAGGAAACCCACGCAGACACGGGGAGAACATGCAAACTCCGCACAGAAAGGCCCTCGCCGGCCACGGGGCTCGAACCCGGACCTTCTTGCTGTGAGGCGACAGCGCTAACCACTACACCACCGTGCCGCCCCGAAGTGCAAAATATTGTATTATTTACAAATAATGCCAGTAGTAAGTACTACAGCAAGTACTACAGTAATGAACACAACTTTGCTGAGTTTAGACCTGACCAATTGAAGCAACCCCAAGATCATAATATTGCTTCCAGAGGCTTGATGGCTGCATCGCTTCATGTGCTTCCCTTCTTACTCTGACACACCCATTGTTCTGGAAGAGGGTAAATCTGGACATGTCAGAACACATGATCTTTTTCCATTGCTCCCGACTACAATCTTTATGCTCTCTTGCAAATTGAAGCGTTTTCTTTTGTTTAGTCTCACTAACAAGTGGTTTTCTTATGGCCGCACAGCTGATTAGTCCCAATCCTGTGAGTTCTTGCTGCACTGTGATTGTGTAAATGCTCTTACTTTCACTATTAAACACAGTCATGAGCTCTACTGTCTTTTTTTTTTAATTCGACTTCAAGTGTTTAAATTATCTATTACAGTCAGTCAGGATTTTTTTTCCCAACCACATTTCTTCTACAATGTTGATGGTTCACCACTATCCTTCCAGGTTTTGAAGAAGCCAAGAAGCCTTTATTTGTCACACATACACTCAAGCACAGACTTAAGCACACAGTGAAATTTAACCTCTAACCTCTCCATGTTTTCATAATGCGTTGGACAGTTCTGAACCTAATTCCAGTAATATCAGCAATCTCCTTCTTTGTTATCTTTGCTTGATGCAGGCGAATAATTGATGCAGGCGCAGTAACATCTTTTCCATGCATATATCTTCCAACATGGTGGTTTGAGAAATGAGAAGCTACTCACTGCATCAGTTAAGGTTAAAAGAACTGTTGCCAGCTGAAACATACAAATCATTGCAGTAATTAAATAATCAAAGGCTCTTAAGTATTTGCTTATTTAAATCCAAACAGTGACTTTTTTTGACTAGGCAGTGTATTTTTATCACTCCATCTTCTGTTACATTAATGACTACAGTGAGTTTTGTCGTGTGTGTGTGTGTGTGTGTGTGTGTGTGTGCGCGCGCGCATGCGTGTACTGTGCTTTAATATTGACGCTCATGCAGGCAGACAGAAGACCACAAAGGTTTAACAATGAAAGAACCAATCAGTCCCTGGATGTCCTTTGCTAAATGTGCCAAAGAAAAGAGCTTCATGCCTCCCTCACACAAACCATTCCCTTTTCTTCCCTTTCATCGTTTTTGTGGAGGAAGTCAATATGACCTTTGTGAAACTCAAAAACAGCTTTTTGGTCACTTCCGTCTTCAACCTCTCACTCTGAGAAAAGACACAGGCAGAAGAGGAGAGGGGAGCTCATGAGTAAACGCCTGACTGCTGGGGAAAAGTGCCACCTCGACTCTCCGTTATTGATGACTAAATGGATGCATGGCATTGATGCCTACATTTAAGACTCATCATGTGACAATGTAAAACGTGAAAGTCGTTGAAGGTTGTCCACATTAATTGCATGGTGTGAGGACCTTGTTTGTATCATAAACGATATAGAACTGCATCCTGGCATAAATTGCTTTACATGTATAAATATGAAACTACAACACATGCTGGATTGTGCGACCCCAAATCAGAAAAAATTGGGATGGTGTGCTGAAATTAAAATTAAAAACAATGATTTGTAAATAATTTTTGACCTGTACTGCACTCAAAACACTACAACAGCACATTACTTGATGTTTTACCTCATTAATTTCATTGTTGTTTGTTTTTCAAAATAAACACATTTCAATTTTGATTCTTGTAACATATATATAAAAAAAGAAGTTGGGCAGTAAGTAATTTTCCACGTTGTAATGTAGCCATTCCTTCTCAGAACACTTCAAAGATGTTTAAGGACTGAAGACCTGCCTGATCCATCCTGATGCGTGGTCGGAGTCTCATCACATCGCTCCTGTGGAGGACGGCCCCAGATGAACAGTCGAAAGTCACACTTGGAGGATGCTCTGGACACTTACAGAAATGCTCTTATGGCTGAGGACTACAGTTGACTTGCTAACTTTAGGACTGCAGTTGTCATGAACAGTTTTTCACTCAAGTTTCCAACATTTCCAACAAATGTTAAAACTGTTAATGTTATAATCACGTTGTCTGTTATCACCCAAATGAGGATGAGTTCTCTTTTGAGTCTGGTTCCTCTCGCGGTTTCTTCCTCATGTTGTCTGACGGAGTTATTCCTTGCCACCGTCTCCACAGGCTTGCTCATTGGGGATAGATTAGGGATAAAATTAGCTCATGTTTTAAGTCGTTCAAATTCTGTAAAGCTGCTTTGCGACAATGTCTATTGTTAAAAGTGCTATAGAAATAAACTTGAAGAAGAAGAAGGCACTAAATGATGAAGCGTTTCAGGTGTTGTTTGTCCCATTCTTTATGCAAACAGGTCTTAAGGTGTGTAACAGTATGGGGACTAAAGTGCATTTTTCATTTCAAAATTCACCACACGTTTTCTACTGGGGACAGTTTAGGATTGCAGGCAGGCCATTCCAACACCCACACCCTCTTTTTCCCGCAGCCATGCCTTTGTAATATGTGCAGAATGCAGTTTTGCATGGTTTTATTGAAATATCCCTGGAAAAGATGTTGTCTTGAAGGCAGCATATGTTGCTCCAAAATCTGAATGTCTTTTCTGCATTAAAGAAGTGTAAGTAATCTTTACCAAGGACACTGACAACCCCATACCATGACAGACTCTGGCTTTTGGACTTGGTGCTGATAACAATCTGGATGGTCCTTTTTGTCTTTGGTCAGGCGCACACAGCATCCATTCTTTCAAAAAAAGATGAATCCCAGATGCCTCTGAGCACAGAGGAGTCAATGGCACTTCTGGACACCGTTAATATGTCTTCCTTTTTGCACAGTAAAGTTTTTTTAACTGGCCTTTATGGATGTAACTCTGTATTGTAGTGCTTGAGAAAGGTTTGCCAAAGTAATTCCAAGCAGCTATAACAAACTGGAGATTCTCAGCCCATCTTTACTCCTCAAACACTAGGCCTTTCCTGGGTACTGATTTTGTACCAAATAATGATTACAATCCCCCATCACCTGTTTCAAATCACATCATTATTTAATTGTTTTACTTCATTAATAGCCCTAAGTTGCACCCGTCTCAACTTTTTTTGGAATGTGTTGCAGCCCTCAAACACAGGAATGAATGTATATTAACAGATGAAATCAAACTGACCACACAAAACATTATATATCTTGGGTTCATACTGTCTGCAATGAAATTCAAATCAAAGTTAATTTAGAAATCACTGCTTTCCTTTTTGTATTTGCATTTTCCTTACCTTCCCAACTTTTTTTTTTTCTGATTTGGGGTTGTACTTGAATAAATAGAAATTAATGAAAGGTGGAGGGTGTGTTGTCTCTCCATGTGTGAGTGGTATGTGGGTGAGAAACAGAACATACAATACCTTTAATGAATACTCCAAGGAGGGCAAGGGTGACAATGTCGATCAGAGCTGACAGCTGAAAACAAAACAAAACCACTCCACAAGGATACACCTCAAATCCTTATTAAGGGACGATGCAACACCCACATACAAGATTCACACTAAATAATTTCTCAAACAAACTAAAATAATCAAGAAGTCATTTTTCTCCTCTATGTGTAGCTTTACACAGATCTGACTTTAATGAGATTTATTCATTCATCTTCCTTAAGTAGCATAATTGACTGGAATAAGTTTTGTTGATTGTATGTATCTACCTCATCAATGCGAGCCTAAATTACACAAAGCATGATTTATGGTTATCCAAATGTTTTCTACTGACTCCTGGTACATGACTGTAACTGATTTATTATGTTTGCTTAGTGCGAGTTTAGCAGTGCAGATTTAAACAAAGTCAGATGGTTATACAATTCTTCTACCGCCTTATGTACATTACAAAATTCACAAACACAGACACAGAGAGATCTGTCGCTACACACTTCAAAAAGAGAAAAAAATATACAATAAGAAAACATATGATCTCATAAGTTGTTATTGTTCTATGAAATGATTTAAAAAGGAACAAATTAAAAGGGGAATAATACGTTTTGTTTTTTTTATCCTGACTCTTCAACAAAGCGTCTTAAATGCTTAGTGACACAGATCAGTGACTGAGAATACAAATAATCCAGCAGGCAAAAACTCCCCACTCTCCTCTCAGCATGAGGCGCTTGAGCCTCTTTGTTTACTGAACGTGATGTGCAATGCTGATTTGCCAACACCGCCCGTTGCTAGTCATGCGGGACTGCAATTGAATGATGGGATAATTTCTTATCTCTTGTCTGTGTACACCTATGCAAACAAACAGGTGCGACAGAGTGTGGCAATGACGCACACATTCTTATGTGGTCTGTTCAGGACCTAAGGGACTGCCTACACCTCAGAATAGCCACAAATAAGACGGTAAACTGAAACACAGCAGACATGCTGGCAGAGAGCTTGTTTTAAAAGTCCAGTCAGACTCCAACTGTTTTGATGCATGTACTTGTGTCTAATAAAATCCCTGCAAAAGTGATGGCTTCGACTCATTAAAGTGCAACGCAGGATGCTGGAACATTGTTGGAGCTTTAAACAGAAAGCACACAGTTTGAAGCAGAGAGGGAGCACAAAGGGAGCGGTGGTGTCAGACACACGGATGTCCGCGCCCTTGTGAAATGAGGACATTGGAGTCATTTCTCTGAGTGGAATAGTTGGCCTTAATCAATCACTCAGGAGCAGACATCTCAGAAGACAAAGCCAGGAGAACCAGTATCCAGGCTACTTAATTAGACAATCAGCTAGACATGAGGCCTCATTACCAACCTCCTTCACTGCCTCGTCTTCTCTCTCGCCTCTGCAGATGTTACAAGAGGCAAAAATATACTTGAATAATCTACAGCAATATACACAATTATATACAGTAAATAAAAAATATTAACCAGAGAGTTGGCTTCATCCTTGTCAAGCATAGTAATTATTTATTTTGTTCTTTTTTTTTTTCTTATAAATTAATAGAGCTGCCCAAAGACTCCTACATGGCTGCCTGGAAGTGCGAGTTTCCAAATATACCAGTGCTGGTCTGTGATGGTGAAGGAGGAGATCAGTTTTTAGATGATAGTCTTTCTATACTGGTCAGGCTACATCACTGTTCTCACCTTAACGGTCACAAACTGTGGGTAGCGACTGAACTCTGGGAGATCCTTGGAGTAGAATCGCTGCTCTTCTAAATCAAGAGGAGACAAGTAGAGGTATTTTAGGTAACTTACAACCTGCAACTTCCAACAAAGTGGGAGAAAAATCAACATAGTCACAGTAGCAGTGGATCTCAGGAACATTGGCGCGAACCAGGAATATACCCTGAATGGGATGCAACTCCATGGCACACACTGACACCATGGGGCAATTTAGCACAGCCAATCCACCTATATGCATGTTTTTGGGCAGTTAAAATGTGACTGGAGAACCTGGAGGACACATAGAAAAGACGCAAAACTCCACAAAGAGAGTTACCAAGCTCATTTTATAAATGGAAACCAAAAACACTAATTTTATGATTGCTTAAGTATGGTGTGAAACCAAATTAGTTCTTGTGCAACCAGAAGTCACATAATGACTTGAACGGTGTCCTGTGTAATGGATCATCTGATCTCAATTTATTTATTTATTTATTTACAGCCCTAATTCCAAAAAAGTTCAGAAGCTGTGAAAAATGTAAATAAAAACAAACGTGATGATTTGAAGTCATGGAAACCCAGTATTTCACTGAAAATAGTACAAAAACAGCATATCAATGGTTGAAACTGACAAACTTTATTGTTTTGTTTTTGAAAAATAGATGCTTACTTTGAATTTGATGCCAGCGACATGTTAAAAAAAACCCACACATTTTGGCACAGGGACATGTTAACCACTGTGTTGCTTCACCTCTACTTTTATCAACACTGTAAATTACTGGAAACTGAGGAGACCAATTGCTGTAGTTTTGAAAGTGAAATGTTGTCCCATTCTTGCTTGATTTATAATTTCAGCTGCTCATGAGCTCGGGGTGTCCTTGATAGTATTTAGTGCGTCATAATGCACCAAATGTTTTCAGTGGGAGACAGGTCCTTTAACTATGGAGCCATGCAGTTGTAATATGTACAGAATTCATGTTGGCATTGTCTTGCTGACAGAAGCAAGGCCTTCCCTGAATAAGATGTCATCTAGATGGCAGCATGTTGCTCCAAAACCTGTATATATTAGCATTAATTGTGACTTCCCAGATGTACAAGCTACACATGCCATGTGCACGAATGCCACACCCATACCATCTCAGATGCTGACTTTTGAACTGTGCACTGATAACAAGCCGGATGGTCTCTCTCCTCTTTAGCCTGGAGGATGCTGTGTCCATGATTTCCAAAAAGAATTTCAAATTTCGATTCGTCAGACCACAGGACAATTTTCCACTTCGCCGCAGCCCATTGTAAAAGAGCTCAGGCCCAGAGAAGGTGGCAGTATTTCTGGATATTGTTTATCTATCCATCCATTATCTGTAGCCGCTTATCCTGTCCTACAGGGTCGCAGGCAAGCTGGAGCCTATCCCAGCTGACTATGGGCGAGAGGCGGGTTGCACCCTGGACAAGTCGCCAGGTCATCGCAGGGCTGACACAGACACAGACAACCATTCACACTCACATTCACACCTACGGTCAATTTAGAGCAACCAATTAGCCTAACCTGCATGCCTTTGGACTGTGGGGGAAGCCGGAGCACCCGGAGGAAACCCATGCAGAAACCCACGATGGTTTTCTGAAGTGTTCTTGAGCCCAGGCAGTGATTTCCACGACAGAATCATGTCTATTTTTAATGCAGTGTCGCCTGAGGGCCTGAAGATCACAGGATTCCAGTGTTGGGTTTTGGCCTTGTCCTTTTTTGTGTGCAGAGATTTCTCTGGATTCTCTTAATCTTTTAATTATATTATGTCCCATAGATGATGTGATCCCCCAGTTCTTTGTAATTTTACACTGAGGAATGTTATTCTTAAATTTTTGCACTCTTTGCCCACACTGTCTTTCACAGAGCGGTGAACCCCTCCCCATCTTTATTTCTGAGAGACTCCGCTTCTCTGGGATGCTCTTTTTATACCCAATCATGTTACTGACCTGTTGGCAATTAACCAATTTAGTTGTGAGATGTTCCGCCAGGTGTGTCTTTTTTAAACATTACATAACTTTTCCAATCTTTTGTTGCTCCTGTCCCACCTTTTTTGAAATGTGTTGCTTGCATTAAATTCAAAATGAGCAGATTATTATCTTACAAAAGTATTCATCTCTCTTGGTGTTTGTCCTGTTTTGTCACATTACAAGCTGGAATTAAAATGGATTTTTGGAGGGTTAGCGCCATTTGATTTCTACAACATGCCTACAACTTTAAAGGTGCAATTATTATTATTATTTTTATTTTTTTTAACTGGGACACAAACAAGAATTAAGATCGGAAAAAAAAAAAAAAAATCTGGAGTGTGCATAGGTATTCACCCCCCAAAGTTAATACATTGTAGAGCCACCTTTTGATGAAATTAGAGCTGCAAATCTCTTGGGGTATGTCTCTATTAGCTGAGTACATCTAGCCACTGGGATTTTTGCCCACTCCTCAAGGCAAAACTGCTCCAACTCCTTCAAGTTAGATGGGTTGCACTGGTATACAGCAATCTTCAAGTTATGCCACAGATTCTCAATTGGATTGAGGACTGGGCTTTGATTAGGTCATCCCAAGACATTTAAATGTTTCCATTTAAACCACTCCAGTGTAGCTTTAGCAGTATGTTTAGGGTCATTGTCCTGCTGAAATGTGAACCTTCATCCCAGGTGGGGTTTACATTAGACCGTATCAGCGGATCATCAGATTAACGTTTTTAAAAACGATTAGCGTGCACACAGCAATGCCAATACACGGATACGCTAATCACATGACTAATTCGGCACGTAAGTTGAAATGTGTCAGTGCGGCTCATCGCTTCCTCCTCAGCGGCTGCGCTCCAAATCACTCCGCCCTGAACAGCGAGTGCCCTCTGGAGGGTGCGCACTCCAGCCCTGCGCAGCTCACAGAGCGCGCGAGTGAAGTGCACGAGCAATGATTCGGGACTGAGCCGCTGTGCGCAAGTCACTTACCACTTGCAAGTGGAAGGATGGCAAGCCTAAAGACAATCATAACTACACAATGGGCAGTATTTGCATCAGTATTTGCAGTATTTTCATACTTTTATACTCTTTAATGAAAGGTGATACAAGGCGGAAGTCCGTGCCGTTTTTCAGCAGTCGCGTCACATGACCAACGCCAGCGAATCAGGAAGGTGGATGTCACAGTGACATTGTCCAATGACGACGCCAGCTAGAGCTCAGCACAGCGTATCCGCGTATTCTCAATGTTTACATAGCACCGGACCAGACACGATCTGGATTGAATACGTGGACCCTGGCGGATTCCCGTTTCCCGGCGTTTCCAGGCGTTTTAATGTAAATGGACAGTGCATCCGCGAAGAAAACGAGACAGATATGGTCTAATGTAAACTTGGCCCCAGTCTCTGGCTGACTCAAACAAGTTTTCCTCCAGATTTGCCCTGTATTTAGTGCCATTCATCTTTCCTTCAGTCCTGACCAGCTTTCCTGTCCCTGCAGATGAGAAACATCCCCACAGCATGATGCTGCCACCACCATGTTTCACTGTAGGAATGGTGTTCTCAGGGTGTTGGGTTTGCGCCACACATGGCATTTCCCATGATGGCCAAAAAGTTCTATTTTAGTCTCATTTGACCAGAGAATCTTCTTCCATGTGTTTGGGGAGTCTGCCACATGCAGTTGGGAAAACTCCAAATGTGTTTTCTTATTTTTTTTATTTAAGCAATGACTTTTTCTGGCCACTCTTCCATAAAGCCCCACTCTGCAGAGTGTATGGCTTAAAGTGGTCCTATGAACAGATACTCCCATCTCTGCTGTGGATCTTTGCAGCTCCTTCAGTGTTGTCTTTGTTGCATCTCTGATTAATGCCCTCCTTCCCTGGTCTGTGAGTTTTAGTGGGCAGCCTTCTCTTGTCAGATTTGTAGTGGTGCCATATTCTTTCCATTTTGCTATTGTCAGTCCTGCGCACTGTGGCGCATGCACCTGAAGGCGCACCTCAGGCTGCATGTGCCGAGTGGACTCCAGCATGCGTGCCGTGAACGATGCACGCCTGAGTTCAATTAAGGAACTAGGTGTGCACCTATTTAAGGACTGTGCTGATGCATGATCATTGCAAAGTATTACAATCCACCAGTATGCATTACTGAGCCTTTCTACCCATGCTCTTGATTTCCTGGTTTCTTGATTCCTGTGCCTGTTTCTCATTCCTGTTCTCACTTTGCCTTTGATATCCTGTTTGCGCCTCACCCGACCCTTTTGCCTGTTATCATGTTTTTGATCTAGCCAGCTGTTTTGGATTGTTTGCCTGTGTGTATATATATATATATATATATATATATATATATATATATATATATATATATATATATACACTGCACTTTGTTATTTTGTTATTAAACTGATTACTTCTGCACATACTGTACATCTGCCTCCCTCATGTACCTGACAGCTATAATGGATTTAATGGTGCTCCCTGGGATATTCAAAGTTTGGGATATTTTTTATGACCCAACCCTGATCTATACTTCTCCACAACTTTGTCTCTGACCCGTTTGGAGGCTCCTTGGTTTTTATGTTGCTTTAGTAGTGTTGCAGAGTCAGGGTCCTTCCAGAACAGGTTGATTTATTCAGACATCATGTGACAGATCATGTGACACTTTGCACACAGGTGGATCTTAATCAACTAATTATGTGACTTATGAAGTGAAATGGTTGGACCAGCTCTTATTTAGGGGTTTCATATGAAAGGGGGTGAATACCTATGCACACTCCAGACTTCTGTTTTTTTCATCTTAATTATTGTTTGTGTCACAATAAAACAACAATTTGCACCTTTAAAGTTGTAGACATGTGTAAATTAAGTGGTGCTACCCCCCCCCAAAAAAAATCCATTTTAATTCCAACTTGTAATGTGACAAAACAGGACAAACACCAAGGGGGATGAATAATTTTGCAAGACACTGTAAATCACTTTGCTCACTCATGAAATATACATTCATCACTCAAGGATAAACTTCATGTCTTTGCACCACCGTGTAATATATATATATATATATATATATATATATATATATATATATAAAACCCTTCCCCCCAAAAAAATCCAGGTTGGCTTATAGTCACTTAGTGTTTATGAAAGCAGGCAAAAAGAGATAAGGAATGGAAATCTTTTACTTGACCCCATTCATACTATCACATCCTACAGCCACTATGAGTGACACCCATCAGTCAAAATAACTGACAGATTCGACACATCCATATTGAGGCAAAAGAGTGAGAGAAGGACAGTTTTTGCATCCCTATGCATAGAGACAATGAGAGGATGATATATATCTATAAAGCATTTTTGCTGAAAAAAGAAGAAAAAATGCAGGTTTGCTTTCTCTCCTTCCATATTTTCCCTCTTCTCTTTCATTGAAAAAAAGACGTATTTCGATATTCAGCATATCGTTTGAGAGAAGTGGTCTTGCTCTTACACAATTTTTTTTTTTTTACATTTTTAACCTCATTGATCACAAGCTTTCAGCAATACACATACTGCAATTATAATACAAGTCTGAATATCTGTTTTAATAAACAATCTCCAACATGAACAGCCTCAGTGAAGGCGGCATGCTGTGGTGGTTGGGACATTCCATGTCCTTGTGCAGTCATGAACTCTGAAACAAGGATCATGCTAATAAACCATGGACAAGAGATTAGCATGGCAAGTAGCTAAGATGCAATTATCAACTGGTGAGATGAAAGTGACTTCTCTTCCAAGGTGTTTTTTATAGATTCAATAGTTGTTTGAGAATTTCATAAATTGGGTGAGATTTTTTTCTGATGTTGGAGTTCACAGCTGACAGAACTGCTACAGTTGTTTGTGAATCTTGCTAATTAGGTGGGGTTTTTGTGTCTTTTCATTAACCTCATTTGACACCTCCTACAAGCCATGGAAGGGTTTAGGATGGCATCGAATTAACACGGAAACATGAAACCGGAGGATGTGATGCACAAGAACTACCAGGGGAAACACTCGAGAGAAAGTATAAACTGCAGCCATAGAATGATGCATAAAAATCCACTTTTAAGAAAAATAATCCCATCTTGTCAGCAAGTTATCGTTTCGAGCCATTTTCCACTTCATCATGAACATTTATCAACTGGAACTATGCTTTTTCCACTGGCAAGCACTCCAGTACCACAGGTACTAGTTGTATGCGTTTTGATACTTGATGCAAACAGAACTAAATCTTACTAAATATTTCAATTTAGTACAATCCACTCTACTGTATATTATCAAAAGTTTGTGGACACCTCACCATCAAAACGATATGTGGTTCTACGCCAAACTTTTGCCATAAAACTGGAAGCACACAATTGAATAAGATGCCTCTGTGTGCTGGAGTATTACAATTTCCTTTCACTAGAACAAGAGGCCCAAACCTTTTTCCACTGGCCTGTGTAGAACCCTGACCTTAACCCCACTGGACACCTTTGGGATGAACCAGAATGCAGACTACACCCAGGCCTTCTTGCCTCTCATCAGTGCCTGACGTCAGTAATGCTTTCGTGTCTGAATGAGCAAATCCCCACAGCCACTTTCCAAAATCTAGTGGAAAGCCTTCCCAGAAGAGTGGAGGTTATGATGACAGTGAACGGGAAGTAAATCTAGAATGGGATGTTCAATAAGCACAAATGGGTGTGATGGTCAGGTGTCCACATACGTTTGGCAATATATTTCAAAAGATTCCAGATGTTCTGTCTTGTGGAATGAAGAGGAAGACACAGGCAGTGAAAACATCATTGCATGTTGAACTCATAAGGCTGTCATTTTTACTGCCATCAGTGTAAACATCCAGTTGTCTTTCAAGGTGGAAGAAAATTAACAAAGATAGACATTTTCAGAAAGCAGCTTTATAGAAATCACGATTTAGATCCCTAATAAGCAAGTGGCAGGTGAAGGTGGCAAGAAAGCAAAAACGCTGAAAGGATATGAGGAAGAAACCATTAGAGGAGCCAGGCTCAAAATGGTACCTCTTCTATCTGACTCCAGGTGGTGGATTATAAATCTTTACTTTTCTACAACTGCATAGCATAAAGTTAAACAGTACTAAATGTGTTGAAAGGATGTTTAGTATGAGTGAATTGTGAATAAGAGTCCTGGGATGAGCACAGAACAGTATTATTGATTACAGCAGCAGTTCTTAGGTACAAATCTACAGTATCCAGGTGAGACTATCCTCTGAAGAAAAGATAAGACTTGAGCATACATGAACTATTTTATTTTTTAGGAAGTACAAATCTTTATGGTCTCTATGTGGGACAGCAGCAGAATTGTAGAAGCTCCAAGCAGTATTCGAACATCAGGATAAATCAGCCACATCCAGAGGGAAGTTCTATTTATATGCGTAGTGTAAAAACACCTTTACTTAGTCTCATTTGCCTTTAAATTTGGTTAATATAAAAAGCCTACCTGATGTACAGTATTTATGAAACAGTGCTGCTCCCAAGACAACACACTTTATTTCATATGAGAAAAATGGTGAACCACAAACCCGAAGAATGTAAATGAAGTCAAACTTTGAATAAGAAATTGAAATCCTTGCCTTTTTATTGCTCCATAGTTTTGCACAAAAATGGTTAATAAAAATCATGCTGCGAGAACTTCAAGCACCTTTCTCTACCCTGTCACTTGCTTACTCCTATCCTCATGCACTCCCACCTACCTGACTCGTCATCAGACTTGTTCTCGTTTTCAGAATCAGTGAGGGTCAGGGCCGAGTTCTCATGACTGGACTGACCAGAGCTGTGGCGGGACTTGACGTTGCGGGTGCTCCACAGCTGCATGGCTCTTTCTGGAGAGATGGGGCCTTCAGGATCCGAGTCAGCATCAGAGCCGGCACTCAGAGTATAGCCGTGCAGTAGCCCAAGATTGGGGCAGTAGGTGTTCTGGTGGGAGGTGGGTTCGCAGATCCCTAACTCTGCCAGAGTGAAGTTTCCTGAAAAAACAAAGGGAGAGAGGCAACTCAATTATTGTTAAGTTGAACTGACTCTCAGACTACAGAGAGGGACAAGGTGGACTGGATACACAACCTGGACAAATGTATGCAAAACTTAAACCAGACATCTTTAATCTAACTACTGTTTTTGTTTACCAGAGTGCACTATCCTAAACTACTACTTCATAAACACTTCATTTATATCCATCATATCTTCATAAACACTTCATTTATATATGATTGACTACCATGTTAGCCCATTCCACCTATATGCCATAGAGTTCCTACTGAATATTCCAAAGACTTTTGTCTCATATTCTCAGTTATTTTTCTTCCAGATTGTATTTGATTCAGTAGAATACCTGTAAGCATATAACCCATTTTCTACTACCTAAACAAGCAATGAAATTCATGAAGCCTCACAATGCTTACAATCTTGTTGACAACATTCTACACAGTGCTGTTAAACCAGTGTTGACAGTGCTGGCTACAGTTGCCATCTTTCATATGAATTGTCTCTGTAGTCACTTAGCTTAAAAACATACAGGCCTGTAGAATAGTAGTAGCAGACATGACACAGAATTAAATAAACAGACACTATATTCACAAATGTATGTGAACACCTGACCATCATACCCATGTGCTTGTTGAACATCCCATTACAAATTTAGTGTCACCTCCCACTGCCCCCTTCAAACAGTCTGGGGAACCAGTGTTCCAATTCATCCCAAAGGTGTGCAGCAGAGTTGAGATCAGGGCTCTGTTCAGGCCACTCATTCTTCTAAGCCAACCTTGACAAACCATGTCTTCATGGACCTTCATGGACTACAGGGGCATTGCCATACTGGAACAGGCTTGGGCTCAAGCCCTTAGTTTCAGTGAAGCTACAGTATACAAAGGCATTCAAGCTGAGCATGTGCTTTCAACCTTGAGGCAACATTTTGAGGTAGGACCACATATGGGTGTCGTGATTGGGTGTCCACATATTTTTGGCCATATAGACCCAGTGAAAGGAAGAATCAGAAGAGGTTTAAATAAGCAGATCTGACTGCAGATACTTGGCCTTGTGAATAGCAAGGCTACCTGTGGCTGGATTGTTGTGCACCCAGACCCCATCACCAGACAAATATATCGTATAACATCTTCCAGATTTAAGAACATCAAACTAAATCAATAAACACAATGGCAGCCCGATTACAGCCAAGCCAAGGGAAAAGCAATTAAGAGAAAAAGGCACACACAGCGATTTTCTCCTCTCTAGTAATTAAAAGAGCAGTGTCAGTGCAATCCCTCACAATCAGCTCAGAAAGAATGCACAATTTTAATCACTAGTAGCATTCAGTGTTTCCCCACAAGTATTTTTAAGATTTTACTTTAAGATTTATCTGGGTACATAACAATGCTATACTCAAATTGCTTCAATCGCTTGCACTCTGTAACAATTATTAAACAATGTGTTTAAAGAAATCTTAGACTTTTAACTTCTGTCCGCTACTGTGGTTGTTGTGGGGGGGAATCAAACATAGTTAACATAAGTGAACAGAAAGCTAATGGTCATGATTAACTAGACTAATATATTTAGATCCAGTGGACGTATAACTGAGAGTTCAGATTGAAATTCCATTTGCAGCTATTTGCAATACTAGTGTAAAATGAAAAGCAGAGTAGTTACAGCCTTATAGTCTGCAGAGCTGAGGTACCCGATGTGTCTCCACTGCAGTTTGAGTTTTAATGGACTTGCACTTAAAAAAAAGTATCTCTTTTATTGTACAAGATTCATATCTGACCATCTGCTCCCATCCACATTAAAAAAAAAATTATATGCTGCTTTCTCATGTAGACATAAGCAATGACGAATGCTCAGATTTCAATTGATTAAAACATTCAACTTTATAAAAGCACAATAACTGAAACTTAATGACAGTGCTTACGTGATCCATTCAGACACTTCGCAGCATAAAACAAAATGTCATTTACAATGAAACAAAATTAAACACGGCTAAGCTGTTAGCATGACTCACAAGGAGAGGTGTGTCTGAAGCATGGGGATTTTCTTCATCTGCTATTAGCGCGTTGGGCTCTCAGAGTCATGCAACTCTCAGCAGCACTAGGTGTGCTTTTGAATCTGGCTTTCGCTACTATCAGATATGAACTTCCCAATTACTTCTGCGATTTCTTTCGCCCAAACTGAAAGGAAAGGCTGAGTTTGAATTTGCTGTGCAAATGCATGTGTAGCTAAATATCTGGCTCTAAACGCAAATAAATGTATTTATCTGGCGCAGATGTAAACATACCTGGTGAATTCAGCACTCTGTAATGTTTCAATCCACAATAAAGGCTTTGCACCATCGTGTGACCCCACAGCAATGGTAACTATGCCGCCATGACAGGGCCACGCTTGTAGTGCTTCATTCAGCCGAGTTAGTTGTTATTTATCAGTATGGGAAGGATTTGCTGCATTTTTGGATGTGCAAATGGTTTTGAACGAAACAAAAACATCAGATTTTTCTAATTTATTCCCTTAAAATGTTGACCTCATTTAAGCTGCGGATAAATGGGACATGATGAGCCTGGTTTCAAAAGCAAAACCTTCCCATGCCGATCAATAACTAACTCAGCTGAATGAAGCACTACAAGCGTGCCTCCTGTCATGACGGCATAGTTACCATTGCTATGGGGTCACGTGACACTGCAAAGCCTCTATTCACTAACCATGAGCCTTGTAACTTACCAAGAAGCCAACGTGCTCCCAAACACCAAACATTAAAGACTTGGGGGGATCTTCCAGTTCCTGTTTGCTGCAGAAAAAAGCAGCTAGCATGGTAGAATATTGTCTTGTGAAAAGATAATGGATAAGAAATGTGCAGTTAGTTCAGTGCTGATGAATACCTGTTTTATGTACTTCCGGTTGCTGTAAATGTGCTTTACTAAACCTGTGCCCCCTATCTATGGATGCATGGTACCTACAGACCAATGCCTCTACATTTCTGAGAGACATACATATTTCTTTATGCCAATACTCAAACAGTTTGTAATTGATTTGGACTTAAATTTCTGATGATGCTAATGGTGACAGAGCACTGATACTAAATAAAGAAATACTGTACATCAAGAAGGAATTCCCATGTGGTGCAGTGGTTAGCGCTATTGGCTCACAGGAAGAATGTTCTGGGTTTGAACCTCACAGCTGACTGGGGCCTTTCTGGTTGGAGTTTGCATGTTCTCCCTGTGCCTGTATACCCTGCGTCTCACCTGAAGTCATCTGGGATTGGCTCCAGTTTACCCTGCGACCCTGATGGTTAAGTGGTCCAGGTTGATAATGGATGGATGGAATTCCCATATCATGAAGGTGAGATAAAAGCTTTTTGAATTACAATAAAACAAAAAAATGTTCTCTTTAAAAAGCTAAAAAACAAACTTTCCAGAGAGAAGAAACGTAAATATAATAGAACTTGTCACTGAAGTCAAATATATCTGCCAATATGGAGCAAAGAAGGCTATGACCAGGATGATTAGAGATGATTGTCCATCTCAATCCTAACAAAGCGATATACTTTTTTTCTTAAAAAGAAGTGTCGGGTACATGTATACTTTACAAAAGAATGTAGCCATATCTGGCACTCCAGAGGGGCAATGTACAGTCCTGTGATGCTTTTAATCTCTTTTCGGCAGTTCTGAGAAGTTGAGCCAGAGTAGCTCACCCTCTCCTACAAATCGTCTAAAGGTTTCTTTGAGAGCCTACATTAGAAATAACCATTACAACAATCTGACACGGGGTTTTAGTTTAGCCTTGACTTTGCCACAGGCAATCTCTCTGCAATATCGCTTTGAGAGTGCGTTTATAAAATATGAATGAGTTAAATTCTGGTCCCCATTTTAAAAGGAGATATCTCTGGTATCCTCCTGAATGCAACTATTGTAAATCAATCTTGCTCCATTCTCCTAATATCCAGCGAAACAATAACAAATGGTGAACCTGGGACCAGAATCTAGCAATATGTAAATATTTGTGGAGCTTAATACTCTTTTCTTTCTGACTTTTAAACATTTAGGGCCATTTTGAGCCATTTATATAAAATAGTTTTAATTTTCAGTGCGTATATTTCTGATACATAATAATAAAAAATTTATACATTATAAATCATGTGAATAAATATAACTGTTAAAAATAAACCTAAATGTTATATGTTAAATGTAAATATTAAATGTAAAGGTAAAATCTAAATCTAAACATTAAATGTAAATATTACAAATAAATGCTAAATAGAAATCTAACTGTCAAATGTAAACATTAAATGTAATGTTAAATACATAAATGTGAAATGAAAATATTAAATGCAAATTTTAAATGTAAATATTTATTAGGCGGAGCAAATGTTTTCACTGAATCTTAAAACTTATTTTCAATGAATACCTATCTAAATGTATCAATATGGTTTTAAATGTCCAAAAGAAAATCCATCCATCCATTATCCGTAACCGCTTATCCTGTGCAGGGTCACGGGTAAGCTGGAGCCTATAGGCTGGATAGGGTGATTGGTGATTGGGTTGCGCATGCGCATTCTGTGCTACACACTTCCTGGTTCCGGAGTTGTTTGCGACGAGTCTTTTTCCCACGAGTGTTGGCGTTAATTACTAATCTTTTAAAAATTTTTTCTACAAATAATTTTCCAGTATCCTCTTCATTTTTTATTGTACTTTCGCGTTCCTTTTTCCGTTTTTTCTCTCTCTCTTTTTTCGGAAGAATGCAGAGACTGGAAGCTTTCTTTTTTTCTCCTCCTGCGTGAAGACCATAAGCGGAGGCCATCCACATCGGATCTGCTTTAATATCAACAGATCTTCAATTAAGGTACATGAATCCTTTCATCATGGCACACCTAGCTTTATTTGTGAGAAGTGCAGATTAGTTAGCTCTCTGATGGAGAAGATTATAGTGTTAGAAGCGCATATCCAGGCTTTAGAGAAGGTCAGTCAGAATGAGAACAGTGTAGTTTCTGTAGGGGAAAATCTGGATGCCCTAGGTGGAGTTAGTAATCCCCCAACTCCGGCATTAGAACCCTTACAGCAGAGCAAATGGGTGACGACTCGGCAGCATAAGCATAGAGCCAAAGCTACCACTGAGGCTCGCCCACGGGAGCACCACTCCTCTCCGTGTCACGTGTCGAACAGGTTTGCTCTCCTTAGTGATGCACCCACTGAGAAACCTGAAAGAGCTCTGGTTATAGGGGACTTTATCATACGGCACATGAAATTAGCTCAGCCTTTAGGGGCACCAGCAGCTTTAGTCAGGTGTATACTGGGAGCCAGGGTGCCGGGCATAGCAGGTAATCTTAGGGTCCTAGGCAAGCACAGGTTCTCAAAGATAGTTATCCATGCAGGAGCTAATGATACGCCTTCATCAGTCTGAGGTGACTAAGAGTAACTTTGTAGAGGTGTTTAAATTAGTGAAGGCGATGTCTGATGCTGTAGTATGCTCTGGCCCCATCCCAATGCGGCGTGGCGATGTAGCTTACAGCAGGTTATGGTCGCTGAACTGCTGGTTGTCGAGGTGGTGCTCTGAAAACAGTGTGGGCTTTATAGATAATTGGGCTAATTTTGAGGGCACTGCTGGCCTGTAGGGTGGGACGGTATCCATCCCACTTGGGAAGGTGCTGTTCTCTTTCCTGCAGCATAGGTCATAGTCTCAGAACAGGCCTAGTTAATTTCTGACAATCCAGAGGCAAGGCCAGGGAGCAGACGAACAGGCTAAACCAACTGTCTGCTAGCTGCACAGAGTCATCACTCAGGGTCCACTACATCGAGACTGTGTCTGTTCCCCGAGCTCAACAAAAAAGTAGAAATATTCAGAGAGTTTGTTCCAGTAACCTAATTGATATAAAATTTGATCATACTGACTGTACAGCCACTGCCAGCACCTTTGAACTAAAGGTGGGGCTATTAAATATTAGATCTCTTACATCTAAAGTGCTAATGGTTAATGAACTCATTACTGATCAGGAGTTTTAATGTACTTTGTTTAACTGAAACATGGATAAAGCCAAATGAATATATAGCATTAAATGAAGCTAGTCCTCCTGGATACAGTTATATACACCAGCCTCGTCTAACTGGTAGAGGAGGAGATGTCATGGTTATTTATAACAATTATCTAGGTGTGGGCAGCACGGTGGTGTAGTGGTTAGCGCTGTCGCCTCACAGCAAGAAGGTCCGGGTTCAAGCCCCATGGCCAGCAAGGGCCTTTCTGTGCGGAGTTTGCATGTTCTCCCCGTGTCTGCATGGGTTTCCTCTGGGTGCTCTGGTTTCCCCCACAGTCCAAAGACATGCAGGTTAGGTTAACTGGTGACTCTAAATTGACCGTAGGTGTGAATGTGAGTGTGAATGGTTGTCTGTGTCTATGTGTCAGCCCTGTGATGACCTGGCGACTTGTCCAGGGTGTACCCCGCCTTTCGCCCGTAGTCAGCTGGGATAGGCTCCAGCTTGCCTGCAATCCTGTAGAACAGGATAAAGCGGCTAGAGATAATGAGATGAGATTATCTAGGTGTAACACAAAAACCTGGTTATAAATTTAATACATTTGAAGTTCTTCATACTAATATAATGTATGTAGCCTCAAAAAATAGTTATACCCAGTTAATTCTGTTACTTATTATTTACAGGCCCCCAGGCCATATTCTGAGTTTCTTTCTGAATTTGCAGATTTTATCTCGGCTCTGGTTATTTCCGAAGACAAAGCTTTAGTTGTCGGAGATTTTAATATTCACTTCGATAACCCAGAAGACCCTTTGAAAACAGCATTTTTGTCCATTTTAGATTCAGTAGGTATTAATCAGAATGTCATAGGACCGACCTATAATGGTAGTCACACCCTCGATCTAATACTAACATTCGGGTTAAACGTAGAAAATATAGTTATACTTCCACAGTCTTAAGTTATCTCAGATCATTAACTCATCTCATTCAAAATATGTCTGAGTAATAAAATATGCACCTCACCACACTACTGTATTCAACGTACATTCACGTCAACTACTGCACAGAGCTTTATAAACGATCTCCCAGAGTTATCAACTTTGATTGGGTCACTGTCAGCCCCCGCAGAACTTGATCAGGCAACTGAATGCTTAGAGTCAATGTTCCGCCATACTTTAGGTAATGTAGCTCCTCTTAAATGGAAAATGGTCAGAGACAAAAAATTAGCACCCTGGTATAATGATGACACTTGCACTTTAAAACAGACCATTCGAAAATTGGAACGTAAATGGCATCAAAGAAAATTGGTAGTGTTCAAATTAGCATGGAAGGAGAGCTTCCTGAAGTATAGAAAAGCTCTTAGTGCTGCTAGATCAACATATCTCTCCTCCCTAATAGAAGATAACAAAAATAATCCTAGATTCCTATTTAATACTGTAGCAAAATTAACCAGGAATAAGTCCACTATAGACACATGCACACCTGTAGTATGTAGTAGCAACAACTTCATAATTTTTTTTAATGACAAAATTGAGAATATCTGAGAAAAAATTCAAACTGCTAATTTAAGGTCAGACAATGTAAGTGACCCTATAGTTAACAATATAACTGTATCAGATCAGCAATTAGAATGTTTTACTCCCCTTAGAGAAACTGAATTACTTTCATTAATCTCAGCATCAAAAGCCTCAACTTATGTACTAGATCCCTTACCTACACATCTATTCAAACAGATAATACCTGAAGTAATTGAACCACTTCTAAAAACAATAAATTATTCTCTGATTACACAGTAACTCTGGATGGCCTTTGTTTCTTCATGTGCAGCAGTAAAAGACCTTGGAGTGATTATTGACCCCAGTCTTTCATTTGAAACTCACATTGATAACATCACCCGGATAGCTTTCTTTCATCTCAGAAATATTGCTAAGATAAGAAATTTAATGTCACTACATGACGTGGAAAAACTAGTTCATGCTTTCGTTACCTCCAGGTTGGATTATTGTAATGCCTTACTGTCTGGATGTTCCAATAAGTGCATAAACAAGCTCCAGTTAGTTCAAAATGCAGTAGCAAGAGTCCTTACTAGAACTAGAAAATATGACCATATCACCCCTGTCTTATCCACACTGCATTGGCTCCCAATCAAATTTCGTATTGATTATAAAATACTACTATTGACCTTTAAAGCACTGAATGGTCTCACACCACAGTACCTGAGTGAACTTCTGGTCCTCTATGACCCGCCACGTCTACTTAGATCAAAAGGTGCAAGCTATCTGCTGGTACCTCGTATAGTGAAGGCTACATCAGGGGGCAGAGCCTTTTCTTACAAAACCCCACAGTTATGGAACAGCCTTCCAAGTAAAGTTCGGGAGTCAGACATAGTCTCAGCATTTAAGTCTAGGCTGAAAACATATCTGTTTCGTCAAGACTTTTGTTAATGGTGTTTATGAGGTAAAGGTTTAGATCTGAAGGGTCCTCAGACATAGAGTGTTTTGGTAAACTGGGATGTATGGATGCTGTCAGCCCCCCACTCGCTTGCTCACTCAAGTTTGTTGATGGTGTAGTGGATGGCTGCTTTATGTCCTGGGGCTCCCTCATGCCTGTGTTACCTTCTGGCTCTCCCCTTTTAGGCCCTGTTTACATTATTTCGAATCAGCGGATCATCAGATTAATGTTTTTAAAACGATTCGCGTACACACAGCAACGCCAATACACGATTCGCGTGCACACAGCAATGCCAATACACGGATACGCTAATCACATGACTAATTAGACGGCACGTCACATGATCCCAGTGCATATCGGGCATGCGCAAGTCACTCACCACTTGCAAGTGGAAGGATGGCAAGCGAACACCTTCTCCAACAAATAAACACACCTGGCTGTGATGTTCATGTTCTCACTGAGTTTAAGCGCCTGAAGGAGGTTGAAATGTGTAAATAAACCTCAGTGCGGCTCAGCGCTTCCTCCTGCGCTCCAAATCACTCCGCCCTGAACAGCGAGTGCCCTCTGGAGGGTGCGCACTCCGGCCCTGCATAGCTCACAGAGCACGCGAGTGAAGCGCACGAGCAGTGATTCGGGACTGAGCCGCTGTGTGTGAGATACCAACGCCAGCGAATCAGGAAGGTGGATGTCACAGTGACGTTGTCCAATGACAACGTCAGCTAGAGCTCAGCACAGCGTATCCGCGTATTCTCAATGTTTACACAGCACCGGACCAGACACGAACTGGATTGAATACGTGGGTTCTGGCGGATTCCCGTTTCCCGGCGTTTTAATGTGAACGGACAGTGCATCCGCGAAGAAAACGAGACAGATACGGTCTAATGTAAACTTGGCCTTAGTTTATGCTGTCATAGTTGCCAGAGTCTCTGCTTGTACTCAGTGCAATATGTATACTGTTCCTATTTATTCAGGTGCCATTGGGCATACCTAACAACCTGTGTGTGGCAGCGGGGGCGTGGTAAAGCACTGGTCTGTGACAGGGGGGCGGAGTCAGGGAAGGTAGGTGGCAGAATCACTACACCTGAGAGCAATTAACCTGTGTTTGTGTGTCTTCCCAGTGACCGCGCCCTACTTAAGGGGGGAGAGCGAGAGCAGAGGGAGCTCTGCCCCGAACCAGACGCCAGTGTGTGTGTGTGTGTCTGTCTGTAAATTGCATAGTTGTTAGACTGAAAAGTGTAGCAATAAAAACGCTATATCAACCTGAACTCTGTCCTGCCGTCTTCTGTGCTCCACCCTTGTGCAAGAACCGCTACAGTGGTGCCGAAACCCGGGATCTGGAGCGCAGACGCTGAACCGCCCCATGGAGTCTTCCCCGTTCGCCGACCTGGTCCACGCCCTCACCACGGCCCAGCAAAGCCAGCACCAGGCGCTAGTCAAGCTCCGTAAGGAGCAGGAGCAGCGATTCGAGGCCCTGGTGTTGGCCCAGCAAGAGGATCGACGGGCGTTCCGGCACCTCCTCACGTCGGCGGGGTTTACCGACGCTCCCACCGCGGGCCCATCCCCCCTCACCCTGACAAAGATAGGCCCGCAGGATGACCCCGAGGCTTTCATCACGCTCTTTGAGCAAGTCGCAGAGACCTCGGGGTGGCCGATGGATCAGCACCCGGCGCGCCTCCTCCCCCTGCTAACGGGAGAGGCGCAGCTGGCTGCGCTACAGCTCCCCGCCGACCGCCGGGCGGACTTTCGCCGGGCCATCCTCCAGTGTGTGGGGCGCACCCCCGAACAGCAGCGCCAGCGCTTCCGCGCTTTGCGCTTGGAGGAAGTCGGCTGGCCGTTCGCGTTTGGCCAGCAACTCCGGGACGCCTGCTGGCGGTGGCTGAGGGCCAACAACTGCGATGCCGAGGGGATCGTCGACCGGGTGCTGCTGGAGCAGTTCATCGCGCGCTTGCCAACAGGAACCGCGGAGTGGGTCCAGTGCCACCGCCCGGCGTTGCTGGATCAGGCCATCGAGCTGGCGGAGGACCATTTGGCGGCTGTTCTGGTGGCAGGACAGCAGACAGCCTCTTCTCTTCTCTCCTCTTCTCTCTCTCTCCTTCCTCCTGTGTGCCGTCCTCGCCCCATTCCCCCACCGTGGAGGCGGGGGCCGGCCCCACCCCAGCCGGCCCGCCGCACCTGCGGTGCCCTCCCGTTTCTCCCTTCTGTGTCTGTCTCCCCCCCCCCCAGGTGAGTGAGCCCCAGAACACCGGTGCAGAGAGGAAGCCCGGGCCGGTTGGCTGGCGCTGCAGGGAGCTGGGCCACCTCCAACAGCAGTGCACGGCAATGGAGGTGGGCGCGGTGGTTCGGATCCCTGACGCGCCAGAAGCCGCCCTCGATTGGGCCAGAGCGTATCGCATACCGGTGAGTATTCAAGGGGATACATATCAGGCGTTGGTGGATTCTGGTTGTAATCAAACCTCAATTCACCAAAGCCTGGTGCAAAATGAGGCATTGGGGGGAGCACAGGGGGTGAAGGTGTTGTGTGTGCATGGGGATGTTCACAGCTACCCTTTGGTGTCGGTCCACATTTTCTTCCGAGGGGAAAAACTTATAGTAAAGGCGGCGGTTAATCCTCGCCTCACCCACTCGATCATTTTGGGGACTGATTGGCCGGGATTCGGGGAGTTGATGAGCTGTTTAGTAACGAGTGGGTCCTGCCATACGTCAGCAGGGGGAGGTCCCGGTGTCGCCTTTGTGGGAGCAGCTGTCACAGAGCCGTCTACGTCATCTCCGCATCGGAGTGAGGAGCCACAGGCTCCTCCTCTCTCTCTCGGCGAATCCCTTGCAGATTTCCCATTAGAACAGTCACGGGACGAGACTCTGCAGCATGCATTTGACCAAGTGAGAGTAATCGATGGTCAAATGCTCCCGCCGAACGGCACCCCATCCTTCCCCTATTTTTCTATTATGAAGGATAGATTATACCGAGACGGCAGGACAGAGTTCAGGTTGATATAGCGTTTTTATTGCTACACTTTTCAGTCTAACAAATATGCAATTTACAGACACACACACACACACACACACACACTGGCGTCTGGTTCGGGGCAGAGCTCCCTCTGCTCTCGCTCTCCCTCCTTAAATAGGGCGCGGTCACTGGGAAGACACACAAACACAGGTTAATTGCTCTCAGGTGTAGTGATTCTGCCACTTACCTTCCCTGACTCTGCCCCCCCGTCACAGACCAGCGCTTGACCACGCCCCCGCTGCCACACTGTGTTTTCTCTTTCTTCTCCCCCCCAAATCTGTCCCTCGGAGTTCCATGTCGGTCCTGGGATCGAGATGCTGACCTCTTCTGCTCCTCGGACCTGCCTGATCCATCCTGGTGCCCTGTGTCTGGTTGGAGTCTCATTACATCGCTCCTGTGGAGGACGGCCCCATGTGGACAGTTGAAAGTCACACCTGGAGGATGCTCTGGACACTTACAGTAATGCTTTTATGACTGAGGACTACAGTTGACTTGCTAACTTTAGGACTGCAGTTGTCATGAACAGTTTTGCACTCAAGTTTCCATCGATGAAGAGTTTATAACATTAACTAAACTGACTTCATGTTAAAACTATTAATGTTATCATCACGTTGTCTGTTGTTGCCCAAATGAGGGTGGGTTCCCTTTTGAGTCTGGTTCCTCTCGAGGTTTCTTCCTCATGTCGTCTGAGGGAGTTTTTCCTTGCCACCATCGCCACAGGCTTGCTCATTGGGGATAGATTCAGGATAAAATTAGCTCATATTTTAAGTCGTTCAAATTCTGTAAAGCTGCTTTGCAACAATGTTTATTGTTAAAAGCGCTATACAAATAAACTTGACTTGACTTGACTATCCCAGCTGACTATGGGCGAGAGGCGGGGTACACCCTGGACAAGTCGCCAGATCATTGCAGGGCTGACACATAGAGACAAACAACCGTTCACACTCACATTCACATCTACTGTCTATTTAGAGCCACCAATTAGCCTAACCTGCATGTCTTTGGACTGTGGGGGAAACCAGAGCACCCGGAAGAAACCCACAAAGACACGAGGAGAACATACAAACTCCACACAGAAAGGCCCTCACTGGCCACTGGGCTCAAACCCAGAAGCTTCTTGCTGTGAGATGACAGTATTAACCACTACATCACCGTGCCACCCCGAAAGACAGTGTTTAATAATAATAATAATAATAATAATCAGCTTATACAATTCCATTACAGAAAATGTATAAAACTACATCTGTTTTTTAATCGTCCGTCTTTTCTGCCCAAGTCTTTTCCTGTCTCTTATTTTTCATGACAGCCTCAGTTATGATTCTGTATGATTTTCAAGACACTGCACTTTGATGTCACAGGTCCCTACTGAATGGCAGTCTGATGTGGAGCATGGTGACTGTTAACTCTACTGCAGAAGTCAGAAGAGGTGAGGCACTGGGCGATGCTGCTGCTCACAACCCTGGGGAGTCTGGAAAAGCCATAAAGATAAGTGCAAGGAGTGGCTAAAGATGGCAAATGAAAAGAGTGGCACTGAACCCTTGCTGTAATTGAGTAAACAGCAACAAGGACTCACAGGAAAGCTTTCCTCCACCTGAGACTTGTCACTGCAGTTTTGAGTGGAGAAGGCAGGTGTGAAAGAGAAAGGAAGTGCAGGGGATAGAAGCTGCTGGTAGGTTTTTATACTAAATTTAAACAATTTGTTTAAGAGGTGCAATAATATTAGGTTCTAGAGTTATAAAATTAGGTACTACAATTAACACACAGTGTGTGTGGATGTGTTCCAGAGGTGGAATACACCTATTGGTAATCATCACATCTGTATGACTGAGCAGGAGCCAGTTGTGTGCAGGATGGGGTTTTGTCAGATATGGCTTTGTTATTACACTAAACAATTGTGGCTGCTGGCTGGGTTATCAGGATTATCTGACGCATGTACAGTGGTGCTTGAAAGTTTGTGAACCCTTTAGAATTTCCTATATTTCTGCATAAATATGACCTAAAACATCATCAGATTTTCACACAAGTCCTAAAAGTAGATAAAGAGAACCCAGTTAAACAAATGAGACAAAAATATTATTCTTGGTCACTTATTTATTGAGGAAAATGATCCAATATTACATATCTGTGAGTGGCAAAAGTATGTGAACCTCTAGGATTAGCAGTTAATTTGAAGGTGAAATTAGAGTCAGGTGTTTTCATTCAATGGGATGACAATCAGGTGTGAGTGGGCACCCTGTTTTATTTCAAGAACAGGGATCTATCAAAGTCTGATCTTCACAACGCATGCTTGTGGAAGTGTATCATGACACGAACAAAGGAGATTTCTGAGGACCTCAGAAAAAGCGTTGTTGATGCTCATCAGGCTGGAAAAGGTTACAAAACCATCTCTAAAGAGTTTGGACTCCACCAATCCACAGTCAGACAGATTGTGTACAAATGGAGGATATTCAAGACCATTGTTACCCTCCCCAGGAGTGGTCGACCAACAAAGATCACTCCATGAGCAAGGTGTGTAATAGTCGGCGAGGTCACAAAGGACCCCAAGGTAACTTCTAAGCAACTGAAGACCTCTCTCACATTAACATTAGCCAATGTTCATGAGTCCACCATCAGGAGAACACTGAACAACAATGGTGTGCATGGCAGGGTTGCAAGGAGAAAGCCACTGCTCTCCAAAAAGAACATTCCTGTTCATCTGCAGTTTGCTAAAGATCATGTGGACAAGCCAGAAGGCTATTGGAAAATGTTTTGTGGACAAATGAGATCAAAATAGAACTTTTTGGTTTCAATGAGAAGCGTTATGTTTGGAGAAAGGAAAGCACTGCATTCCAACATAAGAACCTTATCCCTTCTGTGAAACATGGTGGTGGTAGTATCATCGTTTGGGCCTGTTTTGCTGCATCTGGGCCAGGATGGTTTGCCATCATTGTTGGAACAAGGAATTCTGAATTATACCAGCAAATTCTAAAGGAAAATGTCAGGACATCTGTCCATGAACTGAATCTCAAGAGAAGGTGGGTCATGCAGCAAGACAACGGCCCTAAGCACACAAGTCTTTTTACCAAAGAATGGTTAAAGAAGAATAAAGTTAATGTTTTGGAATGGCCAAGTCAGAGTCCTGACCTTAATCCAGTGGAAATGTTGTGGAGGACCTGAAGTGAGCAGTTCATGTGAAGAAACCCACCAACATCCCAGAGTTGAAGCTGTTCTGTATGGAGGAACGGGCTAAAATTCCTCCAAGCCGGTGTGCAGGACTGATCAACAGTTACCACAAATGTTTAGTTGCAGTTATTGCTGCACAAGGGGGTCACACCAGATACTGAACGCAAAGGTTCACATACTTTTGCCACTCACAGATATGTAATATTGGATCATTTTCCTCAATAAATAAATGACCAAGTATAATATTTTTATCTCATTTGTTTAACTGGGTTCTCTTTATCTACTTTTAGGACTTGTGTGAAAATCCGATGATGTTTTAGGTCATATTTATGCAGAAATATAGAAAATTCTAAAGGGTTCACAAACTTTCAAGCACCACTGTATGTATTCCCTCTCAGACAACCACAAATATTGTTATGTGCTCTTATGTTAAAATGATCAAATAGATAAAAAAAAAAGCTATGACTGACCATGAAAAAAGTCAGAAAATAGTCTTTTTTTTCTTTTCTTTAGCTTTGTGTTATTCTGCCTTTTAATCAAACTTTCTTGGCTTTTTAATATAACTTTAAAAATAAACACTGACGAGATAATAAAAAAAAAAAAATCTCTCATATCCCAAAACCCTAAAACAACTTTATAATAGGGACTATTTAGTAATATGCAGGGATGGAAGTAATGAATTACATTTACTCTCATGACTGTAACAAAGTTGTTTTTTTTTTGGTGTACTTATACTTTTGGAGTAAAAACTGTAGTTTTACTTTTACTTAAGTATGTTTATTTCACTACAATTTAAATTGCCTCTGTTACAAAGTAAAAAAAAAAAAAGTCCCCATGAACTACGCACCAGGAAATTATGTGGGTGGGTTTCCCAAAAGCCTCTTAAAGCTAGACAGCCTTTGAATTTCATAAACTCAATGAAATTTAGTTCCCTCTGAAATTTGGTCATTGTGATACATGTTTATTTCTGTAATACCGCCCCCCCCCCCAAAAAAAAACAAAAAACAGGCCATTCTGTGGCTAGGAAGTTATTTAATTTGAGGGGATTCCTTTGCAAATAATGTGCATGAGGCGGCACGGTGGTGTAGTGGTTGGCGCTGTCGCCTCACAGCAAGAAGGTCCAGGTTCGAGCCCCGTGGCCGGCGAGGGCCTTTCTGTGCGGAGTTTGCATGTTCTCCCCGTGTCTGCGTGGGTTTCCTCCGGGTGCTCCGGTTTCCCCCACAGTCCAAAGACATGCAGGTTAGGTTAACTGGTGACTCTAAATTGAGCGTAGGTGTGAATGTGAGTGTGAATGGTTGTCTGTGTCTATGTGTCAGCCCTGTGATGACCTGGCGACTTGTCCAGGGTGTACCCCGCCTTTCGCCCGTAGTCAGCTGAGATAGGCTTCAGCTTGCCTGCGACCCTGTAGAACAGGATAAAGCGGCTAGAGATAATGAGATGAGATGAGATAATGTGCATGATGAACAGACAGAGGAAGTCCATGTGTACATGCGCAGGTTTACCTACTTCTTCTTCTTCATCTTTTGGGTTTTATAGCAGCTGACATCCAGTGTTGTATTACTGTCATCTACAGGTTTATCTTAACCATGCACTGACAGTTCCATCATTCTGTCGCTAAATGAACAGCTGATCACACCGAGGTGCTCGCTGACCGCCGATATTTATTACTTTGGTCCTGCATTTCCTTTCCTTCGCAACATAACATCTTTTAGTCTCGCTTTCTGTTACTGTAGTCAGTCTTTCATGTTTCATTCGCACACTCACGTCCTCCATTTTCCTCTCCTGTTTCAAATGTGTATCTCACAATGCCTTGCGAGAATGGGGAAAGCCCACCACGTGATGCATGACATAGTATCTTGAATTGGGTCATGGTGAAGCAAGAAAAAATAGCAGAGAATTTTGGGCCATGTGACCCTAAATTCATTAATTGTTCCATTTTAAAAAAAAAAAAAACGAATAAAATTGGAAGTCTGTGATTTGAATTCAGTAGCTTTCGGTCCACTAAACAAAAATAATTGGGTGTCAGGGAAAATGGTTTTTATGACCTAAACTTGAAAAATCTGAAAGGCAGTCTACTTTTAATCATATGAGCATCTTTAACTGCCTCTTAAGAACCATCTTTAAGCTAATGTGGTTTTCCAAAACACCATCATAGCCAAAGTAGTACTTGAGTTTGCTCTTAAATTACGGCTCATTGGATCATGGATCACTCTTCACAGCAAAGAATGTCTTTAAGAGCTCTCTCACAGCCAAATACACAGAATGTGCATGCCTGAGGGACTCTTACAAACAATGGGTGAAAACTGTTGTTGAATATGCTGCCCATATTCAATTATTTTTCTTGCATGTTGCAAGTACATCAAATTAATTATTAAGTAAATATACACATAACATTATGACTATATTTCAATATGTTATGGAATCACGTGTATTAAATGAAATGTGGTAATGTTACATTGATAACGCCATATTTTAATCAAATTTAACTCCAATAGTAGGCAAGTGATTATCTAATATAGTATCATAAATGAAACAAATTGCTGCACCTGTAACATTGTGTATACTGTATGTAAGGGCAAAACAATGCCAACTTGGCACTGTGGAGAACAGTTGAAATAATCATGGCTGCACTCCAGCAAATCCACTCCAAAGCTCCACTTGTCTGGACAGCAGGTCTAGTTTTGCCTGTTTAAGGGCCATCCGCTCCTGATGATGTCGCTCCCTTTATTCATGCACATCTTGGAGCAACTGGAGCAGCTCCTTCTGAGGCTACATCCACACGACAACGGCAACGAGATTTTTTTTTTTAAATATCGCGTCCACATGGGCAACGGATCAGTAAAATATCAGGTACATATGGCAACGCAACGCTTGCTGAAAACGATGCAATACACATGCCACACCTCTACGTGCGCTGTAAGATGGTCCCATCGGAGACACCAGAACAATAGAAGAAGTAGATGCATGTGCATAAACCCCTTCTTCTGTAGCATTAGCCACATAAAGTTTTGATTATTAATCAGTAGCGTAAAACGAAAGACGCAGAAAGAGGAATGAATGGGGGTAGATGGAAGCCGGTACGCCAACATTCTGATATCCTCCAGAATTCTTTAATGGTCCGGAATAAATTGAATGCTATATGTTGATGGATTACTTTGTTCTTCTACGCCCTTTTTGAGGAATGTATTGTCGGACTTAAACCAACATCTGAAGAGGTGAGATCGCTCCTTTTTTTCCCTATTTTTGCTGGCGGGATTGTTTTTGTTTTTGGAAAGCAGTGAAAATATTTTGTAAGCACGTTTCATGAACCAAGTTATAGGATTTGTTGACAACTCGCATCGAGTTCGTTACACTTCTACCCGGCATGAAGCACTGACAGTCATGTGGTCGTGACGTCATTGTAAACAAATCCGTTCTACTCATCCAGACGACTTCACAACGGTGCCGTTGCCAGATTTTTCCACTCTGGAACCCGTTCTCAAAAGATTTCATTTTGGGGCACCCAAAACGCCGGTGCCGTGTGGACGCCAGGCCGAAACGATAAACAATTTTATCAGATTCACCTGAATCTGTTGCCGTGTGGACAGGGCCTTAATGTTGAGCAGCTCTCAGCTGCAGTGACATTCTTGGCCAGCTGGACTCTGACTGCCTGCAGCCTGGGAACTGGTCAGCCGAGAGGGTCCAGGGGATGAGGAGGCAGCAGGGCCATGGGGGGTGGAGAGGCACTGCAATCTGGGGAGGGGGAGGCAGGTGATGGTATTCTTGGGTTTCAGTCACGTGACTTTTCTTAGCAATTTCACTTCCAGTAAAACAGCTGGTGGTCTAGCAAACCAAAATGGCTGGCATAGTGCAATCAACTAGTAATAACTTATCAGAGTATGCTCATAATCTAGAAGCCACTGCTTGCTTTAGACATATTCAGAAGATTGCTGTGTGCAATGGAATAGACCCCTACAGTCTGGGAAAGAAGGATTTGTCATACAATCCCGAAAACTACCCTTCAGTCAAGTTTCCAGACATCTTGAACTATCTGGTGTTGCAAACATCCTTCTACACAGCAAAACAGATGAACGGTGTGGAAGAGTATGAAGGCTGACAACTTTTTTGTATGTGGCTGGTTAAAAGACCTCGGTATCAAATTGCTGCTGAATGAATCCTGTATTGTTTTTGCCGTGTATGTTCTTTTAAGCTTTTCGTTGGCCTCTTTACAACAAAGCACTGCAAGTTGAAGTGTAAACAAACAACAGTTGGCTTGATTCTCACTTGTATTGGCTCTTATCTCTCAGGCAAATAATTCACAAAGATCATCAGAAACCCCTTTAAAGACCTGGATCTTAGTTACACAAGACGGAGAAGTGATCACGGTGCATTGTACAACCCAGATTCCAAAAAAGTTGTGACAAAGTACAAATTGTAAATAAAAATGGAATGCAATGATGTGGAAGTTTAAAATTCCATATTTTATTCAGAATAGAACATAGATGACATATCACATGTTTAAACTGAGAAAATGTGTCATTTAAAGAGAAAAATTAGGTGATTTTAAATTTCATGACAACAACACGTCTCAAAAAAATTGGGACAAGGCCATGTTTACCACTGTGAGACATCCCCTTTTCTCTTTACAACAGTCTGTAAACGTCTGGGGACTGAGGAGACAAGTTGCTCAAGTTTAGGGATAGGAATGTTAACCCATTCTTGTCTAATGTAGGATTCTAGTTGCTCAACTGTCTTAGGTCTTTTTTGTCGTATCTTCCGTTTTATGATGCGCCAAATGTTTTCTATGGGTGAAAGCTCTGGACTGCAGGCTGGCCAGTTCAGTACCCGGACCCTTCTTCCACGCAGCCATGATGCAGTAATTGATGCAGTATGTGGTTTGGCATTGTCATGTTGGAAAATGCAAGGTCTTCCCTGAAAGAGACATCGTCCGGATGGGAGCATATGTTGTTCTAGAACCTGGATATACCTTTCAGCATTGATGGTGTCTTTCCAGATGTGTAAGCTGCCCATGCCACATGCACTAATGCAACCCCATACCATCAGAGATGCAGGCTTCTGAACTGAGTGCTGATAACAACTTGGGTCGTCCTTCTCCTCTTTAGTCCAAATGACACGGCGTCCCTGATTTCCATAAAGAACTTCAAATTTTGATTCGTCTGACCACAGAACAGTTTTCCACTTTGCCACAGTCCATTTTAAATGAGCCTTGGCCCAGAGAAGACATCTGCGCTTCTGGATCATGTTTAGATACGGCTTCTTCTTTGAACTATAGAGTTTTAGCTGGCAACGGCGGATGGCACAGTGAATTGTGTTCACAGATAATGTTCTCTGGAAATATTCCTGAGCCCATTTTGTGATTTCCAATACAGAAGCATGCCTGTATGTGATGCAGTGCCGTCTAAGGGCCTGAATATCATGGGCACCCAGTATGGTTTTCTGGCCTTGACCCTTACGCACAGAGATTCTTCCAGATTCTCTGAATCTTTTGATGATATTATGCACTGTAGATGATGATATGTTCAAACTCTTTGCAATTTTACACTGTCAAACTCCTTTCCAATATTGCTCCACTATTTGTCGGCACAGAATTAGGGGGATTGGTAATCCTCTTCCCATCTTTACTTCTGAGAGCCGCTGCCACTCCAAGATGCTCTTTTTATACCCAGTCATATTAATGACCTATTGCCAATTGACCTAATGAGTTGCAATTTGGTCCTACAGCTGTTCCGTTTTTGTACCTTTAACTTTTCCAGCCTCTTATTGCCCCTGTCCCAACTTTTTTGAGATGTGTTGCTGTCATGAAATTTCAAATGAGCCAATATTTGGCGTGAAATTTCAAAATGTCTCACTTTCGACATTTGATATGTTGTCTATGTTCTATTGTGAATACAATATCAGTTTTTGAGATTTGTAAATTACTGCATTCAATTTTTATTTACAATTTGTACTTTGTCCCAACTTTTTTGGACTCGGGGTTGTAACTGTATGGCTGGGTAAGAATTTTGTTGCGTCCTTCATTCATATGGACTTTGCGAGGAGTAAACAAAGAAATAGCTGGGGACTTTAGTGCTTTGTGACTAAAAAATTACTGTAAAATAATGACACATAGCAAGAAAAGTACTTGGAAAACATTAAGGACATGCAGTGCCTTGCAAAAGTATTCATACCCCTTGAACTTTTTCACATTTTTCCACCTTACAACCATGAACTTAAAAGTTTTTTATTGAGATTTTATGTGATAGACCAACACAGAGTAGCACATAATTGTGAAGTGAAACGAAAATGATAAATGGTCTTCAAAAATTTAAACAAATAAAAATCTGAAAAATGTGGTGTGCATTGGTATTCAGCCCCCTGTACTCTGATACCTCTAAATACAATCCAGTGCAATCAATTGCCTTCAGAAGTCATCTAATTAGTTAATAGAGTCCTACTGTGTGTAATTTACTCTCAGCATCAATATACTTGTTCTGTGAAGGCCTCAGTGGTTTGTTAGAGAACACTGAAGAACAAACAGCATCATGAAGACCAAAGAACTCACCAGACAGGTCAGGGATAAAGTTCTGGAGAAGTTTAAAGCAGGGTTAGGTTATAAAAAAAATATCCCAAGCTCTGAACATCTCAAGAAGCACTGTTCAATCCATCATTCAAAAATAGAAAAAGTATGGCACAACTGCAAACCTACCAAGACATGGTCGTCCACCTAAACAGACAGAGTGAGCAAGGAGAGCACTGGTCAGAGAAGCAGCCAAGAGGCCCATGATTACTCTGGAGGAGCTGCAGAAATCCACAGCTCAGGTGGGAGAATCTGTGCACAGGACAACTATAAGTCGTACACTCCACAAATCTGGCCTTTTTGGAAGAGTGGCAAGAAGAAAGCCATTGTTGAAAGACAGGCATAAGAAGCCATGTAGGGGACACAGCAAACATGTGGAAGAAGGTGATTTGGTCAGATGAGACCAAAGTTGAACTTTTTGGCCTAAATGCAAAGCGCTATGTGTGGCGGAAAACTAACACTGCTCATCACCCTGCACACACCATCCCCACTGTGAAACATGGTGGTGGCAGCGTCATGCTATGGGGATGCTTTTCTTCAGCAGGGACAGGGAAGCTGGTCAGAGTTCATGGGAAGATGGATGGAGCTAAATACAGGGCAATCCTGGAAGAAAACCTGTTGGAGGCTGCAAAAGACTTGAGACTGGGAAGGAGATTCACCTTCCAGCAAGACAATGACCCTAAACATACAGCCAGAGCTACAATGGAATGGTTTCAATCAAAGAATATGCATGTGTTAGAATGGCCCAGTCAAAGTCCAGGCCTAAATCCCATTGAGCATCTGTGGCAAGACTTGAAAATTGCTGTTCACAGAGGCTCTCCATCCAATCTGGCTGAGCTTGAGCTATTTTGCAAAGAAGAATGGGCAAAAATTTCAGTGTCTAGATGTGCAAAGCTGGTAGAGACATACCACAAAAGACTTGCAGCTGTAATTGCAGCAAAAGGTGGCTCTACAAAGTATTGACGCAGGGGGGCTGAATACTAATGCACATCACATTTTTCAGATTTTTATTTGTTGAAAATTTTGAAGACCATTTATCATTTTCGTTTCACTTCACAATTATGTGCTACTCTGTGTTGGTCTATCACATACAACCCCGATTCCAAAAAAGTTGGGACAAAGTACAAATTATAAATAAAAACGGAATGCAATGATATGGAAGTTTCAAAATTCCATATTTTATTCAGAATAGAATATAGATGACATATCAAATGTTTAAACTGAGAAAATGTATCATTTAAAGAGAAAAATTAGGTGATTTTAAATTTCATGACAACAACACATCTCAAAAAAGTTGGGACAAGGCTATGTTTACCACTGTGAGACATCCCCTTTTCTCTTTACAACAGTCTGTAAACATCTGGAGACTGAGGAGACAAGTTGCTCAAGTTTAGGGAAAGGAATGTTAACCCATTCTTGTCTAATGTAGGATTCTAGTTGCTCAACTGTCTTAGGTCTTTTTTGTCGTATCTTCCGTTTTATGATGTGCCAAATGTTTTCTATGGGTGAAAGATCTGGACTGCAGGCTGGCCAGTTCAGTACCCGGACCCTTCTTCTACGCAGCCATGATGCTGTAATTGATGCAGTATGTGTTTTGGCATTGTCATGTTGGAAAATGCAAGGTCTTCCCTGAAAGAGACATCGTATGGATGGGAGCATATGTTGCTCTAGAACCTGGATAAACCTTTCAGCATTGATGCTGTCTTTCCAGATGTGTAAGCTGCCCATGCCATACGCACTAATGCAACCCCATACCATCAGAGATGCAGGCTTCTGAACTGAGTGCTGATAACAACTTGGGTCGTCCTTCTCCTCTTTAGTCCGAATGACATGGCGTCTCTGATTTCCATAAAGAACTTCAAATTTTGATTTGTCTGACCACTGAACAGTTTTCCACTTTGCCACAGTCCATTTTAAATGAGCCTTGACCCAGAGAAGACGTCTGCGCTTCTGGATCATGTTTAGATACGGCTTCTTCTTTGAACTATAGAGTTTTAGCTGGCAACGGCGGATGGCACGGTGAATTGTGTTCACAGATAATGTTCTCTGGAAATATTCCTGAGCCCATTTTGTGATTTCCAATACAGAAGCATGCCTGTATGTGATGCAGTGCCGTCTAAGGGCCCAAAGATCACGAGCACCCAGTATGGTTTTCCAGCCTTGACCCTTACGTACAGAGATTCTTCCAGATTCTCTGAATCTTTTGATGATATTATGCACTGTAGATGATGATATGTTCAAACTCTTTGCAATTTTAAACTGTCGAACTCCTTTCTGATATTGCTCCACTATTTGTCAGCGCAGAATTAGGGGGATTGGTGATCCTCTTCCCATCTTTACTTCTGAGAGCCGCTGCCACTCCAAGATGCTCTTTTTATACCCAGTCATGTTAATGACTTATTGCCAATTGACCTAATGAGTTGCAATTTGGTCCTCCAGCTGTTCCTTTTTTGTACCTTTAACTTTTCTAGCCTCTTATTGCCCCTGTCCCAACTTTTTTGAGATGTGTTGCTGTCATGAAATTTCAAATGAGCCAATATCTGGCATGAAATTTCAAAATGTCTCACTTTCGACATTTGATATGTTGTCTATGTTCTATTGTGAATACAATATCAGTTTTTGAGATTTGTAAATTATTGCATTCCATTTTTATTTACAATTTGTACTTTGTCCCAACTTTTTTGGAATTGGGGTTGTAAAATCTCAATAAAAAACTTTTAAGTTCGTGGTTGTAAGGTGGACAAATGTGAAAAAGTTCAAGGGGTATGAATACTTTTGCAAGGCACTGTAGCTGAGAGGGATATACAAACCTTTCACCAAGTGACCACTGCAAACTCGAGCATGCTTCGACTCGGCTCCCTTCGATTTCAGTGAGAGGTTCAAAAGCCACCTTTCTTGATGTCTTTTTGTGAAATCTTGTGTTCATTCACCCTTTTTTATTAGTTCACGGGGAACCCTGAAGAAACTCTTATCAGTTTCACAGTTTGATCGATTCGAACAACCAAAAACAACGCAAGCGTAAGGCATTTTTCATGCGAGCAATGCACCTTCTTCGTACAAATGCTTTGTGAACTGAGCTTTGGTAGACCACCAGCTAAAGTTTTGAATAACTAATGAGGCGGATGTGACATCACGTGAAACCCAAGAATAGATACGTCCTTCCCACAGACATCAATGCCTCCAGGTATGCCCTTGGTGGCTGTTTGCCCCAGTATTGCAAAGACCTGTTCTTCTTCTGGGTTCAGGGGAGCCACAGTTGACATGCCACCAGTCACCCTTTCCCTCTCTCTCCTTACTTCTGTTCCCTGCAGAATTGATCTCTTTGTTTGGCTGGAGCAGTCCTGCCACTTTTTCCTTCCTTCTTCTGCACTCCTTGATTGAGTGCTTGAAGCACTGAGGTTCGCAGCAATGGATATCCACAACTGCTTCTTATTTTGATTTGCATAGTGGTGCTTGGATTTGGTGAACAGCACTTCTTTATGCTGTTCCATGGCATCCAGCAAAATAGACAAGTCATCTTTAGTAAATGCAGAGTTCCTAGTTTTTTTTCGCCTCCATTGCACATGCCAAATACCACTCAGCTGCATGCCACTTTGTAAGGGAAATTAAGCTCTTGGTTGGATAACAATGAAATGAGCGAGCACAGGGAAAACATTCTACTTAATTATTTAGCTTATTATTTGCTCATTCTTTCATGTGAACATTTGTTCGTTTAATTGAAAAACGTGCTTGGAATTAAAAAAAATATATATTTTTGTCAAAAAATGTAAAATAGTTTCAGTCATTAATGACCACATTATATATGTAATGCTTAATGACGATACAATATATTAACATATTTTAAGCACTTTATATTTCATTGGGTTTTGTCTAAAAACAATTGCTATATAACCTCAGTGATTAGATTTGGCAACTACTAATGCTTTAGCGAGGACATACGCTGCAAAGAAGCTTGTAGCAAAGTTGCTCTTAAAGAGTCCTTCTTACGAGTGTGTTCAGGAAATCTACATAGAGATGATGTTTGTTGCTTAAGAGCGTCTTTAACCTCGTTTGTTAGCCCTAAAGTGCAACATTATCAGGAAACCCACCCGTGATCAGGGAACATTCATACTGCGGTGTGGTTATGGCCCCTTTTTAGTGGAAAATTAACCTTTGAATTTGAATGGTGGCTCATGAAGTCCACAGGTTTCTGACATGGAAATAGATAAAAATTTAAAAGCAATGGTAAAAGTATAGTTGCAATGACATCAGGCATGTTACATTAGTACTTTGGCAATTGATGACAGGTGTCAGTATTGAGTTAAACTTCATGGTCTTGGTAGTCAGTGTCCTTTTAGCTGAACATCAGAATGGATTCCCCTCAATAGCCAGAGGTCCTGACATGTACTATCTCACTGAGCCCATGTTTACATTAGACCGTATCAGCGGATCATCAGATTAACGTTTTTAAAAGGATTAGTGTGCACACAGCAACACCAATACACGATTTGCGTTCACACAGCAATACCAATACACGGATACACTCGGCTCCGCAGGCATCCTGCACTCCAAATCACTCCGCCCTGAACAGCGAGTGCCCTCTGGAGGGTGCGCACTCTGGCCTTGCGCAGCTCACAGAGCACGCGAGTGAAGTGAACAAGCTGTGATTCGGGACTGAGCCGCTGTGTGTGTGATCCCAGCGCATATCACTTACCACTTGCAAGTGGAAGGATGGCAAGCCTAAAGACAATCATAACTACACAATGGGCAGTATTTGCATCAGTATTTGCAGTATTTTCATACTTTTATACTCTTTAATGAAAGGTGATACAAGGCGGAAGTCCGCGCCGTTTTTCAGCAGTCGCGTCACATGACCAACGCCAGCGAATCAGGAAGGTGGATGTCACAGTGACGTTGTCCAATGAGACGCCAGCTAGAGCTCAGCACAGCGTATCCGCGTATTCTGAATGTTTACACAGCACCGGAGCTGACACGATCTGGATTGAATACGTGGACGCTGGCGGATTCCCGTTTCCCGGCGTTTCCAGGCGGTTTAATGTAAACGGACAGTGCATCCGCGAAGAAAACAAGACAGATACGGTCTAATGTAAACGTAGCCTGAGTCTCCAGGTAATGTTGCTTTCTGTCTTCTATGATTTTTTATGTCTAGAGATTTCCACTTTGCTTGTTTTACTGCTGTTAATATGTTGAAGAAGAAGAACTTTTTTCATCACACGCTTGTGAAATTCCTCTCTGCATTTAACCCATCTGAAGTAGTGAACACACACATGCACATACACGTGAGCAATGAGCACACACACATACCCAGAGCAGTGGGCAGCCATGCTAACAGCGCCCGGGGAGCAGTTGGGAGTTAGGTGCCTCACTCAAGGGCACCTCAGCCCAAGGCCATCCCGTATTAACCTAACCGCATGTCTTTGAACTGTGGGGGAAACCGGAGCACCTGGAGGAAACCCACGCAGACACGGGGAGAACATGAAAACTCCATGCAGAAAGGCCCCCGCAGGCTGCTGGGCTCAAACCCAGAACCTTCTTGCTGTGAGGCGACTGTGCTAACCACCATCACCGCTTGATCCAGTTTAGCAACTGCAAGGCTAAACTGAACTAGAGATGGTGGTATTTCACCCTCTTTTCATCAGAGGTTATGTAGGAAAAAGGGGTGTGTCCACCAAAACACTTCTGTTGCTCTGGTCTATATTTGATCTCAGGCCTGATAGAGGTTTTGCTGTGTAGGAGCCTAAATGATAGGAATCAACATTTTAATATGACCTAATCTTTCCTGTCATAACTTTATGGTTTTGTTTTTTCTTCTGTTATCATTTCTGTTCTGAAGATGACATGGTACAAAAATACATCAGCTTGGCTGTTAGTTGAGGTGACATAACGTTACTATAATTTCAGTCGGTAATGTATGATCAGACTAAATGAGTTATTTGTGTACCCTTTGTGCACCATGTTTATGTATAAAGGATATTATACAGTTGCACAAAGATATGAAGTTTATCTTCAAGTGGTGAATGGATATGTCACGAGTGAGCGAAGTGAATGAGTGATATATTTTTCAACACGAGAAGATAAACTTCATATCTTCACCCCACCATGTAATGTTCTTTATAGTATATGGATGCATATACAAAACAAAATAAAACCCAAGTTAATCAAAAACTTTTTAATTTTAATGTTTTAATGTTTTGCCATTTGGATAACATGCATCTAATCGGTGGGAGTGAACACTGGGAGTGACGCCATCAGAGTGAAATATCGGAAAATATGTCACTCAGCTCAACAGTGTATTTCATATGAAAAATACGAGTTTCTCAACATGAGAAGATAAACGTCATATATTCAAGCCAGCATGTGATTTTTCTTTTTATTATACAGACACATTCACAAACAAAAAGTACCCAAATTTATCAAAACAATTCATCAATTTCCTCACAAGGGACATTACAGAGATTTATGTCACAGTTTTGGATCTCCATGTCCCAGATGTAGCTCATATGAAAAATATGAGTGACATATTTCACCATAAAACACTTGTGTCCATATAATATATTACAATATGAAAATGGGATGGGATTGATTGTTTATACAGGGTTAGTCAAAATTATGTTAACACTAATGGATTATTTTTCTCCTACAGATAGACGTACACCATGGGTGACATTTCCCCGTGAAACGTGTGTCTGGGCTTTAAATGGTACTGTTGCTCGCTGGTTTTTGTGTGTTAAACACAATGGCGAACAGGTTGAGACTGTCATGTACAACCCCGATTCCAAAAAAGTTGGGACAAAGTACAAATTGTAAATAAAAACGGAATGCAATGATGTGGAAGTTTCAAAATTCCATATTTTATTCAGAATAGAACATGGATGACATATCAAATGTTTAAAGTGAGAAAATGTGTCATTTAAAGAGAAAAATTAGGTGATTTTAAATTTCATGACAACAACACATCTCAAAAAAGTTGGGACAAGGCCATGTTTACCACTGTGAGACATCCCCTTTTCTCTTTACAACAGTCTGTAAATGTCTGGGGACTGAGGAGACAAGTTGCTCAAGTTTAGGGATTGGAATGTTAAGCCATTCTTGTCTAATGTAGGATTCTAGTTGCTCAACTGTCTTAGGTCTTTTTTGTCGTATCTTCCGTTTTATGATGCGCCAAATGTTTTCTATGGGTGAAAGATCTGGACTGCAGGCTGGCCAGTTCAGTACCCAGACCCTTCTTCTACGCAGCCATGATGCTGTAATTGATGCAGTATGTGGTTTGGCATTGTCATGTTGGAAAGCGCAAGGTCTTCCCTGAAAGAACCGTCATCTGGATGGGAGCATATGTTGCGCTAGAACCTGGATATACCTTTCAGCATTGATGGTGTCTTTCCAGATGTGTAAGCTGCCAATGCCGCACACACTAATGCAACCCCATACCATCAGAGATGCAGGCTTCTGAACTGAGCGCTGATAACAACTTGGGTCGTCCTTCTCCTCTTTAGTCCGAATGACACGGCATCCCTGATTTCCGTAAAGAACTTCAAATTTTGATTCATCTGACCGCAGAACAGTTTTGCACTTTGCCACAGTCCATTTTAAATGAGCCTTGGCCCAGAGAAGACGCCTGCGCTTCTGGATCATGTTTAGATATGGCTTCTTCTTTGAACTATAGAGTTTTAGCTGGCAACGGCAGATGGCACGGTGAATTGTGTTCACAGATAATGTTCTCTGGAAATATTCCTGAGCCCATTTTGTGATTTCCAATACAGAAGCATGCTTGTATGTGATGCAGTGCTGTCTAAGGGCCCGAAGATCATGGGCACCCAGTATGGTTTTCCGGCTTTGACCCTTACGCACAGAGATTCTTCCAGATTCTCTGAATCTTTTGATGATATTATGCACTGTAGATGATGATATGTTCAAACTCTTTGCAATTTTACACTGTCGAACTCCTTTCTGATATTGCTCCACTATTTGTCGGCGCAGAATTAGGGGGATTGGTGATCCTCTTCCCATCTTTACTTCTGAGAGCCGCTGCCACTCCAAGATGCTCTTTTTATACCCAGTCATGTTAATGACCTATTGCCAACTGACTTAATGAGTTGCAATTTGGTCCTCCAGCTGTTCCGTTTTTGTACCTTTAACTTTTCCAGCCTCTTATTGCCCCTGTCCCAACTTTTTTGAGATGTGTTGCTGTCATGAAATTTCAAATGAGCCAATATTTGGCATGAAATTTCAAAATGTCTCACTTTCGACATTTGATATGTTGTCTATGTTCTATTGTGAATACAATATCAGTTTTTGAGATTTGTAAATTATTGCATTCTGTTTTAATTTACAACTTGTACTTTGCCCCAACTTTTTTGGAATCGGGGTTGTAAATCATCTTGCACGTATGATGTATGTTTTGAGAATAAATGGTTTCTACCATTTAAGTGTTAACATAATTTTGACTAACCCTGTAATGCAAATACTATGATTCAGTGCATATCCTTTCAGACAGTTTGTACTGTAACTTTATCATCAGATATCTGTAAGCAAGGAATGTGCTTTATCAAGTGTCAATTTCAAAATGTTTGTATGAATGTCATAAATTCCAGCTGTATGAAAAAGGTTATCTGAAATTAAAAATAATGTTATACATGCTCTTGCACTGCCTGCATTGCCTGGGAAAGGTCCCAGAGGACAATCTATCTATCTGTATGTTGCCAGCCACACAGTTTAAACTAAAAAAAAAAGGAACTTTTACTCAAAGTAAATTTTAAACAGGGCGGCACGGTGGTGTAGTGGTTAGCGCTGTCGCCTCACAGCAAGAAGGTCCTGGGTTCGAGCCCCATGGCCGGCGAGGGCCTTTCTGTGTGGAGTTTGCATGTTCTCCCCGTGTCCGCGTGGGTTTCCTCCGGGTGCTCCGGTTTCCCCCACAGTCCAAAGACATGCAGGTTAGGTTAACTGGTGACTCTAAATTGACCGTAGGTGGGAATGGTTGTCTGTGTCTATGTGTCAGCCCTGTGATGACCTGGCGACTTGTCCAGGGTGTACCCCGCCTTTCGCCCGTAGTCAGCTGGGATAGGCTCCAGCTTGCCTGCGACCCTGTAGAAGGATAAAGCGGCTAGAGATAATGAGATGAGATGAGATGAATTTTAAACAAGTTACTTTTTACTTTTGAGTAGATTTTTTCACAAGCAACTTCCAAATGCTTTCACTGACATACAATTTTAAACAAGTTACTTTTTACTTTTGAGTAGATTTTTTCACAAGCAATTTCCAAATACTTTCACTGACGTACAATTTCAGCATTATAATAACAGTATTTTTTACTTGTAAAATCATTTTGTACGTTTTACATCTCTGATAATCGGCAACTTGATTTCCCAAACAGCATCTGAACAAACGCATTTTAAAATTTATTTGACTCATGATTTTCCAGCTATGCTGGAGCTGTCTTTTAACCATGCTTGCCTGCAAATGGTACCTTTTTATCTGGAGCCGGAACACACACTGTGGTAATATGCCACCACAGCTTAGCCTTGAATCCTGGGTAAAGCTCATTGTAGGCCCCAGGGGTGAAAATTGCCCATCATTTGCTTCATCAGACTCATTAAAGAGCCATTTGGAAAGACTGTAAGAGGTAGGCAGACTGGCCAATCAGAAAGAATAAAATAGCACCTGCTCCAGCAGGAGGAGGAGCTGGCTTCTAGTCACAGATCAGTAAAACCCTCAAGCCACCTGGAACCCCTGAGGCCCTGCTGCTGATTGAGAATGTGTGATAATGTCCATATTCAATTTGTTTCATTTGTTCATTGCTTTCTACACTCCACAAAGGCCTAAACACCCAACTGGCCCCAAAGAATGCTGAGAACTTTTGAAACACGTCACTGAAAACACTGCACTTTCAGATCACAAACTTTTACGGATATAAGATGCACAGAATTTAAGGATAATACCTATGTCCATCACGGAAAAAAAGTGTGAGGAGGAGAAAAAAAACCCACCACCCCAACACACTTGGAGTGGTAAGATCCATATTGTTTCACCCTTCAAGCAACCAGGAACTGGATTTGGCATCATGGAACAGGAATGGAATGGATGCTGAAAACACAAAACATGTAGCAACACATAACACACACACACACATCACATTATCTCTAGCCGCTTTATCCTTCTACAGGGTCGCAGGCAAGCTGGAGCCTATCCCAGCTAACTACGGGCGAAAGGCGGGGTACACCCTGGACAAGTCGCCAGGTCATCACAGGGCTGACACATAGACACAGACAACCATTCACACTCACATTCACACCTACGGTCAATTTAGAGTCACCAGTTAACCTAACCTGCATGTCTTTGGACTGTGGGGGAAACCGGAGCACCCGGAGGAAACCCACGCGGACACGGGGAGAACATGCAAACTCCGCACAGAAAGGCCCTCGCCGGCCCCGGGGCTCGAACCCAGGACCTTCTTGCTGTGAGGCGACAGCGCTAACCACTACACCACCGTGCCGCCCAACACATAACAATGTCATTAAAAGAGTGACAACATGAATGATGCAACACATCATTCTTGCAGCAATGCAAAGAGGAAATGAATGAGGAAGTGGTTTAGAGGAGAAGAAAAGCAGTAAAGTCCCAGCACAGTGCAGGAATGCAATCGCATAATAAGAAAAGAGCAGATAAACCCATGGATGTTCTCTTGGGCTATTTCCTCTGGAGCTTGTGGGCATCACCTGATAAACACTTCAAAGTGATAGACTTCTACATAGGAAATGAATACCATCAGTCTGGATTACAGAGAGTTGCTGCTCCAAAGAAGGAAGGAAGCTGCTCTTTAGAGAACGCTTTTCTTTCCTTTGGGGTCACCACTGAGGATTTAATGCCTAGCTATAATGTGACTTTAAGATATTTACAAGGCCTTGATCATAGACAGTTGTTACAGCCACTAAAACACCAATCTTACTCTCTGTGATGGTCTGAGTCATCTCTGCTTTTCTATTTTTCTGACTGGCTCCATGCATGACTAGTTCATTTATTGGCAGGAAGCTAAATTCTATTTAAAAAATATATATATATGAAATTGATGAGTCACAGCTGGGTTTATGGCTCAGTGTGGCAGCTGATGATTTCCAGCTGAGAACGACTGACTTTAGTCAAAGTGTGGCAGAGCAGCGATGGAAAGTGTGACGAATAAATAATTGCCTATGGTCTATATGGAGTTCAAGAAATCTAATGGTAGTTTTAGTGATTTTGGTGGAAGTTAACTGAAGCTTCACTTGAATACAGCACCCTTCTTCAGTGCTCCTTCAAAGGCCACAGCCCCAAAACCCATACCTAAGCAAAAAACAAATACTTGAATGCTAGAGCAGGATAGAGGGATTCTAAACAGTCAGTCAAGTAGAAATGTCTCCTCCTGACTTGGGTTTTAATGGTCCAACTCATTTAGTTTTCTACAAAGTCTGGAGCAGCCAATGGATATTTTACAGACGACAGTACTGAGACTTCCCATGATCCTCAGTCTGTGACCTCATCACATGATTATGAATCAAGCAACTATCCATGTTCCCCAACACTTGATTACTGATTGGAATAGCCTATTCAGCTTCACCTTCACTCCCATAAGTAACTTGGACTCTCATTGCCTGGTTGTGTAGTCTTGTTCCAACATTATGTCTGTGATGCATTAAAGTGTTCATGCTCTGCTTGTTTCTCCTTGTTGTTTTGCCACAGTACTCCTAATGTTTACCTTTTAGTCTTGCATAGGTTATACCCTTTTACTGATCACCTCATCATTAGCCTGTCTCTCATTCTGAGCATTGTCGAACCACTTTGTCTGCAAAACTTTGCAGTAGCTAGAAACTGTTTTTGTTTTTCCCCATTTTCACCCAGTTTTGGTCATTTGTCAGTTCCCACCCTCTAGCTAGCTCTCTCATGTTGCATGGTAGGTAGCAAGCAGGGAGGACGAGGGCTAGCATGTACTTCCTCTGAGACACACGGAGTCACCCACTGCATCTTTCCAAACTGCTGCTCATGCTACATTGTAGGCCACCTGAACACTCAGAGGAAAGTACTAACTACCCTCTTCCACATACATGAGCTCAGACACACCCATGATTGACTAGTGTTTCAAAGTTCTTCCAAGTAATGTTTTCAATCATAAACATCACTGATGTCTCATTTAACACAATCTGGTGAACATGCAAGTGGAGTGGATACAAGCTATTTTGCTCAGATATTTCAGGTGTCCAAAGTATTTTATCCAGTGAAGCATTCCCAGTTGGGGTTAGGTTCTTTATATATTCAGTGGCCTTCAAAGTGAAATTGGAATTGGAATTAAAAAGCCAGTTTCTGTCAGTTTTTGAAAAGAACTTGCCTGAACAAATTAGAAGAAAAAGTGACCAGGCTGCTCCAAAAGAAAAGGCAGAGAGTGTTGTGACCAGTGCGGAAAATAGTATGAAAATTTGAGAACAAACTGAGAAAGGAATAAAGAGGAAGGAATAAATCAAGGTCGACCTGCTGAGTTTCCCACCATGATGTAATGCTGTGAAAAGGATTGTGTTATTGTGGGATTGTGGTTCCATTAATAAAATTATACAGCTGTTTACATGTCTTTTTTGGATCTCCCAACAGTCTGAACCTTTTCCAGAGCCATGAATCAAGCAACTATTGCACACACACACACGCACACAATGAGCACCGTCAGCATTAGTCTGCCATCCAACAATTACTAACAAGTACTCTGCAATTACATCTCAGCAGAGACCCACTTGGGTTCTTCATCACCTACTCCTGACAGCTACAGCTGCATGTAATGGAGATGCACATTCCCTGATTCCCCGATTCACTGTCATTGACAGATGCACAGACACTGATATTTATGAGATAATAACTTGTGGATTGCACAGTCTCCGCTAAATCTTTAAAGACTCAATATCTGAACCTCCCATCTAAGCATACTGCAGAGAACTTTCTTCCTGTCAGTGTGACATTGGTTCCTGTGCAGGACATGTCAGGACTGCGGGTGGTGTGTTGTCACTAGTGGACTCAGGAGGGCATGGTGTTAATTACAAGCACTAACACTTCTGGGTGGGTGTCCAACTTTCACACAACACACCAGTCCCAAGACACATGGAACATCATTAGGGTCCCCATTAGAGCTGGACCATAGAGTTAAAAGCATGTCTACAACATGGCCCTGTCACTGTCAAACGCACCAGCCCTGATGAGCCACCTGTACTACACGGCCACTCAACACCTTTTAATTGGGCCCCCAAAATAGATCTGACTCTATGGGGAATGGTGTCACCTCTGAAATGCCACCTGACTTCAACTGATGTTTACACATATTCATGGCATGGATGTGTCTTAAAGACCAGAAAAAAAGACATTTAGAAATGATAGCTGGATAAAGTATGTGTTACATTTGCAGTGTGGAAAGATGATATTGATACTTTAATAACTACAGACTGATTGACAGCTGGCAAAGTGAAGATAACCCAGACATTCTACCATAGCTGAAGCATTAGTAAGTTTAATCATCATGCATTATTTATTAAACATCAAACAACAATAAAACACTTAAACTTATTGATAAGTACTTTCATAATTTTTTATGCACTAATGGCTTTTCAGTATTTCTAATAGAGAGCACTGTCTCCATCAGATCCTGAGCAATAGCCCTCCAGGCATTCCTGCTAAAGAGGCCGCCATTTTAGAAGACAGAATAGATTTGACAAAGTATTAAATACCCTGCACTCAGCAGCCCCTTATAGTAATTGAACCCAAGGGCAAGTTCCTTCAAATGGGCCTGCACTCACTACCACTCAGTCTCTCTGCCTTATAACAAATGGCTTTAATCAAACTAATTATTTCCACTGGAGAAGAAAGCAGTGACATGGATAGTATATTAAACAACATCTATGATTAGGTCCTTGCTTTGCAGGCGACAAAGATACCCCAGTATTAGTGAAGTCAGCTTGTCAGTAGCCTGTATGCTTTAGTCTGTACAACTTCTGCTTCATCCTCTTATTAACTGACCCCCCAGTGTTCCAGAAAGGTTAACAAACCCTCTCTGGACAGGTCCATAATCTTCCTATCCAGTGACATAGTGTCAGGTGTGAGTAAAACCCTATAAAGACAAGGGATATCCAAGCTTTCTTTTTGTCTCATCCCGTCCCAATGCATGGGCTGCTCTCCATACATAAACACTAGGGCTCATGAGTCCTGACTAACCCAGGCAACTCCTCTTTGGGGGCAAAACATAGTAGCCATGGTCCACTGGATCACACAGTTAAGTCTCTGATGAGGCCTCTTGAGTGGAAAGCTTCCTGAGTGCATTCTGTTGTTGATGGTGAGGAGAGAAAAAAAAAAAAAAGATAGATCAAGTTAATCTGAGGAGAGAGAATTTATCTGCAGAATGGGATGTCTGCAATGCCAGGGTAATATGCAGGTTAAGTGCTAAACTGTTGTGCCTTTTCATCCTTATACATAAGACCAAACATATGCTCCCTCATCACTTAGGCTACATCCACACGACAACGGCAACGAGATTTTTTTTTTTTAAATATCGCGTCTACATGGGCAACGGATCAGTAAAATATCAGGTCCATATGGCAACGCAACGCTTGCTGAAAACGATGCAATACACATGCCACACCACTACGTGCGCTGTAAGACGGTCCCATCGGAGACACCAGAACAATAGAAGAAGTAGACGCATGTGCATAAACCCCTTCTTCTGTAGCATTAGCCACATAAAGTTTTGATTATTAATCAGTAGCGTAAAACGAAAGACGCGGAAAGAGGAATGAATGGGGGTAGATGGAAGCCGGTACGCCAACATTCTGATATCCTCCAGAATTCTTTAATGGTCTGGAATAAATTGAATGCTACATGTTGATGGATTACTTTGTTCTTCTACGCCCTTTTTGAGGAATGTATTGTCGGACTTAAACCAACATCTGAAGAGGTGAGATCGCTCCTTTTTTTTTCCTATGTTTGCTGGCAGGATTGTTTTTGTTTTTGGAAAGCCCACGGGCGGTGCATGGTTTGATACTGCTTCCGCAGTGTTTGGACTAAAGACTCTGCCCTAAGGGCTATTCTCTCTCTCTCTCTCTCTCTCTCTCACTTTGCACCATTACACAATAAATATTCACAGTGAAAATATTTTGTAAGCGCGTTTCATGAACCAAGTTATAGGATTTGTTGACAACTCGCATTAAGTTCGTTACACTTCTACCCAGCGTGAAGCACTGACAGTCATGTAGTTGTGACGTCATCGTAAACAAACCCGTTCTACTCATCCAGATGACTTCGCAATGGCGCCATTGTCAGATTTTTTCACTCTGGAACCCGTTCTCAAAAGATTTCATTTTGGGGCACCCAAAACGCCGGTGCCGTGTGGACGCCAGGCCGAAATGATAAACAATTTTATCAGATTCACCTGAATCCATTGCCGTGTGGACAGGGCCTTAGTCTGCTCCAGACATTGTCTAATGGTGAACTGTGCCTACTTCTCTTGGTTGGTTTAACAAATAGAGATATGGGATGGACAGACATACAGAGGGATAAAATGTCAGACCACTCAAAACCAATTCCCAAGCTACCAACCAGCCAACTAAAGACCTCTAAACTGTCACCTACTTCAACAAATTCAACAAATGGTTTCTAGAGTGTTGACTCAACTTAAGCAAAGCAGTAGGAAGAAATCAGGAAGGAGAAAAGAGGGACAGAAAGAGAGAGAATGTATGTCAGGGAGAGTGCATTTAATTTCAGAATCATTTATTTTTAATACCCGCCAGCTTCCTTGTTCTCTCTTTGATCTTCGTCTGCCTGGATTTATTGCAATGCACCGACAAAGCACAGAATCAACAAAATAAAATAATGAATGAAATGTGTAACTTGACAGCTAATTTCACATCAAAACACCAACTGTGAGAAGAAATAAATGAGGGATAGATTAAGAAAAAGAGAAAGACTAAGTGAAGTCGAGTACATGGGCCTTGATTAAGTGCTGTGAGGTGTCTGAGAAGCTTGAGACAGAAATACCTTAAGAACAGTTCTGACATTTTTTAAAGGAAACCTCATTATTTCATAGCTAACATAAAGCTGATTATGGTTTAAAACGTGCCTGTGTCACAAGCAGAGATGCGTCTGTAAACAGGATCAGATCGAATGAGATCACACATCCGCATTTCAGAAGTGAAACGATGGACTAATACACTGGTTGATCCTTTTGAATTTATCAAGCTTGATAACCAATTCCTAAATCATCTATCTGAATGGAGTTATGTATAAAAGCCACTTTGATAAGCCTAGGCATGTCAGGAAGCACACATGAAAGCCTGTATTCTTCTGAGGAAAGAGCAAAAGAGGAACAGATCAGTGCAGCAGACTTTAAAACACAGCGTGATGAGATCGATGCAGAGAGCTAGGTCTACCCTGGCTCTGCAGGAGGGTCGAGTAAAGGCCTGCACATAAGCAGGCCCAGACATGCCTCTGAGCTGTAGGGCAGTAGCAATGTTCGATCCATCACCCTCCTTTCAGGTGCTTTGGTTTTTAGCCTGTCTCGCAAGTTTGGAGTGCGAGCAATAACCGGGACGCAACGTTCAATTTGCATTTGCACCTGTGGAGGAGTGAGCATGGAGTTGTCTGACACATCCAAATCAGCAGAGGAGAGGCTAAGTCAATATGTGTTCTAGTGCAGAATAACAGGAAGTCATATTGTCCTGTTGTTCAAAACAGGATGACCTTTTTGATAAACAGGTTAAAACCTACAGCAGAAAAAAAAAAAAGTGGAAAATGGAAAAGCTTTAGCTTTTTCTTAGGAGATCACAGGTTCAAATTCTAGCAAGGCCATGGTCATTCATAGCCATGAGTCCAAAGCATCATAACTGATACTGCTGTCTGGGTGAGCTGAATGATTACTGTCCATCAGTGCAAGACTAGCTAACTGGGCTCATGCATGCAGAAGAGAGCAGTTTGCACTTTCTTTGCCTATTTGTACACTATATAGTCAAAGGTCTGTGGACACCACACCATAACACTCATATGTGATTGTTGAACATCTTCCAGATTTAGTCCCCCTTTTGCTTTTATAATAACCTCCACTCTTCTGGGAAGGTTTTCCACTAAATTTTGGAGTGTGGCTGTAGGAATTTGCCCATTCAGCCACAGGAACATGAATGCGCTTAGGCATCATTGTCAGGCAAGAAGGCCTGGGGTGCCAGTGTTACATTTCATTCAAAAGGTGTTCAATGGGGTTGAGGTCAGGGCTCTGTGCAGGTAACTTGAGTTTTTCCACTTCAACCTTGGCAAACCATGTCTTCATCGGCCTGGCTATGTGCATAGGGGTACTTTGGAATATGTTTGGGCACCTTAATTTCAGGTGACAAAAATGTTCGATCTAGAACATACAAAGATATTCTGCACAATTGTGTACTTACAACTTTATGGCAGTTATTTAGGAAAGGCCCACTTGTGGTTGTGATGGCCAGGTGTCCAGAAACTTTTGGCGAGCCAATGTATCTTCAAAGGAAGCACAAGTTGGCTTTCATCTTCCTTGTTTGGCAGCTGTTGTGTGATGGGGTAACCAATAACAAATAGTAAGAATATTTATTCAAGACCAAAAGTCTAAATAAAAAAAATAGTACAATTTAGCTTCTCAGGACAATAAGCATAATGGGTTGTGTTGACCACTGTATTGCTGGGTTTCACGTGACGTCACATCCGCCTCATTAGTTATTCAAAACTTTAGCTGGTGGTCTACCAAAGCTCAGTTGACAAAGCATTTGTACGGAGAAGGTGCATTGCTCGCATGAAAAATGCCTTACGCTTGCATTGTTTTAGGTTGTTCGAATTGATCAAACCGTGAAACTGATAAAAATTTGTTCAGGGTTCACCATGAACTAATAAAAAAGGGTGAACAAACACAAGATTTCACAAAAAGACATAGAGAAAGGTGGCTTTTGAACCTCTCACTGAAATCGAAGGGAGCTGAGTCGAAGCATGCTCGAGTTTGAAGTGATCACTTCGTGAAAGGTTTGTATATCCCCCTCAGTTATGTCCTTAGTGTTTTCCAAGCACTTTTCTTGCTATGTGTCATTATTTTACAGTACTTTTTTTAGTCACAAAGCCATACAGTTACAATGCGCTGTGATCACTTCTCTATCTTGTTTAACTAAGATCCAGGGCTTTAAGGGGTTTCTGATGATCTTTGTGAATGATTTACCTGAGAGATAACAGCCAACACAAGTGAGAATCAAGCCAACTGCTGTTTGTTTACACTTCAACTTGCAGCGCTTCATTGTAAAGATGTGAACGAAAAGCTTAAAAAAAAAAACATACTTACACGGGCAAAAACAATACAGGATTCATTTGGCAGCAACTTGATACCAAGGCCCTTTACCCAGCCACATACAAAAAAGTTGTAAGCCTCCATACTCTTCCACACTTTCATCTGTTTTGCAGTGTAGAAGGATGTCTGCAGCACCAGATAGTTCGAGATGTCTGGGAACTCGACTGAAGGGTAGTTTTTGAGATCGTATGACAAATCCTTCTTTCCCAGACTGTAGGGGTCTATTCCATTGCACACAGCAATCTTCTGAATATATCTAAAGCGAGCAGTGGATTCTAGATTATGAGCATACTTTGATAAATTATCACTAGTTGTTTGCCCTACGGCAGCAGTTTAGACCACCAGCTATTTCACTTCCAGTAAAACCACTAAGAAAATTTGCATGACTGAAACCCAGCAATATAAAAGAGACAGAGGGAGGGATTTTCCCCAAGACCTTTGAGTGCCACTACATATGGTCTCTGAACACTGTCAGCTTCCCGTGGCAACACTTCCTCCAGATGTGTCTGCAGCAGGGCTTTGAACCGGTTCAAGGAACGAAAACGAAAACCGGGAACTTTTTCTATTTCACATGGAACAGAAACGAAACCAGAAACTTTATTATTTTTTATGTTCCGGAACAGAAACGCTTATTAAAAATAATGGTAACCGGTTAATACCGGTTTTTATTTCGTTCCTCAAAGTTTCTGTAGCCTACAAATAAGTCATTCTTGTCCTGCGCAAGTTTCTATGACCCGCTGGGGTTCACTTCCTGTGTGACGTTCGCTGATTGAATGGAGAGAGCGGGAAGGTGGACTATTATCATGTCTCCAGGTGATAATAAGTGAGTAAGTGCATTACTGAGTGTCTGAGCAAAGAAGAGCCTGAACGTTGCAACCTCCCTATTGGCTGTTTGTAAAAATGTATCAGTTGTTGCCCTTCCCACGGGAATCATCGCGGGCTCGAGAGACGAGACCTGACGAGTTAGTTCGTTGGTAGCAGAACAAAATGTCTGGACACAAATCGGGTTTTCAGAAAAGGAAAGAAAATAAACGGAGGGTCGAAAATACAAAAAAGGAGGCAGAAAATGCAAAACGAGTTGTAAGGTAGGACAAATGGTTACTTTTTAAGGCAGCCCTCCGTGGCTGAAGGCCTTCAGTTGTCATTGAATGGTTACTTTTCTGAGGCAGCCCGCCGTGGCTGCCTGCAGGCTTATTTATTATAGCCCATTTAGTTAAAATTGTTGATATAAAATGTTTATAGTTATAGTTATGTGATGGTTGTCCTGATTTAGACTGTTTTTTTTTTTGGGGGGGGGGTTGCGCGATGTTGCACCCGGGTCCAGATTAGGGCAGAACCGGCCCTGGCTACATTTCAGGTGTAGTTTGTTTTATGAATGTATGTACTTGCATAGATGTGTACTTGGTCTTCCAATATGGCGCCTAACAAAATCTCGCGGCGTGGTGACGTCATGTGGTAGCCGTCTATAGGGCCTGACTAGCCTTTGGTAACACACTAAACGAATTATCTTTTCATTTTTGGCACTTTTTCTGTTTGTGTAGATGGGAAGACGTACTGAGAATCCAAATCGCCAACATTTGAAATAATAATTGTTTTGAATTATTTCTTGTCTTATTTAATGAAGGTTGTAATAGAATTAGCCTACATTTGGCTTAAGCTGGATGAGACAGAGACATAATTTTATAGCCATTTGTTAAACAGCTGACAGGGAACGTAATTAACCGTTCCGGGAACTAAATTTTTTTGTTCTAACCGGTTCGGGAACGTCTATTTAATGGTGGAACCCAAAACCGGAAACGTTAAAATTCCGTTTCTGTTCGGAACAAACCAATAGGAAAAAAATTCTGGTTCAAAGCCCTGGTCTGCAGTGGCTTTGCTATGAAATCATCAAGTGACTGATCCAAAGAATACATCAAGCTGGCAACCTGTAGTTCTGTATCTGACTACTCTTCCCTGCTGTATTCCCCCATCTAGTCCATTTTAGCCACCTGGAACATATATTGGCTATCTTTGCTAGAGCTGTGTCCCATTCACCCTGTGCTGGGAAAAAACTGCAGAAACTGCATTCTGTATCACTTTCCGATGGCTGAGCCCTGGGTCATCTGTCATGAACACCGAGATCAGATGCAGTGAGAAAAAGGAAAGGAAAAAAAAGACTCTTGATCCATCTGTAGTGAAAACAGGGTTCAACAATGATCATGATGATACCAGCTAGAAATCCACTTCAGACAAGAGGGACCTATTTACATCATCGCTCTGGATCAGTTATGGCTGACTCATTATGGCATTGTACTAGGTTGTGCTTCATTTTGCCAAAACACATATAACTCTCTCTCTTTTCTTCTGATTCATCTCTAAACCCCTGGGCTCCTTTTGTTTTTCCTTTCAGAAGGCAAAGTGGTTGACTGTCCTCATTAGTGTGATCAAATACAGTGAGAAAAAAAAAGCAAATGAGGTGCACAACGTGAAAAAAATGAAATGTAGTAAGGAGGCAGTGCCCCCTATGGTTGTTCACTTTACTGAATGTATTCCTGATTCTGAAAGCAGTAGAGAAGAAACATGGAAAAGGCTCAGTTTTGATTATAGGACAAAAATCTGTTGCCAGCATCAAAGAGCAAAAGGAATCCATCCATCCATTATCTGTCCGAGTCATGGGGGAAGATGGAGCCAATCTCAGCTGACTTCAGGTGAGAGGTAAGACACACCCTGGGCAGACTGCCAATCGATCACAGCGCTATGGCAGAGATAAGCAACCGTTCACACTCACATTCACACCGATGGACAATTTAGAGTAGCCAGTTGACCTAATCTGCATGTCTTTGGACTGTGGGAGTAAACTGGAGCAACCAGATGAAGTCCACACATGTTTGGGGAGAACATGCAAACTCCATACAAAAAGGCCCTGGTTGGCCACAAGGTTCAAACCTCGAACCTTCTTGCACCGCAGCACCGTGCCATTCCAAAAAGAAACCTATTACTGTATTTCTTTTATGTTGTGAAACAGTAAGCCAGTTGAGAGGAACAGCCTGTAAGAAAAGACGTCATCTTCCATAAACAGTAATGCTGCTATAAATGTCAGGCCCTTTAAATCAAAACACAAAAGACAGAAACAACTATTTTGGTCATGTCAATCATTTTTCAAATTTTTGGATAAATTGCATATAGAACCCAAAAGAAAAGTTTTTGTTTCACTGTTTTTTTTCAACGTGTGACCAGAAATTATATTTAAATGCAAATATACAGTACTGTACAAAAGTCTTAGGCACTTTATTTATTGAATTATTTATTTGTACAAGCTTTGTTACAGACTTTTATTTTATGACCTCTACATTATGGAGCCAATACAAAAACCTTTGAGATTTCCAAACATTAGTTTTCAGCACAAAATTACATGTTACAGAAAATGTTTGTATGTCAGTAAAGAAAGCAGCATATCACATAAAAGACCACTTTTCAGACAAAAACATAATGAAGGCTACTGGGTTTTGCTGCAAAGATCAGAAGGAAGTGTGACAGCCAAAGTCTCCAGAAGAACCGTGGCTGATTCTGTAAGATGCTCAGTAAAACTTACAGCTCAGTTCCTTATGAAACTGCACTAATTGTACCTGAGACTGAATTTTTTTTTTTTTAAGCAAAGTGTCATCACACCAAACACGGCATTTTTTCATGCATTGCCACTTACTGATCTTTATGTGATTTTTTTTTAATGTAGAAACATTTAAGTTCATTATTTTTGAAGGCATCTTTGCTCTACAGCATCCCATTGCATGTGCCTAAGATTTTTGCACAGTACTGTAGATGTCAAAATCATTTTCAATTAAAAGTAGAATTAGCCAGAAAAAAAACGTGCGAAAGTGAAAGTTAAAAAGTGCTATTTTTAAAAGAAGAAGAAGAGGAGGAAGAAGCAGAACAGCAACAACAACTACTTTATTTATCACACGTACACTTGTGAAAATCCTCTCTGCATTTAACCCATCTGAAGCAGTGAACACGTACGAGGGTAAGTCAAAAAGTTCTAAGACAGATGTTATAATTTCAAAAGGAATTCAAAATAATTCAAAAAAGGAATACAAAGAAGGAATTTTCCAACGGAAACATCGCTTGCAGAAGTGTTTAGACTTAAATGGAGGATATGTAGAGAAATAGCTTTGTTATTTTCATAAATATTTTTTTCGTCTTAGAACTTTTTGACTTACCCTCATACATGCACACACACACGTGAGCAATGAACACACACACACACACACACACACACACACAGAACAGTGGGCCGCTATGCTACAGCACCCGGGGAGCAGTTAGGGGTTAGGTGCCTTGCTCAAGGGCACTTCAGCCCAAGGCTGCCTGCCCCACGTTAACTTAACCGCATGTCTTTGGACTATGGGGGAAACCGGAGCACCTGGAGGAAACCCATGCAGACATGGGGAGAACATGCAAACTCCACACAGAAAGGCCCCCGTTGGCCGCTGGGCTCGAACCCAGAACCTTCTTGCTGTGAGGCAACAGTGCTAACCACTATGCCACCATGCCACCCTTAAAAAAGAACTCAAGTATTAATAAGTAAAATGTAAACATTGATTAAATTAACTCCCATTGTGTTTTTATGTGAAAAATAACTTTTATTACTTATATAAAACTTTTACAAGTTGGTTTTTGTTTTCAAGCAACTATGCCATTTTCCCTGAAAACAGCATTCAGCCGCTACACATTTGCAATATTTACCAGTAGTTAGAATGGTAAAGAAAGAGACTTGACAGAGTTGACAGAGACTTGCTGTCTCGGCTTGGGAGATTGTTTGTAGTGTGCCATTGTCCTATTGTGCTCTCTAACTATCATCGATTGGCTACACATGCATGTGTTGAACAGCGGAGGATATACAATACTTAGTGAATTATTTTACAACACAGTTTCCTGAATAAACAACACTCTGTTTCAATTTCCTTACTTTAAGTCTCCGTTCATGTTTTTAGAGTGAACAACTTTATTTGTTTGGCAGCATGAACAAGAGAAGGGGAGATGTATCAGAGAAAGATGTTTTGTTGCTCTGCTTTGAAGTCAGACAGGTTGGTATAGGATACAAAGTAGGCCAAAAGGAAACCAACACCTACAAAATACTGACATTTTTGTCAGTTTTAAGGCTTCCGACACCGTGTTTTCTCAGAACGAGGATCAGAATTCACTTTATTGTCCAAGTACACTTATGCCGCTTTTCCACTACAAACGCGGCTGAGTCGGGCTGAGCCGTGCCATGCTGAGTCGAGCTGAGCGGGGCTGTTGGAGTTGCATTTCGACTACAACCGCGCTGAATCGTGCTGGCTGGAAGTGGGTGGACACATTGGGTGGAGTTAGCGAAAGTGGGTGGACGTCACGTGATGTCGTTAAGCAGCGCAAACAGTGACATCAGTGATCTTTTAAGCGGTAGTCTCACGACCCGAATAGTAAACAATAAACATGGAGGACATGGAGTCGTTAGTGTTGCTGGTCTTGGTGCTGTGGCTTGTCGTCACCGACAACGCGGACAGATACTGGCAAGAGCGTATAGATGAGGCGAGGCGCATAAGGCTTCAGAAATTCTCGTAATTCATAATTATTCTCCTTCCGGGTTTACGGTGTTTACAGATCCCAGCGCGCTCGCGGGGCGTGTGTGGGCATGTGAGGACACTCCTCCTCACCAATCAGTGCACAGGGGAGTGTCTGCTCACGCCCCCAGCCCCACTCGGCACGGCTTGGCTCGCTTCAGCCCCACTCCAAAACGGTGCGAGTTTTAGGGGCTAAGCAGGGCTGAAACGAGCTGAGTCGTGCTGGTTTTTGGTAGTCGAAACGCGAGCCGTGTCGGGCTGAAGTGAGCTGAAGCGAGCTGAAGTGAGCTGAAAAAGGGTAGTGGAAAAGGGCCATTACATGTACCAGGAATTTGTCTTCACTGCAAAAAATAAAAATCTTAGGAAGTTTATTTGTCTATTTTCAAGTCAAAACATCTAGCCACCCTTATTATAAGGCATAATTGCCCAACAAGCAAAACCTCATTTAGCTAGAAAGGCTAGTTTTTAGACAGTCCATCCTGAAAATCTTGTATAGACAAAATGTCTTGAAAAAGTCTTATTTGGAGCACCTTTGAAAATAAAACAAGTTTTTTTTAAAAAACAAGTAAGTACATTTTGGACATTTGTCAAATGCGGTTCATCTTGTTTCAAGAAAAAAAAAAGTATGCTTGTTTTGGGAATAAATTAACTTTACTGAAATCTTTGAATCTTTCATTACAATTCAACTCCACCTTACATATCCTAAGGCTACATCCACACAACAACAGCAACGAGATTTTATTAAAAAGAAAAATCGCGTCCACATGGGCAACGGATCAGTAAAATATCAGGTACATATGGCAACGCAACGCTTGCTGAAAACGATGCAATACACATGCCACACCTCTACGTGCGCTGTAAGACGGTCCCATCAGAGACACCAGAACAATAGAAGAAGTAGGACGCATGCGCATAAACCCCTTCTTCTACCCGGCGTGAAGCACTCTCCGGAACAAACACACAACAACAACAACAACAAGATGGCTGCGACTACGCGAGGAAATCGTGCCTTCTGTGTGTACAAATTAGTTTTATTAGTGTGCATAGTTTTATATAACTTAATTTTCTTATTGTGTGTGAACACTTTGAAAAGCATTTTTATATAATTTATATAACTTTTTATATTGTGTGTGAACATTTTGAAAAGCAGTATTATCCAATAAAAAAAGAAATTCAAGAAATAGTTCAGTTACTTGTTTATTTAAAAGAAAAGCTGTATACAAAAGTGAATGCAATGCAGTGGTTCATACAAAACAGCGAGTGCGCTGCTTGTTCTAGTCATGTGGTTGTGACGTCATCGTAAACGAATCCGTTCTACTCATCCAGACTTCGCAACGGCGCCGTTGCCAGATTTTTCGACTCTGAAACCCGTTCTCAAAAAATATCGTTTTGGGGCACCCAAAACACCGGTGCCGTGTGGACGCCAGGCCGAAACGATAAAAATTTTATCAGATTCACCTGAATCCGTTGCCGTGTGGACAGCCTCTAATGGCCCTTTTCCACTACCCTTTTTCAGCTCACTTCAGCTCACTTCAGCCCGACACGGCTCGCGTTTCGACTACCTCAGAGCAGCACGACTCAGCTCGCTTCAGCCCTGCTTAGCACCCAAAACTTGCACGGTTTTGGAGTGGGGCTGAAGTGAGCCAAACCGAGCCGAGTGGGGCTGGGGCGTGAGCAGACACTCCCCTGTGCACTGATTAGTGAGGAGGCATGTCCTCACATGCCCACACGCCCCGCGAGCATGCTGGGATCTGTAAACACCGTAAACCCGGAAGAAGAAGAATTACGAGAATTTCTGAAGCCTTATGCGCCTCGCCTCATCTATACGCTCTTGCCAGTATCGGCGTTGTCGGTGGCAACAAGCCACAGCACCAAGACCAGCAACACTAACGACTCCATGTCCTCCATGTTTATTGTTTACTATCCGGGTCGTGAGACTACCGCTTAAAAGGTCACTGATGTCACTGTTTGCGCCGCCTAACGACATCACATGACGTCCACCCACTTTCGCTAACTCCACCCAATGTGTCCACCCACTTCCAGCCAGCACGGTTCAGCGCGGTTGTAGTCGAAATGCAACTCCAACAGCCCCACTCAACTCGACTCAGCCCAACTCAGCACCGCACGGCTCAGCCCAACTCAGCCGCATTGGTAGTGGAAAAGCGGCATAATTTTACTGCAACTGTTTTCTCAGTCATTCAGAGTGAGGTCCTTCTAGATGCTGTACATACTCTAGACCAGACAAGTGCCTTCAAAAAGGCTATGAGTGAGTGGAGGGCGTTTTAGTGAGGTCTTTTTGGAATGCTGTGAGTTAAGTTCAGTGGTTTTTTTTTTGTTTGTTTGTTTGTTTGTTTGTTTGTTTGTTTGTTTGGGGGGTTTTTTGTGCCTGATCTTGTAAACCCCTCGTACACATGAATAGTCAGTGCCCCCAAAATGCACTGTTCCTTTGGTGTTGTGTAAGCACTGTAAGTCAAAATGCGTAGACTTTTTTTTTTGTGTGCCTGATCTTGTAAACCCCTCGTACACTGCACTGTTGCTTTGGCGTTGTGTAAGCACTGTAAGTCAAAATGCATAGACTTTTTATTATTATTATTATTATTATTTTTTTTTTTTTTTGGTGCCTGAGGTCCTGGGGAAGTGGAATCTTAAGAGATGTTTTAATGTTTGAATGTTGAAATGGGGAAAAAAAAAAACTTGTTGCAATGCTACACGTGTTGTCAACTTGATTCAAGATAGTCTCTGGTCTCATATCTAGAGTATTTTACTAATTACAGGCCACAAAAGGAGAATCTTTTAAGCTAGCAATGCTTAGTTGTAGAATTTAACAATCCTAATATTAGTATATTTATCTTAAATTCAGTTTTTACTGCTAAGACTTTGTCATGAATTTAAGTGAAATACCCTTAAAATGAAATAAATAAAAATGACTTGCATGGCTAAATGTAAGAAGTACGATCTTGTTATAAGAAGTATTTTGATTATTTTGAGTTAATCAGATCTCACATAATAAGTTCCCCAATCTTATTTTGGAATTATTTCATCTAAAAACAGGTTAGATTTTTCATCTTACTTTAAGAAATCTTACCAAGTCAAATTTGACTAGTTCCATTGGCAGATTTTTTTCACCTGATTCAAGCAAATATGCTTTGTTTTAGTCTTTTATTTCTTATTTTTGAAAGGCCATTTTTTGCAGTGTTGGTAGCATTGGTACAACATTCAAGGGCAACACAATAAAAAGAGTAGAAGTACGCCATTTCAGCAATACTCAAGTACAGTTCCTCAAGTATTTCCCACTCCTGCTTGAGGTCACCACAATTCTAAAGAAGATTTAAGCTCTGCCCACTTGGCACAATCACATCAGGTCACATATCCACAAAAAGCTTGCTTCCTCATATGTCACTTTATGAGTCATTATGATGTACAGCAGGGGTTCTAAACCTTTTCTGCTTTGAGGCCCACCTATTCATAATTGTAACGAGTCAGGTACCAGTAAAAAAGATCCCCAATTATTTTGACTCATCTATTCTATTAGAATCTAATAATCTATTGTAAAGTGTATTAATGGGACACAACATCACTCCCTGTTACAGATGGGAGCCCAGGAATTAAATTAATACAATAAAAACAAACTGGTTTTAATTGTAAGTATTGTATTTAAAACTGTATGGATGTGCCAGAAGCCAACATAAAACCACACATGCAGGTCATTCTCAGTCAAAAGGGATTAATGATCCAAAACTGGAGTCTGGTCCATTAACACAAGAACTTATTGCCATGTTTGTGTACAACAAACAAGCAAGTTATTAAAACCAAGAAGTACACTCAAAAGAAGTGGATATAGAAACCACTCAATGGGATAGATCCTTACATGCTAATAAAGAAGGAGTTTTCCTACGAGTAGGAAAATTATCCATCCATTGAGTTCCCCGATATCTCAAACTATCTGGTGTTGCAGACATCATTCTACACGGACAAACAGATGAAAACCTGGAAGAGCATGGAGGCATACAACTTTTTATATGTGGCTGAGTTAAAGATCTGGGGATCAGGACACTGCATGATAAATCCTGTATCGTTTTTGCCCAGGTAAGGAGGAATTTCTGGGCTTTGTATGCATCTTTGCAATGGTTGCTAGGGCACTAGAAGTTTTAGTATCGGGTGTAAACAGACCACAGCTGTTCGATTCTCAATCCTCCCTGTTCTTCTCTTCCAGCAGGCATCACAGATCCGGATAATTTACCCACAAATGTATTTATTCTGCCCACTGCATGTGCACGCTGTGTGTGTGTGTGTGTGTGTGTGTGTGTGTGTGTGTGTGTGTGTGTGTGTGTGCGTGTGCACACGGGGGTTAAATGCAAAGGAGGACCGTGAAAATAATAAAGACTTGTTCTTCTTAATTTACCCAGAAATGTATTTATTCTACTTGAAAAGTGTATGGCAAACCAGCTACTGGATTTGGGACCCTACGACATCCTGAACTATTTCGTATTTGGCTTCAAACTTGAAAAAAATTCATGGCCCACTAGATGATGCTTCCCAGTGGTTGAGAAACACAGATATACAGTACATTTATAATATAGATTTTGTGACAGCAGCCCAAGGAAACCACCGCCCAAGCAGTACATTGCTCCTCACACCACTGCTCCCATGGTGCTGAAAAGACAACAACACTTCAGCACCACTGTTTTGGACTGCCAAAAGCTGTGTAGTCATGGGGGGGTGTCCTGCTGAATGCACATGGCTGGAGCAGCTTAAATGGTGCCTCAATCTACTCTCCTTGAGCAGCCAGAAGAGTATAAAGAGGCACTGCCACACACTGAGGTTATTTGGATTCTCTCTTCGTGCATGTCGACTGATTCTCTCCTCCTCTCTCTGCATAGGCCACTTCACCACCACTGAAGACAACGAGGAGGAAGACCAAAATCACAACGCTCTACCCGGTGATTGCCTCCACTCCTGTTTTCAGTGGCAGATTGACGAAAGACCCAGATGCAGCCAGCCCTGAATGTAACCCCAGATGCAGCCAGCCCCGAATGTGACCCCGTGTTAGGCCGGCTCTGGCCCTCCCGGACCTGCACTGACTGCACCATTCTCACCCCTTGCACTTCCCCTACCTTTTCCTAATAATTAAAAGAAGACTTATTCTTCCCCAAGACCCTGGGTTGTGTGTCTCTGTTCCCCACCGCAGCCACGAGTGCCACAGTTTATAAACACCACTAACTAGAGTGCAAGCATATGAAATCACATTTTATTTTTAAAATAAATTCTCCCAAATTCAGCTTTTTTCTATATTCAGAACCAACATTTTTAGTTACTTGATGTCCTGATATTCATGAAATTCACTTGTTTATTTATATCCCTGATGAAAAGGACAAACTGATGGTAGAGTCAATACTGAAAATGGCATCAAATATTTTTAACATCACATGACATTTTCGTGATTAACCAAATAAAGAAATGGCATTCCAACAAATCGTTCAGTCTTTTTTTTCTTCTTCTTGAGATTGCCTTCATTGTGAAATAAATATTTAACTGTAACAATATCACTCAACTCTAATTTCCAAAAAAAGTTGGGACAGGGGAAACAAAAGACTGGGGAAGTTTGGAATTCTCAAAAAACACCCTTTTGGAACATTCTACAGGTAAACAGGTTAATTGGTAATTGGAAAGACAAGCAAGAATGGGGTTCATCACTTCATAAAAAAAAACATGTGGGGATTTCACCATCGACAATCCATAACATCATTAAAAGATTCAGAGAGTCCAGAGAAATGTCTGCATGTAGGGGGAAGGCCGAAAACCAACATCAAACACTTGTGACCATCGATCCCTCAGGTGGCACTGCATTAAAAACTGACATGATAGTATACAGTGTCATGCAGAAGTATTCATCCTCCTTGGTGTTTGTCCTGTTTTGTCACATTACAAGCTGGAATGAAAATGGATTTTTCAGGAGTTAGCACCATTTGATTTAAACAACATGCTTACAACTTTAAAGGTGAAAATTGTTGTTTTATTGTGACACAAACAATAATTAAGATGAAAAAACAAAAATCTGGAGTGTGCATAGGTATTCCCCCTGAAGTCAATACTTTGTAGAGCCACCTTTTGCTGCAATTACAGCTGGAAGTCTCTTGGGGTATGTCTCTATTAGCATATAGCAGATCTTAGCACATCTAGCCACTGGGATTTTTGCCCATTCCTCAAGGCAAAACTGCTCCAACTCCGTCAAGTTAGATGGGTTGTGTTTGTGTACAGTAATCTTCAAGTTATGCCACAGATTCTCAACTGGATTGAGGTCTGGGTTTTGACTAGGCCATTCCAAGGCATTTAAATGTTTCCATTTAAAACACTCAGTACCGGTTCACCCAATACGCACACTACGCACGTTGCGTAGGGCCCCGCAAACTCATAGAGGCCCCGTGGGGAAAAAAAAAAAAACGTGACGACGTGACCGTCCGTCGCGCTGCTCGCGCACATCAGATTCCCAGTGCATGTGCATCAACCTAGTAAGATGAAGCGGAGTTATCCCTCGGGGAGTGATTTTCAAATAGTGTTTAGAAACTTTTCTTGAAAGAGTTCTTGTTGTGATTATGGTTAAATGCATTGTCAAGGGCATTACGTCACACATTCATTCTACTGGTCGGGCCTACGTAGCACGTGCGAGAGCACTGCATGCTAAAATCACGTTTCCACGTGACACAAGTGACGTGACCTATTGATACACGTGCAATTGATCTCACTGTAGCAGAGTAGAGTGTCATCTCAGAAAAACAAGGTTTTATGGTTAATTATTCGTTAATTTGCAATGCCACGACTGTCAAACATTCAGCGTGAACGTGCCATTGGCATGCTGAATACAGGAACATCCGTCACTGACGTTGCGAGGGTTATGGGATGCAGTCGACAGACCATCCATAATCTCCAGACACGTCTCCATCAAACTGGCACCACAGCCGACCATAAGGAACCCTCCACAGAACTTGCAGGAGCTTGGTGCCATGTTGGTACAAATATGGTGGCGCATTCCCCAAGCTGTGTTCAGACGCATCATCCAATCCATGAGGAGACGTTGTATCGCAGTTGTGAACGCCCATGGAGGACACACCCGATATTGACATGATTTCATTAAGTTGTGACTCACAGTTTTTGATCATGGACATTGTCGTCGCATTTCCGGTGGAACCAATTCCATGACAAACATGATCTGTATGCTATAGCATCTTTAATGACAAGATAATTGAATACAATCGTTATTTCAAACCTATTTTCCAAAATGTTCAAATTATTGACTTTGAAACGAGTGTAAAGTTTTTATTTTTGTTGAGTATACAATTTAAGTGTTATATCAATCATTCTGAGTGTAGTTACAACTGCACTTATACAAAATGGAAAGTAATGGATAAATATTTACTAAGATTGAATTTTGTTTGCTTGGATAGCCCACAGGCAAATATAGATGCAGATATATTAGTGAATAAATAATATATTTATTCACTAATATAACTCGTGAAATATTATGACAATGGTGCTAAATAGGCTAAATAGTAATCTAAATCACCTACATTTTAAGTACAGTATCTGAAGGTAAAACAAGCACAGCCAATTTGATGGAGCTGAATTAATAGTAGCCTTATCTATATTTTACTTCTTCAACATTGTGGTTGACTCCACAATAGCATCCATTGGTGAACGATTTGAAACTCTGAACCAGGTGAAGCAGAGCATTTTTTAACATAGTTGCTGGGAGACCAAATGGTCTCCCAGTGGCTAGATTTGGTCTCCTAGTCAATGCCAAACCAGCTTCACTGGGAGACCAAATTTTAAACCAAGTTATGTCTTATCATTTGGTCCAATCAGTTGCAATTAATTAACCAAGCACCATGCAAGTATACATTTAACAAGGAAAACGAAGATCTATGTTATAAGATATACACACAAGATCATGTTGGTTAAGAAAAACAAAACTAAAATTTGGTTACTGAGGTGGCTGACGTCAGAATCCGATGTCATTACTGTGTAACTTTGAGTGTCTTTGACATAACATTTATGCTTGGTAATTGCTCTTGATAGCTGTGTAGTCACTGTAGTGTGTTTGTCTGTATGGTGATTGGTGAACCATTTTGCATCACAGAATATGCTGCAGCGGTGCAGCCGCATGGACTCTGGGGCCTGTGATTGTATTGCCCAGACCAGTTGGTCTCCTAGTGGAAAATCCTTAAAAAATGCTCTGAGGTGAAGACTAAATATGGAGCAGTGCTGAACTTCAGCACTGCATGTCAGATGTCCAGTGATTCCTTAAAGGCTCAGTGTATGGAACTTGAGAAAACTCTGACCTTCAACCAAGACTGTGACATCAGTGGAGTTGATCTGGCAAACGAAATCAAGAATTTACCTGACCTACCATCAGCTAATATGACTGCCTTTGAGCTGCTTTCTTTCCTTTTGAGAAAAATCTGGAGGAACTCTATCCTAACCTTTCGATAGGCCTGAGAATTGCTGTCATTCTGCTTGTGACAGTTGCCTCAGCTGAGAGGAGCTTCAGCAAGTTAAAAATTATCAAAAACTATCTGAGATCTTCCATGTTCCAGGAACGTCTGAGTGGTTTGGCCATCATGCGCATCAACCATGATGTGGGGAAGCAAATATCATATGACGACATTATTGACGATTTTGCATCCAGAAAGTGCAGAAAGGGACATTTTTAATGGTGAGTAATTTGTTACATGTTTAGTTCGATTTGATTTGGTCTGATTTGGTCTGTATTTATTTGGAGTTAGACCAACAGGTGGCAACACTAGTGCAATATGTTTAAAGGGGGGATGAGTGGAAGCACTGGGTGTCAGGTGCGACTGTTGAACATTTTGGGGTTCAGTTAAGAGGGCCCCTTAGCAGAATTTTGCCTAGGGCCCCATGGAGGTCTGAACTGGCTCTGAAACCACTCCAGTGTAGTTTCAGCAGTATGTTTAGGGTCATTGTCCTGCTGGAACATGAACCTTCGTCCCAGTCTCAAACCTCTGGCCAACTCAAATAGGTTTTCCTCCAGAATTGCCCTGTATTTAGTGCCGTCCATTTTTCCTTCAGTCCTGACCAGCTTTCCTGTCCCTGCAGATGAAAAATATCCCCACAGCATGATACTGCCACCACCATGCATCACTGTAGGAATGGTGTTCTCAGGGTGTTGGGTTTGCACCATACATGGAATTTCCCATGATGGCCAAAAATATCAATTTTGGTCTCATTTGACCAGAGAATCTTCTTCTATGTGTTTGGGGAGTTTGCCACATGCTGTTGGGAAAACTCCAAACGTGTTTTCTTCAGCAATGACTTTTTTCTGGCCACTCTTCCATAAAGCACTGCTCTGTGGCGTGTACAGCTTAAAGTGATCCGATGGACAGATACTCCCATCTCCGCTTTGCAGCTCCTTCAGTGTTATCTTTGGTGTCTTTGTTGCATCTGTGATTGATGCCCTCCTTGCCTGGTCTGTGAGTTTTGGTGGGCAGCCTTCTCTTGTCAGGTTTGTAGTGGTGCCATATTCTTTCCATTTTGCTATAATGGATTTAATGGTCCTCTGTGGGATATTCAAAGTTTGGGATATTTTTTATAACCCAACCCTGATCTATACTTCAGAACTTTGTCTCTGACCTGTTTGGAGCACTCCTTGGTTTTCATGTTGCTTGCTTAGTAGTGTTACAGAGTCAGAGTGCTTCCAGAATAGGTTGAGTTATACAGACATCATGTGACAGATCATGTGACACTAAATTGCACACAGGTGGATCTTAATCAACTAATTATGTGACTTATGAAGTGAATTGGTTGGACCAGCTCTTATTTAGGGGTTTCATACAAAAGGGGGTGAATACCTACATATGCACATTCCAGATTTCTGTTTTTTTCATCTTAATTATTGTTTGTGTCACAATAAAACAGCAATTTTCACCTTTAAAGTTGTAGGCATGTTGTGTCAATTAAATGGCGCTAGCCCTCCAAAAATCCATTTTAATTCCAGCTTGTAATGTGACAAAACAGGACAAACACCAAGGGGGATGAAATTTTTGCAAGACGCTGTAAAAGATGGGCTCTGGAACACTTCAGAAAACCATTGTCAGTAAACACAGTTAATTTCTGCAAAGTTCAAAAGTCAGCATCTGTGATGGTATGGGGGTGTGGTAGTGCCCATGGAACTGGTAACTTGCACATCTGTGAAGGCACCATTAATGCTGAAAAGTACATACAGGTTTTGGAGCAACATATGCTGCTATCTATATAACGTCTTTTTCGGGGCATCCCTACATATGTCAGCAAGACAATGCCAAGCCACATTCTACATGTTTTACCATACAACAGCATGGCTTCGTCATAAAATAGTGAAATTACAACAGCTAAGAAAGCGCTAAACTGGCGTCCCTGCCTCTTATTGAAAATGTGTGGTGCATTACAAAGCACAAAATACATTCCCGAATGCCTAATGAGTGTTGTTAAAAGAAAAGGTGATGAAACCGCATCACCTGCCTCCGTCCCAACTTTTTTGGAACATATTGTAGGCATCAAATTCAGAATGAGTGTATATTGACAAATAAATAAATAAATAAATAAATAAAAATAATAATAAGTTTCAGTTTGAACTTTAAATATTAGGGTTGTAGGACTAAAGAATTAGGTTTGTAAGACTAGATTTTTGCCTTTATCAAATTAGACAAAGCTTCATTTGATAATGTAAATGTAAATTTTTTTTGGAAAAGTTCCAATATAACAATTATTTGTAGGAATATCAGCAATCAACAGGCAAAGATATATTATTTTTTAAATGACCCTAATCACCTGTAGTGCCTTGTTTTAAATATGCCTTCATTTCCAGCTTATATTCTATCCCAATATAGTGATGTAGGTACAGATCTTTTAACTAAAGACATAAAGCAGAGGGCCTGAGTGTCCTGTGATTGAGACACAACTCTAAATGAGGGCCGAGGCAAAGTAACAGGTGACAGCTAATCAGTGGCATCGAGTAGGAGGATGTCTGATAAACAGGTGACATATTCAGAGCACCACTAGGTTCAATGAAAGGTGTCTACTGTAACTCAAGAGTGTGTACAGAGATCAGCTTACATGCCTTTCCTGTAGCATGCAGGAGCACAGATCTCAGAGATTAGGGACAGTGAGCTAACATTACAAGAACAGTGGAACAAGCCTGTTATGGGCATATGTTTTACACCTTTACTATTGAACACACTGGCACACGAGTTCAGCTGCTGTTCAGGGCATCAGAACTGAAAATTTAATTCAGGAATGCAGGTAATATTAATATATTTGGCAGATGCTTTTGTCCAAAGCCAAGTGTTTACAATCTAAACATATAGCTTAGCAACTTAGAAAGGTCCAGAATCAGTACTGAGATTTGATCTCACATCCGTCCTCTGTATCTCTCTGCGCTTTCTTGAACACACTTATCTTTATACAATTTTTTTTAGAACTTTGAGTTGCTACCATTCAATAAACATGTTTTGATAATAATGAAAGGTGTGAGCTGTGTCTGAAAAGAGTCTAAATATTTGTTTTTTTTTCTTTGCAGCTTTTTATAAAGCTGTAAATGTAATCATTATCACTTAATAAATAGCCTAAATACTTAAATGAATAAATTAGGTGAAGCTTGCACTTCACTAAAAAAAAAAGGTTTTTTTACATTTCTAAAGTCAATAGTAGCTAATGAGGACACCCAAGTTCAATATAACAAAAATGTTGTGATTTAAAATACTATCATATTGAAATAACTTCATCCATATTCATTTGAACAATATGATATACTGCATGCTGTTATTTATAATTAAAACAATCAGGTTAGAAAGCCCTTCTGAAATTACAGACTCCATTGGAGAAACTCAGTGAACCAAAATTACATACACCCTGTTAGACCTTTTCACCAAATTATATATGGCTGGTTGACTGCCTGTCTGCCAGCCTGCACCTTCCACTGGTATGAAAAACAAGCTGTTAACACCAGAGCTTTCTAAAATTTGGTCTCTTATGGGGTCTGTTTGATCCATAATGGCTCCCCATGGGAAGGAATTGCCTGAAAATTTCAGAAACCAGATTGTCACACTTCACAAAATTGGAAAAAAAAATATATAACAGCATCAGTAAGCTGTTAAGCATAAGGCAAAACCCAGTTGCTGCAGTCATCAGGAAGTATCAGAAGAGCCACACTAATAGGAACCAAAACCGTAGTGGCCATCCTCAAAGCACACGGTCTGTCATCTGTGAAATCTTGTGATGAAAAACAGACAGTCCAGTGCTTCCAGTTTAGCCCAAGACTTGTCTTCAAAAATTAGCACCTCAGTGAGTTTCCAGACAGTATGCTGAAGTGACAAAGACTGACATTTGCCCAAGAACATGAAAAGAAGCTTGATGAATATGGTACCATATTCTCTGGTCAGATGAAAACAAAGATAAATTAGTCTAGATCAGATGGGGTTCAGCATGTTTGGTGTGGCCCTGGCCAGGGCCTTCACAGTGACTGCATAATGCCATCTGTGAAAGATGGAGGAGGGAGTCTGGTAATAAGGGGTTGCATGAGTTCAGCAGGGGTACAGAAGGGGAGATTACCTTAAGTGATGGCATCATGAATGCTAGTATCTACAAAATAACAACTGAAAAGGTAATTCCCAGTCTCAAGATGTTTAGCAGGAAGTGACTATTCAAACAAGACAATGATCCTAAACACACGCACTGCAAAACAGAAGCAAGAGGTTTTTTTTTTCTTTTAAAGAAGGTGACAAAAAAAAAACCCTGAAAACCATCACCTGGCCAAAATATTTCACATGAGCTGACTCTTATAGAACACCTTTGGGCAATCTTAAAGCAGAAGGATAACCCCCAAGCAAAGAGGAGCTGCAAAGGAACATCTGTGAAGCATGGCAATGCATCTCTTCACAGTTTTGTGCTTGACTTGTGCCAGCCATGCCAAGTAGGCATCAGTACGTTATCAGCAATAAAGGTGGACATACAAAATATTTAAAAAACAAACAACTCCTTTGCTACAGTTTCACCAGTTGAACATTTATGTTTTTTATATTAATTTTTCTGTAATCAATTTGTGCTTTAAATACAAAACCAAATAAAGCTGTATTACACCAAAACGATTTTGTTTTTTTAAATTTGCTCATATTTTTGTGGTATTCATCTCATCTCATTATCTCTAGCTGCTTTATCCTGTTCTGTGGTATTCATTTTTGTGGTAAATACAGAGGATGTATTTCTTACAAAGACGTAGACTGTATGGTGTCAATAGCAAACTTCTGTTTTTATTTTTTCAAATGATCTTAGAGAGTGTGATACGGTATGGTATGCAAACCTGGTATGGCAATCTTTCATCTCATCTCATTATCTCTAGCCACTTTATCCTGTTCTACAAGGTCGCAGGCAAGCTGGAGCCTATCCCAGCTGACTACGGGCAAAAGGCGGGGTACACCCTGGACAAGTCGCCAGGCCATCACAGGGCTGACACAGACACAGACAACCATTCACACTCACATTCACACCTATGGTCAATTTAGAGTCACCAGTTAACCTAACCTGCATGTCTTTGGACTGTGGGGGAAACCCATGCGGACACGGGGAGAACATGCAAACTCTGCACAGAAAGGCCCTCGCCGGCCACGGGGCTCCAACCCGGATCTTCTTGCTGTGAGGCGACAGCGCTAACCACTACACCACCGTGCCACCCCCAGTTGCCATAAAGATGTTAAATAGTAACAAATAGCAGTGTATTTTTTATTATTCAGTATTTATTCAACCTATTTATTGGGCTTACTGTAGCCTTGACTGCTAATCCAGCCACTGGGGGTGCATAAGCGTACTCTTGGTGCCGGTCCCAAGCCCGGATAAATTAGAGAAGGTTGCGTCAGGAAGGGCATTCGGTGTAAAACTGTGCCAAATCTAACATGCGGAATGAAAAGAGAAATACCATACCAGATCAGTCGGGGCCCGGGTTAACAATGACCGCCTCCGGTGCTGTTGGTCAACAGGGTGCCGGTGGAAAGTGTGCGACTGTTGCGCCAAAACGGAGAAGAAGAAAGAGAGGGGGGAGGCGTGTTAGGAGACAGCGTGAAAGATGGAAGGGAAGGAGTTTAGAATTGAGGGTAGGAACACTGAATGTGGGAACATTGGCAGAGCGAGAGAGTTAGCAGGTATGATGGAAAGAAGGAAGTTGGACATTGTGTGTGTGCAGGAGACGAGGTGGAAAGGAAGCAAGGCCAAGAACATTGGAGATGGATGCAAGTTGTTTTATTATGGAGTCAATGGAAAGAGAAATGGTGTTGGTATTGTTTTGAGGGGAGAGTTGGTCAACAGTGTGATTGATGTGAAGAGGGTGTCAGATAGAGTGATAGGCATGAAGTTGGAGATTCAAGGAGTGGTAATCAATGTTGTGTGTGCATATGCCCCACAGGTTGGATGTGAGAATGAAGAGAAAGAGTCTTTCTGGGAAAAGATGGATGAAGTGGTAGAAAGTATACCGAGGGAGGAGCGTGTGCTGATAGGAGCAGATTTCAACGGACATGTTGGCGAGGGAAACAGAGGAGATGAGGATGTGATGGGCAGATATGGTGTAAGAGAGATAAATGTGGAAGGGCAAATGTGGTTGATTTTTCAAAGAGGATGAATTTGGCAATAGTCAATACATACTTCGAGAAGAAAGAGCAGCACAGGGTGACATTTAAGAGTGGAGGAAGATCTACACAGGTGGACTACATACTCTGCAGAAGGGGTAACCTGAAGGAGATTGGAGACTGTAAAGTGATGGCAGGGGAGAGTGTAACTAGACAACAAGTGGTCATGTGCAGGATGAGCTTGAAAGTGAAAAAGAGGAAGCATGAAATAGTGGAGCCGAAGATTAAGTGGTGGAAACTAAAAGAGGCTGAACATCAGAAGGAGTTTAGGGAAGAAATGAGACAAGCATTGAGTGGTCATGGAAGTCTGCCAGAAGATTGGAATACTACTGCTGTACTAGTAAGAGAGGCAGCAAGGAAGCTGCTAGGGTGGTCATCGGGAAGGAGGAAGGGCGACATGGTGGTGGAACAAAGAAGTGCAGGAAATTATAAAAGAGAAGAGGCTAGCAAAGAAGAATTAGAACAATCAGAGAGACGAGGAAAGCAGGCGGTTATACAGAGAGACGAGACAGAAGGCAAAAAGAGCGGTAGCGAAGGCGAAAGCAGATGCATATCAGGAGTTGTACGAAAGCCTGGAGACCAAAGAAGGAGAGAGGCTGAAGGAGAGAGTACCAAGAGAGAAGTTATGGCATTGTAAGAGAAAGAGTGGAGTGAATGAGAAGTATATTAGAGTGGTGCAAGACATGTATGAGAACAGTGAAACAGCAGTGAGGTGTGCAGTTGGAACAATTGAATGGTTCAAGGTGAAGGTGGGACTCCATCAAGGATCTGCTTTGAGTCCTTTCTTGTTTGCCATAGTGATGGATAGCTTGACAGACGAAGTGAGGCAAGAGTCACCATGGAACATGATGTTTGCAGATGATATTGTGATATGTGGTGAAAGTAGAAAGGAGGTTGAGTTGGGTTTGGAGAGACGGAGGTATGCATTAGAACGAAGAGGAATGAAGGTGAGCAGTAGCAAAACAGAATACATGTGTATCAGTGAGAATGGGGATGAGAGTGTAGTGAAGATGCAAGGAGTAGATGTAAAGAAAGTTGGTGAATTCAAGTACCTGGGGTCAACTGTGCAGGAAAATGGGGGCTGCGATAGTGAGGTGAGAAAGAGAGTGCAGGCAGGGTGGAGCATTTGGAGAAGGATTTCGGGAGTCATTTGTGATAGGAAAGTCCCAGCAAAAGTGAAAGGTAAGATGTATAAGACAGTAGTGAGACCAGCTGTGATGTGTGGATTGGAGACCGTACCCTTAACGAAGAGACAGGAGGCAAAATTGGAGATGGCGGAGTTGAGGATGTTAAGGTTTGCGATGGGAGTGACAAGGTTGGACAGGATAAGGAACGAGCACAGCAGAGGGACAGCACATGTATAGAGCTTGGGAATTAAGCTAAGAGAGATGAGACTGAGATGGTCTGGGCACATCCTGAGAAGAGATGCAGAGCATGTTGGAAGGAGAATGTTGAGGATGGAGCTGCCAGGCAAACAAAAATGAGGAAGGCCAAAGAGGAGATACATGGATGTGGTGAGAGAGGACATGAAAGTGGCAGGTGTGGTAGAGAAGGATGCGGAAGAGAGGGAGCAATGGAGATGAAAGATCCGCTGTGGCGACCCCTAATTGGGAGCAGCCAAAAGAAGAAGAAGACTGTAGCCTTGACTGCTGCTGTTGTTTACTTTTATCACCCACTCTCTGTGCTGTGTTCATTTTGCTGAGCTGCAACTATGTTGTGTCAGTGTCTGTGTTGTGTACTGTATGATGCAGTGAAGCATATGTTTGTATGTTCTATTTATGTGTTGTTTTTATGTAGTGCATGAGCTACTGTAGGTCTGTGATGCAGTGACTAGAGCCCAAGATGAATTTCTCCTTTAGGGATAATAAAGTATACTCTATCTATCTATCTATCTATCTATCTATCTATCTATCTATCTATCTATCTATCTATCTATCTATCTATCTATCTATCTATTATTATTATTATTCAACAGGGGTGTACTCACTTTTGTTACATATTGTATAAGCTATAAACTTTTAAAATACAATTATGTTTCACCAATTACCAATAATGCAGTGTGCTAGCTTTCAACTTCGGATCAGCACAGGCACCAAAATTAGCATGCTTAAACCCTAGAAGTGTGAAACAGAGACAAAAGGAACTACACTTTACACAGAAGTGCTCAGCTTAACTACTGATTTCAAAGCAACACTCAACAATTTTGAAAACAATGAAGTGCGGCATCATGCCCAATGAATATGGCCAATGACAAGGCTGGACTTTGAGAGGTTTGTCCCGCAAGACCAAAACACAACTATTTTGCACATGCTGGTTTTGCCATGAAATCTGGCAAATTTAAAATAATTATAGTGGACATATTAAGTTGTGTTTGTTTGTTTGTTTGTTTGTTTGTTTGTTTGTTTGTTTGTTTGTTTGTTTCACTAACCCATAACCTGAGTGTGTATGTACAGAACATGAGGGATGTACCCAAATACAAACACAAAATTTGGATTGAACAGATAATGTGTTCTAACTTGGGGGGGACACAACATTAGGAGATTTTTAGGTGCAAACCAGCAAGTAAAATGTACAAGGAATAAAACAATAATTTCAGTGAACGTGTATTTTCCGTTGCCCTGTGATAGATTGGCAACCTGCCTAGAATGGATGGATGAAATTTCTGTTATTAATAGCATTTCAATATTCAATCAAGGGGGGGGGGCATAGCAATCTGACTATAGCTGAGAGCCTGCATTATATAACTAGCTAGCTTGTGAGCACGAGCAGTTGCATGCATAAAAATGGCCTAATTACCAAAATAAAGACAAATAATAAAGGTGAAACTGCTCAGCTGAGTGACAAAAACAAAGACCAAGTTGTTGCATAGGACTCCACAACTGATGCTGATCACATTAATGCTGATGAGTAAAGATAAAGGCTTGAGTGCAACAAAATGATGGAAATTTGATGAAAGGTCCATAAAAATATGGATTCACAACTCAATGATGAACCACAGTGTGTTTTATGTTCCTGAGGTGCTTGCAAATGACAGTTTAAAATCTATGAAACTAATAAAACACTGAATTATGAAGCACTCAACATACAACGATAAGCCAGTTGATTTTTTTTTTGTTGTTGTTGTTTTTAGAGTCAGTGTTGGCTCGCCAAAAAACAAAAGATGTCAAAACAAACCACGGTGACATCCAAATCCTTGGCCTTAAATTAGGTAGTTATACAGTATTTGAATGCCAAAGCCAAAGTGCCTCATACGATTGCAGAGACTCTCATTCATCCAGCAGCACTGGCTATTTGTCTAATGATGTACAGTACAGGGATAAGTTAGCCAGCAACATTGCGAAAATTCTACTCTGATAATATGATGGTTCGCAATGTAACTGTGCATCAGGAGTTTTGCTGTGCACTTGAAGGAACGTGCACAGGGAGGGATATTTTTGATAAACCCAAAACAAATTGGACAAAGAGGGTCTGTGCTGGAATAACTACAATGTGTGCATAGATGGAGCAGGTTCCATGGTGTGGGCAAACAAAGGACTAAAGGCAATGGTTCCCGATGTAGCTCCAAATGCCGAAAAACACTGAAAACTCTTGTTTTAACCGAATCCAAATACAGATTTGAATAGAATGTGCATTATTCCTATTTTTAGAAACCTTGCAGCACAAACAAAGCCTATGAATGTCTGGTACGACACAATGTAGTGACAACTTTCTTCCTTAATAACTGCCTGATCAGGGTTGTGTTGATTTTAATTTGGCTACTTGTTTGATTATACTGTTGGAAATAGAACCAACCAAATTCATGAGAAAATATCAATGGCGGGGACAAATAAAAATAATAAATGTGTGTTTGGGATCAAAAACACAGTTACATATCTCTAGCTGACACCAATTATTAACTCTCAGAGCTGGAATTCACAGACTATGCTGATAGTGCTGGCATTCCTTCTTCTGCCCCCCAGCAGCATAATGGTAGGGTTCGTTGGAGGAAAAAGAAAAAAAAATAGTGGCATTGCGTTTCACTCCCAATGTACAAGTATGTTGATGCATGTGCGCACACAATAGCACAAAGATAAACTTACCCATCCCTTGTCTGGAGTATTCATCTGCTTCATGGTGTACTAAGTCTGTCACACAGCCTCCATAAGGCAGACGAGCCTCATGCTCAAATGCCTTAAGTGTCTCACTGGAGCTGTAAGATTTCTGAGTGGGCACATCCAGAGTTGAAGTAGTGAACTGGAGCTCTTTGGCACAACGGTTGCGGGTCAGAGAGCGGTGTCTGCGCTCCTTCAGGTCCATGGCTGCAGTAGCCACTTCTAGAGGTGAGGCTCCAAGTAAACCGTCTACTCCTTCACCTACAAGCAACACAAGAGATGAAAATCATAAATGGTCTACCCAATAAGCAAACAAACAATAAATAAATAAATAAACAAACCTGGCAGAACATCATTACCATATGACTGAACATTTGCTTAAAGTCAATAAGATTGCTCTTTTATCAGAGAGGATCCGTGTGTTGGGAGTCATGGATTGATGCAAACAAGAGACTAGCAGCAAAAGTGTGCAAACAGAGGATGGTAGAGGAAATGACTTGCAGGTATTCTGCATCTTTCATACATTGTTGGGAGCAGAATGAGGGGCGCTCCCTTGGAGGCCAGGAGAGGATAATCATGCATGCCTGAGTGTACTGTAGACAGAAGGAGCCCCAGCACAACTTTCACAATCTCACCAAGCTAATCTAATGACTGCACTAACATACAGCCACTGATACACCTGGGGGCAGCTATGAGTGTTTTTGACAAAAATTCAGTCCTACATATGTCCTCCAAAGTCATAAACCATGAAGCAGTCCAGTGCTGACAGTAATTAGACAATAATTAAAAGCAACTTGAACTACACCAGTATAGCTTTAGGCATGACAGGTGGTGCAAACCCACACAAATACACACACAAATCCCCACACACGCAGCCACACCCTATTTTTAGCAGAGAACCTTTCACCAAAATAAGACTGAGATCTGATCTCAGCAATAAGGATCATTATTTATTGGCACATTCGTATACACTCACCGGCCACTTTATTAGGTATGCCCACCCACCTGCTGTTTTATGCAGTTTTCTAATCAGCCAGTCCCTTGACAGCAGCACAATGCATAAAATCATGCAGATACAAATCAACAGCTTCAGTTAATGTTCACTTCAAACATCAGAATGGGAAAAATTGTGATCTCTGTGACTTTCCCTGTGGCATGGGTGTTGGTACCAGATGGACTGGTATGAGTATTTCAACAACTGCTGATTTCCTGGGGTTTTCACACACAACAATCTCTAGAGTTTACACAGAATGGTGTGAAAAACAAAAAAAATTGAGTGAGCGATAGTTCTGTGGGTGGAAACAAACACCTTGTTGATAACCCTTAGCAAAAAGTAGTATACTTAAAGTTCATTTTGTAAAGTATTCTGAAGTGTAAGTATAAGTATATCAAGTGTACTACAGGCCATGTACTTCAAGTGTACTAGAAAGCATACTAATTTAATACTTCTTCGGACTAAATTGGAACATTTTAAGTTTATAAAAGTATACTTTCAAGTCCGTTTTAAGTTTACAAAAGTACACTTTCAAGTATACTCATTTATATACTATCAATGCACTTGGTATATCCCTATTGTGTACTTGAAGTATATCATAAGTACACTTATTTATGTACTGCCATTGTACTAGTTATATACTGTAAGTACTGTATACAAGAGGGATATACCAAGTACATTTACAGTATAGATATAGTATAGATGAGAGTACTTAAAGAGTACTTTTGCTAACTTAAAAGTAACTTTGAAGTATACTTTTATAAACTTAAAATGTTCCAATTTAGTCCGAAGAAGTATTAAATTAGTATGCTTTCTAGTACACTTGAAGTACATGGCCTGTAGTACACTTGATATACTTATACTGTACAGTATGTACACTTCAGAATACTTTACAAAATGAACTTTAAGTATACTACTTTTTGCTAAGGGAAACCAGTATAAAAATGTCATATAGGCTTGCCATTGAAAAGTTGTGTGGGAAACTAAGTAACTGCTTTTGGTCTTACAACCGTTTTTTGGTTGATGGAGTTACGTACCACAGTAAAACCTATGACAGACTAAAGAAGAGATTCAACAGTGCTGCATACTTGAAAGATGGTACATTTTGTTGTATTATAGAATTGGTTGTTTTTAAACAAATATGTTCACATGAAATCTCTGCTTTTTGTCCATGTCGCAAACTATGCTGTGTTTTAGTTGACGTACTTAGTAAATCAGGCAGGCCTGTATGTAAAGATTCGCAAATAAATGTACAAAGTCATTTTGTATATGATGTTCAAAAAACTGAAACTGTTCATGCTGTCTCGCCTGACATGATCAAAACAAAATGTGTCCTTGTTGAAACAGCTGACACACTGTACATAACACCATTGCCAAACCCTTTTGAAAGGGACTAGTTAAATAAATAAAGTCAAGCCAAACTTTTTTCTGTTTTCCTGTTTTTGTGTATGATGAAGTGTAAGGTACATGAAGATAATGCAATTCAGTACACATAATGACTAAGTGTTAATCTCCAGAATTATAATAAGACATTAAACAAGACATGCATGTTGACGGTTGGGTTGGCTGGTAATGTTCATCATGTGCTGTTGAGTAAGGCTGCTGCAGAGGGGATGAAGGACTTTTTGTTTATAGTGGTACATTGTAGCGCCAGCCTGATGGGAGCAGTTGGAAGGAGTGATGGAGGGGGTGAGAGGGGCCCTCTGATCAGGTTGGATTCCCTAATCACTTACCAGCTGTATAGCTCAGCTAATGTAATATAAATTATAAATATAATATATATATAAAATATAATGTAATATAAATTATAAATATAATATATACATATAGTATAAATATATAAATTAAACGTTGAGTCAATTAATGAGTTGACCTTATTGTGCTCTTGAAGCAAGATATATGCTAAGCATTCCTATTTTGTGGCAAAAAGATTTACAAAGTATACTTAGGTCCAAGTATAAGTTTTAGTATTAAAGTAATGTATAAGTGTAAGTCTTAGTATTGATATAGGTCTACTTATACTTTTTTATACTTGGTTCAGTATAAACCAAGTATACTTCCCTGTACTATGTTGTAAGTGTATCAAGAATTAGTTTATAAGAAGTAACCTTCAAGTACACTTCCTCGATTTTAGTATAAAATAAGTATACTTGTAGCACACTTGATTAAACTTCTTTTTGCTAAGGGAAGAGAGGTCAGAGGAAAATGACCAGAGTGATTTGAGCTGCCAGGAAGGATATAGTAACTCCTAGCAACTCTTTAAAACTGTGGTGAACAGAAAAAACATCTCAGCATGCAACAGCAGAAGACCACATTGGGTTCCACTCCTGCCAGCCAAGAACAGGAATTTTAGAATCAAGAACAAGTTCCTATTAAAGTGGCCGGTGAGTGTATGTAACACTTAGTCCATTTGTATAGAACCTACGTAGGTGTGTTAACTCCCACAATGAGGTTCATTTCAGCACGTCATAACAGCAATTACACCTGGAGGCAGATCGAAACAATGATTTGAAACCACCTAAAAGAGAAGTGCTCTCAGTCCACTTCCAAGAGAACTCTAGCCTGTTGGGAGTGCACTGACAAACTGATTCAACCCTGAATTTGCCAAACTACAGGGACTCGACCAAATATGCTGTATTTTTATATGCAAACAGACAAAACATAACATTTACAGCTACAAAGTCCCTGGCTCAATCCTGAGCTTGGGTTACTATCCATGTACAGTTTTGCATGTTGTTCCTGTGTCCACATGGGTTTCCTCCGGGTTCTCTGGTTTCCTCCCACCTCCCAAAAACATGTATGTATTGACTACACTAAATGGCCACTAGGTATGAATGAGTGTGTGAATATATATATATATATATATATATATATATATATATATATATATATATATATATATATATATATAAATGCTCAGCGTACATGAGTACACCCACTTTGAAAAGTAACATTTTAAACAATATCTCAATGAACACAAACAATTTCCAAAATGTTAACAGGACAAACTTTAATATAACATCTGTTTAACTTATAATGTGAAAGTAAGGTTAATAATATAAACTTAGATTACACATTTTTCGTTTTACTAAATTAGGGTGGTGCAAAAATGAGTACACCCCACAACAAAAACTACTACATCTAGTACTTTGTATGGCCTCCATGATTTTTAATGACAGCACCAAGTTTTCTAGGCATGGAATGAACAAGTTGGCAACATTTTGCAACATCAATCTTTTCCTATTCTTCAACAATGACCTCTTTTAGTGACTGGATGTTGGATGGAGAGTGATGCTCAACTTGTCTCTTCAGAATTCTCATCTCATCTCATCTCATTATCTCTAGCCGCTTTATCCTTCTACAGGGTCGCAGGCAAGCTGGAGCCTATCCCAGCTGACTACGGGCGAAAGGCGGGGTACACCCTGGACAAGTCGCCAGGTCATCACAGGGCTGACACATAGACACAGACAACCATTCACACTCACATTCACACCTACGGTCAATTTAGAGTCACCAGTTAACCTAACCTGCATGTCTTTGGACTGTGGGGGAAACCAGAGCACCCGGAGGAAACCCACGCGGACACGGGGAGAACATGCAAACTCCACACAGAAAGGCCCTCGCTGGCCACGGGGCTCGAACCCAAACCTTCTTGCTGTGAGGCGACAGCGCTAACCACTACACCACCGTGCCGCCCTCTTCAGAATTCCCCAAAGAAAATAATTTCTTTACACCACAAAGGTAAAGGCTACAAGAAGATCAGCAAAGCTTTACTTATCAATCAGAATACTGTAGCAAAAGTGGTACAAACATTTAAGAAAGATGGAACTGCAACCATCTCACAGAGACGTCCAGGTCATCCACGGAAGTTGACACCTTGACAGGAGCGTCTTCTGATGAGAAGGGTTGAAGAAAATCGGCATGCAAGTTCACTGCAGTTATCTAAAGAAGTAGAAAGCCAAACTGGGGTGACTCCCGTGACACAATATAGCGTACACTGCAGAGGAATGGCATGCATGGATGCTGTCCATGAAAGAAGCCTCTCCTAAAGCCCAGGCACAAAAAAGCCCACCTAGAGTTTGCCAGGACCCATGCTGACAAAGATGAAGACTACTGGGACTCTATACTCTGGAGCAATGAGACCAAGATAAATGTTTTTGGAACTGATGGCTTCAAAACTGTATGGCGTCGCAAAGGTGAGGAATACAAAGAAAAATGCCTGGTGTCTACAGTGAAACATGGTGGTGGCAGTGTCCTTATGTGGGGCTGCATGAGTGCTGCTGGTGTCGGGGAGCTGCATTTCATTGATGGTATCATGAATTCACAGATGTATTGCTCTATACTGAAAGAGAAGATGCTACCATCACTCTGTGCCCTTGGTCGTCGTGCACTTTTCCAACATGACTAAACACACATCTAAGGCCACTGTTGGATTTCTGAAGAAGAACAGGGTGAAAGTGATTCAGTGGCCAAGTATGTTTCCTGATCTGAACCCAATCGAACACCTATGGGGAATTCTGAAGAGACAAGTTGAGCATCACTCTCCATCCAGCATCCAGTCACTAAAAGAGGTCATTGTTGAAGAATGGAAAAAGATTGATGTTGCAAAATGTCGCCAACTTGTTCATTCCATGCCTAGAAGACTGGGTGCTGTCATTAAAAATCATGGAGGCCATACAAAGTACTAGATGTAGTAGTTTTTGTTGTGGGGTGTACTCATTTTTGCACCACCCTAATTTGAGTAAAACTGAAAAATGTGTAATCTAAGTTATATTATTAACCTTATTTTCACGTTATAAGTTAAACAGATGTTATATTAAACTTTGTCTTGTCAACATTTTGGAAATTGTTTGTGTTCATTGAGATACTGTTTAAAATGTTACTTTTCAAAGGGGGTGTACTCATTTACGCTCAGCACTGTATATATAAAATGTGTGTGTATACAATGTGGTCTGTGATGGCACCTTGGGTGTATTCCTACCTCTTACTTCCGAGGACAGGGTTATCCATTATGATCCTGACCAGGATAATGTGTTTACTGGATTAAAGGCACCCAAACAGTAAGATCAAATCTAAGACAAAATGACATACTGTATCTTGATTATACTGTGTGGATGTGTTTTTTTCCTTCTAGCATGAGTGTGGTTCAAAGCAGCTAAGTCTGTCTTCAGCCCCTTTTCAACAGACAAAATCAAGCTGGTTCCAGAGCCAGCATTAGACCTCAAGCCCTTTCACACTTTTTCCAACAAAAACAAGTCACATCTCTCAGTAAAACTGTCACTCTTTCAGTACTAAAATGTTTTTCAACTGGAACCACGGACCAGGTTTTACTAGCACTGGGAACAAACTAAGCAGAAGCTAAACTAATAAAAAAATTAATTAATTAATTAATTAATTAATTAATTAATTAATTAATTAATTAATTAATAAAACATTTGAGGATGAATAGCTGAAAGCAATCAAACCATGGTGTTGTCGATGGCATGCATGTTGTTTTGCTATTAATAGAGAAAGGATCTGAGATAAAATAAGTTACAGTAAAATACTATATGTTCCAAAAGATTGATATTATTTAAATAATATTGGCTGATGTTGAGTTGTATATCAGATATATTCCATTCAGCTAGCGTGATAATGAACAAGTTGAAGATGAGTTCAGTATCATGCAAGCTGAATGGAATATATCTGATATACCATGAAAAAAAGCCAGCCAATATTATTATGATTATTATACATACACATTCCTTTTGGGTGTTCAACGCATCTTTCTCTTTCAAAATTCTCCCAAAATCTTCTGTATTTAACCAAGCAAACCTGGTGGCCATGTTTGTTTACAAGTTGTCACAGCTGCATGCAAGCACAGACGTTTTACGTCTCTGACGTGCGACATTATGTTGTCTTGACAACCATGCAATATCGTAAACCATATTCAACGCTCATTCTCCATTGGGTAGAGTGACGTAATACACGTAGGATAAGCGATATGCTAACAATATTGCATGCTATCAAACCAAATGAATGAAACCAATGAGAAGGGAAAAGAATACATGATTTTATTCCATCAAAAAAGTGTCCTATATGTACAATGATTAAATAATATTGACTGGATTTGAGTAGTCTATCAGATATATTCCATTCAGCTAGCATGATACTGAACAAGTCGGAGACGAGTTCAAGATCATGCTAGCTGAATGGAATATGTCTGATAGACCACAAAAAAAAGCCAGCCAATATTATTATTATTATTATTATTATTATAGGGTGGCACGGTGGTGTAGTGGTTAGTGCTGTCGCCTCACAGCAAGAAGGTCCGGGTTCGAGCCCCATGGCTGGCGAGGACCTTTCTGTGTGGAGTTTGCATGTTCTCCCCGTGTCCGCGTGGGTTTTCTCTGGGTGCTCCGGTTTCCCCCACAGTCCAAAGACATGCAGGTTAGGTTAACTGGTGACTCTAAATTGACCATAGGTGTGAATGTGAGTGTGAATGATTGTCTGTGTCTATGTGTCAGCCCTGTGATGACATGGCGACTTGTCCAGGGTGTACCCCGCCTTTCGCCCGTAGTCAGCTGGGATAGGCTCCAGCTTGCCTGCGACCCTGTAGAACAGGATAAAGCGGCTACAGATAATGAGATGAGATGAGATTATTTTTATAATACATGAACACACTTCATATCAGCATTCTTGAAAGCCAACACTAGCTTACCCATGACTCGGTGCTGTTAGTGCGGCAGTCCAGTTAGCTTCCAGCTGGTATAGCAGTAGCATTAGTGAAGGCCAACGCGAGCTTACCCGCAACTAGGTGCTGTTAGCACCAGGGGCGCTGATAGGATTTTAGAACTGGGGGGGACCAAGCTGTCAGCATTTCAACTGTACCTCACTTAGGCTAGTACTTAATTACTTTAACATTAACTTAGGCCTAGTATTTAATTACTTTAACTTTAACCTTAATTGGTGCTCGATTAGTTATTTTGTGTCATCTGGGCCAGTGGTTTGCAATAAAATCAATAAAAATTAGATACTTATTTGAAACTATGGTGCAACAATGACTGTCAAAGGCTTACCTGATCAACACTACCCATACATGATAGATGTTTCATTTGTCTAGTGTGCCAATCAATTACCACCCAAAACCTCATGCCTTCTGCAAAATATGTTTTATTTAAACATTTCACCATACTAATTCTTTGAGAAAACAGAAAAAGCCCTATGAACAAAAAAATAAAATAAAATTGAAATTATTTGTTTCCCACTTAGCGTGCCTTGCAAACACTTTCACAGCACTTTTACATGAAATAAAATAGTAGCCTAAAAAAGTAGTCTACATGACAGTTTTAAATTAATTCCCTCCAGTGCAAACTTTACAACAAATTTACTGTCCAGAAACAGATTAGCTTATGTAAAGGACCCAAAAACCTCTCTCCTCCTTTCATTTCCCTGAACATACTGCTGGGCAATTTCTTGTCTGTTCAAATTGTCTAGCCTCTCCTGGTGAGTATGGCACACCGCAACTCCATTCAGTCTTTTTTGGCTCATGGTTGACCGCAACCATGTTTTCAATCTCCGTAACCCACTAAAACTGCATTCTGCCTCAGTTCTGCACCCTAACTTTACTGCCTGCCTGTTGTGTGTGGGAGCAGCAGCCAGGCAGCAGCCCTGGATGTCTCTTCGCATTCTTTGCCTCACTTTCCAGCAACAGCCCTGTGATGACCTGGCGACTTGTCCAGGGTGTACCCCGCCTTTCGCCCATAGTTAGCTGGAATAGGATCCAGCTTGCCTGCGACCCTGTAGAACAGGATAAAGCGGCGAGAGATAATGAGATGAGATGAGCCTTTCCAGCAACTTTGACTAATGAAACGGCGCATCACTTGCTGGAATTATGTCAGGGAGAACTAAATTAATCTGCGTGAAACCTGCCTTAACACATTGACGTTGACCACTAATTTTAACATTAGCGTAATATGGATACACATACACTAAAGAAGATCATTTTACATTACCATAACCTGTTAGCTGCTCCCCATTACAAACGAACATGGCTCTGACACATTATGGGAACTGTATACGGTCAACAGACAACATGTAAGGGATTGGATAGCCTACGTACTGTACATGATTTGGTTTTTGAAAAAACACTGTAATAGCTTTTTGTTTTTTCGTTGGCTTCATAGTTCACACGCAGTTGTTAGGCTACTACTGAGAATAGGCATAATCATTAAAGTCAGTCAGTCAGATAGATTAGTGGTCACTATGGTTACCGCTATCACTGTCACAGGCGCCAATGAGGCAGCTCCTTCAGGACCCCTGAACCAGAGACGGTTGATGCCTAACTAATTTGACATACTTTGTCAGAGTGAGAGCTCGACTCTGGTCTGCATATAAGGGGATCCCCTTGCAAAAATACAACACGCAACGTAACGAACATTTGCACCTCTCGCTCCGCTTTTACCCTCTCTGCCCTGAACAACACAAGACGTGGTTTAAGGGTTTTTTGCCCTGTAAAAGTGGGGGGGGGGCGGATTGACGTCCCCATGACTCTGGGGGGGACACATTCCCCCCCCCCCAAGGGTCCCAACTGCGCCCCTGGTTAGCACAGCAGTCCAGTTACCTTCTAGCTGGTGTAGTGTTAGTGCAGGCCAATGCTAGCACAGGCCAATGTTAGTGCAGTCAAGCCAATTATTATTATTATTATTATTATTATTATTATTATTATTATCCCCATGTAAATTACTTAGTTACTTTTAAAATCAACATCAACAACTACGCACAACGGAGCGACCTGGCTTAACGAAGCAAACCTCATGGCCATGTTTGTTGACAAACTGTCACAGTCACTCGCTACCGTGGAAGTTTTACATCTATGACGTGTCTCTTTTCCAGTTTTTCGATGTCTGTTGGTATGTTTTTCTCTTGTAAATATGTATGAAGAATATATAATGAAGTTTTGGTAGCCTTTTGGGCGTTCAGTGCGTCTTTAGTTTCAGTTTATTTATTTAGTTCTTAAACCTAACACTGGATTAGCCTCATTTTCTCTCTTTCCCAGCTGCCAAAGAAATGATTTTGTGCATGCGCAGCAGAAAAGTTTTGTCATTGGATCTTCGCATGAGCTCTGATGTGTGACGTTGTGTTGTCTTGACAACGTGCAATATTATAACAATATTGCATGCTCATTCTCCATTAGGGAGAGTGGCGTAATACATGGAGGATAAGCGATATGATAACAATATTGCATGCCATCAATAAACCCGCTAGAAGGGAATAGAATACATGTTTTTATTCCACAGAAAAAGTGGCCCGTATGTATAATAATATTTATTATTTTGTGGTGCATTAGAAAATCCCCACATCTGATTGTGTTATGATTATACAGTAATCATCTAGGGTGGTGTGCCAGTGAGAGACAGTTCCGAAACAAACACCAGCACTTTATAATGAAAATCTCATCTCATCTCATTATCTCTAGCTGCTTTATCCTTCTACAGGGTCGCAGGCAAGCTGGAGCCTATCCCAGCTGACTACGGGCGAAAGGCGGGGTACACCCTGGACAAGTCGCCAGGTCATCACAGGGCTGACACATAGACACAGACAACCATTCACACTCACATTCACACCTACGGTCAATTTAGAGTCACCAGTTAACCTAACCTGCATGTCTTTGGACTGTGGGGGAAACCGGAGCACCCGGAGGAAACCCACGCGGACACGGGGAGAACATGCAAACTCCACACAGAAAGGCCCTCGCCGGCCCCGGGGCTCGAACCCAGGACCTTCTTGCTGTGAGGCGACAGCGCTAACCACTACACCACCGTGCCGCCATAATGAAAATCAGTGCCCAAAAAAGAACAAACAATCTTTAGGTCAGAAACAAAAAGAAAGTCAGAGATAAAGAGAGAGAGAGAGAGCATATTGTTGTCAACACAATGCAGCAGATGATGCTTTTAATAAGGATTAATTACGGGAATACTCCAAGGTCAGTTTGAGATCTGCTGGCAACAGCCATTGATTAACTGCTGGCATTAATGTGTAAAAATGCCATAAAGGAATGAAATATGGCATTCATCAACAAGGTCACTAATTATTCAACACAAATATAATTTCTGCATTGAATGCAAAATAAAAACAGACAAACAATACAGATGAATGCAATGGACTCTAGAATGCATTTGTGTATCTAAATCAGACAAATAGACAAAGAAGCAGTTTGTCTGCAGGGCAATTGTGTCAGGAGTGTTCAGATGTTGAAGCTGAGGGGCCTTTTAAACCCCAGATGAAAGGAGTGTGATAACATGCTGAGTGTCTGTGAGTGCAGTAGGAGGGTTTTGGAGTGGAGAAACAGCAAAGCTGTGGTGACAAGGCAGTAAGATGATGTGAGATGGCTTGGAGGAGAACCAAATCAGCACACACCCAAACTGCAGCATAACCAGGTCACTTCTCCAGTTCACTCCAGACAGAGGAATAAAAGACAGAGCCTAAGGGTAGGAGTGAATTGGAGCAGTCCTGCATGCTCTCCCATTCGGCTGATCCAGCCCAGGAGAACAGGACAGGAGAGCCAGAGAAAGGGAACAAGAGATGGTGAAATTTAGGACAGCAGATCAATCACTGAGCTCCTACAAAGGTGAGCACTGCAAGGTTAATGGTATCTGGCTTCTGGCATGGGGAATGTATGTGCGTCCAATGATTATGAAAATAAGGTGATAGATAATTTGGCTTTTTTTCCCCCTGTTTTGTGTTATAAATTCAGGGGTGGCACAGTGGTGTAATGGTTAGCACTGCTGCCTCACGACAAGAAGGTTCTGGGTTCGAGCCCAGTGGCCGACGAGGGCCTTTCTGTGTGGAGTTTGCATGTTCTCCCCAGGTCTGTGTAGGCTTCCTCTGGGTGCTCCAGTTTCCCCCACAGTCCAAAGACATGCAGGTTAGGTTAACTGGTGGCTCTAAATTGACCGTGAGTGTGAATGGTTGTTTGTCTCTGTGTGTCAGCCCTGCAATGACCTGGCAACTTGTCCGGGGTGTACCCTGCCTTTCGCCCATAGTCAGCTGGGATAGGCTCTAGCTTGTCTGTGACCTTGTACAGGATAATGGATGGATGATAAATATTTGTGATGGTCTCCATGAAAAAAAATTAATTCTGAAAAACAGGAAAAATCAAAAACCAAAATTTTTTGTAGATGAATACTTTGACACCTTAGTTTTATATAAATATATTTTACAAAAATGACATGGAAATATTTATTTTGTTGCATTCAATTCTTACCTTCACTGTCTGTATGTATGTGTCAGGAGCAAGTTTAAAGGAGATAAGCAGAACCTTTACAGTATTTTAAATATATTTCTGAGTGGATAGTATCTCCATCCTTGACTCTTGTATGCTACATAATTGGGAATTAAAACAATATATTTTTGAGAGTTAAAACTGGCCGCAAAGTTGGCATTCGAGCTGCCCTGCTGAGCCAGCCAGCCCTGGGTGGGTGACATCACAGCAGGAACCGGTGCTATAGACCAGGGGTCATCAAACTACGGCCCGCGGGCCGACTCCGGCCCGCCACCCCCCTTTGACCGGCCCCCCAGCCCCTCTGCCCCCCACCACTTGAACCGGCCCTATGAGGCAATCCCCAAAAGTGGTCATGGCCTATTTTTTTAATTGCTTTTTGGCAAATAATAACATGTCTGCATCTTGTATTTTGTTGATTTTATTAATTAAAATTGATATTTAGTTATAAAATGAACTATTCATATTTTCCGAATTTTCGTCATATGCTCGCGATCAAGCAGTGACAGGCAGTGCACGCACAGAGAACTCTCAGTGTTCAGGACAGCAAAATGGCTAGCGGTCAGCGAAAAGCTGACAGAGAGTGCAGAGTTTTTAAAGAACAGTGGACCACCGATTATTTTTTCATTCAGTGTAAGGACCGTGCAGTTTGTCTTGTATGTAAAGAAAGTGTGTCGGTTTTCAAAGAATATAATCTGCGTCGTCACTCCGAAACCCGCCACAAAGAGTATGCTAGTTTGCGAGGGCAAACAAGAGAAGACAGGATTCAGAGGATGAAATGCAGACTGGCTGCACAACAAAATTTATTCCTTCGCCAAACCCAGATCAACCAGGCTGCTGTCCGAGCTAGCTATAAGGTAGCTCACCTACTAGCTACCCATGGAAAGCCGTTTACTGATGGGGACTTTGTTAAAGTATGCATGCTCGCTGTGGCCGAGGAGGTGTGTCCCGACAAGAAGTACAAATCAACAAGTACAAATCCAGCTCACCTACATATACTACTGATTTTGATTCCCATTATTCTGTATTATGCTTTAGTTTTGACCTGTAAATGGCCTACTGCTCATTTCATTTTCACCTTGACCTAAAAAAAATGTTTACTGAATATGCTCAAATGGATAGGCATAAGAGCTGGCTAGTTGATCTATTGCTCATATTATTATAATTTCACTGTTTTTTAAAATGTATTTATTTTATAGGCCTATTTATTTGACCTTCATTAAGTGCTGCACACAATTATTTATTAATATTATTAATAATATCAACAGGCCTACCTACAATTTATAATTTTCCACTCACCTTTGCCAGTGTCAATCACCTCAACTAGGCAGAGGTTTCTTACCTTGACAGCTTTGATGTTATTTTTATTAGAAAATAAATAAATGGAATATCTGTGGTATTTCAAATGAAAACAAAGTGTGAAGACTCAATTACTACTTTTGCAAACCACTAGTAAAGATTAACAAATATGTGCCAGGAATCAAGTGTTGATATAGTAGTGTGGCTATAGTAGTGGGGATGGCTGTGCCAGGCTCGTAATCTTTACTACACAATGAGGCCTGGCGGCACGGTGGTGTAGTGGTTAGCACTGTCGCCTCACAATAAGAAGGTCCGGGTTCGAGCCCCGTGGCCGGCGAGGGCCTTTCTGTGTGGAGTTTGCATGTTCTCCCCGTGTCAGCGTGGGTTTCCTCCGGGTGCTCCGGTTTCCCCCACAGTCCAAAGACATGCAGGTTAGGTTAACTGGTGACTCTAAATTGACTGTAGGTGTGAATGTGAGTGTGAATGGTTGTCTGTGTCTATGTGTCAGCCCTGTGATGACCTGGCGACTTGTCCAGGGTGTACCCCGCCTTTCGCCCGTAGTCAGCTGGGATAGGCTCCAGCTTGCCTGCGACCCTGTAGAAGGATAAAGTGGCTAGAGATAATGAGATGAGATGAGACAATGAGGCCTGCTGGTGGTCATATTTGTCTGGGTCATACAATTCTATGTTATATAGCTGACCAGACCCCGGCCCCCCATCACAGTCAGGAACGACAATGTGGCCCCCAGAGAAAAAAGTTTGGTGACCCCTGCTATAGACCAAAGCCAGACTCGGCAGGCGAGAGTGGTTGCAATGGCCTCTTCGTTCGGATTTATTGGAGATTCTTCGGATTCCTCAGATAGTAGTACATCTGACTGTGATAGTCCTGAAATTGGAGTGTGTGTACATGCTACTGCTATACACGTAGAACCGTATCAATTTGAACTATCAGAAAGCGAATCCAATAGTAACACATCAGCCACGGAGGCCCTCACCTTACGAAATAAAGCCAGAGAACAAAACCATCTAGAGAATTGGATGGAATTGAACTGACAGTCTCATATGACTCTCATTAAAACAGGATCGGCATTATAAGTTATGCAACATACATGTACATGCATGCATTTTCACTGATAAAACGTAAAAGGCTAATTAAATAATCAGATGAACTGAGACAATCACATTCTGAAGCAAATTTAATAATCTTATACCGGTAACTTAAACACACAATACAAGTGACATGTAATAATCTAAATGCAAGTAAAAAATGAGTGTTGTTGTTTTTGTTGTTTTGTATCCAAATGAGAGTTGCATCTTACCCATCTGTGTTCTCACTTCTTGAAGGCTGAGCTTGTGGCTGATTGTTTTGAAACAATTTGACTTTCAGTTCTTCATTCATTTGCTTCTTCCACATAAAAGCGAGATCTTGCTGCTGAGGCAAGCATATCCAGCGGAGAAATCTGATGACTGGTCCACTCATTCTCCATTTTCTCCAGACTGAATACTCCGCCATTACTGCTCGGCTCACATTCCGGGAGAACTGGTGCAACTGAACTTACTTTCCTTTTCTTGTAGTTTTCTTTTCCTTTAATTGTTGGTACTGCTCCCTCTTTCAATACGGGCTTATAGCCAACGCTCCTCAACAGATCAGAGGTTTCATACGAGTCTTCAGAAAAATGTGCAGAGCAGAGGAGACACCACTTCGTTGGCGTCCAATCCGTGAATTTCTCGCAAAACGCATCCAAATCTTTGCAGTTTGAACATTCTTGGGCCATGAATGTAACATAAATCCACCTTCTGTTGTGTTGCTGCACTCACCAGCAACACATCTACATGGCATAGTGATAAATTAGCTCAAAATGGAGGATCAAAGTTGCAGTTAGCTCTGTGTTTTAGTATAGCGGAAATGGCAATGAGACCGATAGCCTTCCCGTTGTGACGTCACAGATGTCAAGGTCATTCACTCAGACCGCTACCTATATGAATCATTTTAATCATAAAAATTTCTATATTAGATTTATTGTTAACGCTTAAAACTATTCCTATGCCATTCTTGAGGTCTCAAGGCATTTATAAACAAAAAGTGAGGCCATGGTTCTGTGTATCTCCTTTAACAAACAATCCTTGCTAAACAAAATGTGCTTGGAGGTTAGGTTACAAATGTCAAAGTAAGTGGGGCAGAATGGAATATTTATTAAAGTGTAACTTTACCTCCAGCTCTGAGCTTAACTCCACCCACTGCATAATTTTGTAAATGAGAAAAAAGTAGTGAAGAGGTGGGGGGCTGAGGAGGGGGTCATAAACTCAAGTGAATGAGTCTCTGTCAGCAAATAATTGAAAATGAGCACAGTTTCACAAACTCCCATTCCCAACCCACTACCCACCTACTCACCTCTGAGGGCGTTAATATTTTTATTTGAATAAAAATTTCATGACGTACAGAAATACTAAACATTCAGCTCTATGTCAGCATCGGCCTTGCAAGGTTCATGATGATTTAAACAGCAGATGGTGTTTTGAGTCATTCTCATAAATGCCAATTTTTATAAAAATGGTCATTTTGTCGATATTAACAACAGCACTGCTGTGTTTCATCACAGTACAGTCACATGATTTAGTTTACAGCTCCAAAAATACATTTATGTGTGCAGTACCTCTAATATTTCCAGATTTAACCATGTGAAAGGTCCTAGGCCACACGATCTTATTATAATTTTATACTTTATTACTGTATTTAATAATTTAATTTAATAAAATAACTGTTTGTGCCAGAAATCGGGCAAATCCAACTATATTAAAAATGCAACACTGAACATTTCTCCTCATTCATAATCCATTATAAAATAATGTTACTGCTCGTGTCTTGTTTCTTGTAATATCCTAAAAGTGCCAATAAAACTAATATTATATATATATATATATATATATATATATGCAAAACCCGATTCCAAAAAAGTTGGGACAAAGTACAAATTGTAAAAAAAAAAAAAACGGAATGCAATGATGTGGAAGTTTCAAAATTCCATATTTTATTCAGAATAGAACATAGATGACATATCAAATGTTTAAACTGAGAAAATGTATCATTTAAAGAGAAAACTTAGGTGATTTTAAATTTCATGACAACAACACATCTCAAAAAAGTTGGGACAAGGCCATGTTTACCACTGTGAGACATCCCCTTTTCTCTTTACAACAGTCTGTAAACGTCTGGGGACTGAGGAGACAAGTTGCTCAAGTTTAGGGATAGGAATGTTAACCCATTCTTGTCTAATGTAGGATTCTAGTTGCTCAACTGTCTTAGGTCTTTTTTGTCCTATCTTCCGTTTTATGATGCGCCAAATGTTTTCTATGGGTGAAAGATCTGGACTGCAGGCTGGCCAGTTCAGTACCCGGACCCTTCTTCTACGCAGCCATGATGCTGTAATTGATGCAGTATGTGGTTTGGCATTGTCATGTTGGAAAATGCAAGGTCTTCCCTGAAAGAGACGTTGTCTGGATGGGAGCATATGTTGCTCTAGAACCTGGATATACCTTTCAGCATTGATGGTGTCTTTCCAGATGTGTAAGCTGCCCATGCCACACGCACTAATGCAACCCCATACCATCAGAGATGCAGGCTTCTGAACTGAGCGCTGATAACAACTTGGGTCATCCTTCTCCTCTTTAGTCCGAATGACACGGCGTCCCTGATTTCCATAAAGAACTTCAAATTTTGATATGTCTGACCACAGAACAGTTTTGCACTTTGCCACAGTCCATTTTAAATGAGCCTTGGCCCAGAGAAGACGTCTGCGCTTCTGGATCATGTTTAGATACGGGTTCTTCTTTGAACTATCGAGTTTTAGCTGGCAACGGCGGATGGCACAGTGAATTGTGTTCACAGATAATGTTCTCTGGAAATATTCCTAAGCCCATTTTGTGATTTCCAATACAGAAGCATGCCTGTATGTGATGCAGTGCTGTCTAAGGGCCCGAAGATCACGGGGACCCAGTATGGTTTTCCGGCCTTGACCCTTACGCACAGAAGTTCTTCCAGATTCTCTGAATTTTTTGATGATATTATGCACTGTAGATGATGATATGTTCAAACTCTTTGCAATTTTACACTGTCGAACTCCTTTCTGATATTGCTCCACTATTTGTCGGTGCAGAATTAGGGGGATTGGTGATCCTCTACCCATCTTTACTTCTGAGAGCCGCTGCCACTCCAAGATGCTCTTTTTATACCCAGTCATGTTAATGACCTATTGCCAATTGACCTAATGAGTTGCAATTTGGTCCTTCAGCTGTTCCTTTTTTGTACCTTTAACTTTTCCAGCCTCTTATTGCCCCTGTCCCAACTTTTTTGACATGTGTTGCTGTCATGAAATTTCAAATGAGCCAATATTTGGCATGAAATTTCAAAATGTCTCACTTTCGACATTTGATATGTTGTCTATGTTCTATTGTGAATACAATATCAGTTTTTGAGATTTGTAAATTACTGCATTCCGTTTTTATTTACAATTTGTACTTTGTCCCAACTTTTTTGGAATCGGGGTTGTGTGTGTATAATATACATACACACATACATATACACTGTGTGTATATGAATTATGTAATCCATTACAATTCAGCACTCTTATTAATCCAAAAGTATTGTACATGTACATATAAAAATATTCCACATCCCATTCCACTTTTTCTTTGCTGCACTTTCTGTTTGCAAGTTATCTAGCATCAGGAGCACAGGTAAAGGCTTGTGCATTAATTTTAGCAGGGAGGACAGAGAGATTTATCTTATGAGGAATTAGCTGTCCAGACTGCATACAAAAAAACCACTAAGGCAACTAATGCCTAATTGCATCCTACTGGGACAAACCGCTCACTCGCCTTTCAGGAGGGAAAAATAGAGGAAGGTAGGTGTCTTTCCAGCACGACGGGACTACAAGACGGGGTTATTTGCCAGCGTGCTCATCTGCTGTCATTCTTACATCTGATATTAATTACCCTACTTCCCTCTGGCTGAGACCACAAGAACAAATGTGAAATTGTGTCACAGCATTGGTGGTGAGCAGAGGCAGAACACAGAAGCATTGTGCGGCCTTCGATTGAGATTTTAATGAGTGAATCCTCTCCCAGGCAGGGGTCATTAATCACACCCAATATGGAGGTGCAGTCGATGGGGCAGAGCCTGGCCATGGCACTTCTTCAGCTGGAACAAGGCAGACATTTTGAGTCCAAACAAAGAGCAGTGCCAAACCATAACCAGCTCACAATGTGGAGCTCTACACTGTGATTAGGCTTCATCTATCTCACTCAGTCTGCCTTTCTCTCGCTCTCTCTCTCGGGATCATTCTTTTTCCTCTCTCTGTCTCTTTCTACCTGCTGACAGCTCTCCAGGGAATCTGCTTTGTGTCACATATTGTTCAAACAGACATTCGAATATCTAGCAAATACATCCAGTCTGGACAATATTATAAAACATATCAGAGTTGCTACTTAGAGGTGATGTACTATACCCCTTTTCCACAATTTGACACAGTTCCCTAAGGACTTATTGAAATGTCTGTGACATGCTTTGGTCAAAATACCACGACAGCACCTTCTCTCCCTGGTTAAACAGCCCTTTTTTGAGTGCCTGTGCCTTTAAACGATAATGAGGCATCCACGGCCAAAAGGTTAGAGAAGCAGCCTTGGGCCTAAAGGGTTGGTGGTTCGATTCTCTGGACTGGCAGGAAAAACATGCGGGGAGTTGAGTGAATGAGCAGCACTTTCCCCTCCTTTTGTATCATGGCTGAAGTACCCTTGAGCAAGGCACCTAACCCCCAACTGCTTCCCCGGCAGCTGTAGCATAGCTACCCACTGTTGCATGCATGTGTTCACTGTTTCAGATGGGTTTAAATGCAGAAGAGGGCTTCACTGTGCTTGAGAGTCTCATCTCATCATCTCTAGCCG